>NC_041732.1:17007285-17624052 GCF_004115215.2 Ornithorhynchus anatinus
CCTTGGTAGCCGATCTCATCTGCTTCTACCGCCCATTCCAGGTACTAGTCATGGTCATCTACTGCCCCCCAGGTCCCATCTCCAATTTTCCAAACCATTTCAATCCCTTTCTCATATTCCTTCTTTCTGCATCCCTTCATTGCTCCGTGGGGGCTTCAAGATCCATGACCATGTTCTTGACTACCTTTCCGCCACCCGCCTTCCATCACTCCTCAACTCCACTGACCTCCTGCTCCACCCCACTTGCCTCGCTCACCAACCCGAACACCCACTTGATCTCATCAACTTTAGTCACTGTACAATCTCTACCCTCACCAACTCTGAAATCCCTCTCTCCAAACACGACCTCCTCACCTGTATTCTCTCCCACTCATCCCCACCCCGCAAATGTGTCCTGGTGCCCCAAGAGAAACCTCTGATCTTTTGACCCCATCCAATTTTCTCAAGTTATCATGCCCCATTCAGTCTCCATACCCAAATTACCTGCTCTTGATGTCCAAATTGATGTCCTCAACACACCCTCTCTACTGAACTCAAATCACTCACTCCTTGATCCCTTCGTCGACCTCATACCGCTAACAGACAGCCCTGGGTCACCTCCACAGTCCACTTCCTTCATTCCTGTGCCCGAGCCACAGAGCGCTATTGCCAGAGGTCCAGATATCTGGCCAACTGCATCTACCCCAAGTTTATCCTTCCCTGCTTTAACTACTCCTGCTTTTCTGCCTGGTGACATTTTTTCTCCATCCTTATTTACTCCCATGCCCATCTTCCTCACTGCTTCTTTCAGATGTTTAACTCCCTCCTCAAACCTCCTAACCCCCTGCCTCCCTCATCTCTTGACCCTAGAGGTCTGGCCAGATTTTTTATTGAGAAAATCAAACCACCAGGTGTGATCTCCCTAAAATTTCTCCTGATCTTCTCCAATCTCTCTCTCCTTCTGTCCCTCTTCAACTCTCCTATCTTTCCCAGGAGTATCTCAAGAGGAGATCACCTGCCTTCGCTCAAAACCCACCCCCTCCCCTCGCAACTGCTTGATAAGTTATCAAGCAGTTGCCCCCTCCCTTCTTCATTCCCTGATTGCCATTTTCAACTGTTCACTCTCCCATGGCTTTTTCCCCCTCTCTGCTTTCCAATATGCTCAGGTATCCCCATCCTAAAAAACCCCTCCCTGTACCCAACGGCTCCCTCCAGTTATCGCCCCATCTCCTATCTCATAGGATTCAATAAGGCTTTGAAGGTGGGGAGAGTGAATATCTGTCAAACATGAAAAGGGCAGGAGTTCCTGGCCAGATGCAGGATGTGGGGGAAGGGTTAGCATAGACGAGATGGAAATACAATGAAAAGGTTGGCAGTGGAGGAGGAAAATGAGCAGGCTGGGTCGAGGTAGGAAATTAGGGGCAAGGTGATTGAGTGCTTTAAAGTCTATGGTAAGGAGCTTTTGTTTGATGCAGAAGTGGATGGGCAACCACCGGAGCTTCTTGAGGACTGAGGAAACATGGACTGAATATTTTTTGTGGAGAAATGATCCAGGCAGCAGAGTGAAGTATGGACTGGGCTGGGGAGAGACAGGAGGCAGGGAGGTCAGCAAGGAGGCTGATGCAGTAATGAAAGGAGGACAGGTTAAGTGTTTGGATTAATGTTTGGATGGAATTTGGATGGAGAGGAAAGCAATTTTAGTGATCCATATTACTATGAATTGTACCTAAAATCAAAAAATACATAAAATCTGCAGTAAATTCCATTTTTTGCCAGTTTCACCATATTTAGAACATTTTCACATTTTCTTGGCTGAAGATTTTAAAGCTGATACAGTCAATGAACATCACTCAATAGCATTTATTGAGTGCTTACTATCTGCAGAGCACTGTACTAAGCACTTGGGAGAGTGCAGCAGAATTAGCAGACACATTCCCTACCCAAAACAAGCTTAAAGTCCCAGATGGCACATTTGAACAGATAGATACTTTCTTAAGACTGAAACTAAACACTAACTTTTAATTTTGCCTGTTTTGCTTGGTATTTACATGGCAACTTTCTCCCAAAGTTTCCACAAAACAGTAGCCAATTTCCCCCCTAAAGCCCCCCAGGAGTTACCTTTCCTGAGGTGAGGTAACTGAGATCCAAACATTTGTACATAAGCCTATTTGAGTCTGCTAATGATGTGGAAAGTCCTCTGACATTAGTGAGGCCTGCCATACCACCATGGAGTAATCAAAAAGACCTGGTTGCACTTGGATTTTCTCCATTATTTCACCCCTCCCTCAGCCCCCCGCCCTTATTTACATATCCATAATTGATAATTGAGGTGTCCCCCTCTCGACTTTAAGCTCATTATGGGCAGGGAGTGTAACTACCAAGTTTGTTCACTTTGCTCTCCCAAGTGCTTAATACAGTACTCTGCACATAGTAAGTGCTCAATATGACTGATTGGAGAATCTTCGGGCAGTCATTCCACTATAGCAGTTGGTGGAGAGATTCTCCTTGAAGAGAATGGAAGTGGTGGAATTTCTGAGATCTTATGGCATCTCCTTAGCATTTTTTAAAATGGTATTTGTTAAGTGTTTATTATGTGTCAGGTGCTGTTCTATGTGCTGGAGTAGATACAAAGTAATCAGGTTGGACACTGTCCATGTCCCATTTGGGGTTCACAGTCTTTATCCTCATTTTCCAGATGAGGGAACTGTGTCACAGAGAAGTGAAATGACTTGTCCAACGTCACACAGCGGGCTAGTGATGGAGTGGGATTAGAACCCGTTTCTTTCTGGGTGCAGGTACATTGCCTGGCACAAAGTAAGCACTTAATAAGTAGCACAGTTGTTACTATAAGAGTCTTCTCTCCTCTCTGCCTTACTAGTAGGCAGTAGTGAGGCATATCTTCAGGAGTCTTGCACACTCTCTGTTTGACCCAAGCTCTGCAGTTAGTTATTTTAACGGGGTTTTAATAGATTATGAAGCCAACAGGCATGTTCTTAATTAGGAAACAGCTGTAAATAAACTCCAGATTCCAATTAGCCTTTCCCTTACTCTAATCCGTTCACCTCATGGGGTACCCTTCCTCCCCCATGGCTCCCTTCCTTCCCTGCTGTGACCTAGAAGCTTTTGTCTAGCAGAAGGTTTTGAGAAGCAGCACGGCGTAGTGGATAAAACACGGGCCTGGGAGTCGGAAGATCATGGGTTCTAATCCCGCTCCTCCACTTGTCCTCTGCGTGACCTTGGGCAATCACTGCAATGTTCTGGGCCTCAGTTCCCTCACCTGTAAAATGGGGATTAAGACTGTGAGCCCCATGTGGAACAGGGACTGTCCAACCTGATTTGCTTGTGTTCACCCCAGTGCTTAGTACAGTACCTGGCACGTAGTAAGCAAAAAACATAATTATTCTAATTGTTTGTTTCCTCTCCTCCATGCCATCTTTGTTGCCTTCTGCTTCACACAGGGAACTCTAATTTTCAGGTTCACCCCCTCCAGGTTCCACCCCCAGCCCCCTCCCCTACCCACCGACCCAGACTGTAAACCCATTGTGGGCAGGGATTGTCTCTATTTGTTGCTGAATTGTACTTTCCAAGCTCTTAGTACAGTGCTCAGCACACAGTGAGCACTCAATAAATATGACTGAATGAATGAATGAATGAATGAATTCTGAATGACAGAAATGGGAGTGTGCTAGCATGGCCTAGTGCCTACAGCACAGGCCTGGGAGGCAGAAGGATCTGGGTTCTAATCCCACCTCCACCCCTTGTCTGCACTGACTTTGGGAAAGTCACTTCACTTCTTTGTCCCTCATTTACCTCATTTCTGAAATGGGGATTAAGATGTGAGCCCCATGTGGCACAGTGACTGTGTCCAACCTGATTACCTGGTATCTACCCCAGTGATTAATACAGTGTCTGGCACATAGTAAGCGTTTAACAAATACCACAATTATTTTCATTATTACCTGCTTTCCTTATGTCTTATATTATGATACCATGTAAATAAAATAACTGTGTATTTGTTAAGCACTTACTATGTGCCAGGCACTATACTAAGGGGTAGATACAAGCAAATCGGGTTGGACACAGTCCCTGTCTAACGTGGGGTTCACAATCAAATTCCCCATTTTACAGTTGAGGTAACTGAGGCCCAAAGAAGTGAAGTGAGATCAGGACTACATCCAGTGTGATTCTCTATCCCTTCCCTTAGCCCAACCCTTGGAAAATAGTTAAAAAATATCATCATTATTATAGTAGTGCACAGATATGCGGTTGGGAGGCAACAGCAGAAAATCAGTCTGTCAAATTATGGCATCAAGAGGGGGAAATGCAAATATTTACGTGTGTGTGTGTCTATGTATACCTACAGGAAGATAAAAACATATATGCCTGGCAATATTTTATGTGTACATATGTGAACCAGGCATATATGTTTTTATATATAATGTTTGCATTTTCCCCTCTTGATGTCATGATTTTGCTGAGGCCTATGCACCAAGAGAATCAGATATATATATATATATATTCATGTATGTGTTTGTGTGTGTGTGTGTGTATATGGGGGGGGTGTGTATATATATGTATTTATATGCAATTACATATATACACATAAAGGCACATAAAACATTTATGAAATGATATATACATACAAACATATATATACTATATATATACGCACTAGTAAAACTTCAGTCACTTTCTGGTTACCCTTTGTCTTTTCAGAATAGCACAGATAATTGTACAACTATCAATTGCCTAATGAAAAGAAAATAATCAAGAGCTTCAGTTAAGTCTTTAGTTCGGTCTCTGTGGAGGAAAATGTAGGGAGGTCTCCACACTTAAACTTATTTTGGCAAGCAGGTTCGAGGAAGTGCATCAAATTGTAAAATGCACGCAGGAGTTTATAGATCAAATGGAAAAACAAGATATAAACAAATCACCAGAACTGGAACACATTCTTCTGGGAGTTCTGAAGGAACGCAGAGGGTAAATTGTTTAATTCCCAAATCGCATATGAAATATGTCACTACAAACAACCAGGCGATTCCAGAAATGATCCAGAGAATTATAGATTCGCAAGCCTCACGTCCAGACTTTGTAAATTGGTAGAATCTTATTAAGTCTGGGATCAATGTGCACTGAATAAAACACAACCCCTAGGAGAAAAACAATGCCTCTCCTTTAAAAGAAAAGTGTGTCTCACTCATCTGCTGATCATTTGAAGTGGACCAGGAATCTAATACATTTAGATGTTGTCCTAATGGCTGTTGACAAGATTCCATGCCAAAAGCTTTAAAAATAATGAGTAATCATGAGATTGGAAAATTATTCCACCTGGATAGAAAACCAGCTGGAAAAATTAGATACAGTGGGTAAAGGTGAATAATCACTATTCAGACCGGAAAGGGTATATATTGGAGTCCATGAGTGATGTGTATTAGGATGAGCTTTATTTTATGTTTTCAGGAATGATATAAACGAGGAAAAAATGCCCTTTGAAATCTCCTGCTTTGCTCCAAAGATGGAAGTAAACAGCAAGAATATCTGAGTGAGTGGAAAGAAAAGTAGTAAATGTGTTTCCTTGTTACAAAGTTCCAGAAAACACAATCTGAATCACAACCACATTATGATGGGTTCTGAGTAAACAGTCAAAACTCAGGAAATAGATCTTGATGGCATTGGTAGCTATGTCTTCAAATCACTGATGCAGCAAAAACCAAAACTGCTAACAAAATTGTGGCAGAAAAAATTACCAAGAATGTAAAACTGAAGGCATCGTTTGCCACTGTAACAATCTTTGGATCTCTTGCACTTGTCAGTCAGTCAATCGTATTTATTGAACACCTACTGGGTGCAGAGCATGGTACTAAGCACTTGGGAGAGTACAATATAACAATACAGTACAATATAACAGTATAATGTAACAGTACAATAGTACAATATAACAATAAAGCAGACAAATTTCCTGCCCACTACAATCTTACCATTCAATTTTAGTAAGCTTCTTGTGGCAGGGTTTGTGTCTATTGGACTGTACCCTCCCAAGCACTTAGTATGGTATTCAGCAGATCGCAAGTCCTCAAACAATACAGTGGCACTATATTGATGGGTTGATTAGCCCCTGCATTTCAGAAGAAATAAGAGAGATGGAGAAGGTCCAGAGAATATATGAAGATTCAAATGACTTATTACTAAAAGTTAAGGAACACAGCAAAAGATAGGCCATTTCTTTAAATGTCAAGAAAACAAAGATCATGACAACTGGAAGTTTTAACACACTTGTAGTGGATGGAGAGAAGATTGAAAGAGTTGACAATTTTTCTCTCCTGGGATCACTAATCAATAATAAAGGAACTAGTAGCCAAGAAAGACCGAAGATTAATGTTAGGAAGACTTGCTATGAAGAGTCTGGAAAAAGTGATGAAATGGGTTGATGTGACAATTGCCACATAAATACAAATTGTCAACTCTATGGTGTTACCAGTGACAATGTATGGATCTGAAAGCTGGAAAGTGAAAAAACAGCATAGAAAGAACAATGATTCTTTTGAAATGTGGTATCAGAGAAGGCTTTTGCGGGTACCATGGACTGCCTGAAAAACAAACAAATAGAGTGATATTCTGGTATTAGCTCCTCCCCCTCTACCCCCAATTCAAAGTCTTATAATGGTTTTTGTTAAGTACTTACTATGTGCCAGGCACTGAACTAATCCCTGGGGTTTATCGGATAAATAATCCGATAAAATAATTGGATAATCAGGCTGGAAAGTGTCTTAATCTCTATTCTACAGATGAGGTAACTGAGGCACAGAGAAGTGAAGTGACTTGCCTAAGGTCACACAGCAGACAAGCGGTGGGGTTGGGATTAGAACCCATGACTTTCTTTTGCGAATACCATGACTGCCCAAAGAAACACATTAATGGATTTTAGAGCAAATTAAACCAAAGTGGTCTTTGGAAGGCCAAATGACTCGACTTAGATTAGCATATTTTCTACACATAATCAGAAGGACTAATACTCTGGAGAAGACACTAATGTTAAGAAAAGCCAGGGAAAACATGGAAGAGGCAGACCGGCAGCTGGATGGATAGGGATCATAACAATGATAATGAAAGAACCATTAGAAAGTTTGCGGATTATGGCAGAGGACAGGACGTTCTGGAGAAAGTATATCCATGGAGTCGCTATGGATCGGAAACAAATCGCTGGCACATAATAATAATAAAAATAATAATTGATAGCTCTATTATATAAACTGGATAGATTTATCGATTCACTATATATAATAGATAGAGCTCTTTTTCCATTCATTATATAGAATAGATAGATCTATCTATAATACACATATTCTAGATCTATGCATCTATTGTACATATAATAGATCTATCTACCTATCTAGTATACATAAAATGAATAGAGCTATGTATCTGTGTATCTATTACAGATAGATCTATTGATGTAGCTATCTTTCTTTGTATCTATTACATATATGTATCAAATTGATAGGTCTAACCATATATCTACTATATATATATGATAAATAGATTTATCTATTCACTATATATAATAGATGGATCTATGTATTGTCTCATTATATATAACAGATCTATTTATCTATGATACATATAATAGAACTATCTAGCTTGCTATCTAGTATATGTAAAGCTATGTATCAATTATACATATAACAGATTGATCTATCTATGTATTATATATATAAAATAGATGGATCTATCCATCTATCTGTTACATACATGATAGTTTGATATATTCATTCATTATATATATACTAGATCTATCTACCTATTCATTATATATAATAGATCTATGTACCTATCTATTCCATATATAAAATAGATAGATCTACCCATCGATCTACTATATATAGTAGATCTATCTAACCATCCATCTAGTATATATATATGATAAATAGATCTATCTATCTATTATTGTATGCAATAGAGCTATCTAAATATGGTAATAATAATATTAATAATGGTATTTGTTAAGTGCTTACTATGTGCCAGGCACTGGGATGGATTATATATAATATAGCTATCTATAGAGCTATCTATTTTATATAAGTGGCTAGATATATTTTGCAAATCTATTTGGGATATGTGGGATATGTACATATTTATTTGGGTTATCGCCAAGTGGGATATGGACCGTGTCCAACCTGATTACCTTGTATCAACCCCAGTGCTTAGAACACTGCCTGGCACGTAGTAAGTCCTTAACAAATACCACTGTTATTATTACTATTATTATGTTCTCTGTCCACAACGAGCTTACAGTCTTAGAGGGGGAGATAGATATTAATATAAATAAATCATTTATCAGTATGTCCATAAGTACTGTAGAGGCTGCAGGAGGGGTGAATAAAGGTTGAAAATAATAATAATAATAATGATGGCATTTGTTAAGTGCTTACTATGTGCAAAGCACTGTTCTAAGTGCTGAGGAGGATACGAGGTCATCAGGTTGTCCCACGTGGGGCTCACAGTTTTAATCCCCATTTTATAGTTGAGGGAACTGAGGCACAGAGAAGTGAGCCCTCATTTCCTTGGTTTCGAAGGTGAGGAGATCAGTGCAGAAGGGAATGGGAGAAAAGGAAATGAGGGCTCAGTCAGGGAAGGCCTCTTGAAGGAGATGTGCCTGGCGTAGTGGATAGAGCATGGGCCTGGAAGTCAGAAGATCATGGGTTCTAATCCTGGCCTCACCGCTTGTCTGCTGTGTGACCCTGGGCAAGTCACTTCACTTGCCAATATTACACTTCACTTCACTTCCCTGTGCCTCAGTTACCTCATCTGTAAAATAAGTACTTAACAAAAACCATCATAGTAAGACTTTGAGTTGGGGGGCAAGGGGAAGGAGCTTATACTGGAATATTATTCTCCTCACCTTCGAAACCTTATTGAAGGCACATCTCCTCCAAGAAGCCTTCCCTAAGCCCTTCTTTCCTCTTCTCCCACTCCCTTCTGCATCTCCTTGACTTGCTCCCTTTATTCATCGCCACCCCCAGCCCCACAGGTCTAATGTCCATATCCATAATTCATTTATTTCTATTAATGTCTATCTCCCCAGCTAGACTGTAAACTCACTGTGGGCAGAGAATGTGTCTGTCATATTGTTATAGTATACTTTCCCAAGCGCTTAGTTCAGTTCTTTAGTAAGCGCTCAGTAAATACGATTGATTGATTGATTGATTGATTGATTGATTGATTATGGTCTGCAGGCCAAATCTGTAGACCAAAACCGACAGGACTCGCTAGTCCAATTTTCCCTAGAGTAAATGATTTCTGAATCAGGCAGGATGGAGAATTCTTGGTCTTCTTGGGGAACAACTCCCTGCCCAACAAAGTCAGTGACCATAGCAACGGCAGACCCTAAGGAAGTGGGTATGATCAATCCATCATATTTTCTGAGCGCTTATTGAAGGCAGACCAATTTTTTAAGTGCTAGGGAGAGTGCATTATAACAGAGTTGGTAGACATGTTCCCTCCCTCTAGACTGTAAACTTGTTTTGGGCAGGAAATGTCTACCATGCTGATATAGTGTCATATTGGATTCTCCCAAGCGTTCAGTACCGTGCTCTGCACATAATAAGGACTCAAGGATGTGGCTTCTTCCTGGTTGTTTTGGAATTCACTTTTTTTTAATGGTATTTGTTCAGCACTTACAGTGTGCAGGCACTGTGCTAAGCTCTGAGGTAGATAGAAGCTTATCTGGGTGGACACAGTCCCTGTCCCACATGGGCTTCCCAGTCTTAAGCCCCATTTTCTAGATGAGGTAATTGAGGGACAGAGAAGTTAAGTGACTTGCCCAAGGTCACATAGCAGACAAGTGGGAGGGTTGGGCTTGGGAGTCAGAGGCCATGGGTTTGAATCCCACCTCTGCCACTTGTCAGCTGTGTGACTGGGCAAGTCACTTCACTTCTCTGTGCCTCAGTTACCTCATCTGTAAAATGGGGATTAACTGTGAGCCTCACGTGGAACTACCTGATGACCCCGTATCTACCCCAGCGCTTAGAACAGTGCTCTGCACATTGTAAGTGCTTAACAAATACCAACATCATTATTATTATTACAACCCAGGTCCTTCTGACTCTGATAGAGGCCTGGGCTCTATCCACTAGGACACGATGTTTCTAAAGCCTTTCTCTTCATTCAATAATATTTATTGAGTGCTTACTTTTTGCATAGCACTGTGCTAAGCTCTTGGGAAAGTACAATACAACGGTAAACAGTGATATTCCCTGCCTACGATGAGCTCACAGTCTAGAGCAGGGGAGACAGACAACAATACAAGTAAATAAAATTACAAATATATATGTAGTGCTTTGGGGCTGAAAGGGGGAAGAGCAAAGGGATAAATACAATTACAGATATGAACATAAATGCTTAGGTGTCTTCTCTCAGGGACACCTTCTCCCCTCTTAGACCCGCCAGGCTCGGACCTCATTCAGGGCAGCCACTACAGTGCCCCCTTCAGAGCCAGATTGAAGGCACATTTCCTCCAAGAGGCCTTCCCAGGCTAAACCCCACTTTTCTTCATCTCCCTCTCCCTTCGGCTTGCCCTGACTTGCTCCCTTTGCTCTCCCCCTGCATCCTGTCCCCACAGCACTTATGTACATATCTGTAATTTTATTTATTTGTATTGATGTCTGTCTCCCCGCCCTAGACGGTGAGCTTGTTGTGGGTAGGCAATGTCACCATTTATTGGTGTATTGAACTTTCCCAAGTGCTTAGTACAGTGATCTGCACACCGTAAATGCTTAATAAATACAATTGAATTGAATGAATGAATGAATTCCAGGAGCCAAAGTCTCTACCATCCTGCCTTCAGATTCTTCTGCTCTCAGGAACCTCCCCTGCCACAGGTATTATACTGGAAGCTTACAGCATGGCCCAGTGGTTAGAACATGGGCCTGGGAGTCAGAAGGACCTGGGTTCTAATCCTGACTCTGCCACTTGTCTGCTGTATGACCTTGGGCAAATCACCTAACTTTTCTGGGCCTCAGTTTATTATTTATTTATATTAATGTCTGTCTCCCCTCTAGATTGTGGGCTTGTTGTGGGCACTGTTATAATGTACTATCCCGAGCGCTTAGTACAGTGCTTTGCCCACAGTAAATGATCAATAAATTCATTCATTCAATCATATATATTGAGCGCTTACTGTACACAGAGCACTGTACTAAGTGCTTGGAATGTGAAATTTGGCAACAGATAGAGATAATCCCTGCCCAACAACAGGCTCACAGTCTAAAAAGGGGAGACAGACAGCAGAACCAAATAGTCAGTCATCAATACTATCAAAATAGATCAATAGAATCATAGATATAGATACATCATTAATGAAATAGAGTAATAAATAATATATACAAATATACACAAGTGCTGTGGGGAGGGGAAGGGGATAGAGCAGAGGGAGGGAGTAGGGGCAATGGGCAGGGGAGGAGGAGCAGAGGAAAAGGGAGGACTCAGTCTGGGAAGGCCTCCTGGAGGAGGTGAGCTCTCAGTAGGGCTTTGAAGAGGGGAAGAGAGTTAGTTTGGTGGATGTGAGGAGGGAGGGCATTCCAGATCAGTGGTAGGACATACGGCAAGGGTTGACAGCGGGACAGGCGAGAACTAGAATGAGGCACAGTGAGGAGGTTAGCGGCAGAGGAGTGGCGTGTACGGGGTTGGCTGTAAAAGAAGAGAAGGGAGGTGAAGTAGGAGGAGGCAAGGGGATGGAAAGCTTTGAAGCCAAGAGTGAGGAGTTTCTGCTTGACATGAAGGTTGATATGAAGTTTTTTGAGGAAGGGAGTGACATGCCCAGAGCGTTTCTGTAGAAAGATAATCCGGGCAGTGGAGTGAAGTATAGACTGAAGCGGGGAGAGACAGGAGGATGGAAGATCAGAGAGGAGACTGATAATAATAATAATAATAATGTTGGTATTTGTTAAGCGCTTACTATGTGCAGAGCACTGTTCTTAGCGCTGGGGTAGATACAGGGTAATCAGGCTGTCCCATCCCACGTGAGGCTCACAGTCTTAATCCCCATTTTACAGATGAGGTAACTGAGGAATAGAGAAGTTAAGTGACTTGCCCACAGTCACACAGCTGACAAGTGGCAGAGCCAGGATTCAAACCCCTGACCTCTGACTCCCAAGCCCAGGCTCTCTCCACTGAGCCATGGTGCTTCTATCCAGTCGGATATTATGAAGAATTGTACCAGCAAAGTAGCAGTTTAGTTGGAGAGGAAAGGGCGGATCTTGGCGATGCTGTGAAGGTGAGACCGGCAGGTTTTAATGACGGATTGGCTGTTCATTCATTCATTCAATAGTATTTATTGAGCGCTTACTATGTGCAGAGCACTGTACTAAGCGCTTGGAATGGACAATTCGGCAACAGATAGAGACAATCCCTGCCCACTGATGGGCTTACTGTCTAATCGGGGGAGACAGACAGACAAAAACAATAGCAATGAATAGAATCAAGGGGATGTACACCTCATTAACAAAATAAATAGGGTAATAAAAATATATACAAATGAGTGGTCGAGCACAGTGCTGAGGGGAGGGGCGAGGAGCAGAGGGAAAGGGGGGAAAGGGTGCTTAGCTGAGGGGAGGTGAAAGGGGGGGATGTGTGGTGTGAATGAGAGAGCAGAGTCAAGGACTGAATGAATGAATGAATGAATGAATGAATGAATGAATGAATGAATGAATGGATAGAGCATGGGCCTGGGAGTCAGAAGGACCTAAGTTATAATCCCCGCTCCACAACGTATCTGCTATGTGACCTTGAGTAAGTCACTTCACTTCTCTGTGCCTCAGTTATCCATATGTAAAATGGGTATTAAGTGTGAGCCCAATGTGGGACAGGGACTGTGTCCAACCTGATTAGCTTGTATCTACTCCAGTGCTTAGTACAGTGCCTGGTACATAGTAAGCGCTTAACAAATACCATACAAAGGCAGTGTCTCTTTTTGCTGATGGGAGAATGAACAGTGAGCAGCAGAAATCATTCTCAATTTGAATGGGGGCAGGTTAACTCGGGCCAGAGAAGCTTACAGAGTGGCCTAGTGGATAGAGCATGGGCCTTGGAGTCGGAAGGACCTGGCTTCTAATCTCGCCTCTGCCATATGTCTGCTGGGTGATCTTGGGCAAGTCACTTCATTTCTCTGTGCCTCAGTTTCCTCATTTGGAAAATGGGGATTAGAACTGTCAGTCCCATGTGGGCAGGGTCTCTGTCCAATCTGATTATCTTATATCCACCTCGGTGCTTAGAACAGTGCTTGATACATAGTAAGCGCTTGGCTCAGTGGAAAGAGCGTGGGCTGGGGAATCAGAGGTCATGGGTTCAAATCCCGGCTCTGCCGCTTGTCAGCTGTGTGACTTTGGGCAAGTCACTCAACTTCTCTGTGCCTCAGTTACCTCATCTGTAAAATGGGCATTAAGACTGTGAGCCCCATGTGGGTCAACCTGATCACCTTGTATCCTCTCCAGCTCTTAGAACAGCGGTTTGCACATAGAAAGCGCTATACAAATTCCATTATTATTAAATACCATCATTATCATTATTATTAGCATGCCACATCACCCATTAACCACAGGTGCATTCAGTAGCAGGAAACCACTCAGGATAGAGATCATTTCTGTCTCAAGATTATGGAAATATATGGAAATAAAAGCCTTTAACATGGTAAGCAATGATAATAATATTAATGATGATGGTTTTTGTTAAGCACTTACTACGTCAGGCACCGTACAGAGTGCTGGGGTGGATACAAGCAAATCTAGTTGGACATAGACTCTGGCCCATGTGAGGCTCACAGCCTCAATCCCCATTTTACAGATGTGGCAACTGAGGCACAGAGAAATAAAGTGACTTGCCCAAGGTCACACCGCAGACAAGTGGTGGAGCCGTGATTAGAACCCATGACCTTCTGATTGCCAGGCCTGTGTTCTATCCACAATGCCATGCTGCTTCTCAATCTGCTGCTTCTAATCCTTAACCTGAGTACCAAGTGGAGAGAAGCTAAACAAAAGGGAGCCAATTTAGAAACTTATTATACACCCACAGGTTTTCACCACTCTTCTGTCCAGGAAAAGACTAGAAAAATATTCCTGAAGCCTTTCAGGAATGTACTCAAAAAAAATCCAGAAACCGCTTAATGTTATGTTTAGCTTTTAAGTCTTTCAAATCTGCTGATTGGTTTTAAATATTATAAAACACCCCTTCCCCATCTCATTAGCCATATTCATGAGAAACAATGTGGCCTAATGGATGAAGTACAGGCCTGAGAGGCAGAAGGACCTGGGTTCTAATCCCAGCTGTGCCACTTGTCTGTTGTGTGGCTTTGGGCAAATCACGTCACTTCTCTGGGCCTCAGTGACCTTATCTATAAAATGGGGGGGCGGGGGGCAGACTGTGAGCCCCATGCGGGCCAGGGACTGTGTTCAACCTGATATCCCAGCGCTTAGTACATTACCTGGCCCTTAGTAAGTGCTTAACAAATACCACCATACCACCAAACACCTCCTGTTGCCTGAGGGGCATTTTGTCTGATCTTGCCGCTAGCCATGCCAGAAAAAGTCCCTGAGGAGCAACCCGACTATAGCCTAGCAGCTTAGAGACCTTGGTGCCCTGGCTCCACTGAGCCTGTTTTGAGAGGATTTAGAATCATCTTTTAAGTACCTCTGATACCAGCCCTTGGCATCACCACATACCACACCAGCAGAAGGCCACCATCTCGACCCTTGAGGGCTTCTAGAACAAAGGCCCAGGTCCCTCCCAGGATCAAGAAGAAAGTTGTCTGCTTCGATCCCTGTAATAATAATAATTGACAACCACGGTATTTGTTAAATGCCAGGCACTGTACTAAGCACTGGGGTGGATAAAAGCAAATCGAGTTGGACACAGTCCCTATCCCACAGCAGACGTGGCAGAGCCGGGATTAGAACCATGATCTAGATCACTCCTACCCAACCCGGCTGCATTTGCAAAGGTCAAAAGTCTCTTTTTTCATGGTATTTGTTAAGCGCTTCCTATTTCCCAGGCACTTTACTAAGCACTGGTGTAGATACAAGCTAATCAGGTTGGACAAAATCCCTGTCCCACAAGGGGTTCACGGTCTTAATCCCCCTTTTTACAGAGAAGGTCACTGAGGCATAGAGAAGTGTACGTGCCAGGGACCTTACTAAGCGCTGGGGGGTAGGTACAAGCTAATCCCGTTGGACAAAGTCCCTGGCCCACAAGGGGCTCACAGTCTTAATCCCCATTTTACAGAGGAGGTCACTGAGACACAGAAAAGTGAAGTGACTCACCCAAAGTCAAGTGAAGTGACTCACCCAAAGTCACACAGCAGACGGGCGGCAGAGCTGAGATTAGAACCCGGGTACTTTGACTTCCCGGACCATGCACTATCCACTAGGCCACGCTGACTGTCCCTTTTATTCCTTCAGTTACACCTGGATTTCCTCAGAGGGGCAGGTGGCATTACAGGTGCTGCGGGAACAGGCTACCACAGGGACTTTGGGGTTCGGGATATGTAGAAGTCAACCATCGTCAGCAGACGAGGGATGAGTGTTTCTCAAGAATGGCAGACACACAGACCAGCTCCTCACAGAATCAATTCTCACAGAAAGAGTTCCACCCAGAAACACTTCCACACAAACACAATTCCCACAAATAAAATTCCCAATCGTATAGTTCCAAGGGGCAGTTCCACACAGACACACTTCTCATAGAAATCAACCAATAGTATATACTGAGCACTTACTATAATGATGGTGGCATTTATTAAAGGTTTACTATGAGCCAGGCACTGTACTGAACTCTGGGGTAGATACAAGATAAAAGGGTTGGACACAGTCCCTGTGCCACATAGGGCTTGCAATCTTAATCTCTGTATAACAGATGAGGAAGTGAAGTGACTTGCGTAAGGTCACACAGCAGACAAGTGATGGAGCCAGGAATAGAACCCAGGTCCTTCTGGCTCCCAGGCCCATGCTCTTCCCACTAGGCCACGGCGCTGAGCACTGTACTAAGCCCTTGGGAGAATACACTAAAACACAATTAGCACACACTTTACCTGCCCATAACCAGGTTTCAGTCTAGGCGTGGTTCCTGAAAAGTGTTCTGCAGAGGCAGCATGGCTCAGTGGAAAAGAGCACGGGCTTTGAAGTCAGAGGTCATGGGTTCGAACCCCGGCTCTGCCACTTGTCAGCTGTGTGACTTTGGGCAAGTCACTTCACTTCTCGGTGCCTCAGTTACCTCATCTGGAAAATGGGGATTAAGACTGTGAGCCCCACGTGGGACAACCTGATTCCCCTTTGTCTACCCCAGCGCTTAGAACAGTGCTCGGCACATAGTAAGCGCTTAACAAATACCAAAATTATTATTAGAAACAATTCACACATTCCGAGTGCCATCCAGACATGCTTCCGACAGTTTCGCACCGTAGTTCCACCCAGACAGAGTTCCAGACACAGTTCTACGGATCTGATTCCCCAATCCAGTCCAGACTTCACTCTGCTGCCTGGATCATTTTTCTACAAAGACGCTTAGAACACATTTCCCCACTTCTCAAAAAACTCCAGTGGTGGCCCATCCACCTCCGCATCAAACAAAAGCTCCTCACCTTTTGCTTTAAAGCACTCTATCACTTTGACCCCTCCTTCCTCCCCTCGCTATTCTCCTGCTACAACCCAGCCCGCACGCTTTGCTCCTCTAATGCCGACCTTCTCACTTTACCTCCATCTCGTCTCTCTCACCGCCGACCCCTGGCCCATGCCGCCGACCCCGGCCCATGTCCTCCCTCTGGCCCGGAGAGCCCTCCCTCCTCAAATCCGACCAACAATGCCTCTCCCCCGCTTCGCACCCTTATTGAAGGCACATCTCCTCCAAGAGGCCTTCCCTGAATAAGCCCTCCTTTCTTTGTCTCCCACTCCCTTCTGCCTCGCCCTGACTTGCTTCCTTTGTTCTTCCCCCCTCCCAACCCCACAGCACTTATGCATATATATTAATTTTTTTAATATTAATGTCCGTCTCCCCCAGTCTAGGCTGCAAGCTCGTTGTGGGCAGGGAATGTGTCTGTTTACTGTTATATTGTACTCTCCCACGCACTTATTACAGTGCTCTGTACACAGTAAGCGCTCAGTAAATACGACTGACCAGACCTGGTTCTCCCCAGAAATTGTTCAACACAGACACGGTTCTATAGTTCCACAGGGACAGTTCCACCAAGACACGGTGTCACAGACCCAGAATAGTTACACAGTTCCTAAAGCTGTGGATCCACCAAATCAGCTCCATAGAGACACAGTTTCACAAAGAAACAGTTGCTCCCAGATACAGTTGCACACTGACACAGTTGCACACTGACACCATTCCTCAGACACGGTTGCACACAGTTGTACACAGATGCACATAGTTACATCCAGATAAGATGCACACCATTGCACACGGGCACGGTTGCACGCAGAGATGCACAGACAGAGTTGTACACAGACACATCGGCACACAGACAGATGCACAAAGATAACTCCCTGGAGACAGTTCCGCAAAGAAAAAGATCCAGAGTCACATTCCACGCGCAGCCCGCTAAGCCCCGTTACTTAAAACGTTAAATAAAGTAACGTTCGTTTGCCTGGAAATGTCCGTTTCACCCGCTCATACCATTACCTTGGTTCACGGCCAGAGAGATGAAGCTCTTAAAGGTGTGCAAACACCACATCCGATCTCAGCTGCATTTTCACCGCCATTTTCGAAGGCAGATCTACCGCAAAGCTAACTTTTGAGAAAATAAAGCTTCCTTCTCGTGACTTTCTCTTTTACCTTGAGCGATCTGGAGATCTTAACAGAAACCCAGCCCACACAGCCTACCAAACGGACTCAGGCCAACAGCCTACGGACCCCGGGGGGAAACGATCGAACCCTTCCCTCTGGATCCGGGCCTTCGGACTGCGATCCTGGGACCAGTCCCAAGTGAGCTCCAGGTAGCCACATCCTCTCCCTCACGCCTCCACACGTGCATAATAATAATAGTATTAATGATGGTATTTGGCAAGCGCTTACTATGTGTTCTAAGCGCCGGGATAGATATGAGCTAATCAGGTCGGACACAGACCCTGGCCCACTTGGGGCTCACAGTCTTCATCCCTGTTTTACAGATGAGGTAACCGAGGCACAGAGAAGTTAAGTGATTTCTGCAATGTCACACAGCAGACAAGTGGCAGAGCCGGGATTAGAAACCAGGTCCTTCTGACTCCCTTGTGTAGCCACTAAGCCTCACCACTACACACACACACCAACAACAGCACCCCAGCTCCTCCCCACTCCTGCCCCCTTCTTCGATGTGCCAACACCCTCCTATGCCCAGCCCCAGCATAAGGACATCCGTGCCCCTGCCTGGAATCTGGGTCTTCATGGTCTTGGGCACCATCAATCAATCAAATATTTATTGAGCACTTAAGGCGTTGCAGAGCACTGAACTAAGCGCAGCGCTTGAACTGAGCAGGAAACTGAGTCACGTTTCCTGTCGGGGCTAAATCAATCAATCGATCAATCAATACAATTTACTGAGCGCTTAGTGTGTGCACTGCACTGACCTAAGTGCTTGGGAGAGGATAAGAACAGAGTCGGTAGACCTGTTCCCTGCCCACCAGGAGCTTAATTGATCAGTCGATCCTATTTATTGAGCTCTCAGTGCAGGCAGGAGAGCATACTAAGCGCTTGAGGGAGGACAACCTAACAGAGTTGGTAGACCGGCAGCTCAATCGATCGATCAATCAATGGCTCGACCAATGAAATGTATAGAGTGCTTACCATGAGCAGAACACTGTACTAAGCGCCGGGGAGAGGACAACGTAGAGTCGGTAGGCACTGTCCCTTGCCCATCGGGAGCTGAATCGCTCGATCGATCGCTCAACCGGTGAAATGTATGGAGCGCTTACCGTGCGCAGAGCACTGAGCTAGGCGGTCGGGAGAGGACAATAGAGCAGCACTGGTACACCCGTCCCCCGCCCTCCGGGAGCTCAATCCATCAATCGGTCAACCGCTCTCTGAGCCACGGGGCGCTCACAATGTGCACAGCCCTGTAGTAAGCGTACGGGCGAGGAGAGTCGGGGTGGGGGGTTCCGGCTCTCGGGAGGGAGGGGAGCGGCGGCTAGGACCAGCCGGAGGGGGTGGGGGTGGGGTCCCGCCCCCTGCCCATCCCCTGCCCATCCCCTGCCCATCCCCTGCCCATCCTCCCGGGCCCGGCCTTACCTGCGCGGCTGCCGCAGCCCGCGGTGGGGGGTGGCGGGGGTCGGGGGTCCGGGGGTCCCGGGTGGGGGGTCCGGGCATGTCCCTGGGGAGCTCCCGGGCCCCCGGGATGGGGGGTCTGGGCTCCGGGATCGGCCCCCCGGAGCGGCGGGGCGAAGGCGGGAGGACCCCCGGCCCGGCCCGGCCCGGGGCGCGGGGGGAGGGGATGGGGGGGAGGGGGGGGGACCGGGACCGCCCGCCGCGATCCCTCCTCCTCCTCCTCCTTCTCCTCCTCGTCCTCGTCCTCCGGCTGCAGCGGCGGGGGCGGGGGCCGCATCTCCCCCCTCCCGGGGGAGGGGAGGGGGCGGCCGGGCCCGGTGTTGGGGGGGGGGGGGACACTGGGGGAAGGGGCTGGGGGAACCGGGACACAGGGGATGGTGGGCGGGGGGGGGACGACAAGGGGGAAGAATGGGGGGGCTGGAGGGAGGGGATGGGGGGAGGGGGCCGGGAGCCCAGAGGCGGGGAAGAATGGGGGGCGGGGTGGAGGGGGGAGGGGGCTGGAGGGGCCCGGGGATGGGGGGAGGGGACTGGAGGGTCGGGGAGGGGGAGGGGGCTAGGACAGGAGGGGAGCCAGGGGGCCTGGGGACGGGTCTCCTTTGAGGCAGGGCGGGTGGCGGGGGAGCTCTGCTGGCCACTGGCTTCTACCCAGAACGACTGCCTTAGCTTAGCCCAGTGCTCTGCACATAGTAAGCGCTCAATAAATACCCAATAAATACTGTGGAATGAATACTGCCCACCCCGGGAGCCATCGCCCGGGACCCCTCCGCTGGCAGACCCCCGGGAAGCCCCAGCCCAGCGGGCAGAGGGTCACCCAGCCTTCGTCCTGGAGGAGGAGGATGATAATGGTATTTGTTAAGCGCTGACGCTGTGCCAAGCACTGTTCTAAGCGCAGAGGTAGACACAGAGCAATCGGGTTGGTCCCGGTCCCTGTCCCACGTGGGCTCTCGGTCTCCATCCCCATATCACAGATGAGGGAACTGAGGCCCAGAGAAGTGAAGCGACTTGTCCAAGGTCACACAACCGGCATTATTCCTCCCCCCAGCTCCCCCCACCGATCCTTCCTCGCTGTGTAGGAGGCTCAGTGTCCCCCCTGAGAAGTCCACTTTAATAATAATAATAATAATAATAATGGCATTTGTTAAGCGCTTACTATGCTTAACTTAACAGTGCTTACACTGTTTTAAGCGCTGGAGGGGTACAAGGTAATCAGATTGTTCCACATGGGGCTCACAGTCTTAATCCCCATTATACAGATGAGGGGACTGAGGCACAGAGAAGTGAAGTGACTTGCCCAAAGTCACATAGCTGACAAGCGGCGGAGTCGGGATTAGAACCCATGACCTCTGACTCCCAAGCCCGGGCTCTTTCCACTGAGCCACCCGCGGCTTCTTTTATGTCCACGGTCCGGGGAATTCCGCCTTCTGGGGTCGGGCCGAGCCGCCCCAACCCAGTCATGCCCAAGCCAATTACCCCCCCAAGCGCTTAGTACAGTGCCTGGCACATAGAAACCACTTAACAAACACCACAATTATTAGTCTTAGCGCCAGGACCTGGGAAACAGACCTGAATTTTAATTCCTGCTCTGTCACTAGGCTGTGTGGCCTTGGGCAAGTCAATTCACTTCTCTGGGCCTCAGTGACCTCATCTGTAAAATGGGGAAGGAAACAGGGACTATGTCCAACCTGATTTGCTTGTTTCCACTCCAGCGCTTAACAAATACCACACTTGATATTATTAGTAGTAGTAGTAGTAGTATTGAGAAGCAGCGTGGCTCAGTGGAAAGAGCCCAGGCTTGGGAGTCAGAAGGCATGAGTTCGAATTCTGGCTCTGCCACTTGTCAGCTGTGTGACTGTGGGCAAAGCACTTCACTTCTCTGTGCCTCAGTGACCCCATCTGTAAAATGGGGATTAAGACTGTGAGCCTCACGTGGGACAACCTGATGACCCTGTATCTACCCCAGCGCTTAGAACAGTGCTCTGCACATAGTAAGCGCTTAACAAATACCAACATTATTATTATCATTATTATTATTATTATCCCCGGGAGCGCAGGCTTCGCCCCGGGCTCCCGTCTCCACCACTTGTCAGCTGTGGGACTTCGGGCAAGTCACTTCACTTCTCTGTGCCTCAGCGACCTCATCTGTAAAATGGGGATTAAGACTGGGAGCCCCTCGTGGGGCAACCTGATTACCTGGTATTTACCCCAGCGCTTAGAACAGTGCTTGGCACATAGTAAGCGCTTAACAGAATACCATTATCATTATTATTACTACAAAGGACAGTCCTCCAGCGCTTAGTACGGTGCCTGGCACATAGCAAGCGCTTAACAAATGCCGCATTTATTAGGATTATTAGCGGGGGGAGCGCAGGCTTCGGGCCGGGCCGTGCTGTCTTCCCTGATCCGCCCGCACCGAGCCCGCATTAGCTCCGCAACACGCTCCGCCCCGCACGGGGAATCCCTCCCCGCTCCGGGTCGACAAATCACCCGAGGGCCGAAGCCGCGATTCATCCCATCGGCCGAGACCCCGGCCTTGGGAGTCCGAGGACTTGTCTGCTGTGTGACCTTGGGCAAGCCGCTTCACTTCTCTGGGCCTCGGTTACCCCACCTGGAGAATGGGGATGAAGACTGGGAGCCCCACGTGGGACAACCTCATTACTCTATATCGACCTCAGCGCTTAGAACAGTGCGAGGCGCATAGTAAGCACTTAACAAAACAGCATCATTTATTATGATGATTATCATCGAGTGCTTCCTGTGAGCAGAGCACTGTACTGAGCGCTTGGGAGAGGACAACAGAACAATAATCGTGGTTCAGTGGAAAGAGCACGGGCTTTGGAGTCAGAGGTCATGGATTCGAACCCCGCCTCTGCCACTTGTCAGGTGTGTGACTTGGGCAAGTCACTTAACTTCTCTGTGCCTCAGTTACCTCATCTGTAAAATGGGGATGAAGACTGGGAGCCCCACATGGGACAACCTGATTTCCCTGTGTCTACCCCAGCGCTTAGAACAGTGCTCTGCACATAGTAAGCGCTTAACAAATACCAACATTATTAACAGAACAATAGTCACATCGGAGACTTCTTCAAAGCGCGGAAACCTGCTTATGTTCCCTCCAGCGCTTAGTACAGTGCCTGGCACATTGTAAGTGCATAACAAATACCATAATTATTATGTTGACAATCGATGATGCTCCTTGTGGGCAGGGAACGTGACTGTTAATTCTGTTGGATTGTCCTCTCCCAAGCGCTTAATGCAGTGTTCTGCACCCAGTAAGCGCTCCGTGCAGCGTGGCTTAGTGGAAAGAGCACGGGCTGGGCAGTCAGAAGTTGTGGGTTCTAATTCCGCTCTGCCACGTGTCTGCTGTGTGACCTGGGGCAAGTCACTTTACTTCTCTGTGCCTCAGTTCCCTCATCTGGCAGGTATTGTCTCTATCTGTTGCCAAATTGTACATTCCAAGCGCTTAGTACAGTGCTGTACACAAAGTAAGCGCTCAATAAATACTATTGAATGAATCTGTAAAATGGGGATTGAGACTGTGAGTCTCACTTGGGTCAACCTTTCATTCATTCAATAGTATTTATTGAGCGCTTACTATGTGCAGAGCACTGTACTAAGCGCTTGGAATGAACAAGTCGGCAACAGATAGAGACAGTCCCTGCCATTTGACGGGCTTACAGTCTAATCGGGGGAGACGGACAGACAAGAACCTGATTACTTCGTATCTACCCCAGCGCTTAGAACAGTGCTTTGCACATAGCAAGCGCTTAACAGCACTTAACTTCTCTGTGCCTCTGTTACCTCATCTGTAAAATGGGGATTAAGACTGTGAGCCCCACGTGGGGCAACCTGATTCCCCTGTGTCTACCCCAGCGCTTAGAACAGAGCTCTGCACATAGTAAGTGCTTAACAAATACCAACATTTCATCATCATCATCCCGACTCTGCCACTTGTCAACTGCGTGACTGTGGGCAAGTCACTTAACTTTTCTGGGCCTCAGTTACCTCATCTATAAAATGGGGATGAAGACTGTGAGCCCCACGTGGGACAACTTGATTACCCTGTATCTACCCCAGCGCTTAGAACAGTGCTCTGCACATAGTAAGCGCTTAACAAATACCAACATTATTATTATCATTATCATCAAGTGCAGAGCACTGCTTGGGGAGAGTACAATACAGCAGAATTAGCAGGCACGTTCCCAGCCCATAATAAGCTGACAGTCTAGAGGGGGAGATGGTCATTAATATGAAGAAATGAGTAATTAATAATAAATAATTTTAAATCCCCCCCCATCAAAAACCCTCAGATTCAAGAAAGATTGTCTTTTACTGCACGCCCAGGAGCCGGATCTCTTTAAAGAGCATCTACAGTCAAATGTCCTTGTGTCCAAACTAGAAATTTTTTTTTTTTTAATTTCTTTGTCAGCGACTATAAAAGCTTAAACATACCATGTTTATAGAAAAATTCCTTGCCAAACCTTGCCTACTGTCATCCCATTTTTTTAATGGGCGCTATCTTATCTACCTAGTGGAGGGCTGAGATGTGGGAAGGTTAAATGAGTTTATTTAGGGGCTCATGCCCTATGAACGGAAGTTAGCAGTGCTCCCCAGTGGCATTGTAGAAGAGCGGCGGCAATAAATGGCAACTCCTGGTCAATCAATCAATCTAGGGTATTTATTGAGTGCTTATTGGGTGCAAAGTACTGTAATAATAATAATGTTGGTATTTGTTAAGCGCTTACTATGTGCCGAGCACAGTTCTAAGCGCTGGGGGAGATACAGGGTAATCAGGCTGTCCCACGTGAGCTCATAGTTAATCCCCATTTTACAGATGAGGTAACTGAGGCACAGAAAAGTTAAGTGACTTGCCCACAGTCACAGAGCTGACAAGTGGCAGAGCCGGGATTCGAACTCATGCCATCTAACTCCCAAGCCCGTGCTCTTTCCACTGAGCCACTGTATTAAGCACTTGGGAGAGTACAATGTAACAGCATTGTTAGACATGTTTCCTACCTATATGGAGCTCACAGCCTAGAGGAGGAGATAGATATTAAAATAAATGATGCATATGGAGATAATCAATCATCAACCAATCGATAGTATTTATTGAGCACTTACTGTGTGCAAAGCACCATACTAAGCACTTGAAAAAATACAGTGTAACAGGGTAGGTAGACAAGTTTGCAGTCCCCGTTGAGCTGAGCTAGTAGAAAGAGCATGAGCTTGGGAATTAGAGGACCTAGGTTCTAATCTCAGCCCTGCTGCTTTGCCTGCTGTGTGAGCATGGGTGAGTCACTTAACTTTTCTGTGCCTCAGTTACCTCATCTGACTTTAGACTGCAAACTCATTGTGGGCTGAGAATTCTGCACTGTGAAAGTGCTCAATAAATAAGATTGACTGACTGAGCCCTGCTGAAGGACCTCCTCCAGGAGGCCTTCCCAGACTAAGCCCCCCTTTTCCTCTACTCCTCCTCCTCTTTGCCCCTACTCGTTCCTTTGCTCTACCTCCTTCCCCACCACAGCACTTGTGTATATATGTACATATTTATAATTCTATTCATCTATATTAATGATGTGTATGTATCTATAATTCTATTTATTTATATTGTTGCTATTGATGATGTTTACTTGTTTTGATGCTTGTCTCCCCTCTTCAGGACTGTGAGCCTGTTATGGGCAGGAATCGTCTCCATTTGTTGCTGAATTGTACTTTCCAAGTGCTTAGTAGCACTAAGAGAAGCAGCATGGCGTAATGGATAGAGCACGGGACTGGGAATCAGAAGGTCATGGGTTCCAATCCCGGCGTGGTCACTTGTCTGCTGGGTGACCTTGGGCAAGTTGCTTCACTTCTCTGGGCCTCAGTTCCCTCATCTGTAAAATGGAGATTGAGACTGTGAGCCCCACGTGGGACAGGGACTGTGTCCAACCCGAGTTGCTTGCATCAACCCCAGCGCTTAGTACAGTGCCTAGCACATACTTCAGCGCTTAACAAATACCATCGTTATTATTAGTAGTAGTACAGTGCTCTGCACACAGTAAGCACTCAATAAATACGATTGAATGAATGAATGACTAAAATGGGGATCAAGATGGTGAGCCCAGGTGGGGCATGGACTGTTTCCAAAGTGATTAGCTTGTACCTACCCCAGCACTTAGTACAGTGCCTGGCAGATAGTAAGTGCTTAACAAAATTCCATTTTTTAAAAAAAAGTCATTAAGCTTACAGTCCAGAGGGGAAGACAGACATTAATATAAATATGTTTTGGAAATGCACAGAAATGCTGTGGGGCTGAGGGAGGGGTGAATAAAAGGTTTACGTTCAAGATTAACATGTCCAACACAGAACTCCTTACCTTCCCACCCAAACCCTGTCCTCCAGCTGACTTTCCCATCACTGTAGATGGCACCACCATCCTTCCTGTCTCACAAGCCTGTAACCTTGGCATTATCCTTGACTCCTCCCTCTCATTCAACCCACATACCCACATATTCAATCGAGCACTAAATCCTGTCTGTTCCACCTTCACAACATAGCTAATATCCGCCCTTTCCTCTCCATCCCAACTGATACCACGTTAATACAATCACAAATCCTATCCCTCCCGGACTACTGCATCAGCCTCCTTGCTGACCTCCCAACCTCCTGCCTCTCCCGACTCCAGTCCATACTTCGCTCCGCTGCCCGGATCATTTTTTCTACAAAAATGCTTAGGACATGTCATTCCCATCCTCGAAAAACTCCAGGGGTTGCCCATCCACCTCTGCATCAAACAAAAACTCCTCACCATTGGCTTTAAAGCAGTCCACCACCTTGCCCCCTCCTACTTCACCTCACTTCTCTCCTACTACAGCCCAGCCAGCACACTTCATTCCTCTAATGCTAACCTTCTCACTGTGCCGTGATTCACCTGTCTCGTTGCCCACCCCTGGCCCACGTCCTCCTGTGGCGTGGAACACCCTCCCTCCTTAATCCTGACAGTTACTCTCCCCTCCTTCAAAACCTTATCGAAGACACATCTCCTCCAGGATGTGTGCAAAGCACTGTACTAAGCGTGTGGGAGAGTAAAGAGTATAACAGACACATTCCTACCCACATGGAGCTCACAGTCTAGAGGAGGACTGCTTTGCTCTGGTTTTCCTCTCTCTTCCCAGATTGGGATCACTACTGAGGCCACGCCAAAGGACTCGACTCCCACCATGCTCGTGATTTTCATTAAAGTCGTACCCAGTATGAGCAAGCGGGACTCTTGGGGAACATCCCCCTGCCCTGTCTCCAGCCCCCCCCCCAGCATGGCTCCACCTATGTCTGGACATTCTGCCTTAAAAGGAATGAAGTCATGCCAAATGGGTGGTGGCCGGGGAGGCCTCGCTTCTGCAGTGTAGTCGGAACCCGTGGGCGTCGGGCCGAGGAGGATTCGGTGGGCGGGAACCTTTCCAGGAGGCCTAGGGCTCTGGGTCAGCAACCAGGGGCCCTGCTGCCCGCATTGCATCCGGATGGCGAGTTCTCCGGAGTATCGGGCAGTGTCAGTGACCCCCACTGTTCTGACGGGGGGCCGGCCTGGATGGGCTGCGCGTTAGCCTTAGCCGGACAGAGCGGGCAGCACTCCAGGTTCGTGGTCACCCATAGCCTTAGGCACAGGGTCTCATGTGGCAGCTGGGGCTGTACACCCCAGGCCAAGGGAATCTGGACCACATACTCATCCAGGGCCATGTACGGTCACTGGGGAACTAGGACCCCTGACTCCCGGAGCGGGGCTTGTGGCACGAGGCCACAGAGAGTGCCGGGGTGGGGTCAGTCGGAGAAGGCTTCCTGGAGGAGGTGGGCTTTGAGCATTGCCACAGCAGCAGTAGTGATGGTATTAAATGCTTACTGAGTGCAGAGCACTGTACTAAGCGCTTGGGAGAGTACAATATAACAACAAACAGAAACATTGCTGCTCACAACGAGCTCACAGTCCAGAGTTTAGTGCTGGGAGAGAAGACACAGATTCATTCATTCATTCAATCGCAATTATTGAACATTCACCATGTGCAAGGCATTGTGCTAAGTGCTTGGGAGAGTACAATGCAACAATAAACTGACCCATTCCCCGCCCACCGTGACACAAATGGGAATTAGACTTGGAGCTCACAATTTAAGAGCATAGACTGGAAACAGACACAACAGGAATAATGAAAAATTAAAACAACATGCATGCACAAAGTAAAAGCAAAATCAATACAGTGCTGAGTCTAGAGGAGCAGAATTTCAGACTCTGTGGATCAGAGTCCAAGGTGTGAACATAGCTGGTAGCCAGGAAGGGGGGGGCAGGGAGGCTAGGTCTAGGCCCCGGGATTTCCTTTGTTAACCCCTTCCCACTCAAGAGGCTCCCCTAGACTGAGCCGAGGTCTCCAGCGGCCCAGGGGGAACCGGAGCCTGGCTCAATCTCAGGGTCGTCCATTGACCTCCCAAGCCCAAGCCCTCATCAATCTGCCATCGATCGATTGTATTTATTAGCATTTATTGAGTGCAGAGCACTGTACTAAGTGCTTGGGAAAGTACAGTGCAATAGAATTGATAGACATAATCCCTGCCCTTAAGGAGTTTACAGTCTACAGGGGAAGACAGATGTTGAAATAAATTAGAGAGAGGAGAAATGGCCTCGTGGGAATAGCAAGTGCACAGCCCATGTAGAAGGGAGAACAAACGGAAGACAAGAGGGCTTAGTTGGGGAAGACCACTAAAATGTGATTTTAGGAGGGCTCTGAAGGGGGACGAGTGGTGGTCTCTCTAATTTGAAGAGCCAGGCTGTCCTGGCTTTTCCTTGGGTCCAGTGTCAGTGTCTGGACATGGGGGCTATGAGGAGGGAACTGAGACAGGACAGGATGAGGGGGCGGGGGTCAGGCCAGACTTGAGACCCACTGGACAGCTGTTTGGAATTTGTGTTTCTTTGGACAAACCCTTTCATGCTAGAGATCCCCTCCTAACCTATCCTATTTTATCCTATCCAACTTTCCTACAGCCATTTCCTTCTCCTATGATGTCACTGAGGCTGCCTCCCTGAACACCTGACCTCTACCCCAGCTGCTTCCATTCGGGGAAAATAGTGACTTCCAGTACCACCCCCCTCCCTCCCCCACACACCCTGCCCTATATAATCCTCCAGGCTCTCACCTTCTTCAAAGTGTTTGTATTAGTGTAGGTATCTGGTGAGTTTAGGTGACAAAGGGGGGTGGGGAAGGTGGTGAGTTCTAAGGGATCTTGTATCTGGTTGCTAACTGGGAGCTCTTCTAGGCTAGCTAGTTTCCCCAAAGGCCTCCCTGCAGGGCTTTTCTGAGGGAGTATCATCTCTCATCTTTCCAGATTTCAGATACACCTTGTTGGGGGAGGGTAGTGAGGTGAAGGGCCTAACACTCCATCTCAGATGGCTTCTTTGCCCTTGAAACTTCCTCTTTGTTTTCTAGACTCTCTCTGGCTGTGGAAGTTCTATGAAGCATTTCCTTCCTCCAATTGGTCAGTGGTATTTATTGAGTGCTTACTATTCATTCATTCAGTTGTATTTATTGAGTACTTACGGTGTGCACAGTACTTTACTGAGTGCTTGGAAAATACAATCTGACAAAATAGAGAGATAATTTTTACCCAACAGTGGGCTCAAAATCTGAAAGGGGGGAGACAGACAACAAAACAAAACAAGTAGACAGGCATTGATAAGCATCAATATAAATAGAATTACAGATATACACATCATTAATAAATAGAATAATAAATATGTACCTATGTAAACTAGTGCTGGGGGATGGGGAGGGGGTAGAGTAGAGGAAGGGAGGATGAGCAGAGGAAAAGGGAGGCTCAATCTGGGAAGGCCTCCTGGAGGAGGTGAGCTTTCACTAGGGCTTTGAAGGGGGGAGGTGTGCTAGTTCAGTGGATGTGAGGAGGGAGGGCATTCCAGGCCAGAGGTAGGATGTGGGTCAGGAGTTGATGGCGGGACAGGCAAGAATGAGGCACAATGAGGAGTGGAGTGTGTGGGCTGGGCTGTAGAAGGAGAGAAAGGAGGTGAGGTAGGAGGGGGCCAGGTGATGGAGTGCTTTGAAACCAACAGTGAGGAGTTTTTGCTTCACGGTAAGGTTGATAGGCAACCACTGGAGATTTTTGAGGAGAGGAGTGACATGCCCAGACATTTCTGTAGAAAGATAAACCAGGCAGCAGAATGAAGCATAGACTGAAGTGGGGATATTCAGGAGGTTGAGAGATCAGAAATGATGTGCACAACACCGTACTAAGTGTCTGGGAGAACGCAGTACAACAGAATTAGCAGTCAAATTCCTTGCAACCATGAGTCACCACTTCAGCACACCTGTCCCCACTTCTCTCTTCTCATTATGGTATCTCCACTTACACCTTCAGATATTCTCATCTTGCACATTCTAACATAGTCATTTTCCATCTTATAGGTCCAGCATCAGTTTAAGGGGGAGGACTCAGATGATACAATTCAGGTAATGGTCAGATCTGAGTAGAAGGAGGTGTACCTAACTTCTGTGGAGTGAATAATTTAGTACTTGGGACTAAGTAAATGGATGAGTTGGAAGGGAAAATGGTGTGTGTGTGTGTGTGTGGATTAGGGGTCGGCGGAAATGAAAGCTTTAGTCAGGAAAGGGCTGATGGGGAAGAACAATTTCAGTAAGGCTTTTAAAGTTTTTGGGAGACCGCTATGTAGGTGAGGGGTGGGAGGATGTGGTTCAGATGAGACACAACGATTGGGCTGGAGCTTTCAGGAGCTTCCTAAACCCAGCTCAGAGCCATCCAGAGGTGGATGTCCCAGGGGTCCTGCTGATGGAAAGAGGTGAACCAGCTCACTTCTCCTAGAAGCATCTCACTATCCTTCCTGGCCATGATGATTGTTTCCCCTTTGGTGAAGACCCAGAGCAGCTGATTCTCATGGAGAGGGAGAATCAGGAGCTGAGCTTTCATCTCTAAGCAGGGGTGGGGGGTATGTGTGGATGATTGAGGGTTACTGGCTGGGGGAAGAGGAGGAGCATAGATGGGGCCTGTCACTCTTGCAGCACTGGGACTGGTTCTGTAGACTGGTGCTAAGGCTCTGTGGAGGGAATTGGTTCTGTAGGATTTGACTGTGGACCTAGGCCCTTAATTTTATAGATGGGTCAATCCTCCCTGAACCCACAGTCCTGTTGACAGGCTCACTCTGCACATCCTCAGCCTCTGCAGAGCAGGAGCCCCTCTGGGACTGAGAGGAGTCAGTGAGGTGGGTGGTGAGGGGAGTCTAGTGTTAAGAGTGTAGCTGGCTAGGTGCTTACTAACTAGCTGGAAGCCCTTTTTGGCCCAAGTAAAGTCTCCCAAGGGCCTCTTGGCTGGACTTTTCTGTCACGTATCCTGACTTCACTCATGTCTTCATTAGGGGAGGAGGAGAGGGGAGTCGGTGAAGGGTCTAATGCTCTATTTCAAAAGACTTCCTAGCCAAACTTCCTCTTTGTTCTCCAGCCTCTCTCTCTGGCTGTGGAAGTTCTGAGTTACTTCCTCCTGTCATCATTTAGGGGTAGCTGAGTGCATACTATGTGCAGGGCACTGGTCTAAGTGCTTGGGAGAGTACAGTGCAACAGAATTAGCCATGTTCCCTGCAGCCCTGACTCATCACCTCAGCACACCTGTCCCTGCTTTTCCGCTCATTATGGTGTCTCCTTCCCTTACACCTTCAGTTATGCTTGTCTTGCACATTCTACATCCTTTCCATCTTATAGGCCCGGTCTCAGTTTAAGGGGGAGGACACAGATGATACAATAGAGGTAAGGGAAGGATCCGAATGTAAGGATATGTACCTAATTGCTGTGGGTGGCTAGTGCTTGGTGCATGGGCTTAAGTGCATAGGTGAGTTGGAAGGGAAAATAGTGTGTGGGGTGAGGTTGGGGGGAATGAGAGTTTTAGTCAAGGAAATCTTGTTGGAGAAGAAACAGTTGGGCTTTGGAAGATTTGGGAGATCACTGGTATGTCCACTATGTGGATGGGGGGTGGGAGTTGCAGGTAGGAGGATGTAGGCCAAGTGAGGCCCAGGGAGCAGGCTGGAGCTTTTAGGGGCTTCCTAACCCATCCGGAGGTGGATGTCCAAGGGATTCTGATGATGGGAAAACAGGGACCAGCTCACTTCTCCTCCTCCCAGAAGCTTCTCACCATCCTTCCTGGCCATAAGGACTGTTCCCCCTTCGGTGAAGACCCAGAGCACTGGATTGCCATGGAGAGGGATAAGGGAAGGTGATGGGGGCCTGTGTGGATGACTAGGAGTTACTGGGGGATGAGGAGGAGGTGAGCAGAGGGGCCTGTCATCCTCAGCACTGGGGCTGGTTCTGCAAATTGGGGCTAAGGCTCTGTGGAGGGAACTGGCTCTGTCAGACTTGACTATGGGGCTGAGAAGACCCAGGGCCTTTACTTCTATAGATGGGCCAATCCTCCTTGAACCCACACTCCTGACAAAACAGGGTCAACATGCACAGTCTCAACCACTCCAGAGCTGGAACCCCTCTGTGCCTGACAGAGGCTAATTCTGAGGGAGTTGGTTAGGAGAGTCTAGTGTTTAGAGCATAGCTGGCTAGGTGCTTTCTGGCTTACTAGCTGGGAGCTCTTCTAGGCTAGGTAATTTCCACAAGGGCCTCCTGTGGAGGTATCCCTCACCTATCCTGACCTCATTTATGCCCAGGGTGAAGGGCCTAATAATCCATCTCAAAAGGTTCCTGCCCACTCAAACTGCCTCTTCATTATCCGGCATCTCGCTGGCTGTGGAAGTTCTTAGACACTTCTGTCCTGCAGTCGATAAATGGTATTTGAGTGCCTACTAAATTTAGAGCACTGTACTGGGTGCTTGTGGGAGTACAATGCGACAGAATTAGCAGACATATTCCCCGCAGCCCTGATTCACCACTTGAACACACCTGTCCCCGCTTCTCTGCTTTCATTGTGGTGTTCCCTTTGCTTACACCTTCAGATGTGCCCCTTCTGCATTCTAACATAGTTCCCTTTCAATCTTATAGGTCCAGCATCAGTTTAATGGGGAAAGCGCAGATGAGACGATACAGGTAAGGGAAGGATCTGAGTATTAGGATATGTACCTAATTGTTGTGGGTTGAATGCTTCAGTGCTTGGTGGGTGGACCTAAGTGCCTGGATGGGCTGGAAAGGAAAACAAAGCGTGTGTGTCTCCGGGTCACTGTGTCCATCCTCTTCTCCCAGAGAGGAAATCCTTCTGTTACTGCTGAAGGTGAAAGGATAGTGTCCATCAGTTTGCCCACCCCATTTCTTCATTCAGTGAATAGCATTTATTGCGTGCTTACTATGTGCAGGCCACTGTACTAAGTGCTTGGAATATACAATTTGGCAACAGATAGAGACAATACCTGCCCAATAAGGGGCTTACAGTCTAATCAGGGGAGACAGACGGACAAAAACAAGACAACATAATCATGATAAATAGAATCAAGGAGATGTACACCTCATTAACAAAATAAATAGGGTAATAAAAATATATACAAATGAGCACAGTACTGAGGGGAGGGGAAGGGAGAGGGGGGAGGAGCAGAGGGAAAGGGGGCTTAGCTGAGGGGAGGTGAAGGGAGAGGGAGCAGAGGGCGGAGGGGGAGCAGAGAGGGAGCTGAGGGAGCAGAGGGAAAAGGGGAAGCTCAGTCTGGGAAGGCCTCTTGGAGGAGGTAAGCTCTCAGTAGGACTTTGAAGTAGGGAAGAGAGTTTGGTGGAGCTGAGGAGGGAGGGCATTCCAGGACAGTGGTAGGACGTGGGCCAGAGGTCGACGGCGGGATAGGTGTCAACGGGGGACAGTGAGGAGGTCAGCAGCAGAGGAGTGGAGTGTGCGGGGTGGGCAGTAGAAAGAGAGAAGGGAGGTGAGGTAGGAGGGGGCAAGGTGATGGAGAGCCTTGAAGCCCAAAGGGAGAAGTTTTTGTTTCGTGCGGAGGTTGATGGGCAACCGCTGGACGTTTTTAAGGAGGGGAGTGACATGCCCAGAGCGTTTCTGCAGGAAGATGATCCGGACAGCGGAATGAAGAGTAGACTGGAGCGGGGAGAGACAGGAGGAAGGGAGGTCAGAGAGAAGGCTGACACAATAATCCAGCTGGAATATTATGAGAGCTTGTACCAGTACGATAGCTGTTTGGATGGAGAGGAAAGGGCGGATCTTGGTGATATCATAAAGGTGAGACCAGCAGGCCTTGGTGATGGATCGGATGTGTGGGGTGAATGAGAGAGCCGAGTCAAGGATGACACCAAGGTTGCGGGCCTGAGAGACGGAAAGGATGGTCGTACCGTCCACGGTGACAGGGAAGTCAAGAAGAGGACAGGGTTTGGGAGGGAAGATAAGGAGCTCAGTTTGGGGCATGTTGAGTTTTAGGTGGCGGGCAGACATCCTGGTGGAGACGTCCTGGAGGCAGGAGGAGATACGAGCCTGAAGGGAGGGGGAGAGAACAGGGGAAGAGATGGAGATTTGGGTGTCTTCGGCGTAGCGATGATAGTTGAAGCCATGTGAGCGAAGCCTCCTCTCTGAGAAGGGTTGAGTGGACTCCATGTGAGTCAACAGGGGTGTGGATGGGGAGGACAAACCAGGCATAGTATTAGATGCTGCATTATCCCATACGTAGCTGTGCTGGACCTCCAGTCCGTTGAGCACAAACCATTTCTGGAGTAACACAGTTGGATCTGAGGTGCTGTTTGGCACTTGTTTAGGGTAGAGTGAAGCAGCCTACTTGAGCATGGTCTGTCTATACACTTCTCCCCTTAACTCAAACTGAATGTGTCTAAAACAGAACTTCTTACAATAATAATAATAATAATTATGGTATTTAAGTTGGTATTTGTTAAGTGCTTATTATGTGCCAAGCACTGTTCTACACACTGGGGTAGATACAAGGTAATCAGGTTGTGCCAGTTAGGGCTCATAGTCTTCATCCCCATTTTACAGATAAGGGAACTGAGGCACAGAGAAGTTAAGTGACTTGGTCACACAGCTGACAAACGGCAGAGCCGGGATTAGAACCCATGACCTCTGACTCCCAAGCCCGGGCTCTTTCCAGTAAGTCATGCTCCTTCTGTGTGCCAGGCACTGTACTAAGCACTGGGGTGGACACAAGCAAATTGGGTTGGACACAGTCCTTTGTCCCTCATGGGGCTCACAGCCTCAATCCCCATTTTACAGATGAGGTAACTGAGGCACAGAGAAGTAAAGTGACTTGTCCAAGGTCACCCAGCAGACAAGCGGCAGAGCTGGGATGAGAAACCATGACTTCTGACTCCCAGGCCCGTGCTCTATCCACTATGCCATGCGTCGTACCCCATCGCTGTAAACGGCATCACCATCCTTCCCGTCTCACAGGCCCGTAACTTTGGCATTATCCTCGATTCCTCACACCATCACTGAAATCCTCCCTTTCCTCTGTATCCAAACTGCTACCACAGTGTTAACAAGTACTAGTATTATTATTATTATGTGCTTACTATGGGCCAAACACTGTTCTATGCACTGGGGTAGATGCAAATGAATCAGGTTGGACACAGTCCCTGTCGCACATGGGGCTGACACTCTTAATCCCCACTTGACAGATGAGGAAACTGAGGCCCAGTGAAGTGACTTTCCCTAAGTCACACTGCAGACATATGGTGGAGCCAGAATCCAGATCCTTCTGACTCCCAGGCCTGTGCTCTATTCACTAAGTCGATGACTTTTCCTCTCCTCCCTTGATTACTGGATCAGCCTCCTTGCTGACCTTTCAGCCACCTGTCTCTCCCCCTCCAGTCCACATTTCAGTTGGCTTCCCAGACCATTTTTATATAAAAACATTCAGGCCATGTTCCCCCTCTCCTCAAGAACCTCCAATGGCCGCCCATCCTTCTCCACATCAAATTCCTCACCAGTGGCTTTAAAGCACTCAATCACTTTGCCCCTTCCTACCTCACCTCACTACTCTGCTACTATAACCCTGCCCACAAACTTTGTTCCTCTAATAAGTTCTCCTTCTCACCATACCTCGAGCTCATCCATCTTGCCCCTGACCTCTTATCAACATTCCACTTCTGTCCCGGAACACCCTCCCTCCTCACAGCCGACAGACGATTACCCTCTCTGCCTTTCAAATACCTGAAGGCACATCTCCTCCCAGAGGCCTTCCCTGAGTAAGCCCTCCCGTTCCTCTTTTCCCACTCTTTTGTGTCACCCTGACTTGCTCCCTTCCTCACTCCCTCCCAGCCCCACACCACTTGGGTACGTTATCTGTAAGTCATTTATTTCTATTAATGTCTGTTTCCCCCTCTAGACTATAAGCTTGTTGTGAGCAAGGAGTGTTTCAGTACAGTGCTCTGCACACAGTCAGATAGAACTGACTGTGGGGTAGGAGGAAGTGTTTGCAAAAAAAAATAAATGTCTGCAATCTCCTACTCCTTGCTCTCCGTCTCTGAGACAACTGAATCGGTGGGAGCCTGAAGGGTGTGAGCAGTCACTGGGCAGGGATCGTCTCTATCTGTTGCCAAATTGCACATTCTAAGCGGTTAGTACAGTGCTCTGCACGTAGTAAGTGCTCAATAAATACTATTGAATGAATTTAGCCACAGAGGAGGACCTCAGAGGGCAGGAAAGGGGAACAAGGGTGCTTAGGTTCACTAATCTACATGTGTCTAAGGCCCGGTTCCACAACTCCAGGTGGGTTTCAGGCAGGACTGATGAAGAAACTCCAGTGACACCTGGCTTCCATCAGACCCATGATCCAGGCTCTACTGCTCTCTCCCCAGAGGAGGAGGAGGAGGCAGGGGTGGTGGATGTGAGTCACTAGCCCTTCCTCCCTTCACTCCCAGCACCTGGCCAAAGTGGGAATCTGGGGCCCCCAGGGTTATTTGGTCTCCTGGGGGACTAGGCGCATAACCCGAGGAGGTTATTAGGGACCCCTAGATGCCCAAATAAATATTGGGGGCCCCTAGGGGCCCAGGTGGGTTTGTCAGGCATCCAGGAAGGTTTTTGGTAGCTTGGTCTAGTGGCGAGAGCACGGGCTTGGGAGTCAGAGGACGTGGGCTCGAATCCCGTCTCTGCCACTTGTCTGCTGTGTGACCTTGGGCACTGTGCCTGTTACCTCAACTGTAAAATGGAGATTAAGATTGTGAGCCCAATACGGGACAACCTGATTACCTTGTTATCTACCCCAGTGCTTAGAACAGTGCTCAGCATGTAGTAAGTGCTTAACAGATCTCATTATTATTATTATTATTATTATTATCATTTGGGTGCTCTTAGGAGCCCAAGCAGACTGTGGGACACCGGGGGCCCCAATGGAGGCCAGTTTGACTCCACGGGGGCCGTAATAATTCTAGTAGAATGGAAATTCAATTCCTTTTCCCTCTCCTCCTTAAAATCATGGGATCCCTGTGGGACAGGGAATGTGGCCCGATGGGGCTCAGGGAATGATCATGTGTGTACGCCAGGGCAGGATGCAATACAGGTGGAGAAAAGAAAGGGGATAAAACTGGATTGTGATTCCTTGGTCTATCCATTAAGGAAGCTAGTTTCGTGCCTGAATGACCAAGGATATTTATAGGCAGACTGTCCATTAGCTTTTTGATTTCATCTTAAAGGAAATCGAAAAATCCAATTACTTCCTCTATTATGTCCTCTTGGTACTTTCACGTCATGTTTTAAACGCTGATATATAGTTGGGTTCATCTCAGTTTTTTTTTTCTTCCCCTCCCAGGATTTATTCAGCTCTTACCCGTGTCACTTCCTGGCGTGGACACAAGAAAATCAGATGGGTCGAAGTCCCAGTCCCCATCCCACTCAGGTCTCACAGTCCAAATTGGACTGAATCGAATTTCATTGTCGCCACCAGGGAAAAAAACATAGGATTGCGAAGTTTTGGGCATTTTTGTGTTGGTTTTTCTTCTCTGGTTCTGTTCTTTATTGGTATGTTAAACACCCGAGTTCTTGCTGTTAAGTGGGCTATTTGGGGCCCCCATGGGTGAAGTAGATTATTGGAGCCCCCCACGGATCAAAGTAGGTCACTGGGGCACCAGTGGCGGGTGGGGGGGCAGGGCATTATTGGAGCCAACAGTGACCCAAAGTGGGTAATTTTATTAGGGGGCCTCAGAGGGTAAAGAGGGTTTATAGGGACCCCAGAGTTCCAAGTGGGGCATATAGGCCCTCAGGGACCCAAATGGTTTATTGGGGGAGGGCCCTGGGGCCCAAGTGAATTATCTGGGCCCACTAGGGCTGACGTAGGTTGTTTCCCTTTCCTGGTGGCAAAGTGAGTTATTTCGACCCCTGGGGAAACAAATGGGTAATTAGGGCCTCCGATTGGCCAAAGTGGTTTATTTGGGACCCCCGGGGGCCATGTGGGGGTTACTGAGGCCCTGGAGGTGTTATCTCCATGGACCCCAGTAACCCACTTGGGTCTTCTATGGTCCCCAAATGACGCACTTGGCCACCGGGGAGGGTGGACGGCTGAATATCCAGTTCAATCCTGGGGGGTGCATAATAATCACAGTAATGTGGAAATTTGATTCCTATTCCCACTCCTTTAATCACAAGATCCCTGCTGGGCAGGGCATGGAGAGATCATGTGTCAACCTTAGAGCATGATGCATTGTGTGTTGGGGGTGGGGTGGAGAAAGAAAAATTGAATGGTCATTCCATTTGTCCATCCACTAAAGAAGGTAGTTTCAATTCTGGACAATCAAGGATACTAATATTCGGACTGTCCATTGGCTTTTTGATTTCCTCTTAAATTAAGGGTCCAGCGTTAGTTGGGATAAATGGTTCCATCTGTGACTGGCAATTCCATCTTGACTAGCACAAGCCTCTCCCACTCTTTCACTTGGGGGCCAAGTGGGTTTGGATAGGGGGTGGTGGATGGAGGGGTGAAGGGGGATGGTGTGATGGGGGTGATGAAGGAGTGGTGAGGGAATGAGGGGTTGGGGAAAGGAATCGGAGGGGGATTGGGTGAAAGGAGGGCAAGGAGTGAGGTATGAGGTGGGAGAAGGAGTCAGGGGATGGGATGGGGTGGTGGGGTGGGTGCGGTAGTGGGATGGGTGGGCGTGGAGTTGGTAAGGGGATGGAATGGGGGGCAAGTTGGGAGGGGAAATGGTGTGAGGGATGATGGGCTTGGGGTGGGATGAGACAAGTGGGTTGTTATGTCCCCTGGAGACTAAGTGGAATTACATACCATGCAGCCAAGTGGGTTACTGGGAGCCAGGAGGCACTAGCCTTTAAAGCCCAAGGGCTGCTGGGCCCTTCTCTGCCCTTTATAAGGCTCCTGGGTGGGAAAGGGGATGGTTTGTCCCAGTTCACAAGTGTCTCCAGTCTTTGCCCTCCACTTATGCTCTTAGGTTGTGACCTCTCCAAGTCTAATTCCCATCTGCTAATGTAGGCAGCGAATGCGTCACTATATTGATGTACTGTACTCTCCCAAGCACTTAGTATAGTGCTTTGTAAACAGTAAGTGCCCAAATTCAATTGAATGAGTGAATGGCTTTTGTTGCCTGGGTCTCGGGTCACAGAGCTGTAAGGCCTTGGGCAAGTCCCTTCACCTCTCTGCCTCAGTCACCTCATCTGTAAAATGGGCATTAAGACTTGAGCACCACGTGGGACAGGACTGTCTCCAACCTGATTAGCCTAGAGCGGTTCGCCCTAGTGGAAAGACCACAGCCCTGGGAGTCAGAGAACCTGGATTCTAATTCTGACTCCATCACGTGACCGCTGTGTGACTTTGGGCAAGTCGCTTCAGTTCTCTGGGCCTCGGGTAGCTCATCTGTAAAGTGGGGGTGAAGACTATGAGCCCCATGTAGGACAAGGACTCTGTCTAACCTGATTAGCTTGTATCTACCCCTGCTCTGAGTACAGTGCCCAAAGCATAATAAGTGCTAAAGAAATTTCATTAAAAAGAATAGCAGAAGGAGCTATTGGAAAGGACCAAGAAGTGAAGCTGAAGTTCAAAGAGATTCTGCAGGTGGTAACCAACTTTTCCCTCAAGCTATCCAATTTGTGGGGAACACAATGAGAAAGACCAGAGTCCTAATGCAGGAGTCGAAAACCAGAGGAAATCTGAAAACAGGCCAAATGAGGTGCTAGCTAACAATTGAAAGAATTTGTTATTTTAAGGTAGAAGATGACCGTGGATGAATTGTATTTTCCAAACATATATTTTCCTTGAATTGGTGAGTTAAATTCTCTACAGGCCATTCAAGAATAGCGTGCACAGAAAATGCTCGGAAAATCCATTTAAAATGATTAAAATGGCTCTTATTTGGGCCCTGTACAATTCCTCGGTGTAACACATCACAAAGTTCAGTGTTTTGAGGGTTCCTCCTGGCACGTTACCTGACAGTTTATATTTCAGATTGCCCTCATGTGCAGAGCTTAGCATTGCTAAACTATGATTAGCTGAGGGGGGAGAACACCCAGAGAAATTACTTTTTATTACTTTTGGAGGGAAGAATTAAAGATTAGATGCTCCTAAGAATCCTCCAAAATGGTTACTGTGAAATGATGCAAGATTGGAATATTGGGCTCTGTGAATATTGTCTCCTTAAAAATTGTTTAGGCTTCATGAGCCTTTTGGACATTACTCATCAAAATCTAATGAATTCCTTGCAGGTTCTAAGCATGTGGTTTATATCCATAAGCTTCCCCCTATTTTTTTTTGGAGGGTGTGTGTGTGACCATCCCTCAAAGGGCCGCACAAGTGGAGTGGAGGGAGAAAAGTCCTACAGAGTGCAGTATTGTTATATCTTACTTTCCCAAGTGCTTAGTAAAGTGCTTTGCACCTAATAAGCACTCAATAAATGATTGAATGAAGGAATGAGTGAATATATTTCCTGAAGGAAGGTGACTTCTTTAGTTACACAGTGAGATCACAGTGGAGACTTAGATTGCTGGTTTTGAGAGGCAGCATGGCCTAGTGGAAAGACCCAAGGCCTGGAACTCAGAGGACTGACCCAATCAAGTAATCAATCCATCCATCGATTGAATTTGAGTGCTTACTATATGAAGAGCACTGTACTAGGCTTTGGGAGAGTACGGTATAACAGAGTTGGTAGACAAGTTCTCTGCCCACAGTGAGTTTATAGGGGGAGACAACATTAATATAAAATAAATGTTTTATTATAAATAATCATAAGTATTGTAGGGGAGAATAAAGGTGCAAGTCTAAGCGCAAGGATGATCCAGAAGGGAATGGGAGACCTGGTTAGGACCTGGTTCTAATCCTGGCTTGGCCACTTGTTTGCTGTGTGAACCTTGGGCAAGTCACTTCACTTTTCTGTGCCTCAGTTACCTCATCTGGAAAATGGTGACTGAGACTGTGAGCCCCACATGGGACAGGGACCGTGTCCAATCCAATTTGCTTGTATCCACCCCAGTGCTAATTATAGTGCCCGCAACATAGTAAAGTGCTTCATACTATTATTATTATTATTATTGTTAATAACCTGGGCTTGATTTCTGAGCCCTGTGCTGTTGGGAGTGGTTAGAAGGAATACTAACAATTGTGGTATTAAGTACTTACTATGTGCCAGGCACTGTACTAAAAGCTGGGATGGATAAAAGCGAATTGTATTGGACACAGGTCCTGTCCACTTTGGGGCTCACGGTCTTCATCCCCATTTTAAAGGTGAGGTAACTGAGGCACAGAGAAGCGAACTGAGTGCCCAACATCACACAGCAGGTACAGCTGGGATTAGAACCCAGGGCCTCCTGATTCCCAGGCTCATACTTTATCCATTAAGCCGTGCTGCTGCTTAGGAAGAAAGTCTGCACACCTGCTACTCTACCTTCCAGGCACCTTCCATCTCCTGCCATCATCCCGCATTACCTCACCTGTAAAACAGGAATTAGGACTGTGAGATCCAAGGGGGACAGAGACTGTGTCCAATCCGATTTTCTTGTATCCACCCCAGTGCTTAATACAGTGCCTGGTACATAGCAAGCACTTAATACCACAATTATTATTATTATTGTCAGTGTTTTAACCAAGAGAGCCGAATTCTCACCACCCTCTTACCGTTGCATCTTCATTGGCGCCAGACCTGGGAAGATAGTTCAGTGTTGACTAAGAAAAGGCTCGATTTTTGTGCTGTTGGCTCTGTTTTTTTCTCTTTTATAATATTTAATTGTTTACTATGGGCCAGGTCCTGCCCTAATTGTGGGGATAGATACAAGCTAATCAGGTTGGACAGTCCCAGCCTCACATGAGGTTCACAGTCTTAATCCCCATTTTACAGGTGAGGGAACTGAGGCACAGAGTGAAGTTACTTGCCCAAGATCACACAGCTGACAAGTGGCGGAGCTGGGATTGTTGAACCCAGGTTCTTTGACTCCCAGGCCTCTGCTCCAGCCATTAGGCCATGCTGATTATCCCAGGCTTGTTGGAGGAAATGAGTTTCTAGGACTTTGAATATGGGGAAAGCTGTGATGAGTCAGATTTAGGTTTGAAAGGAGGAAGCTCCAGGCTGGCATTTAGTACAGTGCCTGGCACATAGCTCTTAACAAATACTGTTATTATTATTAGGGGGTGAGCTTGGACAGAGGTGGGCAAGGTAAAAGCAGGGCCGCTTCAAAGATTAGCTTCAAAAAAACAAAAAGAGTTAACTGAGGGGTTCTGGGATGAGAAGCAAAATGGCTTGATAGAGCCCAGGCCTGGGAGTCAGAAGGTCATAATAATAATGTTGGTATTTGTTAAGCGCTTACTATGTGCAGAGCGCTGTTCTAAGCGCTGGGGTAGATACAAGGTAATCGGGTTGTCCCCATTTTACAGATGAGGTAACTGAGGCACAGAGAAGTTAAGTGACTTGCCCACAGTCACACAGCTGACAAGTGGCAGAGCAGGGAGTCGAACTCATGACCTCTGACTCCGAAGCCCAGGCTCTTTCCACTGAGCCACGCTGCCCTCGTGGGCAAGTCACTTCACTTCTTTGGTCCTCAGTTCCCTTATCTGTAAAACTCATTCAACCATATTGAGCACTTACTATGTGCAGAGCACTATATTAAGCACTTGGGGAAGTACAATACAAGAAGCTCACAGTCTGGAGTCGGGGAGAGACATCTGTACAAATAATTAAAATTACAGATATGTACATATAAGTGCTTTGGGGCTAGAAAGGGGGAAATAGCAAAGGGATAAATAAAATGAAAGATTTGTACATAAGTGCTGTGGGGCTGGGATGGGGGAGGAAGAAAGGGAGAACGTCAGGGTGACGCAGAAGGGAGTTGGAGATGAGAAAAAGTGGGACTTAGTCAAGGAAGGCCTCTTAGAGGAGAGTTACCTCATCTGTAAAATGGGGATTAAGACTGTGAGCCCCACGTGGGTCAATCTGACTACCTTGTATCTACCTCAGTGCTTATAACAGTTCTTGGCATATAGTACTTGCTTAACAAAGACTATTATTATTTTTAATAATAATTTTAATAAAGAGATCTGATAGGTAAAATGAGGTGAACGGAACTGTATCACGAGGAGGGGAGTTTTGGCATGATGGAGAGGGAAATGGGAAGCCAGTGGAGGTTTTTGTGGAATGGAGTGAAGTATGCCACACTCTAATTTGTCTGCCTTTTCCCCCCATTTCCCACCCTCCACTGCCCCACCCCCTCCAGGCTGTAAGCTCACTGTGGGCAGGCAATGTGTCTGTTTATTGTTGTAGCCTCCCAAACACTTAGTACAGTGCTCTGCACACGGTAACGCTCAATAAATACAAATGAGTGAATGAGCCAAGGGATGCTTAGAAGATGAGCCACATGAAGCAGGGTAGCTCATTGTGGGCAGGGAACCTCAGTCGCTCAATTGTATTTACTGAGCACTTACTGTGTGCAGAGCACTGTGCTGAGCATTTGGGAGAGTACAATATAACAGACACATTCCCTGCCCACAACGAGTTTACAGACTAGAGGAGACGGACATTAAAACACGTCTACCAACTCTGTTGTATTGCACTCTCCCAAGTGCTTTGTACAGCGCTCTGCACAAAGGAACAACTCAAATAAGATTGATTGAGACTGCAAGATTCCTTTTTGGTGGACTGCACCATTAAGACATTGCTCTGCTCAGAGTAAGGGCTCAATAAATACGATTGACTGTGAGCTTAACTTTCTAGTGGGCTGGGATCGTCATCACAAACTGGAGACTCAGTTTATTAATCAATCAGTGGTATTTATTGAGCACCCTATGTGCAGAGCACTAGGTGCTTGGGAGAGTACAATAGAGCAGAATTAGCGACAAGTTCCCTGCTTCAAACGACTCTCTGAATGGCAGATTGCTTGTATCCACCGCAGCATAATAAGTGCTTGACAGCGAGAAGCAGCACGGCTTAGCGGAAAGAGCACAGGCTTGGGAGTCCAAAGTCATGCGTTCTAATCCCGGCTCCATCACGTACCAACTGTTTGACTTGGGGCAAATCACTTCACATCTCTCTGCCTCAGTTCCCTCATCTGTACAATGGGGATTAAAACTGTGAGCCCCACGTGGGGCAACCTGATTACCTCGTATCTACTCCAGCGCTTGGAACAGTGCTCGGCACATGTTCAGCGCTTAACAAATACCAACATTATTATTATCATTATTATTATTAACAAATACAATAAACGTATTGCAATTGATTTACAAAGTAAAACTCGGACAAGGACTTTTGCCTCGGACTCAGCGTTCAGGGATTAGGGAATTTTGTGTCAGAAAGATTCCAGAAGCTTGGATTGGGATACATAGACATGGCGATTGTTGACATTGTATTGCACTCTCCCAAGCGCTTAGTACAGTGCTTTGCACACAGTAAGTGCTCAATAAATGTAACTGAATGAATGAATTGATGCAGAAGGTCACAACTATGAAAATCCCAGCTATCACTCTCTGTTAGATTCCCTTCTCCTGTGCTCCTCTCCTTCTCCCTGAAAAAACCAAGAGACTGAAAATTGTCATTTGGTATCTGAGAGCAGAGTTACTAAATGTTGCAAAAATCCAGATCCAATTATCCTGGGAAAAGTTGTTTCATTTTAAAAGCCAACTCCTGTAGAGCTGTAATTCCTTCAGAGAGGATTTTCATTTGCCACAGAATATTTCCTAAACCTTCATCCAGGCCTCTGGAAGACGCATTCTCAATTAGTAGAACTTTTACTATTTACCAGTAACTTCTTTGTGTAAACCAAAACCAATCAATAAATCCATCAACCATATTTATTGACCGTGTGCAGGGCACTGCACTAGGTGTTTGGGAGAGGACAATATAACATCAGACACATTTCCTGCCCACAACGAATGAACAGTCTAGAGGGGGAGACAGACATTAATATGAATGAATAATGGATATATACGTAAGTGCTGTGGAGTTGAGGGAGGGGTGATTAAGGAGTACCAGTCCAGACCAAAAGTCTTTCAAATCCAAATCCCTTTTCTCCCCCAAAGACCCAATGTCAGTAAACTGTTTAAAACATTCACTCAGTCATATTTATTGAGTCCTTACTGTTTGCAAAACAGCGTACTAAGCGCTTGGGGGAGAACCTTATAACAATAAACAGAGTAGGGACTTTTAATTGTTGACCCAATTCAAATAAAAAAATATTTGCAATAGTGAAATTGCTTTGAACCCCAAAGTAATATCTGAATTAAGGTGTTTTCAATCTGTGGATGATTTTTTTCTTACCAAGCCGTGAAAAGGGGCTGATTGAAACTTAGCAAATTCTTGTGTTGCAATAACTTTACTTTTTAGCAAGCGCTACCTAAACACTAGAACTTATGGTTGAAAATGCACTATAGTTTTTGGCATATATGTAAGTCACTGAATTTGGATTCATTTTTCTGAATGGTTTAACATAGAATGGGTGATATCATGAGCTTGCCCCTATTGGTCTCCAGGTCTAAATCTTTCAAATATAGGCCCCCCCCCGTATTGTGTAAATTATGACTTGTGGAGAGCAAACTCTTGTGTTGCTAGAAGCTTCGGCATGTCCATTCCTGAGGGGAAAAAAACTGCATTTGAACTATAGATAATTATAATTGTGGTGTTTGTTTAGCGCTTACTATGTTCCAGGCCCTGTTCTAAGCACTGGGGTAGATACAAGATAATCGGGTTGGACACGGTCCCTGTCCCACAGAGGGCTCACAGTCTTAATCCTCATTTTCCAGATGAGGGAACTGAGGCATAGAGAAGGGAAGTGACTTGTCCAAGGTCACACAGAAGACAAGTGGCACAGTGGGGATTAGAACCCAGTTCCTTCTGTCTCCCAGGCCCATGCTTTATCTACTAAGCCTCGTGGCTTCTCTAATCTTGTGCGCTGTAACCAGCTATATAAATGGAAAAGGTTCCGGTTTCAAAGCATTCTTCAGTCACATTTCAAGGCAAAACATTTTGCTTGACGCAATTGTAAGACTAAGCTAATACCCTCTTCTACATAGAAAAAAAGTAAAAGTAGTCGATCGATGACATTTATTGAATGCTTACTGTATGCAGAGCACTGTACTAAGCACTTGGCTTGGGAGTCAGAGGTCAGGGGTTCGAATTCCGGCTCTGCCACTTGTCAGCTGTGTGACCGTGGGCAAGTCACTTCACTTCTCTGTGCCTCAGTTACCTCATCTGTAAAATGAGGATTAACTGTGAGCCTCACGTGGGACAACCTCATTGCCCCGTGTCTACCCCAGAGCTTAGAACAGTGCTCTGCATATAGTAAGCGCTTAACAAATACCAATATTATTATTATTACTTGGGAGAGTACAATACATCAAAGATGATAGACATGTTCCCTGGCCCCCTTGCATCATCATCATCATCATAACTGTGGTGTTTGTTAACTGCTTACTATGGATCAGGCACTGTATTATTCACCGGGGTAGATACAAGTTAGATTGGACACAGTCTCTGTCCCACGTAGGGCTCACGTTCCCAATTTTACAGTTCCCATTTTACAGATTAGGGAACTGAGGCACAGTGAAGTGACTTACCCAAGATCACATAGCAGACAAGTGGAGGGGGCAGGATTAGAATCCAAGTCCTTCTGACTCTCAGGCCTGTGCTTATCCGCTAGACCACACTGCTTCTCTAGCTTAGGGTTCACCAAAGTCCATTGGTAAAGGGGGCTCCTAAGAGCTTGAGTTCAGTCACCAGGATCATCTAGAGAACAGAAACATCCTACTCAACTTAATTCTGTCCTTTCAGCATATACCCAGGAAACATTGATGACGATGATATTTATTCATTTATTCATATTCATTAAGTGCTTATCGTGTGCAGAGCACTGTACTAAGCATTTGGGAAGTAGGCTTGAAAACAGAGACACCCCTGTACAAAACCTTTTTTTTTTTTTGATGTTATTTGTTAAGCGCTTACTGTGTGCCAGGCACTGTTCAAAGTACTGGGGTAGATACACGCTAATCAGGTTGGACACAGTCCATATCCCACATGGGGCTCACAGTCTTCATCACTATTTTACAGATGAGGGAACTGATGATGATGATGGTATTTGTTAAGCGCTTACTACGTACCAAGCACTGCTCTAAGTTTTGGGATAGATACAAGGTCATGAGGTTGTCCCATGTGGGGCTCACAGTCTTAATCCCCATTTGACAGATGAGGTAACTGAGGTCCAGAGAAGTTAAGTGACTTGCCCAAGGTCACACAGAAGATGAGTGGCGGAGCTGGGATGAGACCGCAGGTCCTTGTGAGTCCCAGGCCCGGCCTCTAGCCACTAGGCCACGCTGCCTCCTGCTACATGCTATACGTGGAAGCACTGTGGATGGGCGTATCGGTCATACACGAGAAGCAGCGTGGCGTATTGGATAGAGCACGGGCCTGGGAGGCAGAAGGTCATGGATTACTTGTCTGCTGTGTGACCTTAGGCCAGTCACTTTGCTTCTCTGGGCCTCAGTTCCCTCATTTGTAAAATGGGGATTGAGACTGCGAGCCTCAGTGGGACAGGGACTGTGTCCAGCCCGATTTGCTCGTATCCACCTGTCCCAAGGTGAACCCAGCGTACCCACCGTCTCAAGGTCCAGTGCTATCTCGTGACTGCCCAAGCCAGCAACGCGGAACTCGGAAGTGCGCGTGGGATACCGCCCCCGCAACCGAAACCGCTAGATTGACAGCCCGAGCCGGGAATACAGAAGGTGGCCCTCGCCCCCTGTGCCAATCAAATTAGATTTGGAGGAGGGGGGGAGGCGGAGATTGGATAAACTGAGTCCGGAAGCTGGGACGGCCTAGGAGCACAGGTGATAAATACCTGCAGCCTCTGACCTTATGGCAGTAGACCGAGACTTGCAGCAGCCGGCTGCAGGTCACCTCTGCCCAGAGCGTGAGAAGCCCGCTCTGCCTGTATCAAGTGAGGAGCCGTGGGACGGGTGAGTGTCCCGCTGAACGCCCGTGGGGCTGGAAGCTAGGGTGCTTCGCCACGGGTGTGGAACACATAAATGGATTCCTCCCATGTGGCAAATGTTCTTGGGTGGGAACTGCCTCACCACGTGCGAAGAGAGCATAAGTGAATTCCTCCCGGGTGAGACTTGGGTGTTTTGCAATGCTTGAGTAACACACAAGTATATTCCTCCTGATAGGGAAGCTCTTATATCATTAAATAATGATATTCCTCCTGAAAGGGGCCTCCCAAAAGAGAGGTTCAGTTCGCTGCATCCAAAATCAAATAATAAATTCAATTTGCCTCATGGAATAAATATTGTATAAAACTCAGTCTTTCTGTCCCCGGTCTCTCTCTTTCTCCTTCTCTCTCCGGTCGCCCCAATTCCCGAATGCACCAGTCCTTGGGTGACGGGTGACATCACTCCAGCATTTAGTGCCTGGCACATAGTGCTTAACAAATACTGTAATGATCGATTATTATTATTTTCAGCCACACTCACGGGTACGATGGAGATTATCAATACCATCACCTACAAAAATGAAAGACAACTGGATATTTCAAATCAGTGCTGCTCACCTGGAGCTTGGATTGACACTGGATCACTCCAACGTGTGGAGCAGCACGGCCTTGTGGATAAAGCCCGGGCACGGGAATCGGAAGGACCTGGATTCTAATCCTGGTTCCGCCAGCTGTCATGCCAAGTATGACCTTGGGCAAGTCACTAAACTTCTCCTTGCCTCAGTTCCCTCATCTTCAAAATGGGGATTAAGACTGTGAGCCCCATGTTGGGCAAGGATTGGTATTTATCTAACCACAGCCTTAGTAAGGTGCCTGGCATATAGTAAGTGTTTCACAAATACTAGTTAAAAAAAAACAAAACAAAAATGATGGTGAATAATGGAGCCTCCCATCAAAGATAGATGAACTTAACCTTGAGATACTAGAATCAAGCAGTGGTATTTATTGAGTGCTTAGTATGGGCAGAGCTCTGTAGCAGGCACTTGAGAGAGTATAACAATTTTAATTTTAACTTAATAATGGTAATTGTTAAGCGCTTATTATTCACCAAGAAATGTTCAAAGCATTGGGGTAGATACAAGTTAATCAGGTTGGACACAGTCCCCGTCCCAGATGGGGCTCACAGTCAAAGAAGGAGGGAGTAGGATTGAATCCCCCTTTTACGGATGGGTTGACTGAGGCCCAGGGAAGTGCAGGGACTTGCCCAAGGTAACGCAGCAGATGTGTGGCTTGGTAGGGAATGTGTCTGTTTATTGTTCAATTGCACTCTCCCAAGTGCTTAGTACAGTGCTCTGCACACAGTAAGCACTCAATAAATATCAATACATATACAATGCCAGGATCAGTCAATCGTATTTATTAAGCACTTACCGTGTACAGAGCACTGTACTAAGTGCTGAGGAAAGTACAATAGAACAATATGACAGATTCATTCCCTGCCCATAATGAGCTTACGGTCAGGTCATCTGACTTCCAGACCCGGGCTCTTAGCACTAGGCCATGGTGGAGTGCTCTGGTGTCAATCAGAGCCCCAAGTGAGCCACTGATTAGCACTAAGAAAAAAAAATAATGACATTTAAGTGCTTACTATGTGCCAGGCACTGTCCTGAACGCCGAGGTGGACGCCAGCAAATCAGGTTGGACATAAGCCCTGTCCCACATAGGGCAAAACAGTCTCGATCCTCATTTTACAGATGAGGGAACTGAGGCGCAGAGAAGTGAAGTGACTTGCCCAAGGTCACCCAGCAGACAAGTGGCGGAGCCAGAATTAGAACGCATGACCCTCTGGCCCCCAGGCCTGCGCCCTAACCACTATCCCATGGGACTTAGAGGGTACATTCCCTGCCCGTGATGAGTTTTACAGTCTAGAGGATTGAGAACCGGCCTGAGAATTAATGGTCATGATAGTGGTTTTTAACAGCACCATTCACACTCTCCTTTCCGGTCCAGTTGTGATCCCACTGAGGGACAGAGTGCAACAGGTAAGAAAGCAGGCAGGGGTGCAGGGAATTGCAAGGGACATGCAATTTTTCTGTGCAAGTCCCACTTAGGGCCGAACAAACTGAAGCAAATTGCCAATGTTGTCCTGTAATCTCTTAAGCCACTTCTCAATGTGCCAAGCACTGTACTCAGCACTGGGGTAGATACAAGATCATCAGGTCACAAGTGGGGCTCACATTATAAATGGGAGGGAGAACATGTTTCGGATCCCCATTTTGAAGATGAGGGAACCGAGGCACAGAGAAGTTACGTGACCTGTCCGAGGTCACGGACCAGACAAGTGGCAGAGCCAGGATTAGAACCCAGGTCCTCTGACTTGCAGACCTGGGCTCTTTCCCTAGGCCATGCCGTAATAATGATAACAGTGACGGAATTTAAGTACTTACTGTGTGCCAGGCACTGTAGTGAGCGCTGGGGTGGAGACAAGCAAATCGAAATGGACACAATTCCTGTCCCACGTGGGGCTCACAGTCTCAATCCCCATCTCATAGGTGAGGTAAGTGAGGCACCGAGAAGTGAAGCGACTTGCCCAAGGTCACACAGCAGACAAGGGGCAGAGTCGGAATTAGAACCCGGGTCCTCGGACTCGCAGGCCACTCTGTACCATGATGACCCAGCAGGCATTTGCCACGGCAACTGCCGTGGTCTTTACTGGCCTCGTCAGCTCTATCCACTAGGCAATGGGACTGGGAGTCGGAGGGACCTGGGATCTAATCCTGCCTCCGTCACTTGTCTGCTGTGTGACCTTGGGCAAGTCACTTCTCAGTGCCTCACTTACCTCATCTACGAGATGGGGATTGAGACTGTGAGCCCCACGTGGGACAGGGATTGTGTCCACTTCGATTTGCCTGTATCCACCCCAGTGCTTAGTACAGTGACTGGTACCTAGTAAATACCATCATTACTATTAAATACCGTTTTTAAAAATGCCCTCAGTTGTTCTTAGACGGCATAGGAACAGCTATCAGGTCTAGAACTCAGATCTCTTGGGCTTTGGAGTCAGAGGTCATGAGTTCGAATCCCGGCTCTGCCACTTGTCAGCTGTGTGACTGTGGGCAAGTCACTTAACTTCTCTGGGCCTCAGTTACCCCATCTGTAAAATGGGGATTAAGACTGTGAGCCCCATGTGGGACAACCTGATTCCCCCGTGTCTCCCCCAGCGCTTAGAACAGTGCTCTGCACATAGTAAGCGCTTAACAAATACCAACATCTCTTGGAGTCTAGAGCTTTGGTCTATCCACAGGACCAACAGCAGGGCCGAGTACCCGTAGCCGAGAAGATTAAGCAGCGAAAGGGGGAAAGTCTGAGAAAGGAAATTAGAGTTTATTTTTTAAATATCCATCAGTCAGGATGGAAAATTGGACGTCGATAGAAGGTAAGAGTTTGGATAGCAGGAAGGAGGTTTGGAAATAATAGGTGCCAAGAATTATAGTAGAGGTTAGTCAAGAAGCAAAACGCTCTATCACCACCGGAAAATGAAGTCTCAATAGAAGATAAGAGTTGGCTAACAGGAAGGAGGTTTGGAAATAACAGGGTGCCTAAGAATTACAGTTGAAGTCTGTCGATAAAGAAAACACTCAGCTACTGGAGAATGAAGTCTCGACGAGGCAAACTCGACTAGAGGGGCATCTTGAAAACTACGTGATCCTCAAACAATCGGAGGCTTCTGTTATCATCACGGTAATATTTATTTAGTTTGATCAGCAAGTTGCCTATAGCATGGAGACTCTAGCAAAACAGCATCTTAATACGGATGACGACGGCTTTGCCTTATATCAACAGTCAACGTGCACCGGGTGTCAGGTTGCTTCCAGTTCACTAAGTGGTAAGAGACGAAAAAGGCGTCCTGAAGCTTAGATGCCGGTTATTTAGCTTCCCTTGGTTTAAAAGTTTTAGCTGGAAAAAACCGATACAACAGAGGACAGAGGAGATTCATCATCAGGAACGGCGGGAAATCCAGTTTTTCAGCCACCGAGAGACTTACCCACGCTTAACAGGCGACTTCCAAGGCACAAGGCAAACTTCTCTGGGATTTGCGACGGTACAGTGTTCATACAAACGGAATCGTACAAAATAAATACATAAGAAAGAGAACTCACGTACAAAAGTCAGTCAAAAAGCAAGGCTTTCACAGAGTGGCAACAGAGGGAATGTTCGCGTGAATCCATTTCGGTCACCAACTGGTCCGGGGTTTGATTTCCAACCTTACTGCGGCAAAGGCACCATCACTTCAACATAATTGATGGGGAAGAACCCAGATTCCCCGCGAAGCATTCCTTCGTACCAATTTTCATCTATTTGATTGGTTAAAGTGATGATGTCCCCTTCTTTAAATCCCAGTTCTCCTTCGTTTTCGGGGTCAAAGTCATACAGAGCTCGACAGCAGGGCTGATCCATCTGCATGGAATAACCTGCCCAGGTTATCCGGAAAAAGAAAAGTGGACGAGATAAAGATGAGAAATTTGATGGCTCAGAGGGACCGAAGCCCATCTGGTCAAGCTGAGAGACCTTCGGCTCAAACGCCTGCTTCAGTGAAGCAGTGTGGCCTGATGGCTGGAACCCGGGCCTGGGAGTCAGAAAACCCTGGGTTCTCATCCCAGCTCCGCCACATGTCTCCGGTGTGACCGTGAAAGTCACTTTACTTCTCTGGGCCTCAGTTCCCTCATCTGTAAAATGGGGTTGAGGACTGTGAGCCCCATGTGGGACAGGGACTGTGTCCAATCTGATTACCTTGTACCCACCCCAGGGCTTAGAGCAGTACTTGGCGCGTAGTAAGCGCTTAACAAGTAGCTTTATTATTATTATTACTCTAGCCTGCTCTTTTCTGAGCTTTGAGGCCAGGAGCAGAGATCTATGTTAGGGATAGGTGCCAAGCACTGTACTAAGCGCTGGGGTAGTTAACAAGATAATCGGGTTGGACACAGTCCCTGTCCCACATAGGGCTCACAGTCTTCACCCTCATCTTACCGATGAGGGAACTGAGGCTCGGAGAAGTGAAGTGACTCGCCCAAGTTCACACAGCAGACAACTGGCAGAGCCGGGCTGAGAACCCAGGTCCTTCAGACTCCCAGGCCTGGGCTCTATCCACGAGGCGACGCTGCTCGATTCTATTTATTGCCACTGTTCTTGTCCGTCCGTCTCCCCCGATTAGACCGTAAGCCCGTCAGAGGGCAGGGACTGTCTCTATCTGTTACCGATTTGTACATTCCAAGCGCTTAGTACAGTGCTCTGCACATAGTAAGCGCTCAATAAATACTATTGAACGAATGGATTCCCTGCAAATGACGAAGGGCTACTTCAGCCCTCACAAAAATCCTACGGAATTGGAGTGAATGATCGAAATCAGCAACTGTTCCATAATGATAATAATGATGGTATCTGTTAAGCGCTTACTATGTGCCAAGCACTATTCTTAGCCCTAGGGGAGATACGAGGTGATCGGGTTGACCCAGGTGGGGCTCACAGTCTTAATCCCCATTTTACAGGTGAGGTATGTGAGGCACAGAGAAGTTAAGTGACTTCCCCAGAGTCACGCTGCTGGCCAAGTGGTGGAGCAGAGATTAGAACCCAAGACCTCTAACTCCCGAGCCCGTGCTCTTTCCACTACGCCACACTTCTTCACTTACGGACGGGGTGCGAGGGTAATATTTTCTACCCAATAATCAATTCTAGGGAATTCAAGGGAATAGAGATGCAGTGTGGCCTAGTCAAAGGAGCTTGGGGCTGGAAGTCAGGGGACTGGGGTTCTAATCCTGGCTCCTCCACTTGACTGCTGTTTTTCTTTTTTTATGGTATTTGTTAAGCCCTTTCTATGTGCCAGGTGCTATTCTAAGAACTGGGCTAAGCAGTTCCTGTCCCACATGGGGCTCACAGTCTTAAGCCCCATTCTACGTAGAACTGAGGCCCTGAGAAGTGAAGTCATTTGCCCAAGGCCACACGACTGACAAGTGGCAGAGCCAGGATTAGAACCCAGTCCTTCTGACTCCCAGGCCTGTGTTCTATCCACTAGTTCTCCGACTATGCTGCTGTGTGACCTTGGGTAAGCCACTTAACCTCTCTGTGCCTGTTTCCTCATCTGTAAAACGGGGATGAAATTCTATTCACTACTACCTAAATAATAACAATAATAATAATGTTGGTATTTGTTAAGCGCTTACTACGTGCAGAGCACTGTTCTAAGCGCTCGGGAAGATACAGGGTAATCAGGTTGTCCCACGTGAGGGTCACAGTCTTAATCCCCATTTTACAGTTGAGGCACAGAGAAGTGAAGTGACTTGCCCACAGTCACACACCTGACAAGTGGCAGAGCCGGAATTCGAACCCATGACCCCGGACTCCCAAGCCCGGGCTCTTTCCACCGAGCCACGCTGCTTCTCTAAACTGTGAGTCCCGTAACCCGAATATCTTGGATCTTCCTCAGTGCTTAGAGCCGTGCTTGGCCCCCAATAAACACTTAACAAACACCACTATTAGAACTATTATTATCGCTATTGTTACTTATCAATAGGATTTCTTCTTTTCAGATCACAGCAGGCCATCCTTCCAGGTGACCATTACACAAATCAGCCAAGGCCAAGAGGCATGCTCCCTGTGGCTCCCTGAAGTCCAAGTTTTATCCAATCCCAATCGGTTGGTTAATCAATCGTATTTACTGAGTGCTTCTTGTGCAAAGCAGCATGGGATGGTAGAGCACAGGCCTGGGAGTCTGTAGGACCTGGGTTCTAATCCCACCTCCGCCACTTATCCCCTGTGTGACCTCGGGCGGGGCACTTCACTTCTCTGTTCCCTCATCTGTAAAATGAAGATTAAAACTGTGAGCTGGCCAGGGGCCGTGTCCAGCCTGGTTAGCTTGTATCTACCCCAGCGCTTAGTACGGTGCCTGGCACATACCCTATTACCCTGCCTTTGAAGGCAGGGATCTTGTCTCTGTACCCTCCCAGGCTCTCGGTACAGCTTAACAAACGCCATCAGCGTTATCATCATCAGGGAACACTGCCAGGAAAATCCCCACTTACCCGGTGACTTTATCGAGGCGCTCGATGAAATCCCGTTGTGTTGCTGGGTGTCCCCGGGCTCGCAATGCGTGGTGACTATCGGTTTGGGCTTGAAATCTCGTCTCGGGCGACTAGAAGCGATGCTGATTCTGGAATACACATTTCGGGATGAATCAAAACTGGAGGAGGTGAGAGTTTCGAACTGCTGGAAAGCTGGTTTTGCCCCTTGCGTACTAGCTGCTAACGATCGATCAACCCAACAGTCTGCCAACTGTATTTATTGAGCGCTTACTCTGGGCAGAGCACTGTACTAAGCGCTGGGGAGAGTGCGATACAATAATCGACAGACCCATTCCCGCCCCACACAAGCTTAATCAATCAGTCACCTGTATTTATTGAGAATGAATGAGCGGAAAGAGCAGGGGCCTGGGAGTCGGAGGACCCGGGTTCTAATTCCAGTTCTGTCGCCTACCTGCAGTGTGACCTTGGGCAAGTCAGTTCAGTTCTCTGTGCCTCAGTGTCTTCCTCTGTAAAACGGGAAGTCAAAACCTGTTCTCTCTGTGAGTCCCACGTGGGACAGGGACTGCGTCCGACCTGATTAACTTCTATCTACACCGGTGCAACGTTCGGCACATAGTAAGCGCTTAACAAGCGCCACAGTTCTCCTTATTGAGTCCCAACTGTGTGCAGAGCACTGTACAGAGTTTGGGAGGGTGCAAAGACAAGATCCTTGCCTTCAAAGGGAGGGTAATAGGGTAGACAGACTTAAGACATTACAGATTGGGTCGGTAACAGATTATATACAATATGTCTCCCTAGACCATAAACTTGTTACGGCAGGGAACGTGCCTATTAATTCTGTTGTCTTATAATGATTAATGATCATGGTATTTGTTCAGCGCTTACTATGTGCCACGCACTGTTCTAAGCGCTGGGGTAGATACAAATTAATCAGGTCAGACACAGTTCCTGTCCCACATGGGGCTCACACGCGCATCCCCATTTTCCAGATGAAGTAACGGAGACCCAAAGAAGTGAAGTGACTTGCCCACGTGTGGCGGAGCAGACATGTGGCAGAGCCAGGATTAGAACCCAGGCCCCTTTGACTCCCAGGCCTGGGCTCTATCCACTGAGCTATGCTGCTTCTCTTTCCCAAGTGCTCAGTACAGTGCTCTGCCCATAGTAAGAGCTCAATAAATACCATCGATTGACAAGTGCCATGGGAGATTGTGGTAAATTAAGTGCTCAGCAGATGGGAAGGGCTGAAGTATCATTTGGAGGAGGTAAATTGGGGAGATGGGAGATTTCAACGGGGAAGACCTCCTGGAGGAGATGAACTTGAAAATGGGAAGAGTCGTGGCCTGTTGGATAAGAAGGGGAGGGAATTCCAGGCACAAGGACACCGTCGGCAGTAAGAGAGGGGAGAACAAGGCACAGGGAGTAGGTTAGTATGAAAGGGAGAGAAGACTGTGAGCTAGGGTGAAGTGGGAGAAGGTTCTAGTCCTGGCCCTGCCACTTGTCTGCTGTGCGAGACACTGGGCAAGTCACTTTGCCTCTCTGGGCCTCAGTTCCTACATCTGAAAAATGGAAATGAAGTCTGGGAGCCCCATGTGGGACAAGGACTGGGTCCAACCTATCTTGTATCTACCCAAGAATTTTTTTAAAAAAACATCATTAAAAAGAGAGAGAGAGAGAGAGGATGAGTAGGGGGAAGAGAGCTGACTCAGTGTTTCAAGAAGCTAATGGGTTAGACTTTTTAATGAATAACTTTTAAATATTTAATGATTAATATTAACTGTGGTATTTGTTAAGTGCTTATTATGCGTCAAGCACTGTACTAAGTGCTGGGGTAGACACGAGATAATCAGGTCCCACACGGGGGAGGGAGAATGGGTTAGAAAAGCAGCATGGCATAGTGGACAGAGCAGGGGCCTGGAAGTTAGAGGATCAGGGGTTCTAATCCTCGCTCTGCCCCTTGGCTGCGTGACCTTAGGCAAGTCACTTCACTTCTCTTTGCCTCAGTAACCTCATCTGTAAATCGGAGATCGAGACTGTGAACCCCATGTGGACGGGAACTGCGTCCAACCTGATTTGCTTGTATCCATCCCAGAACTTAGTACAGTGCCTGGCACAAGGTAGGCACTTAAAAAATACCAAAATTATTATTATTATTATTATTATTATTAAATCCTCATTTTGCAGGTGAAGGACCTGAGGCACAGAAACTTTAAGGACAAAGAGCAGACAGGTGACCAAGGCGGGATTAGAACCCAAGTCCTCAGACACCTGGGTCCGTGTTCTTTCCACTAGTCAGTCGATTGTATTTATTTAGCACTTACTGTGTGCACAGCACTGTACTAAGCACTATGACAATAGAACAGACACATTCCCCGCCTACGAAGCCGTACTGCTTCAGATTTTCTTCTGATCCGTTCAGAGCTCACTAACGTCAGCATCAGAGGGTGTGGGAACTAGCTGGCTTGATTGGGTCCTACTAAGAAGAAGAAGAGCGATTGTGGTATTTGTTAAGCGCTTACTATGTGCCCAGCACCGTACTAAGTGCTGGGGTGGACACAAGCAAATCGGATTGGACACGGTCCCTGTCCCATGTGGGGTTCACAGTCTCAACCCCCATTTTACAGATGAGGTAACTGAGACCTAGAGAAGTGAAGTGACTTTCCCAAGGTCACACAGCAGGCAGTCTCAGTGAGCTCCAAGCCATCTAACTCCCAGATCCTGCTCTCCCTAGAAGATGGCAACGCCCGATGCCAATGCTAGCTGACACCCTCACCGTGGGTCTTTCATTCATTCAATCGCATTTACTGAGAGGTTCCTTGCGCAGAGCACTGTACTCAGCGCTTGGGAGAGTACAATACAATAAATGGACACATTCCTTGCCTACCTTCTTGCTAACCCCACAGATTACAGTTTTTATGGGCAGAGAACATTGCCTGCTAATTCGGCTGCATCGTCCTCTCCCAAGCGCTTAGTACGGTGTGCTTAGCGCTCAGTGAATGGCACTGATTGACTCACTGCCTGATTTAGGTTTGCTCTTTTCCTCATTAGAGAAGCAGCGTGGCTCAGTGGAAAGAGCCCGGGCTTGGGAGTCAGAGGTTAGGGCTCGAATCCCGGATCTGCCACTTGTCAGCTGTGTGACTGTGGGCAAGTCACTTAACTTCTCTGTGCCTCAGTCACCTCATCTGTAAAATGGGGATTAAGACTGTGAGCCTCACGTGGGACAACCTGATAACCCCGTAACTACCCCAGCGCTTAGAACAGTGCTCTGCACATAGGAAGCGCTTAACAAATACCAACATTATTATTAGACTGTCAGCTTCTCCAGGGCAGGGTGTCCAAAACAGTATCCTGCATGTGGTAGTCAGTCATCCAGTATAGTGGCCTGTCCTCAGGAGGTTTTCAATCAAGCCTGTGGGTGATCAAACAATCAGTGGTACTTACTGAGGACTTAACTGTGTGCAGAACACTGTACTAAGTGCTTGGGAGAGAACAACATAACAGAACCGGTAGACATATTCCCTGTCCACAGTGAGCTGATGATGAAGACGATGACTCTATATTAAGGGTTTAATGGAAAAAAAAACTGTGTCCAGATTCTTTCTTTCCCCCCCTATTCAAAGTCAAGGGCCCAGGACTTAAGCAACTGGGAAATGGAAAAATCATTCAATCAATCAGTGATATACAGCCGGGCCTGGGAGTCAGAAGGACCTGGGTTCTAATCCTGGCTCTGCCATTGGTCTGTTGTGGGACTTAGGGCAAGTCATTTCACTTCTCTGTGCCTCAGTTACCTCATCTGTAAAATAGGGATTAAGGCTGTGAGCCCTGTGTGGGACAGGGACTGTGTCCAACCCAATTTGCTTGTATCCAACCCGGCGATTAGTTCTGTCCCTGGCACTTAACGAATACCGTTATTATTATTATTTATTGAGTGCTTAATGTGTGCGGGCACTATACTAAGCACTTGGGAGAGTACACTACAACAGAGTTAGTTGACAATTTCCCTGATCGCAACGAGCTGATGATGATTATTAGTCCTTTCCTCTCCATCCAAACCGCTACCCTGTTAGTACAATCACTCATCCCATCCCGACGGGATGACTGCATCAGCCTCCTTTCTGATCTCCCATCCTCCTGTCTCTCCCCGCTTCAGTCTATACTTCACCCTGCTGCCCGGATCATCTTCCTCCAGAAACGCTCTGGGCGTGTCACCCCGCTCCTCAAAAATCTCCAGCGGTTGCCTATCAATCTTCGTATCAAGCAAAAACTCCTCCCTACTGGCTTCAGATCTCTCCGTCCCCTTGCCCCCTCCTACCTCACCTCCCTTCCCTCCTTCTCCAGCCCAGCCCGCACGCTCCGCTCCTCTGCCGCCGCTAACCTCCTCACTGGGCCTCACTGTTGCCTGTCCCACCGTCGACCCCCGCCCCAGGTCCTGCCTCTGGCCTGGAACGCCCTCCCTCTTCACATCCGCCAAACTAGCACACTTACCCCTTCAAAGCCCTACTGAAACCTCACCTCCTCCAGGAGGCTTTCCCAGACTGACCCCCCCTTTTTTCTCTGCTCCTCCTCCCCTCCCCATCGCCCCGACTCCCTCCCTCTGCTCTACCCCCCTGCCTGTCCCTCAGCACTTATTTATATTGACGCTACTGATGCCTGTTCACTTGTTTCGATGTCTGTCTCCCGCCTTCTAGACTCTGAGCCTACTGTTGGGTAGGGATTGTCTCTATTTGTTACTGAATTGTACTTTCTAAGCATTTAGTACAGTGCTCTGCACAGTAAGCGCTCAATAAATACGACTGAATGAATAAATAACGACCAAAAAAAATAGGTCCACATCCTTTCCCCCATTACCCCAAGTCCACGGCACAGGATTTAAGCTGTTGAAGAAAATGGAAAAATCAATCTATCAGTGGTATTTATCAAGTGCTTAATGTGTACGGAGCACTATACTAAGCACTTAGGAAAATACAAGTAGAATGACCGGGATCATTCTGTCAACTGGTAACAGTCAGGGAACATGTCTGTTAAATTCTGTTGTACTGTAATAATAATAATAATGTTGGTATTTGTTAAGCACTTACTATGTGCAGAGCACTGTTCTAAGCGCTGGGGTAGATACAGGGTAATCAGGTTGTCCCACGTGAGGCTCACAGTCTTAATCCCCATTTTACAGATGAGGTACCTGAGGCCCAGTGAAGTTAAATGACTTGCCCACAGTCACACAGCTGACAAGTAGGAGAGCGGGGATTCGAACCCATCACCTCTGACTCCCAAGGCCGGGCTCCTTCCACTGAGCCAGGCTGCTTCTCTAAGCACCATACTCTCCCATGCGCTCAGTAAAATGCTCAGCGTAAAGTAGGTGCTCAATAAATATGATTGATCGATCGGCAAGGAGTGATCCCGCCTGGTCTGAGACCTGCCCGGAAGAGTCTGTAACTATATCCCAGGCCCAGAGATGACCTGAGCCTCAGCAAGTACTGACCACAGACAATTCCTCTCCCGCCATTCGAAGCCTTATAGAAGGCCCATCTCCTCCAAGAGGCCTTCCCTGATTAAGCCCCCCTTTCCCCTTCTCCCACTCTCCTGCGTCACGCTGACTCGCTGCCTTTATTCACCCCCACTACTCGCCCCACGGCACTGAAGTGCATATCTGTAATGTATTTACTTCTATTAATGTCTGCCTCCCCCTTCCAGACTGTGACCTCATTTGGGACCGGAAATGTGTTCACTGTTCCACTGTTCTCCCCCGAGTGCTTGGCGCAGTGCTCTGCACACAGGAAGCGGCTCAATAAAAACGACCGACTGCTCTGCTCTTGGTAAGCGCTCAATAAACACAATCAACCGACTGCTCTGCTCATAGTAAGCGCTCAATAAACACGACTGATTGATCGCTTGGTCGGCAGGGACGGATCCCGCCTGGTCCGAGCCCTGAAAAGAAGAGTTGGAAACGATACCGCAGGCCCAGAGACGATGTGAGACGCAGGAAGTGTCGGCCGTCCAGCTCTGGGCTGTCTGAGATGTGGCAGGGTGGCCCCGGCTCACCTCCAGAGCTCCTAAGAGGGGCCCCCCGCATCTGTCACCCCTCTACCGGTTCCCCGAAATAGACAACTGGATTGGTACCGGCTCTGTAGCTTGCCGTGCAGTTCCTCCAGGATGTCCGTCGACTGCCTGTGATAGTTGAGGGCGGCCTCTACGAACACCGCCAACTGGCTCACTTGCTCTACCTACAGAGAAAGCGAAATATAATAATAAAAAATCCTAATAATTATGGTACTTGTTACTACATGCCACGCACGGTTCTAAGCGCTGGGGCGTAAACGGGCAGATTGGGTCGGACAGTCCCTGGCCCACCTGGAGCTCACACTCTTAATCCCCATTTTCCAGGTGAGGGAACTGAGGCCCAGAGAAGTGAAGTGACTTGCCCAAGGTCACACAGCAGACGCGAGGCAGAGCTGGGATTAGAACCCATGACCTTCTATTTGGCAGTCTCGCTTTCTTAGCCGGAGGGGCGGGCCTCTGTCAGAGCCTCGGCTTCCTTCGGGAAGTTGCGGTGAGTTTCGCACCATTTTTTGTTTTTTAACCGTATTTAAGCGCTTACTCTGGGCCAGGCACTGGACTAAGCGGGGCGGTAAATACAAGCTAATTTGGTTGGACACAGTCCCCGTCCCACATGGGGCTCATAATCAATCCCCATTTTACAGATGAGGTAACTGAGGCGCAAAGAAGTGAAATGATTTGTCCAAGAGCACACAGCAGACCAGTGGCAGAGCCGGGATTAGAACCCAGGTCCTCCTGACTAATAGGCCCGTACTCTATCCATCAGGCCATGCTGCTTCATTCTGGAGCTGGGGCAGAACCTTGAGAAGCGGCCTGGCCGGGTGGACAGAGCCTGGGCCTGGAAGTCAGAAGGAACTGGTTCTGCTCCTGACTCCTCCAATTGTCTGCTGTGTGACTTTGGGCAAATCGCTTCACTTCTCTGGGCCTCAGTTTCCTTATCTGTAAAATGGCAATTCAGACCGTGAGCCCGAGGTGGGACACGGAATGTGTTCAACCTGATTAACTTGTCTCTTACCCCAGCGCTTAGTACAGTCCCTGGCACAAAAGTAAGCACTTAACGAATACCATTAAAATAAACCTCTCTGGTTCAGTTCTATCAGCCACTGTTGGCCATAAGAGCCCAGTTTAGGGGCTCTCTAAAGGGACCCAGCTGCCAGACTGACTCTCTAGCTGTCTCGACAGGTAGATGTGGTAATCAAAAAATTGGGAGAAATAAGGAAAAAAGTAGAAAAGTACTGTGGCTTACCGGATAGAGCACGAGCCTGGGAATCAGAAAGACCTGGGTTCTAATCCCAGGGCCAACACTTATACCGAAAATAATAATCCTCATCAACACGGTATTTGTTAGGCGCCAGACAGAGTACAAAGTGCTGGGGTAGATACAAGCCAATAAGGTCGGACACAGCCCGTGTCCCACCTGGGGCTCACAGTCTTAACCCATATTTTACAGATGAGGGAACTGAGGCCCAGAGAAGTGAAATGACTTGCCCAAGGTCACACAGCAGACAAGTGGCAGAGTCGAGATTAGAACCCAGGTGCTTCTGACTCCCAGGCCCGCGCTCTATCCACTAGATCACCCCGTTTTCTGTGGATCAGCTAGCTGGGGGAGGAACCTCGACTTAGCAGAAGGCTTCGGAAACAGGCCTATCTTCCCTTTGATTCCTGTAACCATACAATAAAGTGGAAGTTAACCACCAAGCAGAGCAGCGGGCTTGTGAAAGGAGCACGGGCCTAGCAGTCAGAGGCCCGGGTTCTAATCCCGGCTCTGCCGACTGTTTGCTGTGTGACCTCTGGCGAGTCGCTTAGCTTTTCTGTGCCTCAGTTTCCTCAGCTGCAAAATGGCTAGTCAATCTTAGTCCCTTCGATTTATTACTGTGAGCCCCAAGTGGGACGGGGACTGTGCTCTGACCGATTGACTCGTATCCATCCCAGCCCTTAGTACAGTGCCTGGCACAAACGAAGCACTTAACAAATTATTCTATCGATTCTATCTATTGAGCGCTTGGTGTGTTCAGAGCTCCGTGCCAGGTGCTTGGGAGAGTATTACAGACCATTCGGAATATTCAGAATATTACAGACACATCCCCTGCCCACAACGAATATTATTTCCACACTAGATGGCAGCAGGGACAAGCCAATCATACACTTCTCAGCCTTATGAGAATAACGTTGGACGTTCCAAGTCCCCTGTAAGACGGAAAGACAGGTGTCCTAAAAACCCTTCATTGGAGAATTTGTCTTTGGTTCTTTTCAAAAGGAAACAACCAGGTTGAATAATCCTCTCCCCTTTCAGATTGTCTTCATCTAACAGTAATAAAAACGAGGATAAAAAGAACGTTGTCTTGAATCTGTAGAGCATTTTGATCCTTCTGCAGCACTCTCACATCAATTATCATTTATTTTTATTTATTTATGGCATTGGTTAAGCACTTACTATATAATAATGTTGGTATTTGTTAAGCGTTTACTATGTGCTTGAGCACCGTTCTAAGCGCTGGGGTAGATACAGGGTCATCAGGCTGTCCCACGTGAGGCTCACAGTTAATCCCCATTGTACAGATGAGGTCACTGAGGCACAGAGAAGTAACCTGGCCACGGTCACACAGCTGACAAATGGCAGAGCCGGGATTCGAACCCATGCTGAGATGGATATATGTCAATCGGGCTGGATACAGACATGATTACTCATGATTATTCATTATTATTATTATTAATTATTAATCTCACATGATTACTCCCAATCTTAATCTCCATTTTACAAACGAGGTAACTGAGGCACGGAGAAGTCATGTGCCTTGCCCAAGTGGAAGGAGCAAGGGCCTAAGAATCAGAGGCCTAGGTTCTAATCCTGGCTCTGCCAACTGTTTGCTGTGTGACCTCTGGCAAGTCATTTAACTTTTCTGTGTTTCAGTTTCCTCAGCTGTAAAATGGGTATTAAATCTCACTCCCCTCGACTTAGACGGGGAGCCCCGTGTGGGACGGGGACTGCCTTCTACCCGCTTGACTCGTATCAATCACCCGGCAGACAGGTGGTGTGGTCCGGATTAGAACGCAACGCAAGTCCTTCTCTCTGTCTCATTTTTATATCTGTGCCACATCCCTGTGAGGGAGAGAGAGGCAGGATGTTATCCCCAATTTAGAGATTGGGACCCTGAGGCCCAGAAAGGCTGGACGGCTTGCTCCAGGTCACACAGCGGGCCAACGGCAGAGCCGAGACCAGAATCCAGGTCCCGTGGCTCCCGGCCCTTTGCCCTCTCCACTAGACCGGGCTCCGGCCTCTATCTTTTCCTTCCCGTGATTTCTGAGTTGGCTCTGTTGGAAAGGGCCATCCCGCTGGGAGCGAAGAGGGGCACTGGCCTAGAAATTTGCCATCCTACCTCCCCGGGTGAGACAAAGAACCCGCTCTTTCCTCCCGCCCTGATAAGTATCAGGCCTCCGAGCGGAGGCGTCCAGAGATATCTGAGCTGGGCCTACTCTGATTTCTGAGGTAGCAAGCGGGAGGCCACGGGAGAGAAGCTCCTAACCCTCGTTTTGGGGCTCACAAACAACTCCTCACCTGGCAAAATCATTCCTCCTTCCTGTCACCGCTGATGACCCAGAGAAGCTCTCTCAGCCCCTGCTCAAATTCATAGCCGCGATAGTTACTGAATATCTTCTGGAGGCGATGCGACACTTGGCTCCCCTAACGCTGACCTTCTCACTGTGCCGCCATCTCGCCTGTCTTGCCGCCGATCCCTGGCCCATGCCCTGACTGTGGCCCAGAACGCCCTCCCTCCTCAAATCCGACAGGCGACGACTGTCCCCGGCCTTCAAAGCCTTATTGAAATCACATCTCCTCCAAGAGGCCTTCCCCGATTAAGCCCCCCTTTCCTCTTCTCCCACTCCCTTCTCTATTACCCTGACTTGCTCCCTTTGTTCTTCCCCCCTCCCAGCCCCACAGCACTTCTTTCTGTACATAGCTGTAATTTTTTTTTTTTTATATATTCCGTCTCCCCCCAGACTAGACTGTAAACTGGTTGTGGGCAGGGAATGTGTCTGTTTATTGTTGTAAAGCGCTTAGTACAGTGCTCGGCACACAGTAAGCCCTCAATGAATACAACTAAATGAACAAATGAATGAACGAATGAAAGTGGGAGTCAGAAGGACCCAGGTTCTAATTCTGACTCAGCCACTTGTCTGCTGGTTGACCTTGGGTAAGTCACTTCATTTCTCTGGGTCTAAGTTCTCTCATCTGTAAAATGGGGATTAAGACTGTGAGTCCCATGCGGGTCATGGATAGTCTGACCTGATTACCCCGTAACTACCCCAGGGCTTAGTACAGTGCCTGGCACATAGTAAGTGCTTAAAAAATACCACAGTTATTATTATTAGGCCCAGGCCTGGGAGCCACAGGGACCTGGGTTCTAATCCCAGCTTGGCCACTTAATAATAAGTATGACATCTGTTAAGCGCTTACTATGTGCAGAGACCATTCTAAGTGCTGGGGTAGATACAGGGTAATCAGATTGTCCCATGTGGGGCTCACATTTTTTTAATCCCCATTTTTACAGATGAGGTAACTGAGGCCCAGAGAAGTTAAGTGACTTGCCCAAGGTCACAAAGCAGACAAGTGGCGGAGCCGGGATTAGAACCCACAACCTCCGACTCCCAAGCCTGTGCTCTTTCCACTGAGCCACGCTGCTTCTCGCCTGCTGTGTGACCTGGGGCATGTCACTTCATTTCTCTGGGCCTCGAGTCCCTTATCCGTAAAATGGGGATGAAGACTCTGACCCCGTGTAGGATCGGGACCGTGTCCAACTCGATATCCTTGTATCCACCCCAGCGTTTAGTACAACACCTGGCACAGAGTAAGTACTTACCAAATACCACAATAATTGTTTATTATTATTATTATGATGATGATGTGTGCTGAGCATTTGGGAAAGGACTCCAGAAGAAAGAGACCTATTCCCCGCGCGCAAGGAACAGAGGATACTCACATCGTTTTCCAAAAAATTAAACATGCTCCGTTCAGCCAGCTCCTTCGATTCTTCGAATTTTTCTACCGCTTGTTTGACTTCTTCATCGGGGACCTTACCTATCCTCTTCTTCTTGTAATCGTAATCCAAGCGTCGGCCTTCCAGCTTCTTCAAGTGGTGCTAGGAAACACACGGACAAACGTGTTAGGTCATCCTTTCTAACGAAGCTGACAGGTTAGGTTTTACCACACAGAAATACCCAGACGACCTTGAAGGAAGGCAAATTCCGCTATGCATTCATTCGATCATTTATCGAGCGTTTACTATTATCACTATTAATAATAATTATGGTACCTGTTAAGCGCTTACTATGTGCTGAGCTCTGTTCTGAGCGCTAGGGTAGATACAAGCTAATCAGGTTGGACACAGTCCTTGTCCCACATTGGGCAGACGGTCTTCCATCCCCATTTTACAGATGAGGGAACTGAGGCATGGAGAAGTGAAGTGGCTTGCCCCAGGTCATACAGAAGACAAGTGGAAGGGTCGGGATTAGAACCCACATCCTCTGACTCCCAAGCCCGTGCTCTTGCCACTAGGCCATTGCTGCCGTGTGCAGAGCACTGTACTAAGAGCTTGGAAGACTCCATACAGTAAACAGACACATTCCCTGCCCTAGTCTACTCATTCATTCACTCAATCATATTTATTCAGTGTTTACTGTGTGCAGAGCACTGTACTAAGCGCACGGGAGAATATAACAATAGACACATTCCCTGCCCACAAGAAGCTTCTTCCTGCAGCACACAAGGACTGAATAATAATAATAATGATAATAACGATAACTGTAGTATTAAGCGTTTACTCTGTGCTGAGTACTGTACTAAGTGTTGGGGTAGATACCAGCAAGTCAGGTTGTACACAGTCCCGTCCCCCACGGGGCTCTCAGTCTTCATCCCCATTTTAGAGATGAGGGAAGTGAAGCCCAGAGAAGTGAAGTGACTTCCCCAATGTCACCCAGCAGACAAGTGGAGGAGCCAGGATTAGAACCCAGGTCCTGGGCTTCTGTAAAATGTGGGCTGTCTCAGCCAGTCTGGTGGGCCCAAGGTCTCTCTCCCATCAGGTTCTGAGGCCTCCTCCCTACTTTGCCTCACTGGTGGCTGGGAACCACCAATAACTGAGATGCAGTGTGGCCTAGTGGCTAGAGCCCGGGCCTGGAAGACAGAAGGACCTGGGTTCTGATCCCACCTCCGCCTCACGACTTCTGTGTAACCTTGGACAGGTCGCTTCATTTCTCTGGGCCTCAATTACCTCTTCTGTAAAATGGGGATGAAGACTGAGTCCCAAGTGGGACAGGGTCTGTGTTCAACCCGATTTTCTTGTAACCATCCCAGCGCTTAGAACAGTGCCTGGCACATAATAAGCACTTAAATGCCAAAGTTATTATTATTATTATGGTTATTATCATCACCATTAACCTGGGGCAGAGGTAAGAGGCCGTGCTGCCAACATGGCCCTGAAATTCCGGTTCTTCGTATAATAATAATAATGGTACTTGTTAAATGCTTACTATGTGCCAAACACTGTTCTGAACACTGGGGTAGATACAAGTGAATCAGGGTGAACACAGTCCCTGTCGCACCGAGGGCTCACGGTCTTCATCCTCAGTTTACAGATGAGGTAACTGAGGCCCCGATAAATGAAGGGACTTGCTCAAGGTCACGCGGCAGACAAGTGGTGGAGCCCGGATTAGAATCCATGACCTTCTGACCCCCTAAGGCCCCACCCTATCACTAAGCCACATCACTTGTCTTCCCCGGTAACTACATTTTTTTTAACGGTTTCTGCTAAGTGCTGACTGTAACGGTAATTGTGGTATTTCTTATGTGCTTACACTGTGCCAGGCATCGTACTAAGTGCTGAGGTGGGTACGAAATCAACAGGTTGGACACAGTCCCGGTCCCACCTGGGGCTCACAGTCTTCATCCCCATTTCACAGGAGAGAGAAGTGAAGCGATTTGCCCATCGATACAGAGGAGAAGCAGCGTGGCTCAGTGGAAAGAGCCCGGGCTTGGGAGTCAGAGGTCGTGGGTTCTAATCCCGGCTCCGCCGCCTGTCAGCTGTGTGGCTTTGGGCAAGTCACTTCACTTCTCTGGGCCCCAGTTACCTCATCTGGAAAATGGGGATGAAGACTGTGAGCCCCCATGTGGGACAACCTGATCACCTTGTATCCCCCCCAGCTCTTAGAACAGTGCTTTGCCCATAGTAAGCGCTTAACACATACCACCATTATCATTATTATGTACCAAGCGGTGGGGTAGAGACAAGATAATCAGGTCCCACACTGGGCTCGCAGTCTAAGTAGGAGGGAGAACAAGTACTGAACTCCCACTTTGCAGATGAGAGAACCGAGGCCCAGAGAAGTGAAGTGGCTTGCCCAAGGTCCCACAGCAGACCGGGATTAGAACCCGGGTCCTCTGACTCCCAGGCCCCGTGCTCTATCCACTGGGCCGCGCCGCTTCTCGGATGGAAACGGCAAGGCGAGCCTGCGGTGTGAAGGGCAGCGGAGAGGGGCCGACCGTCGGTCTAGTTTCCGGATTTGGGTGTTGGGCGAGCAGCCTGGCGCACTCACCCCGATCTCTCTGAGGTCTTTGTCCTGAAGTAGCTGGAGCGGGTCGAGGAAATTCTGCTTCACGTTGATGTCCAGAGAGTCCTTCACCTCGGCCATCAGCTTCATCGACTCGCCAACGTCAATGAGGGCGGCGCCTAGAGGGTGGGAAATTCTAAATAATAATGGTAATAATAGGAATAACTGTGGTGTTTGTTAAGCGCTTACTATGTGCCAAGGACCGTACTGAGATTCCAGGTCACCGGACAGGACACGGTCCCTGTCCCACACGGACTTCACGGTCTAGGCGGTGAGAATCCACCGAAAAGCAGCGTGGACTAGTGGTTAGAGCCTGGGCCTGGGAGCCAGAAGACCCTGGGTTCTAATCTCGGCTCCGCAGGTCGTCTGCTGTGTGACCTTGAGCGAGTCGCTTCACTTCTCCGTGCCTCAGTTACCTCGTCCGGAAAAGGGGGACGAAGGCTGTGAGCCCCACGTGGGACAGGGACCGCCTCCAACGTGATAACCTCGCATCTACCCCAGTGCTTAGAATAGTGCTTGGCACATAGTAAGCGCTTAACAAATACCGCTTATTTTTCATTTATTTTACAGATGAGGAAACTGGGGTGCACCTCTGTGAAGTGAAGGGACTTGCCCAAGGGCACAAGTGGGCAAGCGGAGGATCCGGGATTAGAACCCAGGTCCCGTGACTCCCGGGGGCCGTGCTCTCCGCGTGAAACCCAGGCTGCTTCAGGAAGATTCCCTGAGGGCATGGGGGGATGAGGGGCCAATCAAGATCTCGTTATTGTCTCTTTTGGTCTGTTACGCTGAAGCAGCATGGCATAGTGGATTGAGCTTGGGCCTGGGAGTCAGAAAGTCATGGGTTCCAATCCCAGCTCCTCCACTTGTCTGCTGTGTGACCTCGGGCAAGTCGTTTCACTTCTCTGGGCCTCAGCTACCTCACCTGTAACACAGGGATGGAGACTGTGAGCCCCACAGAGGACAGGGACGGTGTCCGACCTGATTTGCTTGTATCCGCCCCAGCACTTGGTACAGTGTCTGGCACATAGAAAGGGCTTAAAAAATGCCACGATTATTATTATTATTACTCCTCCAAGTGCTTAGTACGGTGCCCTGCACGTAGTAAGAGCTCGATAAATACCACCGATCGATCGATTGCTTGTCGTGGGCAGGGAAGGTGTCTGTTATATCGTTCTACTGTCCTGTCCCAATCAGTCAATAATCAACCAATCATATTTACTGAGCACTTACTGTGGGCAGAGCACTGTGCTAAGCACTTGGAAGAGGACAACAGACACATTCCCTGCCCACAACGAGCTTACGGCGTAGAGGTGGAGCCAGACATTAATAGAAATAAATGACCACTATGGACATAAGTGCTGCGGGGCTGGGAGCGGGGGACGAATAAAAGGAGCGAATCAGGGTGACGCAGAAGGGAGTGGGAGAAGAGGAAAGAGGGGTTTAGTCAGGAAAGGCCTCTTGGAGGAGATGGGCCTTCGATAAGGCTTCGAAGGCGGGGAGAGTCCTTGTCTGTCAGATATAAAGAGGGAGGGCGTTCCAGGCCAGAGGCAGGACGTGAGAGGTCAGCGGCCAGAGAGACGAGGTCGAGGTAAAGTGAGGGGGGTTGACCTTAGAGGGCTCCGGTAGGGAAGGCCTCTTGGAGGAGATGGGCCTGCAATAAGACTTTGAAGGAGGGAAGAGCAATCGTCTGTTGGATATGAAGAGGGAGGGTGCTCCAGGCCAGAGGCAGGACATGGACGAGAGAGACGAAACGCCTGCTACTTACTGAGAGGCAAAACTCCACGACCCCACACCTCTCAGCTAGATATATGACATCCTCTAGACTGGAAGCTCGTGTGAGCGAGGAATGTGTCTGTTATATTGTTGTATTGCACTCTCCCAAGCACTTAGTACAGTGCTCTGCACACAGTAAGCGCTCAATACGAAGGACCGACTGGCTCCTGTCCTCCCCTTTCCCACTGCTTGAGTTTCCCTCGAGGGGAGAAGCAGCATGGCGTAGTGGATAAAGCACGGCCCCGAGAGACAGAAGGTCATGGGTTCTTATCCAGGCTCCACCACTTGTCAGCTGTGTGACCTTGGGCAAGTCGCTTCACTTCTCGGTGCCTCAGTTACCTCAGCTGTAAAAGGGGGGTTTGAGACTGTGAGCCCCATGCGGGAGAGGGACTGTGTCCAGCCTGATTTGCCTGTATCCACCCAAGTGCTTAGTATAGTGCCTGGAATATAGTAAGCGCTTAACAAATACCCTCATTGTTATCATTAGGGGATGGACGAGCACAAACACCACCAGCTCCACCTGACCCATCATTTGTGTTGTCTCTAGACTGTAAGCTCATTGTGGGCAGGAAATGTGTCTGTCTGTGGTTCTACTGCCCTCTCCCAAGCGTTTAGTACAGCGCTCGGTACTCAGTAAGTGCTCAATAAATACAACTGAATAAATGAAGTGCCGTCGGCCTCATACTGCGATCGGGGGTGATTTCTCCACTTAACCCCCATCCCTCTGCCCAATCCTCCTGGCTGCGGAGGGGGAACTTGAACCCTACTAATAATAATAACTGCGGTATTTGTTCAGCGCTTACTGTGTGCCAGGAACTGTACTAAGCATTGGGGTGGATACAAGGCAATTCGGTTAGACCCGATCCCTGTCCTGTATGGGGCTCACAATCTTCATCCCCATGGCGAAGAAGTGAGGCGACTTGCCACGGTAACACAATAGTCAGGTGGCGAGCCAGGATTAGAATCCATGACCCTCTGACTCCCAGGCCCGTGCTCTAACCACTAAGTCATGCTTCTAGAATGCCTCCCCAGCACTTCCCCGCCTGCCACGCTCACTCACCAAACGAGGATTCCTCTCCGAGTTCTTTCCCAAACCGGAGCATGCAGTCTCCCAGTAATCCTTCCGTCTGTGGATAGCCTGTGGTCTTCACCTGCCCTCTGATCTTAGACACTGTGTTCAGCATTCCCAGCTTGGCTCTGTAAGCTTAAAAAACACGGACAGTCGGTAACTGTGACTGTAAGCTCAGTGTGGGCAGGGAATGTATCCATTCGTTGGTCTACTCTCCCAAGCCCTTAGTACAGTGCTTTGCATCCAGTAAGCGCTCAAAAGAATACGACCGAACGAAAGAATAAGTAACAGATGGCCACGTGGGGAAAGGGAGGTGGGTTTTCCCTCATTCGTTCATTGAATAGTATTTATTGAGTGCTCATTTTGTGCATAACGCCAAGCTAAGCACTTGGGAGAGTACAATAGAACAATAAACAGACCCATTCCCTGCCCACGATGAGCTTACAGTCTAGAGGGGGTGACGGACATTAACATGAATCAAAGAATGACAGGAATGGACATAAGTGCTGTGGGGCTGGGAGGGTGGATGAACGAAGGGAGCAAGTCAGGATGACGCAGAAGGGAATGGGAGAAGAGGAAAAGAGGGCTTAATCCGGGAAGGCTTCTTGGAGGAGATGGGCCCTCAATAAGGCTTTGAACGTGGGGAGAGTCACTGGCAGATTTGAGGAGGGAGGGCGTTCCAGGGCAGAAGCGGGACATGGGCCGGGGTCGGCAGCGAGACGGGTGAGATCGAGGCACGGCGGAGCTCTAGTTAGCACTGGAGGAGTGAAATGTGTGGGCTGGGTTGTAGGAGAGAAGCAAGGTGAGCTAGGAGGGGGCAAAGTCACAGAGTGATTTAAAGCCAACGGTGAGGAGTTTCTGTTTGATGCGGAGGTGGATGGGCAATCACTGGAGTTGCTTGAGGAGTGGGGAAACGCGGCCTGAACGTTTTTGTAGAAAAATGATCCGGGCAGCAGAGCGAAGTACGGGCTGGAGTGGGGAGAGACAGGAGGCAGGGAGGTCAGGGAGGAGGCTGGCAACGGCAATCAAGGCAATCCAATAAGTGACTGGATTGATGTAGGAGCAGTTTGGATGGAGAGGAAAAGGAGGATTTTAGCGCTGTCATCCCGCCAAGGAAGAGTCCTGAAATTATCCTCTGGGAATGATGCGGCGGGGAGGGCACGAACATGCGTGCACGCACGTCCGTATGTGTGTGTTTGTGCGTACACATACTCGCATGGGTGTATCAGTCAGTCAATTGTATTTACTGAGCACTTACTGCGCTCAGAGCACTGTACTACACGCTGGGGAGAGGACAACATAAGAATGCAACAGACTCATTCCCTGTCCACATCGAGCTCGAAGTCTAGAGGCACTGTCTGTGTGAGGACGCACGGGCCCGTGACCGACGATGCTCATCATCCGGTCGGAGTTGGATTTGAAATCTGACGTGTCTTCGATACCCTACGCCTTAACAAATCCGTCAGCTGGTCTAGCGTGTTCGACCTGTTATACCGTTGGACGTCAAAACACCTTTAGATGTTCCCTAATCTTACCTGGATTGGGCTGGAGGTACTCTGTTGATTTGGAGAGCAGTTCGCCCACAGCCTTATTAGTGATGTCTATTTTCTGAAAGAGAAAATTTACTCCCAGTAAAGACGGAACTCGGGACCCCTCCAACCCTCCATCCGGATGGCTGTCGAACACCGCGACGACCCGTTCCAACTCCCCTACGAACAGCAGCAAAGCAATGCAAACGGCATCGAGTGAGGTGGCTTCGGTTCTCCGTTTAAGGAGCTGAGACCCCAAGGACTGAATGAAGTAAAATGGCAACTCTGCTTCAGGACGTTGGAAACTCCCCCACCCCCTCCCCTTTTTCTAATGCTATTTGGTAAACACTCTGTTAAGCCCATGCACTTTCGACTGGGCCTCGCTGCTTCCCATCGACTGTATTCCTGATTCACTAAGTAATAATAATAATAATGGTATCTGTTAAGCGCTTACTACATGCCAGTCACTGGGGTAGATACAATCTAATGAGGTTGGACACGGTCCATGTCCTCACATGGGGCTCACGGTTTTCGTCCCCATTTTTACAGATGAGGTAACTGAGGCCCCAAGAAGTGAGGTGACCGGTGACAGCAGACAGGTGGCAGCGCCGGGATTAGAACCCAGGTCTTTCTGACTCCCAGGCCTCTGCTCTATCCACTAGGCCACGCTGCGTCTCACAATATCCGGCTTCACCGGACAGAGTCACAAACCCAGTGAGTTCAGTGCGGGTTTGGGTGGGCAAGTCGCATTTGCCCCCCAAATCCCTCGAGGGGGAGATTGATGACTTCAGGGGAAAGTGCTTACAATCCTCCTCTCGCTGTCTCAAGCCCATGAATTAGTAGCCCCGCTCACTAAGCAATCAATCAACCAATCAGTGGTATTTATCGGGCGCTTCCTTTATGTACTCCGTGCTTGGGAGAGTGTTAATTCTGTTGTATTGCAGTCACATTCCCCACCTGTAACGTGCGTTTGCATTTCGAGAATCGGGAATAGGGTCAGTGGGAAGCTGCGAGGCCTAGTGGACAGAGCCCGGGCCTGGGAGGGAGAGGACCTGGGTTCTGATCCCGCTCCGCTACCTGTCGGCTTTCTAGCAGTCAATCAGCTGGCCCCCTCCTACCTCGCCTCACTGGTCTCCTACTCCAGCCCAGCCCGCACGCTCCGCTCCTCGAGCGACAGCTTACTCACTGTGCCCCTATCTCGCCTACCTCACCGCTGACCCTTTTCCCAAATCCTCCCGTTAGCCTGGAGCACCCTGCCCCTCCACATCCCCCACACCACCACTATCTCCACCTTCAGAGAACAATTAAGGCCACACCTCCTCCAAGAGGCCTCCCCCGATTAAGCCCTCTTTTCCCCAGCTCGCTCTCCCTTCTGCGTCGCCTACGCGCCTGGATCTGTTACCTCTGGGCATTTGCTATATGCCTCACCCACCCAACCCCACTGCACTTATGTACGTATCGTTAAATTATTTATTATAAATTACTGATTCACCATCATCGTCTGTCTCCCCATCTAGGCAGCAAGCTCGCTGTGGGCAGGGAACGTGTCTGCTAATTCCGCAATATTGTACTCACCCAAATGTTCGGAACAGTGCTCTGCACATAGTAAGTGCTCAATAAACCCCACTGGTTGACTAATTTACCTTGGGCGAGTCACTTCTCAGGGCCTCAGTGACCTCATCTGTGAGCTCGTTGTGGGCAGGGACCATGTCTACCAACTCTTCGATAATTTACTCTTCAAGCGCTTAGGACAGTGCTCTGCACACAGTGAGCGCTCAATAAATATGATTAATTGATTGATGGATTGTCACCTTCCCACCTCAGCACCCTCATCCGCAAAGAACATCAATGGACCAGATCACGGTGAAAGAAGAATTCGTCACCCCCGCCCCCCAAATTAGGTGACCAGTAGAGACCCCTCAGAGCTCTTCGATTTCTAGCCAATTTTCACACATCCCACCTCCCTCCCCTCCCAATTTGTACTAGGTTGTGCTTTTTGTTCCAGTTTTTTGGTTCATTCTTTTACCTTTAATTCTACTCTCTGCAGCTGTCAAGGGAGAAGCAGCGTGGCATAGTGGATAGAGCCCGGGCCTGGGAGTCGGAAGGACCTGGGTTCTAATCCCAGCTCTGCCGATTGCTTGCTGTGTGACCTTGGGTCAGTCACTTCACTTCTCTGGGCCTCAGTTCCCTCATCTGTAAAATGGGGATTAAGACTGTGAGCCTCATGTGGAATTGGACCGTGTCCAACCTGATTAACTTGTATCTTCCCCGGCACTTAGTACAGTGCCTGGTGCATAGTAAGGACTTAACAAATTATTATCATCAAATGCCATCGAGGCATTTCTGACTCATAGAGATTCGAACAAATGCCATTAAAAAAAAGGAAACAGAAACAACAAAAAAGTGCTTGACACCTAGTAAGCACTTAACAAATACCATTTATATCTATGACTTATTGAATCATACCAATCTCCATCTCCCCATATAGCTCACTGTGGGCAGGGAACATGTCTGCTATTACCCTGTATCTACCCAGGGCTTAGAACAGTGCTCTGCACATAGTAAGCGCTTAACAAATACCAACATTATTATTAATTCTGTTGAATTGGACACTCCCAAGTGTTCAGAAAAGTGCTCTGCTCTGCATATAGTAAGCGCTCAATAAATACCACTGATTGGCTTATATAAGTACTATATATCCGGATTGCCTGAACTGTGTGGTTCTTATCCGGGAAGTTTTTTTTTCTAGCTCCTCCAACCCTATTATGGAGGATATGCAATTTTTTCTCCACTTCTTGAGACCAGCTGGAGGGAAATCATTGAGCTCGAGATTGGTTGGGGGGTAAGAGAGTCTCCCAAGTGCTCCGCACAGAGTGAGGGCTCAATAAATACGACTGACTGACAGACTACCTGAGATGGCAAGGAGGCCCCAAGAGAAGATGGCAGAGCAAAGCTTACGGTTTCAGCATTGGAGATGGGATGAACAGAGCCTATAATAATATCAATAATAACTATATACTAATGATAACTATATTATTACTATTATTATGGTGTTTGTTAAGCCCTTACTATGTGCGAGGCACTCTACTAAGCGCTGGGGTGGATACGAGCATATCGGGTTGGACACAGTCCCTGTCCCATATGGGACTCACAGTCTTCATCTCCATTTTCCAAATGAGATAACTGAGGCACAGAGAAGTGAAGTGACTTGCTCAAAGTCACACAGCAGAGAAGTGGCGGAGCTGGGATTAGAACCCACGACCTTCTGACTCCCAGGCCCGGGCTGTATCCACTAGACCACGCTATTTCACATCCCCAAACCCGCTGTGGCCAATATTGGCCAGTAAAAATGGCAGATAGACACGGTCAGGGCCTTTTTCGGCAGAGACAGAGTAAGATTCCCCCGAGGCCAAGCCGCCTACCAACCATGCCTCCGAGTGAGAAGCAGCATGGCCTAGGGGCTAGTTCCCAGGCCCGGGAGTCAGAAGGACCTGCGTTCTAATCTCGGCTCTGCCACTCATCTTCTGGTTGACCTGGGACAAATCACTTCACTGCTCTGGGCCTCGGTTCCCTCTTCTGTAAAAGGGGGATTAATGCTGGAGAAGCAGCATGGAGTAGTGGCTAGAGCACGGGTCTTTGAGTCAGAAGGTCATGAGATCTAATCAGGCTCTGCCACTTGTCTGCTGTGTGGTCTTGGGTAAGTCACTTCACTTCACTGTGACTTGGTTCCCTCAACTATAAAATGGGGATTGAGATTCTCAGGCCTTAAAAGGCCCACGTGGGACGGGGACTGGGTCCAACTTGATTTGCTGTATCCACCCCTGCAGTTAGTACAGTGTCTGGCACATAGTAAGCACTTAACAAATACCATCATTATTATTACTATTATTTCTGTGAGCCCCATGTGGGACAGGGACTGTGTCCGACCCAGTTACCTTGCATCTACTCCCGTGCTTTAGTATGACGCCCGGCACATAGTAAGCGCTTAAAAATATCACAGTTATTATCATTATTTATTATTAATCCCAGCTCTGCCACTCGTCTGCTGGGTGACCTTGGGCGAGTCACTTCAGTTCTCTGGGCCTCAGTTCCCTCATCTGAATGGAATCTGAAAGGGGAATGTGGTTACGCTCTTCACCTTTGCTTTCCAAGGACCTGTGACCTTAATTCTCCTCCCATTTCTCCCTCATTCAATCAATCCATCATGGTATTTACTGAACGCTGACTCTGCGTATTGTGTAGTGGATAGAGCATGGGTTTGGGATTCAGAAGGTCATGGGTTCTAATCCAGGCTCCACCACTTGTCTGCTGGGTGACCTGGGGCAAGTCACTTCACTTCCCTCGGCTTCAGTTCCCTCATCTGTAAAAAATGGGGATTAAGAGTGTGAGCCCATTATGGCAAAGGGACCGTGTCCAACCTGATTAATTTGTATCTACTCCAGAACTTGGCACATAGTAAGCGCTTAACGAGTACTACAAACATTATTAATTATCATTATTACATGCAGAGTGCTGTGCTAAGCGCTTGGGAGCATACAATAAAACAAAATTAGCACATACGTTCCCGGCCATAACGAACTCACAGTCTAGATGGGGAGACAGACATTAATTGGCATTTATCCTATTAATTATATCATTTAAAGATATGAAAATGAGTTCTGTGGGGTTGAGGTGCAGCAAACATCAAATGCCCCAAGGTCACAGATCCAAATGCACAGATGATGCAGAAAGGAGAGCAAGAGGGGGAAAAGAGGATTTAATCGGCGAAGGCCTCTTGGAGGAGATGTGGCCTTAATAATGTTTTGAAGGTGGAGAGAGTGGTGGTCTGGCATATATGGAGGGAGAAGGAGTTCCAGGTTGGGGGAGGAGGTGGGAAAGCGGTCGGCGACGAGACAGACGAGATGGGGGCACGGTGAGTAAGCTGGCGCTAGAGGAGCGTATTTTGCAGACTGGGCTGGAATGGGAGATCAGTGAGGGGAGGTAGGAGGGGGAGAGCTGATTGACTGCTTTTTAGTCAACGCTGAGGAGCTTCTGATGCGGAGGTAGATGGGCAACCACTGGAGGTTCTTGAGGAGTGGGGAGACAAGGCCTGAATGTTTTTGCTGAAAAACGACCTGGGCTGCAGAGTGAAGTATGGACTGGAGTGGGGACGGACGGGAGGCCAGTGAGGAGGCAGATACAGTTGTCAAGGAGGGATAGAACAAGTGGTCGGACCAGCACGGTAGCAGTTGGGATAGAGAGAAGTGATTGTCTTGGTGGCTCCCCTCCCTATCTCCCTCCAGCCCCTGACAAACTGTCCCCAGCGAGAAGGGAGCGGGGCAATCCCCATACTCCTCCGGCACCAGGCCTGCTCTGGGTCTGAAAATCGGATCGGGGTCTTGGGAAGCAACGAATCGAATTCTCTCACCCTCTCCATTTCTTGGAACTCCTCATCCAGCTTGGTTCCTTCCACGCCACTGATTTTCTCGCTGAACAACTGCAAAAGGGAATGCTGTTGTTAGAAACCCGGGCCTTCGAAGCTCAGAATATCAGCAGCGCTCCGGCTCATTGCAGGCAGGGAATGTGTCTGTTTACTGTTTTATTGTCCTCTCCTATGCATTTAGTACAGTGCTTTGCACACAGTAAGCTCTCAATAAATGCCATTAAATGAATAAATAAATGAATGGAAAGGGGATGGGGTACTTTGTCCAAGGAGTAAAAGGGATGACTGCATTTCTTGAGCGAAATGGCCAAATGTGAATGGGAAGCACATTGTATTTTCCTTCCATCTGACAAAGATACCCAGGAAGCCCAAAGAACTGCTGCCCCTTTCACTTCTGATAATAATAATAATTATGGTCTTGGTTAAGCGCTTACTATGTGCCAGGCACTGTATTAAGTGCTAGGGTGAATACAAGCTAATTGGGTTGAACACAGTTGCAATCCCTATTTCACAGCTGAGGTAACTGAGGCACAGAGAAGTGAAGGGGCTCAGCCAAGGCCACACAGTAGACGAGTGGTGGGGCCAGGATTAAAATCTATGACCTCCTGACTTCCAGGCCTGTGCTCTTTCCCCTATGCCATGCTGCTGATTCACAAGCACAGGTATCTGAGATTCTCAATTCGATTATAGCTCAATGCTTGGGGTGCCACAGAGCCAGATATAATAATGTTGGTATTTGTTAAGCGCTTATTATGTGCCGAGCACTGTTCTAAGCGCTGGGGTAGACACAGGGGAATCAGGTTGTCCCACGTGGGGCTCACAGTCTTAATCCCCATTTTACAGATGAGGTAACTGAGGCACAGAGAAGTGAAGTGACTTGCCCACAGTCACAGAGCTGACAAGTGGCAGAGCGGGGCTTCGAACCCATGACCTCTGACTCCAAAGCCCGGGCTCTTTCCACTGAGCCACGCTGCTTCCCAATTACTATGTGCAAAGCACTGTACTAAGCACTTAACACTGTACTACGCACATACCTAAGGAAAGACCGGATAAAGCCTCTAGACCGTGAGCTCGTTGTGGGCAGGGAATGGCAGTATTTATTGTTGTCTTGTACTTTCCCAAGAGTTTAGAACAATGTTCTGCACACAGTAAGCGCTTAATAAATATGACTGAATGAATGAATTGAAAATCTGATCTTCAATCTCTTCTCGTCTCACATTCAGTTGTGAAAGAGACCAGAACACTCTCCCTCAAGTTTCCCTTTTTTGTTTTTTTAAATGGCATTTGTTCAGAACTTCCTAAGTGCCAGGCACTGTGTGAAGCATGGGGGTAGATACAAGCTAACCGGGTTGGATCCAGTCCCTGTGACCCATGGGGCTCACAGTCTTCATCCCCGTTTTACAGATGAGGTAACTGAGGCTGAGAGAAGTGAAGTCACTTGCCCAAGGTCATGCAGCCGACAAGTGGCAGCGTCTGGATGAGAACCCAGGTCCGCTGGCTCCCAGGCCCGGGCTCTTTCCACTAGGCCATGCTTCTTTTTCACCACAGTGCTTGGGAGAAAGAGATTTTCTTTATTTCACACTACTAGAGTGTTCAAAGTTGCCGTAGAAACTCTTCAGAAGCAGTGTTCCCTTATTTTTCTTAATAATGATAATTATAATAAAAATAATCACGGCATTTGTTAAGCGATTTCTATGTGCCAGGCACTATACTAAGCGCTGGGGTGGATATAAACAAATTGTGTTGGACACAGTCCCTATCCCACAGGGGGTCACTGTCTTCATTCCTGTTTTACGGATGAGGTAACTGATGCACAGAGAAGTGAAGTGACCTGCCCAAGACCACACAGCAGATGAGTGGCAGAGCCGGGATTAGAACCCATGACTTCCTGAGTCCCGGTCCCGTGCTCTCTCCACTAAGCAGTAAGTGCTGGAGCAGATATAAAGTTATCGCATCAGACGCAAGTCTCTGACTCACATGGGACTCGATCTATTTTATCCCCATTTTACAGGTGAGAAAACTGAGGACCAGAGAGGTTACGGGACTTGCCCAAGGTCACGCAGAAGGGAGAGGTGCAGTTGGTATTATAATCCAGGGCTCCTTACTCCGAATCCTGTCTTCGTTCCACTAGACTTTCTTCTCCACTTCACCATTGCTCTCTTCAACACTTATTATCCATACTTGGTTCTGCTTCTAAATTCTTCTTCATTATGAACCCCTCAGACAACAACAATCCCCAGAATGAATTTTAACTATAATTCCCACTTCTTAGTTTTAAAAATAACATAAGGTATTAATCTGTTAAAACCCGCAAAGTTGGGTGCCCCCGATTCCCTAGAATTAACTCAAATTCCCAGTTTTTAGTTTCAAAAACAACATATGGTCTTTCCTTAGATGTTAAAACCCCCCACCTTGGGTGTCCCAATTTCCTAGAATTAACTAAAACTCCCCGTTCTTAGTTTTAAAAATAGCGCATACCCTAGGTTGAAAACCCCTAATACCTGCGTCCCCAATTCCCTAGAATTAACCATAACTCCCGGTTTTTAATTTTAAAAATAACATGACCTCTTTCCTTATATGAGGAGAACCAGGAAATGACAGGGTCAGTGAAGCTAAAGTTAGATAGTGAATTCGGAACTGAAAGACCCGGGGTCTTCTAAGTGTCTTTTCCTGGGTTCTCTTCTATCTCCCACCCTTTAACTGCGGGTCCCTCAAGGCTCAGTCTGGTCCCTTTCTAATTCTCCATCTACTCCTACTCCCCTGGAGAACTCATTTGCTCCCACGGCTTCAACTACCATCTCTACAGGGATGATTCCTAAATCTACCTCTCCGGCTCTGACCTCTCTCCTTCTCTGCAATCTCGCATCTCCTCCTGGCTTCAGAACACCTCTACTTGAATGTCCTGCCTATAACTTTATCTAGAATCTATGACTTTAAGGACACATATAGTCAACTCACAATTTACCTCTCAAATGTAGGGGAGTGATGGCAAAGATCATTCAAAAAAAGAAATGGATAGTCCATCATTTAACAAGTTAAAAAAGCTTTCTCATCTTTCCCACCCAAACCCTGTCCTCCCCCAGGCTTTCCTGTCATTGAAGACATAATAACAATTAATAATTTTTGTACTTGTTAAGCGCTATGTGCCAAGCACCGTTCTAAGGGCCGGGGTAGATATAAGTTAAGTAGGTTGGACGCAGTCCCCGTCCCACATGGGGCTCACCCTCTTAATCCCCATTTTACAGAGGAGATAACTGAGGCCCAGAGATGTGAAGTGACTTGCCCGAGGTCACACAGCAGACAAGTGCTAGAGCCGGGATGAATACCCAGCTCCTTCCGACTCCCAGGCCTGTGCTCATGCTGCTTAGACAACACTACCAACCCTCCCAACCTGTAACCATGGCGACTTCATCTCATCTCTCATTCAATCCTTATATTCAGTTTGTCACCAAATCCTGTCAGTTCTACTTTCACACCATCTCTAGACTCCACCTTTTTCTCTCCATCCAAACTGCTCCCAAGCTGATCCAAGAACTTATCCTATCCTGCTCTGACTGCTGCATCATCCTTCTCCCCCACACCTCTGCCTCCTGTCTCTCTCCTCTCCAGTCCACACTTCATTCTGCAGTCCATATCATTTTTCTTAAAATCTGCTCCGTTCAAGCCTCCCGCTCCTCAAAAACTTCCAATAGTTGCCCACCCATCTCCACATTAAGAAGAAACTCTTCACCATAGGCTTTAAATGGTCTGCGAATCAGAGGTCCTGGATTTTAACTCATCAATCAATCAGTCAGTCGTATTTATGATGTGTGACCGTGGGCAAGACACAACTTCTCTGTGCCTCATCTGGAAAATGGTGATTCGATACCTCTCCTCTCTCCTACTTAGACTTTGAGCCTTATGTGGGAGCTGATTAGCATGGCGTAGTGGAAAGCAGTAAGGAGAATTAGAAAGAGCACGGGCCTGGGAGTCAGAAAGTCACGGGTTCTAATCCCAATTCCGCCACTTGTGTGCTGTGTGACCTTGAGTAAGTCACTTCACTTCTCTCTGCTTCACTTTCCTCATCTGTAAAATGAGGATTAAGTCTGTGAGTGCCTCGTGGCACAGGGTCTGTGTCCAACCCAATTTGCTTATATCCGTCCCAGCGCTTAGTACAATCCCTATCACACAGTAAGCACTTTACAAATACCACAATTATTATTTTCTAAGGTTGCATCCAAGACCCCTTTTCCACCTCCGATACTATACCCAGTTGCTGAGGACGGTTATGAATACATAAATCCTAGGGTAAAGGAGGGTGACAGAGGACAGAATAAAAAGCTTCAACTCTGGGAAAGGTTTAGTGGGTGGATGCTGATGAGATGTTCTCCATGTCCACTAAGGCTTAAACTAAAGGAAAACAGGCCTAAGAGAAAGTAGAAAGGATTTAGGTCAAGACCACCTTCTCTGGGGTTCTTTAAGGGAAGAATAAATGGACAACGGGGCTGAATGATTTTCTACTCACAGCCTCTTCCAGTCTAAAGGATTTATGACTTTAAGAACACTTACAGTCAACTCTCTATTTACCTCAGGAATGTAGGGGAGTGGTGGCAAAGATAATTCAAAAAAGAAATGGGTACTCCAGAAAAACAAACCATTACTCTCCCCGACTTCAAAGCGTTAGACAATTGCTCTCTCCCCCTTCAAAGCCTTAATGAAGACATATCTCCTCCAAGAGGCCTTCCCTGACTAAGCCCTCCTTTCCTCTTCTCCCGCTCCCTTCTGCATCCCCCTCACTTGCTCCCTTTATTCACTCCCCATCCCAGCCCCACAGCACTTACGACCATATCTGTCATTGATTTATTTCTATTAATGTCTGTCTCCCCATCTAGTTTTAAACTCATTTTGGACAGGAAATGTCTGTTTATCGTTGTGTTGTACTCTCCCTGCACTTAGAACAGTGCTCTACACACAGTAAGTGCTCAAGAACAAATAACAAAAAAAGAGAGATTTTTTTTTTTCCCCAGGCCCTGGGATGCATGGGATAATCTGTGGAATGGGAAGGGGATGAGGGAATTGAGAGACGTGAGAGGGAAAGATGTAAACTGGTCTAGCAATGACACAATCACTGATACGCACAATCCAAACTGGCTGGGCGTCAAGGTCGAAGCAGGTTCATGAATCCTGCCCTCTTCTTCGAGGATGAGGGTGGGAGACAGGCGCCTCTCTGAGCCCTCTAGACTGCTCAATGTGGGCAGGGAATGTGTTTATTGTTATAGTGTACTCGCCCAAGCTCTTATGATTGAAAATTCCCTGTTCTGGAACCTTACACCCATGAGATCTGTACCAAACCTCGAGTACATATGCAATTCAGTATCAATATTTCTAGATCTAATAATGACTTCCTGCCCCTCCAACTGGATTTTAAGTTCTTAAAGAACAGGGCCTATGTTAAAATCGGCAACTGGGGTATTTGTTAAGTGCTTACTATATCCCAGGCACTGTACTAAGCACTGGGAAGGATACAAGCAAATCGGGTTGGACGCAGTCCCTGTCCCACATGGGGATCGTACTCTCAATCCTCATTTTCCAGATGAGGGAACTGAGGCACAGAGAAGTGAAGTGACTTGCAGAGGTCACAGAGCTGGCAAGTGGTAGAACCAGGATTAGGGTAGAGTGTGGGATGGGTGGTCTAATGTGGCTACTCATAAACAAACGCAATAATATATCAAAGCTCTCTCCTCAAGACATTTTGTTCTCGTCACTAGGAACCTTCATTTATTCATTTAATCGTATTTATTGAGTGCTTACGCTGTGCAAAGCACTGTACTAAGCACTTGGGGGAGTACAATATAACAATAAACAGACACATTTCCCATCCACAACAAAACCTTCTTCCTCACCATCTATTACAGCCCTTTTTCATTTCAAGATTCAGAACATTCTTTATTTCTATATCGGTAACTATACACGTCACTTCAATTTTCTTTGTCGGCTTCAACCGGCTCATTTATCTCATTTTCAAGAAGATGGCTGATTTTAATGTGAAAGACTTTCCTTCACAGTTTCAAGAATTTCAGTTAATGTACTTTTCCAGCTCTTCTTTCAAATTTTCCAAGTCATTTTACTGAGACACTTCTGTCCACATAACGTGGGGCCACAGTTTTATCCAACCTATCCTTTATGTTTCCCTCATGAAAGAATATCAGGTATGGGAACGTTCAAAATGACAGCTTTTACAATGCGATTCAAAGTCTTGTCTGCCTTCGTGACTGAGCAACTTCCTCAGGAACTCTCTGCCGTAATATCCATTTCACAGTTTCAAAGACGTGCCGGTTCACAAGTTGTAATGATGAGATTACACTGGCCAGAAGGAAGATGGTCAAAATATTACCCAACAAGAACTCTGTTGCATGGGGATGCGTTCTATAACCATACAGCAAGGACATAGCTTTGCTATCCTCTGGTAAACCTGCACTTATTTTCCCTGAAAATGCGTGAAAACAATGAAACGCTTCATTAGAAAGATCTTTGTCCATCTGCGCTCTGTAAAAGACCGGATAAATGTCTAATGCCTTGGACAGTTTTGGTACCATTGTTTACCTAATCTCCAAGTTTTATTCTGTGGGAGCCTGTGGCAACAGCAGCATTGCCCGATGGATAGAGACAGGATCTGAGAGTCAGAAAGACCCGGGTTCTAATTCCACCTCTGCCACTTGTCTGCTGGGTGACCCTGGGTGAGTCACTTCACTACTCTGTGCCTCAGTTAGCTCATCTGTAAAATGAGGATTAAGATCGTGAACTCCATGTGGGACAGGGACTGTGCTCAACCTTGTATCTACCCCAGCACTTAGTAGGGTGCTTGGCATATAGTAAGCACTTAACAAATACCATTAAAAAAAAATTTAAAAAACCAAACACATACGGATAGTCTGTCTCTTTTCTGCTTAAAACCAGCAGTGCCAGATCTGATCCGATTGTGCTGCTTGGGTAGAATTTGGTAAACATCAAAAAGGTCATCTTTATGACCCTATACACTCATCCGAGAGATAGATTATACTTGGCCTAGTGGAGGACAGGTCTGGGAGTCAGAAGGACCTGGGTTCTAATCCCTTGTCTGCTGTGCGACCTCGGTCAAGTCACTCCTCTTCTCTGTGCCTGTTACCTCATCTGGAAAATGGAGATCAAGCCTGTGAGCCCCATGTGGGGCATGGAGTGGGTTCAACTGGATTAGATTATATCTACCCGAGCGCTACGTACAGTGCCTGGCACACATAGTAAATGCTTAACAAATACCATTAAAAAAAAATCAATTTCAAAAAAATCCACAGTTCTTTCTGTAGTTTCAGGATGGCCAATTTCTAACCACCACTTCTGATTATCTTGCCAGTGCCTTGGCAGCTTTTAAAACATGAAAGTTTTAAAACACTGGAAATGTTCACGCTCCATCAGTTGCATTTGTTTTAAAACCGTTTTGCTGGTTTACCGAGCACTAGGCCAGAGTTAGAGGCATCTTCTAACTGGCTCAATGAAAGCCTTTCAGAGAACATACTGGCTAGTTGCCCTGACTTGACTGCGGGCACAGCATGATGACACTTAACGGCTTTATTTGTCTCAGGGTTGGCAAAGAACTGGAGTAATTGTTCTTCCCGAGCAAAGACGTCCTCCTCTGAGTCGATCGATCATATTTATTAAAGAAGCAGCATGGCATAATGGATGGAACACAGGTCTGGGAGTCAGAGGGTCATGGGTTCTAATCTTGGCTCCATCCCTTGTCTGCTGTGTGACCGTGGGCAAGTCACTTCACTTTTCTGGGCCTCATTTACCTCATCTGTAAAATGGGGATTGAGACAGTGAGCACCACGTGGGAGGGGACTGTGTCCAACTCAAGTTAGTTGTATGCATCCCAGCGCTCAATACAGCGTCTGGCACGTATTCATTCTATCGTGTTTATCGAGCACTCACTGTGTGCACAGCACTGTACTAGGCGTTTGGAAAATACAATTCAGCAACAAATAGCGACAACTTCTACCCAATAACGGGCTCACAGTCTAGAAGCGGGGAGACAGACATCAAAAGAAGTAAACAGGCATCAATATCATTTATATAAATAAATAGAATTATAGATATATACACATCATTAATAAAATAAATAGAATAATAAACGTGTACATAAATACACAAAAAGTGCTGTGGGGTGGGGAGGGGGATGGAACAGAAGAAGGGAGTCGGGCAATGGGGCAGGGGGGAGGAGCAGAGGAAAAGGGAGGGTTTAGTCTGTCTGGGAAGGCCTTCTGGAGAAGATGAGCTTTCAGTCGGGCTTTGAAGGGGGGGAGTTGGTTTGTCGGATATGAGGCAGAAGGGCATTCCAGGCCAGAGGTAGGACGTGGGCGGTGGGTCAGATGAGAACGAGGCACAGAGAGAAGCTTAGCACTAGAGGAGCGGAGTGTATGCTTCACCTTCACAACATCGTCAAGATCTGCCCTTTCCTCTCCATCCAAACTGCAACTTTACTGATACAAGCTCTCACAATATCCTGACTGGATTATTGCATTAGCCTCCTCTCTGATCTCCCATCCTCCTGTCTCTCCCTGCTCCAGTCTATACTTTATTCCGCTGCCCAGATTATTTTTCTACAGAAATGCTCCGGGCATGTCACTCCCCTCCTCAAAAATCTCCAGTGGTTGCCTATCAATCTTCGCATGAAACAAAAACTCCTCACTGTTGGCTTCAAAGCTCTCCATCCCCTTGCCTGCTCCTACCTCACCTCCCTTCTCTTCTTCTACAGCCCACCCGGTACACTCTGCTCCTCTGTCGCTAACTTCCTCACGGTGTCTCGTTCTGGCCTGGCCCGCCGCTGACCCTGGCCCACGACCTATCACTGACCTGGAATGCCCTCCCACCTCACATCCACCAAACTAGCTCTCTTCCCCTCTTCAAAGCCCTACTGCGAGCTCACCTCCTCCAGGAGGCCTTCCCAGACTGAGCCCTCTCTTTCCCTCGGCCCCTCCTCCCCTCCCACTCCCTCTACTCTCTCCCTGTTCTTTCCCTTTCCCCCCCCCGCAGCACTTGCGCATATTTGCATATTTTTTATTGCTCTATTTTATTAATGATGTGTATATATCTATATCTTGATGGTATTGATGCCTGACTACTTGTTTTGTTTTGTTGTCTATCTCCCCCATTTAGACTGTGAGATGGGCAGGGATTGTCTCTATCTGTTGCTGAACTGTACATTCCAAGTGCTTAGTACAGTGCTCTGCACACAATAAGCTCTCAATAAATACAATTGAATGAATGAATACGGGCTGGGCAGTAGAAGGAGAGAAGGGAGGTGAGGTAGGAGGGGGCAAGGGGATGGAGAGATCTGGAGCCAATAGTGAGTTTTTGCTTGATCCAAAGGTTGATAGGCAACCACTGGAGATTTGTGAGGAGCGGGGTGACATGCCCAGAGAGTTTCTGTAGAAAGATAATGCGGGCAGCAGAGTGAAGTATAGACTGAAGTGGGGAGAGACAGGAGGTTGGGAGATGAGAAACGAGGCTGATGCAGAATCCAGGAGGGACAGGATGAGTGACTGTACTATCAAGGTAGCGGTTTGGATGGAGAAGAAAGGACAGATCTTGGCAATGTTGTGAAGGTGAGACCGGCAGTTTTGGTGACGGATTGGATGTGTGGAGTGAATGAGAAAGCCGAGTCAAGGTTGACACCGAGGTTGCGGGCTTGTGAGAGGGGAAGGATGGTAGTGCCGTCCAACAGTGACGGGAAAGTCAGGGAGAGGACTGGGTTAACAAATACCATCCTTATTACTTATTGAGCACTGTACCATTTCCTGCCTATACCATGGATATGCAAACATTTTAACTTTTATATTAAAACTGTTCCCCACTTTTAAGATGTCTCCAAAAATCTATTTTCCGTTTCAAGGTTGATACAACTCTCTCAAGCTTCTCTCCGTCACTTTCCTTGGTGTTTTGGAGTCCATAAGGGAATAGGCCCAGGGTTACTTTATGATAATACAGGACAATTCACCGATGAATAAACGGTCCAATCCCCATGGCACAGATGCAACTGCACAGATAATAATAATGATGATGGTATTTGTTAAGCACTTACTATGTACCAAGCACTGTTCAAAGTGCTAGAATGGAATTTGGCTCTTCTTCGTCAGCCTGTTGGCAGACCAAGAGCCCTGGGAGATTCTTCTTTCCTAATGAGCCTAAAAACTCAGAACTATATAGCGGGAGGGCAGCAAGTAGGGTAATAATAATAATCATCATCATAATAATAACAGTGGAATTTGTTAAGCGCTTACTATGTGCCAGACACTCTATTAAGCCCTGGGGTAGATGCCAGGAAAGTGGGTTGGACACAGTCCACGTCCCTCATGGGGCTCATAGTCTTAATCCCCATTTTACAGATGAGATAACCTGTTCTCCATCCTACTTTTACTCAATCGTACTTATTCATTCAATCGTATTTATTGAGTGCTTGCCTCGTGCAGTGCACTGCAGTAGGTACTTGGGAGAGGACAATATAACAATAAACAGACACATACCCTGCCCACAACAAGCTTTCAGTCTAGAGATGAGCTTACAGTCTGTGAGCCCCCATGTGGGACTTGATTATCTTCTCTCTTCCCCCAGCGCTTCGTACAGTGCTTGACACATAGTAAGGGCTTAACAAATACCACCATTACTATATTACAAACTGGATCCAGGCATGAGAAGAGCAAGCAGAAGTGGATCGTTCTCTTCTTAATATGTCCTTCAATCAATCAATCGGTGGTAATTATTGAGCACTTACTAGGTGCAGAGCACTGTACTGAGCACTTGGGAAAGTACAATTCAGCAATAAAGAGTGACAATCCCTACACACAATGAGCTCACGGTCTGGAGGGGGCAGTCAGATATCAAAACAAATAAACAGACATCAATATAAATATATAAAAATATTGACATATACATAAGTGCTATGGGGCAGGGGGAAAGGGAGGGAAGAGCATGTCAGTCTCCCCCGCTAGGTTGTGAGCTCGTTATGGGCAGGAATGTGTCTTTTTGTTGTTACATTGTACTCTCCCAAGTGCTCAGTACAGTGCTTTGCACAAAGTAAGCACTTAATATGATTCAATTAATGAATGAATTATTATTATTAGGGAATGATTATAATTATTATTAGGGAAGCAGCGTGGCCTAGTGGAAAGAACCCAAGCCTGGAAATCAGAAGGATCTGGGTTCTAATCCCAGCTCCACCACTTGTCTGAGTGACCTGGGCCGAGTCACTTCACTTCTCTGGGCCTCAGTGAACTCATCTGCAAAATGGGGGTTAAAACCATGAGCCCCACATGGGACATGGACTGTGTCCAACCTGATTAGCTTGTATCTACCCCCAGTGCCTGGCACATAAGAAGCACTTAACAAATACCTTAAAAAAGGAAGAATTATAGTTCCTCCACTGCTGTATTCCTGACTTGTGTGGTATACTCCACTACTTCACTAACCAGAAGTGTCATTTCCATTTGGTACTTTCTGCTGATTGGCGCCCTGAGTGCCATCCATCGGATTTACTGAGTGATGATGATGACGATGGTATGTGTTGAACCCTCAGGCGCTGTTCTAAGCCCTGGGGTAGATACAAACTAATCAGGTTGGACACAGTCCCTATCCCACATGGAGCTCGCAGCCTTAATTCATTCATTCCGTCATATTTATTGAGTACTTACTGTGTGCAGAGCACTGTACTAAGCGCTTGGGAGGGTACAATACGACAAAAACGGACACATTCCCTGCCCACAACGAGCTTGCAGTCCCCATTTTACAGAAACCGAGGCCCAGAGATGCGAAGTGACTTTCTGTGTGCCAACCACTATACTAAGCACTGGGTCTTGAGAGAATTCATCTCCCAGAAAGGCCAGTCTCTCTGGTGGCTCATGAACTGATGAAGTCGTGGCACTGCGATCTCTGCCCTTATGGAGACGAAGAGGTCTGATGAGGAATAGCAACCTCATCTACCCCAGCGTTTAGTACAGTCCCTGGCACATAGTAAGTGCTTAACAAATGCCATTAAAAAAAATGAGAGCGTGAAGGACATTTGGTGAGATTTCCTTAGGAGGAGCAGAGGGCAAGGCTGGAGTGGGGTAAGAGAAGAGGGCAAGTGAGGTCACCAAATCTCCCTTCTCTATCCCAGCTCCGCCACCTTTCCACTGTATGATCTTGGGAAGTCACTTCACTTGTCTGGGACTCAGTGACCTCATCTGTAAAATGGGGATTAAGACTGGCAGCCTCATGTGGAACAGGGGTTCTGTCTGATCCGATTTGCTTGCATCAATCTTAGCACTTTATATAGTGCCTGGAACATAGTAAGCTCTTAACAGATACCCCAATTGTTATCATTAATATTATTATCTTAATGTCATATTGACTTCATAGTACCTCAGAGGGAGACACGGGAATCTTTGATCTCCACCTCTTAACTAAAGGTTTGAATGATCAGGGATTTTTTTTCAGGAAAGGTGACATCCATGTAAATGAAAACCTCAAACAGTTCTACCCCCTAAATCTTTTTTTTCCCTTCTTTTAAATCACCCAGCTGCACGAATCCCAACGACCCTCAAAATCAGATAGGCCCCCAACCACACTAATCCACGGCAACCCGAGGTCTGTTTAAATGTCACCACTGAAGTAGACCCCAATTCAAGCCAAACTTGGAGGGAAGAGAAGGGAGTCTGGCGGGGGAGATGGAAAAGGAAATAAATTACAGGGAGAGAAGCAATCGAGTTTAACGATAAGTACGGAAGAGTGGCGAGGACAAGGGGGAGTCCTTCAGGGCTTAGTGGTCGGGAATAAGTGCTTGGGAGGCTAGTCAGGGAAGGCTTCCTGGAGGAAATATGATTTCGTTAGGGCTCTGAAGCCGGGAAGAGTCAGAAAGGAAGAGGGAGGAAGCTCCCCGCAGGAAGGAGGAGATTGGTGGTGGGTGAGGCGAGACAGAGAAGCAGCGTGGCCTATTGGAAAGAGCGGAGGCCTGGGAGTCAGAGGACTTGGGCTCTATTCCCAACTCTGCCATTTGATCTTGGGCAACTCACTTCACTTCTCTGTACCACAGTTACTTCACCTGTAAAATGGGGATTCCAAATCTGCGTCCCCTCCTCCTTAGACTGTGAGAACCATGTGTGATCCGATTATCTGGTATCTACCCTAGTGCTTGGCACATAGAAAGCGTGTAACGAATACTGTATTATTATTATTACTAGTGAGTGCACTGGTATTAGAGGAGTGAAATGTACAGGCTGGTTTGCAGTGGGAGGGTAGCCATGTTTCCTCACTCCTCAAGAACCTCCAGTGGTTGCCCATCCACCTCCACATCAAACAGAAACTGCTCACCATTGGCTTTAAAGCAGTCGATCCCCTTTCCCCCTCCTACCTCACCTCGCTATTCTCCTACTACAACCCAGCCCGCCCACTTGGCTCCTCTAATGCCGACCTCACCGTGCCTCCATCTCATCTATTTCGCCGCTGATCCCTCGCCCACGTCCTGCCTCTGGCCTGGAAAGCCCTCCCTCCTCAGATCTGACAGACGACTCTCCCCCCTCTTCAAAGCCTTATTGAAGGCACGTCACCTCCATGAGGACTTCCCTAAGCCCTCATTACCTCTTCTCCCACTCCCTTCTGCGTCGCCCTGACTAGCTCCCTTTATTCAGCCCCCTTCCCAGCCCCACACCATTTATGTCCCTTTCTGTAATTTATATTAATGTCTGTCTCCTGCTCTGGACTGCAAGTTCATTGTGGGCAGGGATTATGTTTGTTATATTGTACTCTCCCAAGCGCTTAGTTCCGTGCCCCGCACACAGTAAGTGGTCAATAAATATGACTGATTGACCGGGGAAGAGCAGAATGAGGGCCTTGAATCCGATGGTGAGGGCTTTCCGCTTGATGCGGAGATGGATGAGCAAACCCTTGGAGATACTGGGATTTAGAACCCTGGTCCTCTGGCTCCCAGGCCTTTGCTTTAGCCACGAGGTCACGCTCCTTCCCGCAGAGTGTCTCTGGGCAGTAAAGTCCAATGGAAAATCGTGGTTGTGGGGCTCCGGGTCTCCTGGAGGTCATCTTGGGGTCATGGCTGAGGAGGAAATAGGGAGTCTATGTTCACTGGCATATTGAGAAGCAGCATGGCCTAGTGGAAAAAGCTTGGGCTTGGGAGTCAGAAGACCTATAGCTCAGGAGTGAGAGCACTGGTTTTGTAAACCCGAGGTCGGGAGTTCAAAGGAACGGTGCTTGGCACTAGGTAAGCGCTTAACAAATACCCTAATTATTATTATTAAAGAGCCCAGACCTGGGAGTCAAAAGGACCTGGGTTCTAATCCTGGCTCTACCACTTGTCTGCTGCAAGATGTTCGGCAAGTCACTTCACTTCTCTGGGCATCAGTTTCCTCATCTGGAAAATGGGGATTGAGACTGTGAGCCGCAGGTGGGACAGGGACTGTGTCCAATTCTATTTACTTGTATCCACCCCAGCGCTTAGTACAGTGCCCGGCACAAAGTGCTTAACCGATACTATAATAATTATTATTATTATTATATAGAGCCCGGGCCTGGGGGTCAGAAGGACCTGGGTTCTAATCCCGGCTCTCCCACTTCTCTGCTGTGTGACTACAGGTGAGTCAATTCACTTCTCTGTGCCTCAGTTACCTCATCTATAAAATGGGGATTAAAACTGTGTCCCATTGGATTGGGTCCAATCTAACTACTTTGTATCTACCTGGAACATAGTAAGGACTTAAACACCATTTTAAAAAAAAGACCTGTGTTCTAATCCTGGCTCTGCCAGCTGCTTGCTATGTGACCTTGAGCAATTCACTTCATTTCTTTGTGCCTCAGTTCTCCTGTTATTAGACTTTGAGCCCCATGTGGGACAGGGACAGTGTCCAACCTAATTAACGAGTACCTACCCCAGCACTTAGAGCAGTTTTTAACACCAAGTAAGCACTGAACAAATACTATCCAAAAGAAAAAAGCCCGCTGGAAACAGGAAAAGAAACAGTAACTGAGTTTCTCATGAGTTTGTTTCCTGCCCAATGGCTCTCTGATCAAATAATCCATTTTGAGCTGGCGGATGGGAGGAGGGCCCCACATCTTTTTCGACTCCTTCCATACTTCAACCGTTCGTTCATTCAGTCGGATTTCTCTGTGCAGAGCGCTGTGCAGAGCTCCGGGGGGGTTTTGATGAAAAAAGGCTAAAGGAAGAATCATACATGCTTCATAGAAATCGAGGAGCGTCCCGGCCAGGTGGATAGAACACAGGCCTGGCAGTTGGAAGGCCTAACCCTGCCTCCTCCACTTGTCTGCTAGGTGACCTTGAGCGAGTCACTTCACTTCTCTGGACCTCAGTTCCCTCATCTGAAAATGGGGATTAAAACTGTGAACCCCGTGTGGGACATGGACTTGTATCTACCCCAGCGCTTAATATGCTGCCTGACACACAGAAAGCACTTAATGAATACCACAGAAAGAAGAAGGACCTGGATTCTAATCCCAATCTGCCGCTTGTCTGCTGTGTGACTTCAGAAGAGTCAATTGACTTCTCTGTGCTTCAGTTACCTCATATGTAAAATGGGGATTAAAACTGTAAACCCCACGTGGGACAGGGACTTTGTTCACCCGGATTAGCTTAGTACAGTGTACACTGTACTTAATACAGTGCCTGGCATCCACTAAGCGCTGAACAAACACCATAAAAAGAAAAAACGACCTGGGTTCTAATCCCAGCTCCACCACTTGTCTGCTGTGTGACCTTGGGCAAGTCATTTCACTTCTCTGGGTCTCAATTACCTCATCCGTAAAATGGAGATTAAGACTCTGGGCCCTCCTTCTCTGCTTTCCACCCCTAACTGTGGGGGTTCTTCAGGGTTCAGTTCTGGGTCCCCTCCATCCACACTCACTCCCATGGAGAACTCATTTGCTCCCATGGCTTCGACTACCATTTCTGTGCAGATGACATCCAAATCTCCATCTCCGGCCCTGATATCTCTCCCTCTCTGCAGTCTTGCATCTCTTCTTGCCTGCAAGATATCTCTACTTGGATGTTCTCCCATCACCTCTAATTTAACAAGTCCAAAACAGAACTCCTTACCTTGCCACCTAAACCCTGTCCTCCCACTGACATTCCCATCGCTGTAGACGGCATCACCATCCTTCCCATAACCTTGGCGATTTCCTTGACTCCTCTCTTTCATTCAACCCACATATTCAATCTGTCACCAAACCGTGTCAGTCCCACCTTCAAACCATTGCTAAAAACTACCCTTTCCTCTCCATCCAAACTGCTACAAGTTAACACATTCATCCTAACCCCCCTGGATTACTGCATCGGCCTCCTTCCTGACCGCCCAGCCTCCTGTCTCACCCCACTCCTCAAAAATCTCCAGTGATTGCCTATCCACCTTTGTATCAAACAAAAACTCCTCATCACTGACTTTAAAGCACTCCATCGCCTTTCCCCCTCCTTTCTCACCTCCCTCCTCTCTTTCTTTAGCCCAACCCACACACTTCACTCCTCTAGTTTTAACCTTCTCACTATGTCTCGATCTCACCCGCTTCGATGCCGACCCTGGTCAACGTCCTGCAGCTGGCCTGGAGCACCCTCCCCTCCTCAAACCCAACAGATAACCACTCTCCCCAGCTTCAAAGCCTTATTGAAGGCACATCTCCACCAAGAGGCCTTCCCAGACTACCTTCCCCCCCCCCCCACTTTTCCTCATCTCCCACTCCCTTCTGCATCACCCTGACTTGCTTCCTTTGCTCTTTCCACCTCCCAGCCCCACAGCACTTAGGTACATACCTGTAATTTTATTAATTTGTATTGGTGTCTGTCTCCTCCCTTTATACTGTAAGCTCCTTGTAGATAGGGAATGTCACTTTTTATTGTTGTATTGTACTTTCCCAAGCGCTTGGTACAGTGCTCTGCACACAATAAGCGCTCAATCAGCATGATTGAATGAATGAATGAATGAATGAATGTGGGACACGGACTGTGTCCAACCTGATAAACTTGGATCTACTCAGTGCTTAGTATAGTGCCTGACACCCAGTAAGTGCTTAATGAATACCATAAAAAAAAAAAGTCCCATCCAGGAGACACTGAAAACTACAGAAGCCTAAATAAGCATATCAGGTCCAGAGCTGGGTATTTGTGGCAAAACAATAACACTAATAACTGTGGCGTTTCTCAAGCCCTTTTTAGGTACCAACACTGTGCTAAGCATTGGTAGGCAGGGAATGTGTCTGTTATATTGTTATACCATACTCTCCCAAGCGCTTGGTGCAGTGTTCTGCACAGAGTAGGCGTTCAATACAGTAAACAATTGACTGATGAACTGACCGGGATAGATAAGATATAATCGGAGCAGATAGGGTAATGGACTCATCAATCAATCAGTGTACTTACTGAGCGCTTACTGTGTGCAGAGCATACTAGGGGCTTCAGAGAGTACAATACAACAGAGTTGGGAGATGGAGTTACATCCCGAGAATATAAATACAACAGAATTAGCAGACATATTCTCCACCCGCAATGATCTTACAGTCTACTGCAAGAGTCAGACATTAATAACAGCGAATAAATAATTTATAGATATATAAAGGTAGGAAGGTCAGTCATTTGAACCCCATTTTTCATAGGAAGACGAGGCCCAGAGAAGTTAAGAGACTTGCAGAAGGTCGCAGAGGAGACAAGTGGCAGAACTGGGATTAGAATAATAATAATGATTATTATTATTGTGGTATTTGCTAAGCACTTACAATGTGCCAGGCACTGTACTATGTGCTGGGGTTTATACATGCAGATCGGGTTGGACGTAGTCCCTGTCCCATGTCGGGCTCACGGTCTCAATCCCCATTTTACGGATGAGGTAACTGAGGTCCAGAGAAGTGAAGTGACTTGCTCAAGATCACAGAGCAGACAAGTGGAGGAACTGGGATTAAAACCCATGACCTTCTGACTCCCAGGCCCGGCCGGGCTCCACCCACCACACCATGCGGCTTCCCAGGTCTCTGAGTCCTGTGTTCTTTCCACCTAGGTTACGCCGCTTCTCCAAGCAGATCGATCCATCAATCAACGGTATTTACTGAGCGTTTACTATGAGCGGAGCACTGTACTAAGCACTTGGGAGATTACAGCACATCATGGGACGCAGGATAGCCTAGTGGATAGAGCACGGGCCTGGGAATCAGAAGACATGGGTTCTAATCCCGGCTCTGCCATTTGTGACCTCAGGCAAGTCCCTTAAATTCTCTGTGCCTCAGTTACCTCACCTGTAAAATAATAATGTTGGTATTTGTTAAGCGCTTACTATGTGCAGAGCATTGTTCTAAGCGTTGGAGTAGATACAGGGTAATCAGGTTGTCCCACATGGGGCTCACAGTTAATCCCCATTTTACAGATGAGGTAACTGAGGCACAGAGAAGTTAAGTGACTTGCCCACAGTCACACAAAAAATGGGGATTAAGACTGTGAGCCCCAGGTGAAACAGGGACACTGTCCAACCTGAATAACTTGTACCTGCCCCAGAGCTTAGAACAGTGCTTGGCACAGAGTAAGCGCTTACCAAATACCACCATTATCATTAAACATTAATAGAGCTGGCAGAAACGTCCCCTGCCCACAAGGAGCTAAACACAGCGTCGTGCGAACGCTCCTCGCGAAAGAGCCAACCCCCTGCTTACTCCTTCTCAACAACCCCCATAATTCTTCCTTGCTGAACAAAGGAAGGTTTCATCTCCACGGGAATCCAGTCGAGAATCATTTCCATAAAGCGACTTGGCATGTCTGTGCTTCTGAATGAGTCATTTCGCACCAGGCAGGGACCCAGCACAAAATTCCTGGGAGATCGTGATGGGTTTGTCCAGTGATTCTCTCGGGCACGTGCAGTGGACAAACAAATCCTCCTCTGTGCTTTCTGGCTCCCAAGTCTTCCCTGACAGTTCCTTCTGTGTTTCCCCTCAGATGGGGCAAGTGAAGCACACATGGGAACTGGAGCTGTCTCAGAGCAAGCCCCCACCATTGTGAGGTTGGATGGGCTTCGACTGATCGATCAATGACCGCTATTTATTGAGAGGAGAAGGAAACACTGCAAACACTCCCTAAGTGCACAGCTCTTTAGAGTGTTTTTCCCGCAGAGGAATCCCTTAATAATGATAATAATAAAATGTTAACGCGTTTACTATGTGCCAGGCACTGTACTAAGTGCCGGGGTGGATACAAGCAAATCGGGATGGACACGGTCCCTGTCTCACGTGGGGCTCACAGTCTCAATCCCCATTTGACAGACGAGGGAACTGAGGGCCAGAGAAGTGAGGGGACTTGCCCGAGATCACATCCAGGACGTGTGGCGGAGCCGGGATTAGAACCCATGACCTTCTGCCTCTTAGGGCCGTGGTCTATCCACTGTGCCATGCTGCTTCTCCATGCACGCTGCTTTTCATTGGATCCATGACGTTGGATCTTCTGTGAGAAGTATTTGCAGAGTTCCGTGTTTGCCTGTCTGTTTGGAGGCGTGGCCTAACAGTCAATCTACCTTATTTACTGAGTGTGTGCCGAGCACTGTACTAAGTGCCTGGGAGTTTACATCACAACAGTATAACAGGCACATTCCCCGCCCGCTTTCAGTTTAGAGGAGCGGAGAGACATTAATATAAATTAATAGATTACGCAAATGGACATAAATGCTGTGGGGTTGGGGAGGGGAGCGTGAATAAAGGAAGCAAGTCTGGCGGTGGGCCAAGAGGAAAGGAGAGCTTAATCACGGAAGGCCTCTGGGAGGAGATGTGCCTTCAGTAAGGATTTGAAGGAGTGGGAGAATCTGTCCAGTATGCAGAGGGAGGGCACTCCAGGCCAAAGGCGGGATGTGGCCGAGAGGTCGGCGGTGAGATAGGTGAGACTGAGGTACGGTGAGAAAGTCGGCATTAGAGGAGCAAAGTGTGTGGGCTGGGTTGTAGTAGGAAAGTAGTGAGGTGAGGAAGGAGGGGGCAAGGTGACTGACTGAGCGCTTTAAAGCCGACGGTGAGGAGTTTCTGTTCGATGCGGAGGTGGGTGGGCAACCACTAGAGGTTCTTGAGGAGTGAGGAAACAGGGACTGAGCGTTTTTGTAGAAAAATGATCCAGGCAGCAGAGTGAAGCACGGACTGGAGTGGGGAGAGGCAGGAGGCAGGGAGGTCAGCAAGGAGGCTGACACAGTCATCGACGCAAGATGGGATAAGCGCTTAGATTAACGGGCTGGCAGTTTGGATTGAGGAAAGGATGGAATTTAGCAATGTTGTGAAGGTTGAACCTACAGGATTTAGTGACAGATTGAATATGTGGGTTGAATGAGAGAGAGGAGTCAAGGACAATGCTAAGATTATGGGCCTGTGAGGCAAGAAGGATGGTGATGATGGGAAAGTCGGGGGACGGACAGAGTTTGGGTGGGAAGACAAGAAGTTCTGTTTTGGACAATTTAACTTTGAGGTGATGGAAGGACATCCAAATAGAGATGTCCTGAAGGCAGAAGAAAATGCTAGGCTTCAGAGAGGGAAAGGAAATCAGGGTTGAGGATGCAGATTTGGGAATCATCCACAGAGATGGTAAATGAAGCCATGGGAGCAAATGAGTTCGCCAAGGCAGGGGGTGAAGATGAAGACTAGAAGGGGACCCAAAATCAAACCTTGAGAGAACCCCCAGTTATAGGGTGGGAGCCAGAGGAGGATCTCGTGAAGGAGACTGAGAACGAGCAGCAGAGAGATAGGAAGAGAACCAGAAGAGGACAGTGTCAGTGAACTGAGGTTGGATCATTTTCCCAGGCGAAGGGGACGGTCGACAATGCCGAAGGCAGTTGAGTGGTCGAGGAGGATTAGGATGGAATAGAGATTCTTCGATTTGGTAAGAAGGAGATCACTGGTGATTTTTGAGAGGGTGGTTTCTGTGGAGTGAAGGGGAAGAAGCCAGATTGGAGGGGACCCAGGAGAGAACTGGAGGAGAGGAACTTGAGATAGCGGGTATACACAACTCACTCAAGGAGTCTGGAGAGGAAAGGTAGGAGGGAGATGGTGCGATAACAGGAGGGCGCCATGGGGTCAAGGGAGGGGGTTTTTTTAGGATAGAGGAGACACAAACACATATGAAAGCAGCGGGGAAGAAACCAATGGAGAGCGAAGAGTTGAAGATGGAGGTTAGGGAGAGAAAAAGGAAAGGAGGTTTGAGGGCGTCAATTACGTCATCAAGGGAAGGTAGTTTGAGGATGGAGGCTAAATGGGGTTTGACGACTTGAGAAAACTGGTCAGGGTCAAAACATCGGCGGTCTCTGTCGGGGAACGGGACCGATTTGTGGGGAGGAGGTTGTGACCAGATAAGGGCTTTCAGAGTTGGTGAGGGGAGAGATTGGACAGTGACTAGAGATGATGAGATCGAGTGTGTATCCAAGTTGGTGAGTGGGTGAGGTGGAGTGGGGCAGGAGATCAACGCAGTTGAGCAGTGATAGAAGGCAGGCAGCGGAAGGGTTGTCAGGAACATCTCTGTGGATATTGAAATCCCTAAGGATCCGTGTAGGGATGGAGACAGAAGAAAAGAATGTAGGAAATGGATCAAAATGGTTCATAAAGTTGGAGGTGGAGTCTGGGGGGCGGGGAAGTTAGATTACTGTCTAGAGGAAAGAACACAGGTCTTGTTGTCAGGAGATCTGGATTCTAATCCCAGTTCTGCCACTTGTCTGTATAATATATATACACCAAGATTACTTATTAAGTGCCTACTATGTGTCAAACACTGTTCTAAGTGCTGGGGTAGATATACGGGAATCAGTTTGGCCACAGTTCCTATCCTACGTGGGGCTCACGGTTTAAGCAGGGGGGAGAATAGAACTGAGGCACAGAGAAGTTGTCACTCGCCCAAGGTCACAAAGCAAGCATCTGTGAGAGCCAGAATTAGAACCCAGGTCCTTGCTCTTTCTCCTAGGCCGTCCTACTTTGCCAGCCACTCCCTGAAGCCAAGAACCAAGAAACACATGCCATCACCTATCAGTCAAGAAACCAATCAATCGTATTTATTGAGTACATAATGTGTGCAGAGCACTATACAAAGCACTTGGGGACTACGATATAACAGGGTTGGTAGGCATATTCCCTACCCTGTTCCCAGAACTGGCTTTAAAGCACTCAATCACCTTGCCCCCTCCTACCTCACTTTGCTACTCTCCTACTATAACGCAGCCCGCACACTTCACTCTAATGCCAACCTTCTCAGTGTACCTCGATCTCATCTATCTCACCGCCGACCTCTCACCCAACTCCCGCCTCGCACCTGGAACGCCTGCCCTCCTCATATCCTACAGTGACTCTCCCCTACTTCAAAGCCTTACTGAAGAATCTTCTCCTTTAAGAGGCCTTCCCTGACTAAGCCCTCCTTTCCTCTTCTCCCACTCCCTGCTGTCACCCTGACTTGTTCCCTTTATTCATCCTCCATCCCAACCCCACAGCACTTACGTCCATATCTGTTTGTATATTTATACTGATGTCTGTCTCTCCCTCTAGACTGTAAGCATGTTGCGGGCAGGGAATGTGTCTGTTTATTGTTGTATTGTCCTCTCCCAAGCACTTACACATGGTAAGTACTCAAAAAATACAATTGACTTACTGACAGATTTCAGTCTGGAGCACAGTGTACATATTTCTGGCATTTTTGACATGCGTGGCCCTTCCCTCCAGGGGAACCATCTTCAGCTAACGGGAGAAGACAGAGAGAAATATTTCCCAAATATAGTTCCTACTCGGTGAATCACTGATGAAGTCAATGAATCAGGATTTGAAACAACAAAACTTGACCTCCCCACCCTGCCACTGAAAAAAAACCCATCAGCTCAGGAAAGAAAATCTGGGCCTCCCCAAGCTGAACAGTTCACAGTCAATCTATCGTATTTATTTAAGCTCTCAGTAAATACTATTGAATGAATGAATTTAGTGCTTTCCGTGTGCACAGCACTGTACTAAGCGCTTCGGAGAATTCAATATGCAGAGTCGGCAGACACGTTCCCTGCCCAAAGCAAGTAGTCGATTGCAATTCTTAATATCTGGAAGAAACTGATATCCTTTAAACACCTTGTAGGATTCAGTTGCTGTCACCCTAGGGTGCTGAAATCAAACCCATGGCTGAGGTTTCTCATCCTCATCAGAGAAATTACACCTCATCCTCACCACCACCACGTTAGCATCCTCTTCATCACTCAAACGTATTTGAGCGCTCACTGTGTGCAAAGCACTGTACTGAACACTTGGGAAGAGTACAAAAACATACTTTTGTTGTTTATCATCACAATCCCTAAACCAACTCTCACCATATCAAACTTCTTCACCAATGTAATCCTTTCTACTGTTACCATCACAGCTGCTGTTCTAAGAATAATAATATTAATAATAATAACGAAGCTCACTGTGGGCAGGGATTGTGTCTGTTGTATTGTATTCTCAAGCGCTTAGTGGAATGCTCCGCACACAGTAAACTCACTAAATGTGAGTGACTGAATAATAATAATTACGGTACTTGTTAAACCGCTTACTATGTGGCAAGCAATGTTCTAAGCACTTAGGAGAGTACACTACAAGAGAATTAGTGGACATGTTTCCTGCCCAAATTGAGTTTGCAGTCTAGAAGGGAAGACAATGGTTATTAATATGAATAAGAAATTTATAATAAATAATTTAAACATTTGTACATAAGTGGTGTGAGGTTGAGGGTGGGGCAAATATTAAAAGTTTGCTGTGCAACTTCTCTGTGCCGCAATTACCTCATCCATAAAATGGGAGATGAAGACTGTGAGCCCCATGTAGGACAGGGACTGCGTCCAGCCTGATTTGCCTGTATCTACCCCTGCGCTTAGTACAGTGCCTGGCACATAGTAAGCCCTTAAGAAATACCAGTTGTTATTGAGCATTAAGATTTTAGAAGGGGAGTGGGCATTTGGAACATAGTATGTGCTCAATAAATACCATTGATTGATTGATTAAGTGGCGATGCCGGGATTAGAACCCAGGTCCTTCCGACTCCCCGGCCCATTCTCTATCCACTCTATCCCCTGGCCCCCACTGCTTCTCTCAAGCCACGGCCCACCAGCCGAATCCTCTGCCACTCTTCCCCCCACCCCTCACTTCTCTGAAAATCTCACTGTCCAAATCGAGTCCCATTCATCCCAACTCTTTTTTTTATGGTATCTGTTAAGCATTTACTATGTTCCAGGCACCGTACTAAGCGCTGGGGTAGATACAAGTTAATCAGGTTGGACACAGTCCCTTTCTCACATAGGGCTCATACTCTTAGTCCCCATTTTACCGATGGGGTAACTGAGGCCCAGAGAAGTAAAGTGACTTGCCCCAGGTCACACAAGCGGCCGGGCTGGGATTCGAACCCAGATCCTTTTGACTTCCAGGCCCGTGCTTTATCCACTAGGTCACGCTGCTTCTTCCTCCTGCTCTAGGCCTAGTTTCCGATGAGCCACCGCTTTCAACGGGGATGCAGGATGCGGAGGGAAAAGGTCTCATACAGAAAACATCCGGGTCGATTTCCCCTCCCCTTATGAGAATCTGCATGGCTCAGCGCACAACTCTGCCATCGAATCTGAAACCTGAAAGTGAAAGTTAATGGAGTGGGCCAAAATCCTCAACGCTACAGCTGAAAACACGTCGTTTCCCTTAACTTGAAAGCACAGCAGAACACCACACGCCTGGGAACTGAAAAGGCCTGGGTTCTGATAACTAAGCTCCACTCATCTGCTGTGGGTCCACGGACGAATCATTTCACTTCTCTGGGTTTCAGTTCCCTCATCTGGAAAATGAGGACTAAGGCTGAGCCCCGAATGGGACAACCTGATTAGCTTCGGTCTACCACAGTGCTTAGTACAGTGCCTGGCACATAGTAAGCACTTAACAAATAGCATAAAATTGAGGGGGGGGGGGTTCTTGAGACTGGCTGCTGTAACTAAAATAGTCCTAATTGAACACTTCGGGGAAGAAATTCCGTTCCCTGAAAAGGTACCACGAGCCATGAATGAACTGATTAAGACTTTGAGCCCCATTCTCTCCCGCTTAGACTGTGAGCCTGTTGTTGGGCAGGGATTGTCTCTATCTGTTGCCAAATTGTTTATTCCAAGCGCTTAGTACAGTGCTCTGCATATAGTAAGCACTCAAATACAATTGAATGAATGAATGAATGAATGAATGAATGAATGAATGAATGAATGAATGAATGAGAGGGATTGTGTCCAACCTGATTAGTGTTTACCTTCATTCATCCATTCAATTGTAATTACTGAGCACTTACTGTGTGCGGAGAACTGTACTGAGGGCTTGGGAGAGTACAACAGTAAGCAGACACATTCCCTGCCCACAACGACCTTACAGTCTAGAGGGGGAGACAGACATTAATAGAAATCAATAAACGATAGATATGGACAGGGAGATGAACAAAGGGAGCAAGTCAGGGTGATGCAGAAGGGAGTGGGAGAAGAGGAAAGGCGGGCTTAGTCAGGGAAGGTCTTTCGGAGGAGATGTCCCTTCGATAAGGCTTGGAAGTTGGGGGAGAGTAACAGTCTGACGGATTTGAGGAGGGAAGGCATTCCAGGGCAGAGGCAGGACGTAGGAGAGGGGTTGGCGGCGAGATAGACAGGATCGAGGAAAAGTGAGAAGGTTAGCACCAGAGGAGAGAAGTGTGTGGGCTGGGTTAAAGTAGGAGAGTGGTGAGGTGAGGTAGGAGGAGGCATGGTGACTGAGCACTTTAAAGCAAATGGGTGGAGTTTTTGTTTGATGTAGAGGCGGATGGGCAACCACGGCAGGTTCTTGAGGAGGGGGGAAACGTGGCCTGAACGTTTTTTATAGAAAAATGATCCAGGCAGCAGAGTGAAGTATGGACCGGAGTGGGGAGAGACAAGAGGCTGGGAGATCAACAAGGAGGCTGATGCGGTAATCGAGGCGGCATAGGAGAAAGGATTATATTAACACGGTACTAGTTTGGATGGAGGGGGGTGACGTTTTGAAGTTGGAACCGAGAGGATTTGGCGGTGGACTGAAAAATGTGGGTTGAACGAGAAAGAGGAGTCAAGGGTAACGCCAAGGTTATGGGCTTGTGAGACAGGAAGGATGGCGGTGCCATCCACGACGACGGGAAAGTCGGGGAGGACAGGGTTTGGGTGGGAAGATAAGGAGCTCTGTTTTGGACATGTTAAGCTTGAGGTGGCGGGAGGACATCCAAGGAGAGATGTCTTGAAGGAAGGAGGAGATGCGAGACTGCAAGAGGGACAGATGTCAAGCCTGGAGATGCAGATTTAGGAATCATCCGCATAGAGGAGTAGCTGAAGCCAGGGGAGCGAATGAGTTCTTCAAGGGAGTGGGTGTAGATGGAGAACAGAAGGGGACCCAGAACTGAACTTTGAGGGACCCCCATAGTTAGAGGGGGGGAGGCAGGAGAGGCGCCTTTGACAGAGACTGAGAAGAATGAAAATGAGACTGAAAATTATCTTCCCCAGGCACTCAGTACAGTGCCTGGCACATAGTGCTTAACAAATCCCATAAAAAACACAAAAAGAAGAGAGTTGTCCTTCACCACAAGTCTAGTTTACCTCAAAGAAGCAATAACATCTCCACAGCTTCAAGGAAGGCGCCATTTCCTTATCAGAAGGCAAGACTATAGCATATCCTGTCGCTCCAGGGAATTGAGCCCGTTGTGGGCAGGGACTGTCTCTATTTGTTGCTGAATTGTACTTTCCAAGCGCTTAGCACAGTGCTCTGCACACGGTAAGTGCTCAATAAACACGACTGAATGAATGAATCACTGTTCTTTGCTTTGCGTTCAGCGAAGCACCACGGCAGGCAGAGTGGATCAGAGAAGCGGCGTGGCTCAGTGGAAAGAGCCCGGGCTTGGGAGTCAGAGGTCATGGGTTTCGAGTCCCGGCTCCGCCGCTTGCCAGCTGTGTGACTTTGGGCAAGTCACTTCACTTCTCTGTGCCTCAGTTGCCTCATCTGTAAAATGGGGATTAAAAACTGTGAGCCCCACACGGGACAACCTGATCACCTTGTATCCCCCCAGCGCTTAGAACAGTGCTTCGCACGTAGTAAGCGCTTAACAAATACCACATTATTATTATTATTGATCACGGGCCTGGGAATCAAGAAGGTCATGGGTTCTTATCCCGGCTCTGCCATTCGTCTGCTGCGTGACCTCGGGCAAATCACTTCATTTCTCTGGGTCTCTGTTCCCTCATCTGTATAATAGGGATTAAGACTGACAGCTCCAAGTGGAACGGGGACTATTACCAATCTGATAAATTTGTATCTACCCTTGTGCTTAGTACAGTGCCTGGCACTTAGTAAGCATTTGAAAAATTCAACTATTATTATTATTACTGTTTGGACATTTTGGTAGAATTTGCACTTCCCGGTCTTAAATCAGGCTCAGCAGAAAGGGCTATAAGATGAACCTAGGTTGGGTTGAGACAAAGCAGACAGGTCCAAGAGATACGTTTTCCAGTCTCTCTCTCTTGCCGCCGACCCCTGGCCCACGTCCTGCCTCTGGCCTGGAACGCCCTCCCTCCTCATATGCCCCAGACAATGACTCTTTTCGGCTTCAAAGCCTTTTTGAAGGCACATCTCCTCCAAGAGGCCTTCCCTGACTAAGCCCACCTTTCCTCTTCTCCCACTCCCTTCTGTGTCCCCCTTTATTCATCCCTCCGGCCCTCAGCCCCACAACACTTATGTCCATCCTTGTAATATACTTATATATATTGATGTCTGTCTCCCCCTCTAGACTGTAAGCGTTTTGTGGACAGGGAATGCGTCTGTTTATTGTTCTACTGTACTCTCTCAAATACTTGGCACACAGTGCTCTGCACACTGTAAGGGCTCAATAAATACAACTGACTGCTGTTCAGACTTTCTAGGTGCTCCCGAACATCGATGCCGCCTCTTCTCGTCTTGACTTGCCTTACGCTGTTGAGTCATCCCCAACCCATAGCAACGCCATGGACACACAACGCCCAGAACACCCCACTTCCATCTGCAATCGTTCTGGTAGTAGATCCACAGAGTTTTCTTGGGAAAAATATGGAACTGGTTTACCACAGCCTCCTTCCGCGCAGTAAACTTAAGTCTCGGCTCTCAACTCTCTCCCGGGCCGCTGCTGCCCAGCACAAGTGAGTTTTGACTGGTAGCAGATGGCCTTCCAGTCGCTAGCTCTGCCCGAGCTAGGAATGGGATGGATAGGCCTCTGCTTGACTCTCCCTCCCGTAGCCGAGACCGGTAGAGTACTGGAAACTCTCCAGGTGCCATCCTGAGAGGGGAAGCTGCCTTTTCAGCTACCGAGAAACGTCTGTCCCACTGTACCCACTAGCACAGGAGGGTTGATGATGTTTACCCGCTTCGGTGCTACAACCCAGTGTACGGCAACCATATGTTGCGAACCGAAGCTGCAATTAAAATCCTCTAATTTTAATCTGGACACGTCTTGAGTTTCTCCTCTGAATAGTAATTAACGAATTAACTGAGATGGAAAACCCTATCCTTCGACCTCTGTCTCTAGGCCGTAAGCTTGTCGTGGCCAGGGAATGTGTCTGTTTATTGTTATATTGTCCTCTCCTAAGTGCTTAGTGCAGCGCTCTACACACGGTAAGCGCTCAATAGATACGAATGAATGCATCTCTTCCTGATTGCATTTCCAATGAGGGTGAAGCAATATTTCAACTCATTTTCTATCCCCGTGATCCGACCTAAATGATTTCTCTCTTTAGCTTAAAGTATTCACCGCTTCCTGACTTTTTCACTATACTCAATCAATCATATTTAGTGAGCACTTACTGGGTGCAGAGCACTGTACTGAGTGCTCAGAAGAGTATGATATAATCTTCCAGATGCATACCTCTGGACTGTTAACTCACTGTGGGCAGGGAATCTGTCTGTTACATTGTGTCATACTCTCCCAGGCGCTTAGTACAGTGTTCTGCACATATTAAACGCTCAACAGAGATGATTGACTGATTGCCTCTTGCAGTCCTCCGCTCAGAGTGCCAGCTCAATAAAAGCTATCGAATGACTGAGCGATTGATTACTCTTGAGAAGCTGCGTGACCTAACGGATAGAGCACGGCTCTCGGATTCAGAGGGCCTGGGATCTGATCCCAGCTCCGCCTATTGTCTGCCGTGTGACCCTGAACAAGTCGCTTCACTTCTCCGTGCCTCCGTGACCTCATCTGTCAAATGGGGATTGAATTCTACTCCCTTCCTCCTAGATCGTGAGCCTCACACGGGAAAGGGAGGATGTCCCAGCTGATAACCTTGTGTTTACCTCAGTGCTTACAATAGAGCTTGGCAACTAGTAACCACCTGATACATACCATTAAAAAGAAAGAAGTACCTCACTTCACTGTGACTCACTTCCCTCATCTGTAAAACGGGGATTGAGACTGTGAGCCCCGGGTGGGACAGGGCCTGTGTCCAACCCGATTAATCTGTATCTATCCCAGCACTTAGAACAGTGATTGGCACCTAGGAAGTGCTCAGCAAATACCATTTAAAAAAAGGTCTCAAATCTGAGGAATGGACAGAATTCTGATGAGGTTTATACTCAGGTGCCATCACTGAACCCTACAGGAACCTAGTACGGTCTTCAATGACTAAAATGATCATTAGTATCAGTTGCGGTATTAAGTACTTTCTGTGTGCCAAACACTGTACTAAGCGCAAGGGCAGATACAAATTTATCAGATTGGGCACAGTCTCTGTCCCACATGGGCTCACAGTCTCAATCCCCATTTTACAGTTGAAGGGCCTGAGGCTCAGAGAAGTGAAGTGACTTGCCCAAGGTCACACAGCAGACACGTGACGGGGCCAGGATTGGAACCCATGACCTTCTGATTCTCAGGTGCGTGCTCTAGCCACTACGCCATGCTGCTTCCTTAATAAATGGAACATATTGATGTAACACATGAATTCATACGTTTCCTGTTATTTTAGTTTAAATTACCTCTGTGTTTCCACTGTTTGTGTTTCTGTTATTCTTTTATGGTATTTGGTAAGGGTTTACTGTGTGCCGGGCACTGTACTAAGCGCTGACAGAAATGCAAGCTAATCAGGTTGGTCAGTCCACGTCCCACGGGGGTGCTCACGGTCTTTATGCCCATTTGGCAGACGAGGTAACTGAGGCCCAGAGAAGTCAAATGACTTAGCCTAAGGCCACACAGCAGAAAAGTAGCCCAGCAGAATTAGAACCCAGGTCCTTCTGACTCCCAGGCCCGTGCTCTGTTACCGTTTCACCTTGGGACCCACATTTCCTTGAGGGCAACAACTAGGCCTTCTCCCCCCTCCAACTCTCCAGAGCATCTAGTTCAGTGCTCCCTAGAGTGGCCAATAGCTAATGAAGCAGAGAATAGTGTGGTCTAGTAGCTAGAGCACGGACCTGGGAGTCAGAAGGACCTGGGTTCTAATCCCGGCTCCCCCTCTTGTCTCCTGTATGACCTCAGGCAAGTCACTTGACTTCCCTGACCCTCAGTAAAAACGGGGATTAGGACTGTGAGCCCCATGTCGGATATGGACTGACTAGCTTGTACCTACCCCAGTGCTCAGTACAGTGCCTAGAGCATAGTAAGCGCTTAACAAGCAGCGTGGCTCAGTGGAAAGAACCCGGGCTTGGGAGTCAGAGACTTTGGGCAAGTCACTTAACTTCTCTGTGCCTCAGTTACCTCATCTGTAAAATGGGGATTGAAACTGTGAGCCCCACGTGGGGCAACCTGATCACCTTGCATCCCCCAGCGCTTAGAACAGTGCTTTGCACATAGTAAGCTCTTAACAAATACCACCATTTATTTTTTTTTTTATTTAACAAATACCATTAAAAAAAAGTAGCATAGCTCACTGAACACTCAGGCAATGATGACTGCAAAAAGGTCAGCCTTATCTAGGCTATATACTGAATCCAAACTGAGGTACTCCCAAGCCAATATCGAGGTTCACAATGCATACATGAACTTTAGTCCCTAAATGGCACCTGGCTCACTTTTCTACTCTCCTCGAATCCCTCCGCCGGCTTCCTATGTCTCTCCACATCAAACAAAACCTTCTCGCAATCAGCTTCAAGGCTTTCTATCTGGCCCCACCTTCCCTACCTTCCGTCTTCACTCGCTTTTCTTCAGCTTCCCGTCTTTCTTCCGCCCAAGCCAACCATCTAGTTATACCCTCTGCACTGTAAGCTCATTCTGGGCAGGGAATGTGCCTATTATTATAATGATTATTATTATTATGGCATTTGTTAAGCACTTACTACGTGCCAGGCACTGTAGTAAGCACTAGAGCGGATAATCAGAATAATAGTAGCTGTGGCTTTTGTTCAAATTGTGGTTGCTTCGGTTCTTATTTTTAACGAGGCAATATACGTAGCGTATATTAGGACGTGGGATCTGATCCTGACTCTGCCACTTGTCTCCTGTGTGACCTGGGGCAAGTCACTTCACTCCTCTTTGCCTCTATTCCCTCATCTGTAAAACGGGGATTAAGACGGTGAGCCCTCTGTGGGACAGGGACTTTGTCTAACCTGATTAGCTGGGATCTACCCCAGTGCTTGGAACAGTGCATGACTTATAGTAAGCGTTGAACAAATACCATCGTTATTATTATTATTATCATTACTATCATTACTACGTGCCAAGCACTGTACTAAAAGCCCTGGGGTGTGGATACAAGCAAATCGGGTAGGGCACAGTCCTTGTCCTCCGTGGAGCTCACGGTCTCAATCCCCATTTACCGATGAGGGAACTGAGGCCCAGAGGAGTGAACTGACTTGCCCAAGGTCACACAGCAGACAAGTGGCGGAGCCGGGATTAGAACCCATGACCTTTTGACTCCCATGCCCTATCCACTACACCATGCTGTTTCTTCAATAATAAAGATTATGGCATTTGTTAAGCGCCTACTATGTGCCAGGCTCTGTACTAAGCACTAGGGTGGGTATAAACAAACAGGTTGGACACAGGCCCCTGTCCCCCACAGGGCTCACAGTCTTAATCCCCATTTTAAAGACGGGCAACTGAGGCACAGAGAAGTAAAGTGACCTGGTCAAGCCCACATAGCAGGCAAGTAGTGTGGCTTAATGGTACGGGCGTGGGCTTGGGAGTCAGAGGACATGGGTTCTAATCTCGGCTCCGCCACTTGTCTGCTGTGTGACCTTGGGCAAGTCACTTCACTTCTCTGTGCCTCAGTTACCTCATCTGTAAAATGGGGATTTTACAAAACTGTGAGCCCCATGTGGGATGACCTGAATACCCTGAATCTATTCCCAGCACTTAGAACAGTGCTCGGCACATAGTAAGCACTTAACAAATACCATTATTATTATTATTGTTGTTATTATTAAGAAGAGGAGCTTGGATTAGAACCCTTTCAGGCAAAGGCTTCTTGGGGAGCAGTGACTGTACTGTGACCAGATCTGGGAGTCAGAAGGACCTGGGTTCTAATCTAACTGTGGCACTGCTCTGCCACACTTCTGCTGTGTGACCTCGGGCAAGTCACTTAACTTCTCTTTGCTTTAGCTGTAAAATGGGGATTAAGACTGTAAGCCCCATGTGGGACAGGGACTGTGTCCATTCTGCCTAGCTTGTATCTACCCCAGCCCTTAGAACAGTACTTGACACACAGTATGTGCTTAACAAATATCATTATTATTATATTATTATCTACCCCAGGGCTTAGTACAGTACCTGGCAAACAGTAAGTGCTTAACAAATATCACTGAAAAACAGGTCTCGGAGAACTTCTCTGTTCCCCATTTACCTCATCTGTGTAAAATGGAGATTAAGACTCCCTGTGGGACAAACTCATTACCTTGTATCCACCCCAGCGCTTAGAACACTGCTTGGCACATAGTAAGCGCGCTTAACAAATACCATAATAATTATCATTTTTATTATTAATGGCAATCACAGGTTTCTTCTAAGGGACCTGGTGCCAATGGATGTATTTGGTCTGGAAGAGTATCAGGGTTCTGATGTTGCTTCGGTTCTTATTTTTAAAGAAACAAAACATGTATCTTGTATTAGGACATGGGTTCTAATCCTACCTCTGCCACTTGACTCCTGTGTGACCTTGGGCAAGTCACTTCACTCCTCTTTGCCTCCATTCCCTTATCTGTAAAATGGGGATTAAGACTCTGAGACCCATGTGGGACAGGGACTGTGTCCAACTTGATTAAATGGTATCTACCCCAGTGCTTAGAACAGTGCATGACATATAGTAAGCACTTAAATACCATCATTATCATTATTATTCATTCATTCAATGGTATTTATTGAGCACTTACTATGTGCAGAGCACTGTACTGAGCGCTTGGAATGTACAATTCGGCAACAGATAGAGACAATCCCTGCCCGATGAAGGGCTCGCAGTCTAATCGGGGGAGACGACAGCAGAGCAAAATAGAATGAAACAAAAACAAGACAGCATTATCACGATAAATAGAATCAAGGGGATGTACACCTCATTAACAAAATAAATAGGGAAATAGATAATATATACAAATGAGCACAGTGCTGAGGGGAAGGGAACAGGGGAAGGAGAGGAGCAGAGGGAAAGGGGGCTCAGCTGAGGGGAGGTGACGGGGGAAAGGGGAGGAGCAGAGGAGAAGGGGGCTCAGCTGAGCGGAGGTGAAGGGGGAAGGGGGAGGAGCAGAGGGAGGAGGGGAAGCAGAGGGAAAAGGGGGAACCTCAGTCTGGGAAGGCCTCTTGGAGGAGGTGAGCTTTCAGTAGGGCTTTGAAGAGGCTTTGAAGGGCTTTGAGAGTTAGTTTGGCAGAGGTGAGGAGGGAGGCCATTCCAGAACAGCGGGAGGACGTGGGCCAGGGGTCGATGACGGGATAGGCGTGAACGGGGGACGTTGAGGAGGTGAGCGGCAGAAAAGCGGAGTGTAGAGGGTGGGCAGTAGAAAGAGAAAAGGGAGGTGAGGTAGGAGGGGGCAAGGGAATGGAGAGCTTTGAAGCCAAGAGTGAGGAGTTTCTGTTTCGTGCGGAGGTTGATAGGCAACCACTGGAGGTTTTTGAGGAGGGGAGTGACATGCCCAGAGCGTTTCTGTAGGAAGATGCTCCGGGCAGCGGAATGAAGAATAGACAGGAGCAGGGAGAGACAGGAGGAAAGGAGATCAGAGAGGAGGCTGAGACAATAATCCAGGCGGGATATTATGAGAGCCTGTACCAGCACGATAGCCGTTTTGGTGGAGAGGAAAGGGCGGATCTTGGCGATACTGTAAAGGTGAGACCGGCAGGGGTTGGTGACGGATCGGATTTGTGGGGTGAATGAGAGAGCTGAGTCAAGGACGACGCCAAGGTTGAGGGCCTGTGAGACGAGAAGGATGGTCATGCCATCCACAATGACAGGGAAGTCAGGAAGAGGACAGAGTTTGGGAGGGAAGATAAGGAGCTCAGTTTTAGACATGTTGAGTTTTAGGTGGCGGGCAGACATCCAGGTGGAGATGTCCTGGAGGGAGGAGGAGATACCAGATACCAGGGAGGGAGAACAGGGGAGGAGATGGCGATTCGGGTGTCATCTGCGTAGAGATGATAGTTGAAGCCGTGGGAGCGAATGAGTTCACCAAGGGAGTGCGTATAGATGGAGAACAGAAGGGGACCGAGAACTGACCCTTAAGGAACCCCTACAGTTAGTGGATGGGAGGGGGAGGAGGAGCCTACGAAGGAGACCGAGAATGAACGGCCAGAGAGACGAGAGGAGAACCAGGAGAGGACGGAGTCCGTGAAGCCTAGGTTGGATAAGGTGTGGAGGAGAAGGGGATGGTCGACAGTGTCAAAAGCAGCTGAGAGGTCAAGGAGGATTAGGATAGAGTAGGAGCCAGTGGATTTGGCAAGAAGGAGGTCACGGGTGACCTTTGAGAGAGCAGTCTCGGTCGAGTGGAGGGGACGGAAGCCAGATGGGAGGGGGTCCAGGAGAGAGCTGGAGTTGAGGAATTCAAGGCAGCGAGTGTAGACGACTCGTTCTAGGAGTTTGGAAAGGAAGGGTAGGAGGGAGATAGGGCGATAACTGGAAGGGGAAGTGGGGTCGAGAGAGGGTTTTTTTAGGATGGGGGAGACGTGGGCATGTTTGAAGGCAGAGGGGAAGAAGCGACTGGAGAGTGAGTGGTTAAAGATAAAAGTTAAGGAGGGGAGGAGGGAAGGGACGATGGTTTTTATAAGGTGAGTGGGAATGGGGTCCGAAGAACAGGTGGAGGGGGTGACATTTGCGAGGAGGGAGATCTCTGAGGATACTGCAGGGAAGGATGGGAAAGTAAGGGAGAGGGTTGGGAGCCGGGGGGAAGGAGAAGGGGGAGGGGTGACTTTGAGGAGCTCAGACCTGATTGTGTTAATTTTCACGATGAAGTAGGTGGCCAGATCGTTAGGGGTGAGGGATGGGGGAGGGGGAGGAACAGGGGGCCTGAGGAGAGAGTTAAAAGACCAGAACAATTGGCGGGGGGTGATGGGCATGGGCATCAATGAGGGAAGAAAAGTAGTTTTGCCTGGCAGAGGAGAGGGCAGAGTTAAGGCAGGAAAGGGATAAATTTGAAATGGATAAGGTTGGCTTGGTGCTTGGACCCTTGCCAGCAGCGCTCAGCAGCTCCAGCATAAGAGCGAAAGAGGCGGACGGAGGCAGAGATCCAGGGCTGCGGGTTAGTGGAGCGCGAGTGGCGGAGGGAAAGGGGGGCTTATCTACCCCAGGGCTTAGTACAGTGCCTGGCACCCAGTAAGTGCTTAACCAATACCATTTAAAAAAAAAAAAAAGGTCTAGGAGATGGACAATCACGGGGTTCTTCTAAGGGACCCTATGTCAATGGAGGTATTTGGTCTGGAAAAGCATCAGGGGTCTCATCTAGAAATGGCAAGCTTAGGTTCTTTTGTTTAACGAAACAATATATGTCCTGGGTATTTTTCAAAGCCGCATTTAATGACTAACATATGCTGCTGTGTCTTCTTCAATAATTCTCACAAGATGCTTGAGTGAATCTAATTGAATTAATCTAAGCCTATCTTGTCAGTGTGTAGGAACTGAATACGGCGAAAGCAGTCTGCAGATGGACATGACAGCCCCGGAGAACCGTACGTGCCACGTGAAACCTTCAGAGGAACAGCTTGGCACAGTGGATAGAGACTGGGCCTGGGAGTCCCAAGGTCACGGGTTCTAATCTCGGCTCTGTCATACGTCTGCTGTGTGAGTTTGGCCAAGTCATTTCACTTTTCTGGACCTCAGTTTCCTCTTCTGTCAAATGGGGATGAAGATTGTGAGCCCCACATGGGACAGGGACTGCGTCCAACCCAATTTGTTTGTATCCACCCCAGCCCTTAGTACACTGCCTGGCACATAGTGAGTGCCAAACAAATGCCATTTAAAAAAATTAATTGCATCAGCCTCTCCCTCCCTAATCCACTGTATACTGTGAGCGTGCAGAGGGGGATCACTTCTTGGAGTGAATGAGAGGATGGAAACAACTTGGCTGGAGTAGGGCAGGGAAGTCAGTCAATCGAATTTATTGGGCGCTTACTGAGTGCACAGCTCTGTACTAAGTGCTTAGGAGAATACGTTGCAACAACAGACACATTCCCTGCCCACCACAAGCTTACAGTCTAGAGGAGGAGTCAAACAGTACCTCTGAGGGTCGGCACAGTTTTAGAAAGTTAGAGAGGCTAGTGGTTTGTTTTTTTAAAAATGATATTTGTTGTGCCCTTACTAAGTGCCAGGCACTGTTCTAAGCACTGGGGAAAATACGAGCTGAGCTGGTTGGACATCATCATGTCCCGCTTAGGATTCCCCTTTTCCCTCTGCTCCCTCTGCTCTCCCTTTACCCCCTCCTTCACCTCCCCTCAACTAAGCCCTCTCTTCCCCCCTTTCCCTCTGCTCCTCCCCCTCTCCCTTCCCCTCCCCTCAGCACTGTGCTCGTCTACTCAATTGTATATATTTTTATGACCCTATTTATTTTGTTAATGAGATGTACACCCCCTTGATTCTATTTATTGCTATTGTTTTTGTCTGTCTGTCTCCCCCGATTAGACTGTGAGCCCATCAACGGGCAGGGACTGTCTCTATCTGTTGCCGATTTGTACATTCCAAACGCTTAGTACAGTGCTCCGCACATAGTAAGCGCTCAATAAATATTATTGAATGAATGAATGAGTTCAAAGTATTAATCCCCATTTTAGATGAGGGAACTAATAAAAATAATGATTGTGGTACTTGCTAAGCACTTACTGGGTGTCAGGCACTGTATTAAGCGCTGGGGTGGATTCAAGCAAATTGGTTTGGACACGGTCCCTGTCCCACATGGGACTCCCAGCCTCAATCCCTATTTTGTAGATGAAGTAACTGAGGCCCAGAGAAGTGAAGGGACCTGCCCGAGGTCACACTGCAGACAAGTGGCGGAGCTGGAATTAGAACAAAGGTCCTTCTGACTCCCAGAGCCGGGCTCTATCCACTGGGCCACACTGTTTCTCTGTTGTTGTCCTTGCTGGGCTATGGACAGACAGGTCTGAGCATCGAGCATGGTGTAGCAGATAGAGCACAGGCCTGGGAGTCAGAAAGTCCTGAGTTCTAATCCCGGTTCTGCCACTTGTCTGCTGTGTAACTGTGGACAAATCACTTCACTTCTTTATGCCTCTGTTCCCTCATCTGTAAAATGGGGATTGAGACTGTGAGCCCCACGTGGGACAGGGACCACGTCCAACCCCATTTACTTGTATCCACCCTAGCGCATAATACAGTGCCTGGCACTTAGTAAGCGCTTAACAAATGCTATGATTATAATTATCATTATTATTATCGAGGAGTCCGAAAACAGCTCCTCCACCACAGAGTTCTAGAGCTCTTCGCAGATTCACGGCAGCCACTGGGGTCTTTTGCTGTTTCAGCTTTTTTGTAATTTAAACTTTCCCCCTGTGTCTGCTGTCAACCTCCCAGCACCTGCCCTCTTCTAGATTCTGAGCCCTCTGAGGGATAAGAACCAAGTCCTGTTCTTCCTTTAGTCTTCCCCTGTGCTTAGTACAGTGCTTAGTGCAAACAGCAGGTGCTCAGACAGCATTGCCTAGTGGATAGAACTCGGACCTGGGAGTCAAAAGGACTGTGCTTCTAATCCCGGCTCCTCCAAATGTCTGCTGGGTGACCTTGGGCAAGTCGGTTCACTTTTCTGGGCCTCAGTTCCCTCATCTGTAAAACGGGGATTAAGATTGTGAGCCCCACGTGGGACAGGGACTCTGTCCAACCTGTAACTACCTTAGAACAGTGTCTGCCATAGAGTAAGCACTTTACAAAAACCATAATTATAATTATTATTATTTCTGTGCCTCAGTTACTTCTTCTGTAACATGGGGATTTAAGATTGTGAGCCCCATGTGGGACACGGACTGTATCTAACCTGATTATCTCGTATCTGCCTCAATGCTTAGAACAGTGCCTGGCACATAGTAAGTGCTAAATACCATAAAAAAGGAATGAATGAATAAATGAATGAATACCAGATAATACAACTATGGGGAAAAAAATCCAAATCATCAGTGCTTAGTACAAACAGCAGGCGCTCAAGAAATAATATTGAGTAAATGAAAGAATGACCAAATGAATAAATGAATGATAGCCAGGTAACACAACTAAGGGAAAAAAATCAACTCAGAACTGTCAGACTCAGGAAAGGGATCACAGACACGCTGTTGACAATATTTTCAATTTCATTTTAACATGCAGCAGCATCCTAAAAGGCCAACTGAGAGCTAAGTATTATTGGGCAGAGCCAGAAAACAAAACAAATGTTAATTAGCTAGTTCATTGTGGGCAGGGAATGTGTCTGTTGATTGTTGTACTGTACTTTCCCAAGCGCTTAATAAAGTGCTCTGCACACAGTAAGCGCTCAATAAATATGACTGAGTGAACGGATGAATGAACCACGATATGCTCACAGCTGGAATAGCGTACTTAGTCCTGGCCGCGGCCTAACAGAACTGGGCTGCGTATGGAAGCGGCATGGGAGGGTGGAAAGGGGCCGTGAGTCTGGAAGTCAGAAAACCTGGGTTCAAATCCCACCTCTGCCACTCCCCACTGAGTGACCTCTGGCCTTGTCTCCTCAGTGGCAAAACAGAGATCATAATAACTGCTTCTCCTTACCTCACAGAGATACAAAGTGGGTGGAGTAATGTGAGAGGCTTGAGAAGTCACATGGCCTAACGGGAAAAAGCTTAATGGAAAGGGCCTGGGTGTCAGGGGACCTGGGTTCTAATTCCTGCTCTGCCACTTGTCCGCTGGGTGGTCCTGGGGGAGTCATTTACTTCTCTGTGCCTCAGTTCTCCTGTTCTCCCTACTACTTAGACTGTGAGCCCCATGTGGGATGTGGACTATGTCCGCCTGATTAGCTTGTATCTACCCCAGCGCTTAGAACAGTGCCTGGCACAGAGTAATCAATCAATCAATCAATCGTATTTATTGAGTGTTTACTGTGTGGAGGGGGCTGTACTAAGCACTTGGAAGAGTCCGATACAACAGTACGACAGACTCATTCCCTGCCCACAGGGAGCTTACGGTCTCGAGGAGGAGACCGACGTTAATATAAATGAATAAATTATGCCTACGTTCACAAGTGCTGTGGGGCTGGGGGGCGGGGAGTAAAGGGAACGAGTCAGGGTGCCACAGAAGGGTGTGGGAAAAGAGGAAATGGGGGTTTAGTCAGGGAAGACCTCTTGGAGGAGATGTGCCTTCGTTAAGGCTTCGAAACGGGGGGAGGGTCACTGTCTGTTGGATTTGAAATGGTAGGGTGCTCCGGGCCAGAGGCAGAAGGTGTGCAAGAGGTCGGCAGTGAGATAGACGACTACTAGTAGTAACGGTGAGTAGGTTGGCATTGGAGGTGCTAAGTGTGGGGGCCGGGATGCAGCAGCAAGGTGAGATAGGAGGGGGCAAGGGGACTGACTGCTTCAAAGCCGATGGTGAGGAGCTTCTGTTTGACACGGAGGAGGATGGGCAACCACTGGAGGTTCTTGAGGAGTGGAGAAACACGGACGGAACGTTTTTGTAGAAAAACGATCCGGGCAGCAGAGTGAAGTGCTGCTGGAGTGGGGAGAGACAAGAGGCAGGGAGGTCAGCAAGGTGGCTGAGACAGCAATCAATGTGGGATAGGCTAAGTGACTGTACTGATGAGGTTGCTGTTTGGATGGAAAGGACGGATTTTACTGATGTTGTGAAGGTTGAACCAGCAGGATACACTGAATGTGTGGGTTGAGTCAGAGAGAGGAGTCAAGGATAACACCATGGTTATGTACTTGTGAGACAGAAAGGATAGTGTTGCTGTCTACAGTGATGGGAAAGTTATGGGGAGGACAGGGCTTGGGCGGGAAGATAAGAAGTTCTGTTTTGGACATGGTACGTTTCAGGTAATGGCAGGCCTTCTAAATACAGATGGCAGGAAAAAAAGCAAAACGGCAGATAGGGAGAGAGATTAGGGCTGGAGATACGGATTTGGGAATCATCCGCACAGCGGTGGTAGTGGAAGCCATGGGAGCGAATGAGTTCTCCAAGGAAGTGGGTGTAAATGGAGACTGGAAAGGGACTCCCACAGTTAGGGGGTGGGAGGCAGAGGAGGAGCCCGCGAAGGAGACTGAACGGCCAGAGAGACAGGAGGAGAACCAGGAGCCGATACTGTCGGTGAAGCAGCGTGGCTCAGTGGAAAGAGCACAGGCTTTGGAGTCAGAGGTCATGAGTTCGAATCCCAGCTCTGCCACTTGTCAGCTGTGTGACTGTGGGCAAGTCACTTAACTTCTCTGTGCCTCAGTCACCTCATCTGTAAAATGGGAATTAAGACTGTGTGCCCCACATGGGACATCCTGATTCCCCTGTGTCTACCCCAGTGCTTAGAACAGTGCTCGGCACATAGTAAGCACTTAACAAATACCAACATTAATTAATTAATTAAGTGAAACAAGGTTGGATAATTTTTCCAGGAAAAGGGGGCGGTCGACAATGTCGAAGGCAGCTGAGAGATCGAGGAGGATTAGGATGGAATAGAGGTTCTCGCATTTGGTCTTGATTCTATTTATTGCTATTGCTTTTGTCTGCCTGTCTCCCCCGCTTAGACTGTAAGCCCGTCAATGGGCAGCGACTGTCTCTATCTGTTGCCGATTTGCACATTCCAAGCGCTTAGTACAGTGCTCTGCACATAGTAAGTGCTCAATAAATACTATTGAATGAATGAATGAAAGAAGGAAATCATTGGTGATCTTTAAGAGGGCGGTTTCTCTTGAAGGAAGGGGAAGAAGCCAGAATGGCGGGGGTCAGGGAGAGAACTGGAGGAGAGGAACTTCAGACGGCAGGTGTAGACAGCTCGCTCCAGAAATCATGAATATGAGGAATGTGAATAAATGGAGGGGGCCATGGGGTCAAGGGAGGGATTTAGGGAGGGACTTTCTAGGATGGGGAGATGTGGGCATGTTTGAAAGCTGTGGGGAAGAAGCTATTGAAGAGCAAACAGAAGAAGATGGCAGTCAGGGAGGGAAGAAAGGAGGAGGGGACAGGTGTATTGATAAGGTGTGAAGGGATGGGGTCAGATGCGCAGGTGGAGGGAGCGGATTTTGAGAGAAGGCAGATCTCTTGAGATAATGCTGGGAACGATGGGAGAGTTGAAGAAGGGGCAGAAAGCAGGGGAGCCTGGGGAGGAGCCGTGGAGATTTAGGGAGATCATGCTTGAGAGTTTCAATTTTCTCAATAAAGTAGAGAAGCAGCATAGCTCAGTGGAAAGAGCCCGGGGTTGGGAGTCGGAGATCATGGGTTCTAATCCCGGCTCTGTCACCTGTCAGCTGTGTGACCTTGGGCAAGTCACTTTTTACTTCTCTGTGCCTCAGTTCCTTCATCTGTAAAATGGGGAGGAAGACTGTGAGCCCCACGTGGGACAACCTGATGACTTTGCATTCCCCCAGTGCTTAGAACAGTGCTTTGCACATAGTAAGCACTTAACAAATGCCATTATTTGTTATTATTATTATTATTATTATCATTAGAGGTGAGGGATGGGGAGGCGGGGGAGGGGGGCAGGGGCTTTGAGAAGGGAATTAAACGTCTGGAACAACTGCTGAGGGCGATGGGTACGGAGGTCAATTAGGATGGAGAAATAATTTTGTCGGGCAGAGGATGGGGCAGAGTAAGCACTTAACAAATACCATATATATTATATTCATGCAATAGTATTTATTGAGCGCTTACTATGTGCAGAGCACTGAACTAAGCACTTGGAATGTACAATTCAGCAACAGATAGAGACAATCCCTGCCCATTGACGGGCTTACTAGAAACAGCATGGCATAGTGGATAGAGCACAGGCCTGGGAGTCAGAAGGTCACGGGTTCTGATCCCGGCTCCGCCGCTTGTCTGCTGGGTGACTTTGGGCAAGTCAGTTCACTTCTCTGGGCCTCAGTTCCCTCCTTTGTAAAACGGGGATTGAGACCACGAGCCCCACGTGGGACAGGGACTGTATCCAACCCGATTTGTGTGTATCCACTCCAATGCTTAGTACAGTGCTTGGCACACAGTAAGCGCTTAACCAATACCATCACGATTATTATCAAGTTTGGGGATGAAGAGGGGGGTGATGGGATGGGTCATTATTCAGTTGATCCGGCCCTGTGTGCTTGGATCGGGGCCAAGGACTACAACTCTTACATGACTCACCCAAGTATCCTGGCACTCCTGTCAGAGACCCTGTTGGAAAAGAAGTAAGACCCGCCGGTCCAAAATTCAGGACAACAGAAACTGTTATGGACCTAATGGTGGCTTGGGGGTGTGTTGGAGGGGTTGGGAGGCATGAATTTTCTCTCAGACAGCTCATTGCAAATACCTCATTAACTAAAAGACCTCAGTTGCCTCATCTGTGAAATTGGAATTAAAGCTGTGAGCTCCACGGGGGACCGGGATTACGCCCACCACGATTAGCTTGCATTTACCCCAGCACTTAATACAGTGCCTGGCACACCGTAAGCGCTCAACAAATGCCATAAAAATAGGAAACGTGACAAAGTTCAGTTTTGACGCTGGATATCCAGCAGAACTTCCCCCTCTGCGTTCACCCCAAACCATTTCCTGCCGCTGCACTTGAGGTAGCTTGATCTCTATCTGACCACGTCCTCCCCCATCCCACCCTCTCCTCATCACGTCCCCATTCTCCTCTCCCACTCCCATCCCTACCTCCATTCCCAACATGATTCGCAACATTCCCATCATTTCTGGTCCTTTTGCCTTTCTGCCACCTCTCATTATTCAACCCAATCTGAACTTGGCCTTAGCAATTCCGCCATCTCAGGAGGAAGCTTCCCTTCACCGCCGGGAAGCAGCGTAGTCCAGTAGAGAGAACACAGGCCTGGGAGTCAGAAGGACCTGGGTTCTAATTCTGGCTCTGCCATATGTTTTCCAGGTGACCTTGGGCAAGTCAATTCACTTCTCTGTGCCTCAGTTACCTCATCTGTAAAATGGGGATTAAATCTGTACGCCCCATGTGGGACAGAGGCTGTGTCCAATCCGATTACCTTGAATCTACCCTAGCGTTTTGACCAGTTCTTGTCACATAGTAAGCACTTAACAAATACCGGAGTAAAACAACTATTATTATTGACATGTTCCCATCCAATTCACTCCTCCCCACTGCAATTATTAATGGGGCTCACACCATATGACACACCATATGACACATAGAGAAGCAGCGTGGCTCAGTGGAAAGAGCCTTGGCTTCGGAGTCAGAGATCATGAGTTCGACTCCCGGCTCTGCCACTTGTCAGCTGTGTGACTGTGGGCAAGTCACTTAACTTCTCTATGCCTCAGTTCCCTCATCTGTAAAATGGGGATTAAAAGTGTGTGAGCCCCACGTGGGACAACCTGATTACCCTGTAACTCCCCCAGCGCTTAGAACAGTGCTCGGCACCTAGTAAGCGCTTAACAAATACCAACATTTTTATATGTTCACCGGCTGTTCTCTACTGAGGGGCTTCAACTCTGCCCAATCCCCCTTCTATCCATGGCCACGCACTCCTATAAAAATTAACAATAATAATAATAATTGTGGTATTTTTTAAGTGCTTACTGTGATCAGGCACTGAACTAAGTGCTGGGATGGATACAAGCAAATCGGGTTGGACACAGTTCTTACCCCATATGGGGCACATAGTCTAAATCCCCATTTGACAGATGAGGGAACTGAGGCCCAGAGAAGTGCAGTGACTTGCCCAAGATCACACAGCAGACAAGTGGCGGCGCCAGGATCAGAACCCATGACCTTCTGACTCCCAGGCCCATGCTCTATCCATGCTGCTTCTCCACATACCAACTGGGGCAATCTCTGGATCTCCCTTCCAGTCCCATCTCTTTCCACAAGGCCACGTCGCTACGACTTTTTTTTTTTTTTAATCAGTCCATTTATCAGTATTTATTGAGCCCTTACTGTGCGTAGAGCACTGTACTAAGCGCTTGAGAGAGTATAATAATATTTTTTGATACCATACCATTTTTTAACCCAGTTCTTAGACAGTATTGGCTCCAACTGCTGCCTAATCAATCAATCGATCAATAGTATTCACTGACTGTTATTCTGTGCCGAGCTCCTCACTAAGCACTTGGCAAAGTACAATACGAGAGAGTTGGAAAACACAACCTCGAGGCACAAGTCTACACAGAGGCAAAAATGTTACAAGAATGTACAGATCAGGAAGCAGCATGGCCTACTGGATAGAGCCTGGGAGTCAGGAGGACCTGGGATCCAATCCTGGCTCTGCCCCTTGTCTGCTGTGCGACCTGGGGCAAATCACTTGACTTCTCTGGGTCTCAGTTACCTCATCTGTAAAAGGGAGATAAGAGTGTGAGGTCCATGTGGGACAGGGACTGTAATCAACCTGACTTACTTGTATCTACCCCAGTGTTTAGAACAGTGCTAAACAAGTACCATAATCATTATTATTATTTTCCTCACCCCCTCAAGAGCAGAGTATGTGATGTGCAATGACCCTGGTTCCCCTGAAGCTCTGCTATACGGGGTTATGAAACCATGTCTAATGAGTGCTCAATGTGAGCAGGGAATGTGTCTATTTGTTGTATTGTCCTCTCCCAAGCGCTTAATACAGTGGTTTGCACACAAGAAGTGCTCAACAGATACAATCAAATGAATTGAATGAACGCAAGAAGGCAAAAGAGAAAACTGCACCGGGCACTGCAAACATTAAACCACCCACCCATTAATCAATGGTATTTATTGAGCACTAACTGTGTGCAGAACACTTTACTAAGCGGGTGGGAGAGTGTGATATAACTGAATTGTCAAACCTGTCCCTGCCTTCAGCGAGCTTACAGCCTAAAGGCGGAGACAGATATTAACAGCAATGAATTACGGATCTGTCCATAAGCGCTACGGGGCCGAGGGAGGGGTGAATTGAGGGTACAAATCCATGTGCGAGACTAACGCAGAAGAAGAAACACGAGCTTAGTCAGGGAAGGCTTCTTGGAGGAGATGTCCTTTTAATAAGGCTTTGAAGGTGGGGAGAGTGATCGTCTGTCTAGATCGAGGTACGGTGAGTAGGCTGGCATTAGAGGAGGCAAGTGCCTAATAGTAGGAGAGTAGCAAGGTGCAGTAGGAGGAGGGAAGGCGATCCAATGCTTAGAACGGTGTTTGGCACATAATAAGCGCTTAACAAATACCATAATCATTAACAGTATTGAGTGGCTTTAAAACCACTGGTGAGGAGTTTCTAGTTGACGAGGAGGTAGATAATAATGTTGGTATTTGTTGAGCGCTTACTATGTGCAGAGCACTGTTCTAAGCGCAGGAGCAGCTTCAGAGTGATCAGGTTGTCCCATCTGGGGCTCACAGTTTTAATCCCCATTGTACAGATGAGGTAACTGAGGCACACAGAAGTTAAGTGGCTTGCCCACAGTCACACCACTGGAGGTTCTTGAGGAGTGGGGTAACACGGCCTGAACGTTTTTGGTCAAAAACCATCAGGGCAGCAGTGTGAAGTGTGGCCTGGAGTTGGAAGAGACAGGAGACGAAACAACGCAATGACAATCTGGCCAGGACTGTGATCACTGCGATGGCTTTTTCAGCCATACAGGTATTTCTAGGTGAATTATAATGATTTGGTATTTGTTAAGCGCTTACTATGTGCCAAGCCCTGTTCTAAGTGCTGGGATAGATACAAGGTAATCAGTTCGTCCCACGTGGGGCTTACAGTTTTTATCCCCATTTTCCAGACGAGGGAAGAGAGGCACAGAGAAGTTAAGTGACTTGCCCAAAGTCACACAGGTGATCAGTGGCGGAGCTCTGACTCCCAAGCCTGGGCTCTTGCCACTGAGCCATGCTGCTTCTCAACGGCGTTGTCCGGGGAGCCTTTCTCGAATTACAAGGACAAGGACTTGGACGGATTCTTTAGAACGATCGACCGAGTTATAGGGAAGTAGGCAGTTAGCTGTTCAAGTTCTGCTTTTTTTTTTTCCACTATGTAAATGGTTTGGTAAGGCTCTTTGAAAAGTTCCTGGAGCATAGTAAGCGCTTAACAAATAGCATCTGGAACAAAGATTTCGATGCCCAGACAGCAGGCCCCTGTAGTGTTACTTTGGGGTGAATTTAATAATAATAATAATGGCATTTTTTAAGCGCTTACTATGTGCCCTGCACTGTTCTTAGCACTGGGGTAGATACAAGGTATTCAGGTTGCCCACACGGAGCTCCCAGTCTTAATTCCCATCTTACAGATGAGGCACAGACAAGTGACTTGCCCAAAGTCACACAGCTGATAAGTGGAGAAGCCACGATCAGAACACACAACCTCTTACTCCCAAGCCCGTGCTCTCTGCACTAAGCCACGAGGCTTCTGGAGAAGGAATGAGCAATACAGATCTCAACGGCATTTAAAATCACAGGGATACTAATGACAACAATCGTGGCATTTGTTAAGTACTTATTATGTGCCAAGCACTCTACTAAGCGCTGGGGTAGATACGAGATAATCAGGTCCCACACGGGGCTCATGTTCTAAGTAATACTTTTAGAGTGCTCTGCACAGAGGAAGTGCTCAATAAGTACTACTGATTGATCGATCTGCCCAAGATTTTAATGTCTGAAAGCTCCTTGTGAGCAAGGATCGTGTTTACCAACTCTACGGCTTGTACTCACCTGGATCTCATCATCTGGAGCCACGGCACACTCTCTACCCTCACCAATCGGGAATCCCTCTCTCTAGTCTGTAAGCTCGTTGTGGGCAGGGAATGTGTCTTTTTATCGTACTCTCCCAAGCGCTTAGTATATAGCACTCAATAAATACGACTGCCTATGAGGGAGAACGGGTACTGAATCCCCATTTTGCGGTGAGGGGACTGAGGCGCAGAGAAGTGAAGGGACCTTTGAAGGTCCCAGAGAAGACAGGAAGCAGAGCTGGGTTTAGGACCCAGGCCTGGGCTCTTTCCACTTGGCAGTGTTTCTTCCCAATAAAGTAAAATTTGTTTTTCACAGGTTTTTCCATGGGAGTTAAACCAGGAGGAAAACCCTCAGGGACAAACAAAACCCCCCGACTTTCCCTTCACACAGAAGCCAAGGGGATATGCCAGCCCCACCCTAACTATTTGAGGAGAGGGTAGGGGCCTGGGTGTCAGAGAATCCGGCTCTTCCATTGCTCTGAGACTCTCTAGACGCACCTCTAAATCGTAAACACGTCTCTAGGCTGAAAGCAGGGAATGTGTCGGTTATGCTGTTATACTGGACTCTCCTAAGTGCTCAGTACGGTGCTCGGCACACAGTAAGCGCCCAATAGATGCGACTGACCGACTTGGGCAAGTTAGGAAACCCCTCTGAGCCTCAGTTTCCTCATCCGTAAAAAATGGGGATTCAATAATTGTTCTCTCACCCTCTCAGGTTGAGAATCCCATATGGCACAAAGACTGTGTCTGGTTTGCTTATCTTGAATCTACCTCAGCGCTTTGCATAGCACTTAGCACATAGTAAGCACTTAACACCACCACAACTATCACTGTTATTGTTATTCCTGAACCACCACAGCCCTACTTGCAAAGACTGCAAGCTCCTTGTGGGCAGGGAATGTGTCTGTTTATTGTTGTACGGTCCTCTCCCAAGTGCTCAGTACAGTGCTCTGCGCAAGGTAAGGGCTCCATAAATGAGACTGAATGAATGACCAAATCTTGTTTGTGAACGGTCATTTGACCACAGAGAGCTACGGGAATTGGTTGGACACGGGCCAGAGCCAGAGGCGGCGAATCAATCAATAAATAGAGAAGCAGCGTGGCTCAGTGGAAAGAGCGTGGGCTTTGGAGTCAGGGCTCATGAGTTCGAATCCCAGCTCTGCCACTTGTCGGCTGTGTGACTGTGGGCAAGTCACTTCACTTCTCTGTGCCTCAGTTCCCTCATCTGTAAAATGGGGATGAAGACTGTGAGCCCCACGTGGGACAACCTGATTCCCCTATGTCTACCCCAGCACTTAGAACAGTGCTCGGCACATAGTAAGCGCTTAACAAATACATTATTAAATAGTATTTATCGAGCGCTTATTATGCGCCAAGCACAGTACTAAAAGCTTAGGAGAGTACGACGGAATTAGCAGATAGGAATCTCGCTCATTTTTTGTCTCAAAAAACTTAATTTGGAAAAAGTAACTTTGTTCTACAGGGAAATGAGTATGAAAATGCACGATAACAAAGGAGGTGAGGGACAAATTTTGTCCGTCATTTCACTGTCATCGAGCACAGCTCAAAAGACCAAATTGATGTTGGCTATTTTACTCATGTTCCTGCCAATTTAAAATCCATTTGTTCTTGGCAACGGAACCAACTCATTCAAGCCACCCACAATGAGGCAATTACATCAAGCAGCGAGGCCTCATGGCTAGAGCCTGGGCCCGGGAGTCAGAAGGACTTGGGTTCTAATCCCAGCTCCGCCACTTGTCTACTGTGAAACCTTGGGCAGTTCCCATCATTTCCTATGTACTCAGTTACCTCATCTGTAAAATGGGGATGAAGACTGAGTGCCCCATCCAACCTGATTTGCCTTTTTTTTAACGGTATCTGTTACGCGACTACTTTGTGCCAGGCACTGTTCTAAGTCCTGGGGTGGATACAATCTAATCAGGTTGGACACAGTCCCTGTCCCATATGGGGCTCACACGCATAATCCCTAATTCAGAGATGAGAGAACAGAGACCCAGAGAAGGGAAGTGACTTGCCCACGCGGCAAGCGGCAGAGTTAGAACCCAGATCCTTCCGTCTCCCAGGCCCATGTTCTATATCTACCCCAGCGCTTAGAACAGTGCTCTGCACATAGTAAGCGCTTAACAAATACCAACATCATTATTATTATTATCCACTAGGTCAAGCTGCTTTTCTTTGTGCCTGGCACATAGTAAGCTGCTTAACAAACACCAAAATGACTATTATTATCGTCATCGAGGCTGCAGGTTTTAAACCCCTTGAAACCTTGGCCCAGGTTTTACCCAGTGCAGACAAAACAGAACAGTGCCCTACTTGGCATCGGTGTTTTTACCCTGTCCGCTTGCTGGTGCCTTGGCCGATTCAATGGCCGACGCAATTGCCTCTGCTATTCCGAGCCAGTGCCGGGCCACGGGGAGCTAGCCTCCAACTAGCCACATCGGAAGACAGCGAGTCCCGCACTGAGACTCCGAAGGGAAAAGTCAATAACCGGGGGGGTCAGTCACTCGGCATCCATCAGATACTCCTCACCACTGGTTTCAAAGCGCTCAGTCGCCTTGCCCGCTCCTACTTCCCTTCGCCACCCTCCTACCACACCCAGCCCGCACACTTTGCTCTTCTAATGCCGACCTTCTCACCGTGCCTCCATCTTGCCGACCTCTTGCCCACGTCCTTCCGCTGGCCTGGAACGCCCTCCCTCCTCCCATTTGACAGTGACTCTCCCTTGCTTCAGAGCCTCATATCTTCCTCAGAGCGGCCTTCCCTGACGAAGCCCTCCTTTCCTCTTCTCCCACTCCTTTCTGTGTCGCCCTGACTTGTTCCTTTTATTCATCGCCCCCCTCCCATCTCCACAGCACTTATGTCCATATCTGTCATTTATTTATTTCTATTAATATCTGTCTCCCCCTCTCGAAGTTCGTTGTGGGCAAAGAATTTGTCCGTTCACCCATGTAGCGTACTCTTCTAAACGCTCAGTCCAATACTCTGCATATAGTAAGCGCTCGATAAATATAACTGACTGATTAATGGGGGTCACCGTAAAGTACAAAGTCATTCGCTGGGGGATTAAGGAAAAGAGGAAGGGGGCTGCTTGGCTGGAGAAGCAGCAGTCATCTTTGAGTTGGTTGGGATGAAGTAAACTTGAACATCTGCAGCAGAGAATGAAAACTGGAGATTCTCCAGAAAAATGCTGCGATCCGCAAGGAGCGACGTGGCCTAGTGAATTAAGCCTAGGACTAGGGGTCAGGTGGACCTGGGTTCTAATCCCAGCTTCGTCATTTGTCTGCTCTGTGACCCTGGGCAAAGTCATTTCACTCCTCTGTCCCTCAGTTATCTCATCTGTAGAATGGGGATAGAGACTACGACCTCTCCCAAGTGTTTGGTGCGGTGCTCCGCACACAGTAAGCGCTCAATAAATACGACTGAATGAATGGATGACTGTGAGCCCCACATGGGACACGGACGGTGTCCAACCTGATTATCTCGTATAATAATAATAATAATAATAATGTTGGTGTTTGTTAAGCGCTTACTACAAGCAGAGCACTGTTCTAAGCGCTGGGGTAGATACAGGGTAATCAGGTTGTCCCACGGGAGGCTCACAGTTAATCCCTATTTTACAGATGAGGTAACTGAGGCACAGAGAAGCTAAGTGACTTGCGCACGGTCACACAGCTGACAAGTGGCAGAGCCACGATTCGAACCCATGACCTCTGAGTCCCGGGCTCTTTCCACTGAGCCACACTGCTTCTCTATCCACCCCAGCGTTTAGAACAGTGCCTGGCGCATAGTAAGCGCTTGACAAATACCATCAAAAATGAGGAAAGGGGGCTTCAGGGGTTATTTCTGCCAGGAAAAAGGGTGGAAGAAATCCTGAAATGGCACAGCCAGGAAGGAAGAATCATTCTACTCGGAAAACAGTAGGTACCCAATAAGACACCCATGGTGCCCACTGAAGACTGAATCTCCAGATTCCTGCGCCTTTGCTCACACTGCCAACTAACAGCAATCCAGAATTTAGAGATGAATATTACAAAGAGAATGAAAAACAAAAAAAAAGGAGTGGGTTCTTTAGGGAGAGAAATTCCACCTCCCCCTTCCCATTCAAGTTCCACCTCCATGACTCTCCAGTCCTGCTGGGCATTTTCCGGAAATCAATGACAATATAGACCACTTATGTACATATCTGTAATTTACTGATTGATTGATTGATTTATGTCAATGTCTGCCTCCCCCGCTAGACTGTAAGCTCGTTGTGGGGCAGGGGATGTGTCTATTGTCATACTGTACTCTGCCAAGCACTTAGTACAGTGCTTTGCGCACAGAAAGCGCTCAATAAATACGATTGATAAATATGGCGATTGAATGCCCTTTTACTTGTCTATAGTTACAACTTCAGGCTCACTAAATTCACTCGGCACAAAAATTAATATACTCGAATGTAAAGTCGTCGAAACAAAAAAAGACTCCATTGGTTCTTGTTTAATGGTGTCTTTTCGGAGAAACCTTTCCTTACAGGCGGTAAAAACAGGTCGACATTAAGAGCCGGCTCCACCACGTGTCTGTTGTGTGACCTCGGGCAAGTCACTTCATTTCTCCGTGCCTCAGTTCTCTCATCAGGAAAATGGGGACTAGGACTATGAGCCCCATGTGGGACATGGTCTGTGTCCACCCTGATCAGCTTGTAATCTACCCTGGAGCTTAGTACAGTGCCTGGCTCATAGTAAGCACTTAACAAATAGCATTTCTAAAAAAACAAAAAATAAAAGCACCATGGGCTGGAATGAGTACGTGGGCTGCGATTTGTCTACATGATCATGCCGCCCCAGGGTAGGTAGACAGCTCGTTGTGGGGAGGGAGCATGTCTGCTTTATTGTTTTATTATACTCTCCCAAGCGCTTAATACAGTGCTCTGCCCACAGTAAGCGTTCAATAAATCCCACTGATTGACAGTGAGAACCATCCTCCATCCCAATCAGGGTACTACGCGTCCTTTCCTGTACCTCCTCACTCCACGAGGAGAGGAGGAACTTGCTCCATTCTCAACTTACCTACATCTTCGTAATCATTATGGTATTTGTTAAGCGCTTACTATGGGCCAGGGACTGTACTAAGCAATGGGGTGGATACAAGCAAATCGGGTTGGATGCAGTCCCTGTCCCACGTGGGGCTCACGGTCTCGATCCCCATTTTACAGATGAGGTAACTGAGGGAAAGAAGAGTGAAGTGACTTACCCAAGGTCGCACGGCAGACGTGTGGTGAGCTAGGATTAGAACTCATGACCTTCTGACTCCCAGGCCCGGGCTCTAGCCATTACTCCATGCTGTTTCTTGCCACATTCGCCCCGACAGTTTATGCCGTGGGCATCAAGGCCAGAAGATTTCGGCACACATTTAAAGTGTCATTCATTCGATCGTACTTATTTAGTGTTTACTGCGTGCAGAGAGCACTGTACTAAGCACTGGGACAGTACAATATCACACTAAACAGACACATTCCCTGCCCAAACAAGCTTACAGTCTTGAGAATTCAACAATCCATCATATTTATTGAGCGCTTTACTGTGCGCTGTACTAAGCACTTGGGAGAGTAATAATAACCATAATAATAAGAGTATTTGTTTAACGCTTGCTATTTGCCAAGCAATGTTCTAAGCGCTAGGGTAGATTTAAATTAATCAGGTTGGACACAGTCCCTGTCCCGCATCATGCTGACAGTCTAAGAGTGAGGAAGTAGGACTGAACCCCCGTTTTACAGATGAGTTAACTGAGGCACGGAGAAACTAAGTGACCTGCTCAGGGTCACACAGCAGACACAGGGCAGAGCCGGGATTAGAACCCACATCCTCTGACTTCCAGGCCTGCGCTCTTTCCACTAGGCCACGTTCCTTCCCAATAAAACAATACAACGATACAAAACAACATTGTATTATTACATCGTATGTTGTATTATACAGTACAATATCCTCATTGTTAGACTGTTACACTGTATTGTTATAATATACATCCAATATAACGATATAACAATATTGTATTGTTACAATAGATATATAACAATATAACAGATGCGTTCCCTGCCCTCGCAAGCTCACTGTCTATTGGGGGAGACACACATTAATAGAAATAAATAAATTACGGATATAAGTGCCGAGGGGCTGGAGGGAAGGGAATGGAGGGAACGAGTCAGGGTGACACAGAAGGGAGACGGAACGGAAGGCTATCACATCAATCAACTGCTAAATCAGAAAAATTGCTCCTACTGCTTCCCAGCAACCCACCGAGCCCACCATCCTAAACCTCATAATCTAGAGAAGGATCAATTGTTCAGAGTCGGAGGATCTGAGTTCTGATCTTGCGTCCACCACTCGTCTGCAGGGTGATCTCGGGCAAGTCACTTCACTTCTCTGTGCCTCAGTTCCCTCATCTGGAAAATGGGGATGAAGACTGTGAGCTCCACGTGGGAAATGGACCGTGTCCAACTTGATTAGCTTCCATCTATCCCCTTCCAATCCTCCTCCTTCCAGTTTAGACTGAGAGCCCCATGTGGGACTTGAATCTATCCCAGTGCTTGGACAGTTTCTGATACACATAATAAGTACTTAAGAGTTATCATAAAAAAAAAAATCTAAGGAAACCAAGGTCAAGATTCTCTTCTTGTAGAGACAGATGTCTTACCCTACATTTTATTACAGTATTAAGCACTTATTAACTGCCAAGCAGGCTGCAAACTCATTGTGAGTAGCGACCGTGTCCTCAAACTCTGTTGCGCTGCACTCGCCAGAGCGCTCAATACAGTGCTCTGCAAAGAGTAAGCGCTCAGTAAACACCATCGATAGGTGATATAAGCACTGAGGGAGATTATAAGATAATCAGATCAGACACGGTCCCTATCATTTTTTGAATCGCATTTATTGAGTGCTTACTGTGTGCACAGCACTATACTAAGCGCTTGGGAGAGTATCTCAAACAGGGTTCAGGGCCAGGTCCCCCCAATCTGTCAAGTCTCCTGGCGTTTCTAGGCCCGGGGCCAGAAAGCCAGCTGGTGATTAATTCTGCAAATGGCCAAGTTAACGACGGGCGACGGGTCTTTCCATTCTGTTTACTCACCCGCTGGTTCAGAGAACGTTTCATTTGGCAAACGCTGCTTCGGTTAATGACATAAGAAACAAAGTGAAAAATTAAAAACCAGAAACAGCATCCTGGAAGAGTTTGGTCTTTGAAGAGGAGCTGGAGCCACGCAGGGCTAATCTGACAGCCAGCTGATTCCACAAAACATGGAAAGAGGACAGTCCCTGTTGTGCACGGAGAGAAGGTCTCTCCTACCCATTCTATCGAGGAGGGTACAGTTGCCCAGAGAGGGAAAGTGACTGGTCCAAGATCACACAGCAAATCGGTAGCAGAGCCGGGATCTGAACCCAGGCCCCCTGTGTCCCAGCCCGGTGCTCTTTCCGTTGCGGGGCATGGCTTCCCCAGGAGAAACGGAAAGAGGGGCGGAGGGAAGCAACGTGGCCTAGTGGAAAGAGCACGGGCCTGGAGGCCAGAGGACCTGAGTTCTGATCCTGCCTCTACCACTGTCTTTGGAGTGACCTTGGGCAAGTCACTTCAGGTCTCTGTGCCTCAGTTACCTCATCTGCAAAATAGGGATCCAATCCCTGTTCTCCCTCCTGCTTTGCCTGGGAGCTGCATGTATTTACTACAGCGCTTGGCTCGGAGAAAACGCTGAATACTATTACTATTATCATTAGGAGGGTGGCTAGGGAGGAAGGATTTATTATTATTCATTCAATCATATTTATTGAGTGCTTACTGTATACAAAGCAATGTACTAAGCGCTTGGAAGAGTACAGTATAACAATAAACCGACACATTACCTGCCCACAACAAGCTTATAGTCTAAAGATGGAGGTTTGGCTTAGCCTCCCCCATTTCAAAGTCTTATTGAAGGCACACTTCCTCCGAGAGGCTTCCCTGACTACGCCTTCAGTCATTTATTCATTTGTTCAGCCGTGTGCAGAATACTGTAGTAAGTGCTTGGAAAGTACAATTCAGCAATAAAGAGACAATCCCTGCCCACGCTGGGCTCACAGTCTAGAAGGGGGGAGACGGACGTCATTTCTTCTTCTCCCACTCCCTTCTGCCTCGCCCTTACTCACTTCCTCCATCCCTCACCACCCCTCAGCCCCACAACATTTATGTCCATCTCTGTAATTTCTTTCTTTCTATTAATGTCCATCTAGTTCATCGTGGGCAGGGCACGCGTCTGTGATGTTGTTACATCTGCACTCTCCCAAGTGTTTAGTACAGTGCTTTGCATTCATTCAGTTGCATTTTTTGAGCATCCACTGTGTGCAAAGCACTGTGCTAAGCGCTCGGGAGAGTACACTACACCAGAAAACGGATATATTCCCTGCCCACAATGACCTCACAGTCTAGAGAGGGAGACATTAACAGAAATAAATAAATTACAGATATATACGTACACACGGTAAGCGCTAAAAAAATACGATTGAATATCTGTAATTTATTTAGTTCTATTAACGTCTGACTCCTCTTCTAGGCCGTGAGCTCTTTACGGGCCCGGAATGTGTCTGTTTATGGTGTATTGTCCTCCCCCAAGTGCTCAGTACGGAGCTCTGCACACTTTAAGCATTCAATAAATACGACAGACTGCCTAACTTGGCTTTTCGCCTGCACAAGGTTTGCTCCAGGAAACACGAGAGAAGTGGGGGAAAAAGGATAATCCACGCTCTCCAACGCGGGCATCCCCCAACCCACACTTTGTTGCCATCTATGGGGCTTAGTGGCTAGAACTCAGGCCTGGGGATCAGGAGGACCTGGGTTCTCATCCTGGCTCTGCCACATGTCTGCTGTGTGACCTCGGCCCAGTCACTTCACTTCTCTGGGCCTCAGTTACCTCATCTGTAAAATGGGGATTAAGAGTGTGAGCCCCATGGAGGACAGGGACCTCGCCTGACCTGATTAACTTGTATCTACCCCGGCACTTAGAACAGTGCTTGGCACATAGTAAGCGCTTAACAAGTATCATAATTATCCATAAATTAATTTATAATAAATTAAATTATTATCTACAGAGACTGGACCAGAAACAGAGCCTGAGATCACTGTCTTGGATGGAGAAATAAATGGACTTCTCGACGCCGGGCCCCAAGTCTCCTCATCCAACAGTCGCGTGTACTGAGCGCCTATCGAGCACCTAACACTATACTAGAAGCCCTCGAGCTTCTTAATAATAATTGCGGTATCTGTTAAATCGTGCAGTACGTGCCAGGCACTGTTCTAAGCCCCGGGGTAGATACGAGATAATTGGGTTGAACATATTCCCCGTCCCACAAGGGCTCACGGACTTAATCCCCATTGTACAGTTGAAGGAACTGAGGTCCAGGGAAGTAATGGGACTCGCCCAAGGTCACCCAGCAGACAAGTGGCAGAGCCAGGATGAGAACCCAGCGTGGCTCAGTGGAAAGAGCCCGGGCTTGGGAGTCAGAGGTCATGGGTTCGAATCCCGGCTCTGCCACTTGTCAGCTGTGTGACTTTGGGCAAGTCGCTTCACTTCTCTGTGCCTCAGTTACCCCATCTGTAAAAGGGGGATTAAGACTGTGAGCTTCATGTGGGACAACCTGATTACCCCGTATCTACCCCAGCGCTTAGAACAGTGCTATAACAGCATATAGTAAGCGCTGAACAAATACCAACATTATTATTATTAACCCGGGTCCCTCCTGATTCCCAGGCCCGGGCTCTAGCCACAGGCCACGCTGCTTCTCACTCATCACTTATTCATTTTATCATTCATTCATCTTGCTTCAACTGGATCAGGACCAGCCCAGATCAGCTGAGGCCGTTTCATCTGAAGGTTGCGGACCACGGCTGGGCATGTCTCCCCTCTCCTCAAGAAAGTCCAGTGGTGGCCCATCCACCTCCGCAACAAAAACGAACTCCTCGCTGTTGGCTATAAAGCAGTCCACCATCTTGGCCCCTCCTACCTCACCTCGCTTCTCTCCTTCTACAACCCAGCCCGCACACTTCACTTCTCTAATGCTTCTTAGAGAAGCAGCGTGGCTCAGCGGGAAGAGCCCGGGCTTGGCAGTCAGCGGTCATGGGTTCGAATTCCGGCTCGGCCACTTAGCTGTGTGACTGTGGGCAAGTCACTTAACTTCTCTGTGCCTCAGTTCCCTCATCTGTAAAATGGGGATTAACTGGGAGCCTCACGTGGGACAACCCGATTACCCCGTATCTCCCCCGGCGCTTAGATCGGTGCTCTGCACAAAGTAAGTGCTTAAATACCAACATTATCATCATTATTATTATTACGAATGCCGATCTCCTCGCTCTGCCTCAATCTCGTCTATCTCGCCGCTGTCTCTTGCCCAAGACCTGCCTCTGGTCTGGAATGCCCTCCCTCCTCAAATCTGACAGACAGTCACTCTTCCCCTCTTCAAAGCCTTAAGGAAGGCACGTCTCCTCCAGGAAGCCTTCCTTGACTAAGCCCCCCTTTCCTCTTCTCCAGCTCCCTTCTGCCTCACCCTGATTTGCTCCCTCTCTTCTTCCCCCCATCCCAGCCCCACAGCACTTACGTTCGTATCCGTAATTTATTTTTTTACGTTAATGTCTGTCTCCCCTAGACTGCAAGCTCGCTGTGGGCAAGGAATGTGTCTGTTTATTGTTATACTGTACTCTCCCAAGCACTTAGTACAGTGCTCTGCATTCAGTAAGTGTTCAATAAATCCGACTGAATGTACTCTCCCAAGCGCTTAGTACAGTGCTCTGCACATAGGAAGTGCTCAATAAATCCGATCGGCCGATTGATCGACTGAAAAGACGGGGAAGTGAGAGATCTTGTGGATGTGGAAAAGAGTCCAAATTCCAATACTGTTCATCCCCTTGATACTATTTATTGCTATTGTTTTTGTCTGTCTCCCCCGATTGGACTGTAAGTCCGTCAATGGGCAGGGATTGTCTCTATCTGTTGCCAAATTGTACATGCCAAGCACTTAGTACAGTGCTCTGCACATAGTAAGTGCTCAATAAATACTACTGAATGGATGAATCTAACATCCAGAGGGCCAACTCTTAATGTCCTAAAAGGAGTCTTAATAAAGAGTAACAGCTCCAAGTTCAAAGGATAATTGGTAGACTGGCTTTCAGCAAGATGTAATTTTCTGTTGCAAAGATCACAGGGAATGAACACTTTTATTTGTGGGCTTTCATGACAACCCACAAATTCTCATTCAGGAAACGGGCATGGCACTGCAACTGTCTGTCTGAATTCACATCGGAGTTTTGGAGCCATAGCTGCGCTACCTTGTCCCCGCAATTTTTCAACCGTCGGAAAAGGTGTTTTTGCCTTCTGCTCTGATGATCCTGGCCCATGAATTTCAAAAAACAAGCCCAAACTGGATGGCTAGTTTAACCCATGAGTCGCAGGATACTCTCTGGAGACCTGCGATGACCCAGCGTCGTGGCGCAGAGGATGTGCCTGTTCTATTATTGGGTTGTACTCTCCCAAGCGCTTAGTATAGTGACCTGCACATGGTAAGCGCCCAATAAATACGATCGATCGATTCGACAGGGCAGGCACACAGTAAGCACCCAGTAAATACAACTGATTGGATAGGGTACAGGCCAGGGAATCAGAAGGACCTGGCTTGTAATCTCGGCTCTGCCACGTGACCTTGGACGAGTCATTGAACTTCTCTGTGCCTCACTTACCTCGTCTGTAAAATGGGGATTAATACCGTGAACGCCATGTGTGACATGAATTGCGTCCAACCTGATTATCTTGTACCTACCCCAGAGCTTAGTATAGCGTTTGACACATAGTAAGCGCTTAACTACTTACTATGAAGTTACCGTTCAAAAAAAATTACCCACCGAATATGGGACAATAGCCAGGAGAGAATTGTGTCAGTAAAATCAAAGCTACCTAGCGTTTCTAGATGATGGCTGCGATCTATAGTGTCGACAGAAGTCGAGAGATCTGCTCGAAGCAGCGGGACAGAGCGCCTTGCACAATGTAAGTACTTAAATGCCGTTTAAAAGAAGGTCAAGGTGGAATAGGATAGAAAAAAATCAACTCAATTTATTAATAATAATAATAATAATGATTGTGGCATTTGTTAAGCATTACACTGTTCTAAGCACTGGGATAGACACAAGATAATCGGGTTGGACACGGTCCCTGTCCCACGTAGGGCTCACAGTCTTGATTCCAGATGAGGGAACTGAGGCCCAGAGAAGTAAAGTGACTTTGCCCAAGGTCACCCAGCAGACGATTGGCGGAGGCAGGATTAGAACCCAGGTCCTTCTGACTCTCAGAACCATGCTCTAACCACTAGACCATGCTGCTTGGAGGACCCGTTCACTCGTGATCCTCGGAGAAAGCAGTCCCAGATCTTAGGGAGCCAAACGGCATTCAATCGATCGATTTATTGAGCACTTACTGTGTGCAGAGCACTGGACCAAGTGCTCAGGAGAGGACAATATAGAGACGATCTCTGCCGTTTTAGGAGCTTACAGTCCAGTGCGGGAGGCAGATGTTAAAATAAATTGCAGCCCAACTCTGGTTCCCTGCCATTCTCCAGGGGTTTGCCAACAGGGAGGTCTAATGAATTTGGAGCGATAAAGACCACTGGAATCTCTGCTTCGAGTTACCTAGGGTATTTTGCAACATCGCCTCTTTTTTTTTTTTTAGCCTGTTTGACAGGATCCTTGGGGCTACTAAATGGTCCCGCCCTCACACACTTCCAATTTAATTCCATTTATTGATATCGATGCCTGCTTACTTGTTTTAATGTGCAAATATCTATAATTCTATTTATTTATATTGATGCCTTTTTACTTGTTTTGATGTCTCTCTCCTCCCTTCTAGACTATAAGCTCGGTGTGGGCACGGACTGTCTCTCTTTTTTGCTGGTCCGTATTTTCCAAGCGCTCAGTACACTGCTCTGCGCGCAGTAAGCGCTCAATAAATACGATTGATTGAATGAATCATCGTCGGAAGCTCATGGTTTACCGACTAACAGCCCTGTACCGAGCCATTATAGCGCCTTCATTCATTCAATCGTATTTATTGAGTGATTACTGTGTGCAAAGCACTATACTAAGCGCTTGGGAGAAAAGAGTATAACAACAGACACATTCCTGTCCACAACAAGCTCACAGTCTAGAGGGGAAGGCAGATGTTAATGTAAATAGATAAATAAATTACAAATACATATATATACGTATGTGCTGTGGGGATGGGAGGGACAAGAAAAGGGAGTGGGAGGAGTGGAGGACTTAGTCAGGGAAGGCTTCTTGGAGGAGATGTGCCTTCGATAAGGTTTTGAAGTCGGGGAGAATCATCTGTCTGAGGAGCTGGAAAAGCTATAAAATTGAATTCAGCTTTAGTTTGCTTGTTTTGGGGGTTGGTTTGGTTTTGTTAAATGGTTATCCTTTAAGCGCTTACTATGTGCCCGCCACTGTACTAAGCACCGGGGTACGTACAAGCTAATCGGGCCAGAGTCCATGTCCCACATGGGACTCAAGGTCTTTATCCCCATGTGTACATTCCAAGGGCTTAGTACAGTGCTTTGCACATAGTAAGCGCTCAATAAATACTATTGAATGAAGTAGCTGAAGCCCAGAGAAGTGAAGCGAGTTGCCCAAGATCTCACAGAAGACAAGGAGCAGAGCTGGGATCAGAACCCAGGTCCTCTGACTCCCAGGCCCCAGGCTCTATTTTTTGATAGTGACATGATTGGATTTAGCATGAACTTAGGGAGAGAGGGAGTCTATGCAGTAACTGCAACTCTGTGAAAAATTATTATTTTTCTCTTCACCAGAGAGACTGAATATCGTGGGGCTCATTACCTGAATCCCAGCTCCGCCACTTGTCAGCTGTGTGACTGTGGGGAAGTCACTTCTCTGTGCCTCGCTTACCTCATCTGTAAAATGGGGATTAACTGTGAGCCTTCCGGGGGACAACCTGATTACCCTGCATCTCCCCCAGCGCTTAGAACAGCGCTCTGCACATAATAAGCGCTTAACAAATACCAACATTATTATTATCTCAGCGATCCGATACGCGCCCGCTCAGGCTGGGCCGGGTTTTGTGACTCAGAGGCAAACACAACCCTACACACAACCGTAGACGGAGACACAAACAAACCTACGAATTTTGAAACACGAGTAGGTGCTCCCAATGTCCCAAACCAGTGGGCAAAGCTTAGAGAGGCAGCGTGGCCTAACGGATAGAGCCCGGGCCTGGAAGTTTAGAAAGACCTGGGTTCATTCAATAGTATTTATTAAGCACTTACTATGTGCAGAGCACTGTACGTAAGCGCTTGGAACGTACGATTCGGCAACAAATAGAGACAATCCCTGCCCAATGACGGGCTCACAGTCTAATCAGAGAAGCGGCGTGGCTCAGTGGAAAGAGCCCCGGCTTGGGAGTCAGAGGTCACGGGTTCTAATCCGGGTTCTGCCGCTTGTCAGCTGTGTGACTTTGGGCCAGTCTCTTCACTTCTCTGGGCCTCAGTTCACTCATCTGTCAAATGGGGATGAAGATCGTGAGCCCCACGTGGGACAACCCGATCTCCTTGTATCCCCCTCCAACGCTCAGAACAGCGCTTTGCACATAGTAAGGGCTTAACGAATACCATCATTATTATTAATCTGCTAATCCTGGCTCCGCCACTTGTCTGCTGTGTAACCATGGGCAAGTCATTTCACTTTTCTCTGCCTCAGTTCTCCTGTTCTCCCTCCTTCTTAGACAGGGAACTCCATGTGGGACAGGCACTGTGAGCGACCTGATTAACTCCTAACTACCCCAGCACTTAGAACAGTATTTAACACATAGTAAGCGCTTAATACATACCATAAAAACAAATACCATTTTTAATATGGTTTTTGGTAAACACTTGAACGTACTAAATGCCGGGTACATGCGAGCTAATTGGGTTGGACAGAGATCCTGTCCCACGTGGAGCTCACGGTCTTAATCAGCGTGGCTCAGTGGAAAGAGCCCGGGCTTGGGAGTCAGAGGTCATGGGTTCTAATCCCGGCTCTGCCACTTGTCAGCTGTGTGACTGTGGGCAAGTCACTTAACGTCTCTGTGCCTCATTTACCTCATCTGTAAAAAGGGGATGAAGATCGTGAGCCTCACGTGGGACAACCTGATGACCCTGTATCTTCCCCAGCGCTTAGAACAGTGCTCTGTACATAGTAAGCGCTTAAGAAATACCAACACTATTATTATTATTATTATTATTATTATTATTAATCCCCACTTTGCAGATGAGGTCACTGAGGCCCAGAGAAGTGAAGTGACTTGCCTGAGATCATACAGCAGATAAGTGGCAGAGCGGAATTAGAACCCAGGGCATTCTGCCTCCCAGACCCGTGCTCTATCTACCAGGCTATTCCGCCTCCCTGGGCAAGTCACTTCACTTCTCTGTGCCTCAGTTCCCTCATCTGTTAAATGGGGTTTAAGACTGTGAGCCCCATGTGGGACAGGGACCGTGTCCAACCCGATCACCTTGGATCCAGCCCGGCACATAATAAAGTGCTAGGCACGCTGTAAGCATTTAATAAATACCACTGGGAAAAAAATGTAGTTTTCACTTCTACCTAATGGGCATCTTGACTTTAAACTGGAGTCAGAATTCACTCCCATCTCCAGGTCTCCCACGGAGTCACCTCCAAACTCACTCAAACGCCCTCCGACTGTCTGCCTACTTCCACAAGACCTGCTCTCTGAGGTCTGGCATTTCATCACCTTCCCCTCAGCTCAGTCCAGATCAAACCTTGTGTCACGAAATGCAATTTCTGTGATAACTGTTGACTTCCCCTCTTTCCTCCTCCTGAGGTGGAGGGAGGATGAAAGTTTGCTCTGGGGCAAAAAGTCCCGCTTTGGAGCTGCTCGGCACAACACAACACACCCCTAACCTACAAACTCTCACCCGCTCTGGACTGTAAGCTCCTTGTGGGCGGGGAATGGCTCTCTTTACTGTTGTATCGTCCTCTCCCAAGCGCTTGGTACAGTGCTCTGCGCACAGTGAGCACTCGATAAATACGACTGAACGGATGAAGAAGCACCACACGCCCTGCACGACTGCAAAACACACAAACTCATCATGCAAATACACTCAGCTTGCACAACCACACACCTTGCACACGCAAAGACACCTGAATCGTCACTAGCCTGTACCCATCCGCACACTGACTTGGTATATGCACTACACTGAAGGCTCGCTGTCAGGAGAGATGTCTACCAATTCTGTGGCTTTGTAATAATAATAATAATAATAATGTTGGTATTTGTTAAGCGCTTACTATGTGCAGAGCACTGTTCTAAGCGCTGGGGGAGACACAGGGTCATCGGGTTGTCCCACGTGGGGCTCACGGTTAATCCCCATTTTACAGATGAGGTAACTGAGGCACAGAGAAGTGAAGTGACTTGCCCACAGTCACACGGCGGCCAAGTGGCAGAGTCGGGATTCGAACCCAAGACCTCTGACTCCCAAGCCCGGGCTCTTTCCACTGAGCCACGCTGCATTAAGAGCTTACTCTGTGCTAAGCACCGTTCCGAGCGCTGGGGTTGATACAAGGTAATCGGGTTGTCCCCCGTGGGGCTCACAGTCGTCAACCCCATTCTCCAGATGAGGTCACGGAGGCCCAGAGAAGTGAAGTGACTTGTCTAAGGTGACACAGCAGGCAAGTGGCAGAGCCGGGATTAGAACCCACATCCTCGGACTCCCAAGCCACGGTGGACAGGGAACAACGTCTGCTAATTCTGTTGTACTGTACGCTCCCAAGTGCTTAGTACGGTGCTCTGCACACAGGAAACACTCGGCAAATACGCCTGAATGATGCCCTCAGCCACTGCAAACAGTGCTCTTCTAGATTGTTCGCTTGTTGTGGACAGGGAACACTACTGTACGCTCTTACTCTCTTAGCACAGTGCTCTGCACACAGTACATGCTCAACAAAAAGGGCTGATGGATTAAGCGACCTGTGGCAGGGAACGCGTCTGCCAACTCTATTATACTATACTCTCCTGAGCTCTCAGTACAGTGCTCTGCACACAATAAGCGCTCAATAAATACCACTGATCAAGCTCCTTGTGGACAGGGAACGTGTCCACTAAATCGACTGCACCGTCCCCCCTCCAAGCGCTTAGTACAGTGCTGCACGCAATTCGCCTTCAACCACGGCCTGTCGGACAGCGTGTGGGTCTGGGAGAAGGACCCGGATTCTAATCCTACCTCCGCCAGACGCCTGCTGCGTGACCTTGGGCGCTTCACTTCTCCCTCTGGACTGTAAACTCGTTGTGGGCAAGGAGTGTCTCTGTTTATGGTTGCATTGTACTCTCCCAAGTGCTTAGTACAGTGCTCTGCACACAGTCAGCGCTCAATAAATACGAGTGAGCGATTAAGCTCCTGGTGGACAGGATAATGATGGCATTTGTGTGACCGGCACTGTTTAATCTACTGCATTCGGCACGGCCAAGTGGCGAGAGCATGGGTTTGGCAGTCCGATGACGTGGGTTCTAATCCCGAATCTGCCACTTTTCTGCTGTGTGACCTCGGGCAAGCCACTTCACTTCTCTGGGCCTCAGTTTTCTCATCCGTAAAATGGGGATGGAGACCGTCGGCCACCTCGTATGTCCCCCAGCGCTTAGGCCAGTGGCACCTACTAAGCGCTTAACCGACACCCTAATTACCAAATGCCGTCATTATGATGGTCGTTCACTTGCCTGGGCCTCAGTTTTCTCCTCTGTAAAGTGGGGATGGAGACCGTCGGCCCCCCGTGGGGCCACCTCGCATCTCCCCCAGCGCTTAGCCCAGTGGCACCTCCTAAGCGCTTAACCCCATAATTACCAAATGCCGTCATTAGGATGCTTGTTCACTCCTCTGGGCCTCAGTTCCCTCATCTGCAAAATGGGGGTGAAGACGGTGAGCCCCACGTAGGACGCAACGCGATAAGCTTGTCTCCACCCCAGCGCTTAGCACAGTGCCTGGAACATGGTAAGCGCTTAATAAAATGCCATAATTCTTCTTCTTCTTGATTGACTGATCGATCCGCGACCGGATGGATGCTTTCCATAACGAGAGACTCCCCCGCCCCCCCCCCCCCCCACCGAGGACGAGACGGATGACGGATTCCCACCCTCCCCAATTTGGGGGTCCCCCCGGCCCCCAGCCCCCCTACCTGGCTGGCTTTGTGGAATTGCTTCTTCAGTCCGGCCACTGACATCCTGAGCTGCTCCGGGGGCTGGGCGGACCCCGGTCCCCCTCCCCCAAAAGCCCCCCCAAACCCGGGGGGCAGGGACGGGCGCGGGGGCGCGGCTGCCTCCAGGCCCGTGCCCGGCCCGCCTGCGCGCTCCCAGCCGCGCGCGCCCCCCCCGCCACCGGCCCGCGCGCCCGCAGGCGCCCCGTCGCCCCGCCCCTCCCCCAACGGCCGCCGGCCGCCGCTCCCCCCAGCCAATAGGAAGGCCGGGTTCCAACGCCTCGGAAGCCCATTGGCCAAGGCGGGGCTCTATGCAGATGAGGCGGCGGGCGGCCGCCCACGCGGCGCGGTTGCGTTGGAGACGGGGAGGCGGTTGGAGGGGCCGTGGGGGGTCGCGCGCATCCCCCCGGGCCTCACGGCCCAGAAGCCCGTCAATCAATCAGTGGTGCTTATTGAGCGCTTACTACGGGCAGAGCACTGTACTAAGCTCCTTATGGGCAGGGTGATAATCGTGATAACCATGATCGTGCTAATGATGACGGCGATGATGATGACATGGAGAAAATAATAATAATAATTGTGGTTTTTGCTAAGAACTTACTATGTGCCGGGCACTGTACTAAGTAGTAATAATGTTGGTATCTGTTAAGCGCTTACTATGTGCAGAGCACTGTTCTGAGCGCTGGGGGAGATACAGGGTAATCAGGTTGCCCCTCGTGAGGCTCACAGTTAATCCCCATTTTACGGATGAGGGAACTGAGGCACAGAGAAGTGAAGTGACTTGCCCACAGTCACACAGCTGACACGTGGCAGAGCTGGGATTCGATCCCATGACCTCTAATTCCCAAGCCCAGGCTCTTTCCGCCGAACCACGCTGCTTATTGAGTGCTTACTACGGGCAGAGCACTGTACTAAGCTCCTTATGGGCAGGGTGATAATAATAATAACGATGATCATACTGATGATGACGACGATGATGATGACATGGAGAAAATAATAATAATTGTGGGTTTTGCTAAGAACTTAGTATGTGCCAGACACTGTCCTAAGTATTGGGTTGGATGCAAGTAACCTGGGTTGGACACCGTCCCTGTCATGCGTTCATTCGTTCAGTACTATTTATTGAGCGCTTACTATGTGCAGAGCACTGTACTAAGCGCTTGGAAGGTACAATTAGGCAACAGATAGAGACCATCCCCGCCCAATGATGGGCTCACGGTCTAATCGGGGGAGACAGGCGGACAAAAACAAAACAACATAATCACGATAAATAGAATCAAGGGGATGGACACCTCATTAACAAAATAAATAGGGTAATAAAAATATATATAAATGAGCACAGTGCTGAGGGGAGGGGAAGGGAGAGGGGGAGGAGCAGAGGGAAAGGGGGCTTAGCTGAGGGGAGGTGAAGGGGGAAAGAGGGAGAGAGCAGAGGGCGGAGGGGGAGCAGAGGGGGAGCAGAGGGAAAAGGGGAAGCTCAGTGTGGGAAGGCCTCTTGGAGGAGGTGAGCTCTCAGGAGGGCTTTGAAGAGGGGAAGAGAGGAGGTGAGGAGGGAGGGCATTCCAGGACAGCGGTAGGACATCCCACAGGGGGTTCACAGTCTTCATCCCCATTTTACAGATGAGCTAGCTGAGGCCCAGAGAAGTCAAGTGCAATCAATCATATTTATAGAGCGCTTATTGTGTGCAGAGCCCTGTAATAATAATAATAATGATGGTATCTGTAAAGTGCTTACTATATGCCAAGCATTGTACCAAGCGCTGGCTTGGATACAAGCACATAGGGTTGGACACGGTCCCTGTCCCACATGGGGCTCACGGTCTTCGTTCCCGTTTTACAGATGAGGTAACTGAGGTACAGAGAAGTGAAGTGGCTTACCCAAGGCAACACAGCAGACAAGCGGCGGAGCAGGGTTGAGAACCCAGGTGCTTCTGACTCCCAGGCCTTTGCTCTATCCACTAACCGTGCTGCTTCTCTGTGTTTGCTAACTGTGTTGTATTCTCCCAAGGGCTTAATACAGTGCTCTGTAAACCCTCAGTAAATACCACTGATTGATTGATTGATTGATTGATTGATTGAGGGAGTAAAATAGCACCCGAGCAAATAGTAGCCTAGTGGCCAAAGGGTACCTGGCCTCTCTGCTCCTTCCTATCCTCAAAGAAAACGCCAGAAAGTCACATCAGCAAGTAACGTCAGCTCACACACATGGCAAAGTGGCACTGCCCTCCTCGGGAAGCAGTGCAGCCTAGTGGATAGAGCACGGGCCTGGGAGTCAGAAGGACCTGGGTTCCAATCCCGGCTCTGCCACTTGTCTTGGTGACCTAGGACAAGTCGCTTAACTTCTCCAGGCCTCAGTTCCCTCACCTGTAAAATGGGGATGAAGTCTGTGAGCCCTCTGTGGGACAGGGACTGTGTCCAACCTGATTAACTTGTATCTACCCCAGAGCCTGGCACATAATAGGCACTTTAAAATAAAATAAAATAAAAAAATAAGGGAGCAGGAAAACACACCTGTACTAGCCACCCATCCCGGAACATGGTCGACCTCTCCAGAATGATCAGTTGTCCTGTTCTTTTCTCTCACTAGAGAGACCAGTCATTCTGAATCTACCTACTGCTCCCTAGAACCTGTAGATGCCGAGGGAGGGGATGCAGAAAGGGAAACAGCGAGGTGGGGAGGGGAAGGAGTCAGGATTTCTCCTCCTTCTGGACCACTGACCAACCAGGAAGAAGCCAAGCCCTCTTCCATCCTTACTCCTCCTCTCCCACCCCAAACAGGTAGAAGTAGCCTTTCCAAAACTGAGATTACGAGGAACTCTTCGAATCACCGAATTTATTTAGGATGGTGGCAAGATTAGGGAGTTCCAGAAGTATCAAGGATCGTCGACTGGATGTACCTATTTTTTCACCCTCTACTGTTCGTTGAAATTTGGAAAATGTGCTTGTAATTGTCCCTCAGGCATTCTTTCTAGCGTCCAGTCCTTAGCTCTACAAGCATGAGAGGGTCAACCGAATGGCGACGAGGGTGAGGATGATGATCATGGCGAGGATGTTAATGACAATTATGATGAATAATAATAATTGTGGTATTTGTTAGGTGTTTACTATGTGCCAGGCACTGTACTAAGCGATAGGGTGGATACAAGTAGATCGGATTGAACATAGTCCCTGCCCACATCTCAATCCCTATTTTACAGATGAGGTAATTGAGGCCCGGAGAAGTTAAGTGACTTGCCCAAGTTTACACAGCAGACAAGCGTGAGGAGCAGCGTGGCGTAATGGTTAGAGCATGGGCTTGGGAGTCAGAAGGACCTGGGTTCTAATCCTGGCTCTGCCACTCGTCTGTTCTGTAACCTGGGGCAAGTCAATTCACTTCCTCATCTGTAATATGGGGATTAAGAGAGTGAGCTCCGTGTGGGATAGAGATCGTGTCTAACCTGATTATCTCCAGTGCTTAGAACAGTGCTTGGCACATAGTAAGCGCTTAACAAGTACCATAATTTTTATTATTGTTTACTATTAGGTGGCGGAGTGGGATTAGAATCCATGACGGTTCCCCCAGCCTGGGCTTCTTCAATCTGGCTACTTCTGGCAGGCAGTGAAATTAGGAAGACAGTCATGGATTCCAGCTCCAGTCAGAATTACTTCACGGCCTGGGTTAGGGAAGCTGTGTGGCATAGTGGAGAGAGCACGACACTGGGAGTCAGAATGTCATGAGTTCTAATCCCACCTCCACCATTTGTGTGCTGTGTGGCCTTGGGCCTCAGTTACCCCATCTGTAAAATGGGAAATAAGACGGTGAGCCCCATGCGGGATAGGCACTGGGTTCAACCCTATTTCATTCATTCAATTCAATAGTATTTATTGAGCGCTTACTATGTGCAGAGCACTGTACTAAGCGCTTGGAATGAACAAATCGGCAACAGATAGAGACAGTCCCTGCCGTTTGACGGGCTTACAGTCTAATCGGGGGAGACGGTTGCTTGTATCCACTCCAGCGCTTAGTACAGCGCTTGGCACATAGTAAGCAATTAACAAATACCACAATTATCATTATTATTATTACTGCTCCTCTATCCCACCGATCGGTCTCGCCGTTCCCAAGGCTGTTTTTGAATCCAAAGGACGGGGATTTCTAATTTTAGCCTTTAGGTGTCAGTGTTACTCCACTGTTATCATCACAAGCACTCATAATAATAGTAATAATAATAATGGGATTTGATAAGTGCTTACTATATGCCAAGCACTGTTCTAAGTGCTGGAGTAGATACAAGGTTATCAGGTTGTCCCACGTGGGGTTCACAGTCCTAATCCCCCTTTTACAGATGAGGGAACTGAGGCACAGAGAAGTTGAGTGACGCCCCAAATCACATAGATGACAAGAGGCGGAGCCGGGATTAGAATCCACAACCTCTGACTCCCAAGCCCGAAATCACATAGCTGACAAGAGGCGGGGCCGGGATTAGAATCCACAACCTCTGACTCCCAAGCCGGTGCTCCTTCCACTACGCTGCTTCCCCAAATCAACTACGCCCCGATTAGACTGTAAGCCCGTCAAACGGCAGGGACTGTCTCTATCTGTTGCCGACTTGTTCATCCCAAGCGCTTAGTACAGTGCTCTGCACATAGTAAGCGCTCAATAAATACTATTGAATGAATGAATATGCCAACTCCTTGCAACTCCACATGGGAAGCTTAAGCCTCATACCTGACTAGATGCAGATTGGCGGTCATTCGAGGCAGAATAATTAAAATCACCTTTCCCCCACCGTCCTTTAGTGTTGCTAAAAATGATTCTGGGAGATCGGATAATCTGTGGCCGATCAATCAGTGAAGCACCGTGCCCTAGTGGATAGAGGCATGGGCCTGGGAGTCAGAATCCCAGCTATTCCAGGCTCCACCCCTGCAAGTCACTTCATTTCTCTGTGACTCAGTTCCCTTATCCGTAAAATGGGTATTAAGACCATGAGCCCCATTTGGGACAGGGACTGTGTCCAACCCGATTTGCTTGTATCCACCCCAGCGGTTATTACAGTGCCTGGCCCATAGTAAGTACTTAACAAATACCACAAATTTTATCAATCAATCCATCAATTAATGGTATTTGCTGATCATTGTTCTAAATTCTCGGGAGATTATAATATAATAGATAGAACTGGCCTACATGATCCCTTCCTTCAAGGAACTTACAATCTATTTTTTTAAAATTTAATTTATCGAGTGCTTACTGTATACAGAATGCTGTACTAAGTGCTTGGGAGTGCACAGTGCAACAGATGATAGACACAATTCCTGCCCTTAGTGATTTTTACAGTCTAGGAGAGACAGACATTAATAGAAATTAATATATTAGGCTACAATATGTCTAGTGGGTCCTGGCCTGGTTTGGAGAGGAGGAGAGGACTTATCATGTGGCCAGATAAGCAGATAAGGAGGCCAGGGGATAGGACAAGAATCTGACTTTAACCCTAACTAAGCTCTTGGGAAAGTGACGGGGAACTAGAAAAATGAATAGATGCTGAATTAGATAGATCATTTCAGATCCACCGCAGATCAAGATCTGATCTTGCCTGGCCTATTAACTTTAGTGGGTCATCCCCAGAGAGGTAGACAGTAATAGCGATGACGGTATTTGTACTTATTCATTGTACTTATTCATTCAATATTCAATAGTATTTATTGAGCGCTTACTATGTGCAGAGCACTGTCGGCATCAGATAGAGACAGTCCCTGCCGTGAGACGGGCTTACAGTCTAATCGGGGGAGTCGGACAGACAAGAACAATGGCAATAAATAGAGTCAAGGGGAACAACATCTGGTAAAAACAATGGCAACTAAATAGAATCAAGGTGATGTACAATTCATTAACAAAATAAATAGGGTAAAGAAAATATATACAGTTGAGCGGACGAGTACAGTGCTGAGGGGACGGGAAGGGAGAGGGGGAGGAGCAGAGGGAAATGGGGGGAAAAGAGGGTTAAGCTGCGGAGAGGTGAAGGGGGAGTGGTAGAGGGAGTAGAGGGAGAAGAGGAGCTCAGTCTGGGAAGGCCTCTTGGAGGAGGTGAGTTTTAAGTAGGGTTTTGAAGAGGGGAAGAGAATCAGTTTGGCGGAGGTGAGGAAGGAGGGCGTTCCGGGACCGCGGGAGGACGTGGCCCGGGGGTCGACGGCGGGATAAGCGAGACCGAGGGACGGCGAGGAGGTGGGCGGCGGAGGAGAGGAGCGTGTGGGGTGGGCGGTAGAAAGAGAGAAGGGAGGAGAGGTAGGAAGGGGCAAGGTGAAGTAGAGCCTCGAAGCCTAGAGTGAGGAGTTTTTGTTTGGAGCGGAGGTCGATAGGCAACCACTGGAGTTGTTTAAGAAGGGGAGTGACATGCCCAGATCGTTTCTGCAGGAAGATGAGCCGGGCGGCGGAGTGAAGAATAGACCGGAGTGGGGCGAGAGAGGAGGAAGGGAGATCAGAGAGAAGGCTGACACAGTAGTCTAGCCGGGATATGACGAGAGCCCGTAGCAGTAAGGTTCCGTTTGGATGGAGAGGAAAGGGCAGATCTCGGCCATATTGTAAAGGTGAAACCGGCAGGTCTCGGTAACGGATAGGATGTGTGGGGTGAACGAGAGAGACGAGTCAAGGATGACACCGAGATTGCGGACCCGAGAGACGGGAAGGATGGTCGTGCCATCCCTGATGATAGGGAAGTCTGGGAGAGGACCGGGTTTGGGAGGGAAGATGAGGAGCTCAGTCTTGCTCATGTTGAGTTTTAGGTGGCGGGCCGACATCCAGGTGGAGACGTCCTGGAGGCGGGAGTAGATGCGAGCCTGAAGGGAGGGGGAGAGGACAGGGGCGGAGATGTAGATCTGCGTGTCATCTGCGTAGAGATGGATTAACTATGCATCTATTAACTAATATTAACTAATAGTAATTAACTATTACTATGCATTAAGCACTGTTCTAAGCGCTGAGGTAGATATAAGCTAATCAGATTGGCCACGGTCCTTGTCCCCCATGGGGCTCACACTCTTAATCCCCATTTCACCCAAGTGGTAACTGAGGTACTCGCCCGAGATCACCCAGCAGACAAGCGGCAGAGTCGGTATTAGTACCCAGGTCCTTCTGATTACCGGGCCCGTGCTCTAGCCTCAAGGCCGTGGTCCTTCTCAGATCTATGGGCTATCAGGACAGGTTCAATTTTAAGTGAAGCAGGAAGGACTGTAATCCCGTGACCGGGGCTTAATTGTCCCCAGGACCGTCTAGGACTTAGCCCTGAGATCTCTGAGTTAGAAATTCATGGAATTAAACTCTTTCACTCATTCATTCATGGAATTAAGCCCCTTCTTCAACTCTGCCATCTTTCCCGGCAGTTTTTCAAGAGGAGATCTCCTGCCTCCTCTTAAAATCCACTACCTCCTTCTGCGCCTCGGACCCCCTCCCATCACACTTTATCAAAGTACTTGCCCCCTCCTTTCTTTCCTTCCTGACCACCACCTTCAACTATTCACTCTCCAGTGCTTTCAAACATGCCCATCCTAAAAAATAAAACCCTTTCTTTACCCATTGGGTCCCTCCAGTTTTCACCCCAATTCCCTCCTACCATTCCTCTCCAAACTCTTTGAGTGAGTTGTAAGCACCCACTGTCTCGACTTAGTCTCTTATTACTATGGTATTTAAACACATCCTACGCGCCAGGCACAGCACCTTGGGCGGGAAACGTGCCTGCCGACCCAGTTATATCGTACTCTCCAAAACGCTTAGTACGGTGCACTGCACATAGAAAGCGCTCAATAAATACAACAGATTGAATCAAACTCAATCCATAATTGATGCAAGGGGGATGGAAAGTATAAGAATAGAAGAACAGAAATAGCAGTAGGGTACTTACTGAGCTCTTACTGTGTGTGAAACGCCGTGTTCAACATTAAGATGTATGGAAGATATTCAGATAAGAAACTAATCTACGTGGGTGAAGCAAACAAGAGGGTTACAAAACCTTGTTATCCTCTGCCACTGAAACTGGGGTGGGGTCTGGGCTCACCCCCAAACAATGAGAAGCAGCATTGCCTAGTGGTTAGAACAAGGATCTGGGAGTCAAAAGGACCAGGATTTTAGTCCCAACTTTGACCCTTGTCAGCTGGGTGGCCTCGGGAAAGTCATTTCACATTTTATTTCACTGTGCCTCAGTGACCTCCTCTGGAAAATGGGGATTAAGACCGCGAGCCCCACGTGGGACATAAACTGTGTCCAACCTGATTAGTGTGTGTCTACCCCAGCCCTTAGAACAGCGCCTGGCACATAGTAAGCTATCAACCACTGCCATTAATAATATAGAGCACCGTCCTGGGAGTCGGAAGGACCTGGGTTCTAATCGCGGCTCTGCCTCTTGTCTTCTGGATGACCTTGGGCAAAACCTTTCACTTCTCTGGGCCTCACCTCTCTCAATTATAAAATGGGGATAAAGTCTGTGAGCCCCATGGAGGACAGGAACTGTGTCCAACCTGATTAATCTTGTATCTACTCCAGCGCTTAGGACAGTACAGTGCTCTACACATAGTAAGCACTTAACAAATACCATAAAAATATCATATTAGCCTCAGGACGGTGGAGGCCCCCTTTGGCATCCACTAATGTCACCTTATTTTCCAAGCCATCAGCCTTAGAGCTGGCTCCATCGAGCCACATTTCTTTTTGCAGAATAATTGTTCTGTTGGCCCTGAAATTCCAAGCCTGTTTGAGTTTGCTGCTTCGGAATGAAAAGTGGTGATAGCTGAATGAAAGTAAGTTTCAGGAAAGCAGCGAGGACAATCGATTAATCTATCCATCAAAGATATTCACTGAGCGCTTACTACGTGTAGAGCACTGTACTAAATGCTTGGGAGAGTAGAATACAGCAGAATTAGCAGTCACGTTCCCTGAGCAGGACGAATTACAGTCTAGAGGAGGAGGCAGAGAATACTAGAAAAAAACAGCTAATTTACTTATTCTAGTGGAAAGGGTGCAGGTTTAGGAGTCAGAGGACCTGGGTTCTAATCCTTCCTCTGCCACTTGTCTGCTGTGTGATGTTGGGCAAGTCACTTCACTTCTCTGTGCCTCAGTTTCCTCAACTGTAAAATGGGGATTCAATATTTGTTGGCCCTCCTACTTAGACTATGAGCCCCCATGTGGGACAGGGATTGGGTTCAACCTGATTATCTTTTATCTACCCCAGCACTGAGTACGGTGACTGGTACCTACTAGGCGAATAACAATTACCGTTAAAAAAAGGTAGTATAGATCTCCTAATACAGGATGCTCTGCACACAGTAAGTGTTCAATAAATACCACCGATTAACTGATTGGTTGAGTGATTGTTTCCCAGATTCACAAACACAGAGAGGTATTTCCAGGCTAGAAAGAAAGCTCACCATTGCCATCCTTAGTAAGGGTCAATCAATCCATCAATCGAGGATGGTCGTTACTGATCACTTACTATATGCAGAGCACTGTATTAAGCGCTCGGGAGAGTGCAGTACAACAGAATTAGCGGACCTGTTCCCGGCTCAGAAGGAGCTTACAGTTTAAAGACGTTAATAGGAATAATTAATAGTATAATCAATGCCTTATTGTGGCAGGATAGTTTGTATATGCTAATGAAGCTTAGCGCTATGCCACTGATAGATAATCTCTCATCAACCTTACCCATAATAAAAAGGTAATCATCTGCTGTGTGACCTTGGGCAACTCATTTCATTCATTCATTCATTCATTCAATCGTATTTATTGAGCGCTTACTCTTTGCAGAGTACTGTACTAAGTACTTGGCAAAGTACAATGTAACAATAAGCAGACACATTCTCTGCCCACGGCAGCCTAGAGATGAGCTTTGGCCTCCGTTACCTCATCTGGAAAATGGGTATTAAGACCAGGAGCCCGCGTGGGTCAGGGACTGTGTCCAACCTGATTATTCTGTATCTATCCCAGGGCTTAGTACAGGGCTTGGAACATAAAAAGCTCTTAAGAAATACCATAAAAAATGTCTAAAGAAAACCCAAACAATTCATTCATTCATTCAATTGTATTTATTGAGCACTTACGGTGTGTGGAGCACTTTACTAAGCACTTGGGAGAGTACAAGAAGGAACAGACACATTCCCTGCCCATGACGAGTTTACCCTCTAGAGAAGCAGCATAGCGTAGTGGATAGAACCCTGGCCTGGGAATCAGAAGTTCTTGGGTTCTAATCCCAGATCTGCCACTTGCCTGCTGAGTGACCTTGGACAAGTCGCTTCACTCCCTGGGCCTCAGTTACCTCATCTGTAAAACGAGGATAAAAACTGTGAGCCCCACAGGAGGGACTGTGTCCAACCTGATTGGCTTTTATCCACCCCAGCATTTAATACAGTGCCTGACACATAGTAAGTGCTTAACAAATATCATATTATTATTATTACAGAGGTAGGCAGACAGACATTAATACAAGTAATAAAAATATCAAGACAAATATTTCTGATTCAGAAATAATGAATCAGCCTACATCTTCAGAACCGTATCTATTTTGGCAACCCAGAGCTAAACCGTGTCTAGGAATTTAATTTTCTAGGCAGAAACACTTCATTCATTCGTATTTCTTGAGCGCTTACTGTGTATAGAGCACTGTACTAAGTATTTGGGAAGTACAGTTCAGCAACAGATAGAGACAATCCTTGCCCACGATGGGCTTACAGTCTAGAAGGGGGGGAGACAGACATCAAAACAAGTAAACAGGTTATCAATAGCATCAATATAAATAAAAAGAATTATAGATAAATGCACATCATTAATAAAAATAAATCGAATCATAATTGTAAATATGTACATATTTACACGAGAGCTGTGGGGCGGGGATGGGGTTAGAGCAAAGGGAGTGAGTCGGGGCGATGGGGAGGGGAGGAGGAACAGAGGAAAAGGGGGGCTCAGTCTGGGAAGGCCTCCTGGACCAGGTGGGCTCTCAGTAGGGCTTTGAAGGGGGGAAGAGAGCTACTTTGGCGGATGTGAGGAGGGAGGGCGTTCCAGGCCAGAGGTAATAATAATAATAATGGTGGCATTTGTTAAGCGCTTACTATGTGCAAAGCACTGTTCTAAGCTCTTGGGGGGATACAAGGTGATCAGGTTGTCCCACATGGGGCTCACAGTTTTAATCCCCATTTTACAGATGAGGGAACTGAGGCACAGAGAAGTGAAGTGACTTGCCCAAAGTCACACAGCTGCCCAGTGGCACAGCTGGGATTCGAACCCATGACCTCTGACTCCCAAGCCCGGGCTCTTTAATAATAATAATAATAATGTTGGTATTTGTTAAGCGCTTACTACGTGCCGAGCACTGTTCTAAGCGCTGGGGTAGACGTAGGGGAATCAGGTTGTCCCACGTGGGGCTCACAGTCTTCATCCCCATTTTACAGATGAGGGAACTGAGGCACAGAGAAGTTAAGTGACTTGCCCACAGTCGCACAGCCGACAAGTGGCAGAGCTGGGATTCGAACTCATGAGCCCTGACTCCAAAGCCCGTGCTCTTTCCACTGAGCCACGCTGCTTCCTTGTGTCTTTACCCTGTGTCACGCTGCTTCTCTAGGACGTGGGACAGGGGTCGGCGGCGGGACAGGCGAGAACGAGGCCCAGGGAGGAGGTGAGCGGCAGAGGAGCGGAGTGGATGTGCTGGGCTGCAGGAGAGAAGGGAGGCGAGGTAGGAGGGGGCAAGGGGATGAGAAGCTTCGAAGCCAACAGTGAGTAGTTTTTGACTGATATAGAGGTTGATGATTAGAGGGCCTTAATCCCCATTTTCCAGATGAGGTAACTAAAGCCCTGAGCGGTTAGGTGGCTTGCCCAAGGTCACACGGCAGAGAGGTGGCAGGGGCAGGATTAGAACCCAGGTCCTTCAAACTCCTGGGTGGTGTTCTATCCACTAAGTCATGCTGCTTCTCAGGGTCAGCTCTCTCCAACACCTCCTAAATCCCACTGGAGATTTTTGAGGAGGGGGGAGTGACATGCCCAGAACGTTTTGACAAAACAAGAGGCAAGCAAGTAAAAAATCTAATCAAGGCCGGCCCATCCTTTGGGAGAAGGTTACGGTGCAGTCGTCCGTGGAGCTGATCGTTCCTCTCAGTCCCTTCCACCCTCTTGCCCACAGGTCCCGGGCCTTTCTTTTCCAGATGCCAATCCACCTCTCTTGGCCATTAATCCCCCCATAGGCACAGCTAGATAATAATTGTGGTATTTGGTAAGTGCTTACGGTGTGCCAGGCACTGTACTAAGCGCTGAGCTCAAGCAGTACTCCCCAGGGTCTGGTTAACCTTTCTGCTGCTCACCTTCTTATCAGCTCCACACGCTTTTTGATTTCCAGCATACCAACATCACATTTAATAATGCATAATAATTATGGTCGTTGTTAAACGCTTACTATGTGTCAAGCACTGTTCTAAGATTACGGGGCTCACACTCTTAATCCCCATTTTACAGATGAGGGAAACGAGGCCCAGGGAAGTTAAGTGACTTGCCCAAGGTCACACAGGAGATACGTGGCAGAGCCAGGATTAGAACCCAGGTCTTCTGGCCCTCGGTCTCATGCTCTTTCCACAAAGTCACGCTGCTTCTCAGAAAGCCCAGGAAGTTCTCAGGAAAGGGGGAGGATTTTTTCTGAGTGAAATTTTTTTTACTTTTCAGAAGCCGTGTGGTTTAGTGGGTAGAGCACAGGCCTGCGAGTCAGAAGGACTTAGGTTCTAATCCCAGCTCCACCACTTGTCTGATGCGTGGCCTTGGGCAACTCATTTCACTTCTCCGTTCCTCGGTACCCTCGTATACAAAATGGGGATTAAGACAGCGAGCCCCAAATGGGACTGGGACTGTGTCTAAACTGATTGGCTTATATCCAGTGCAGCACACTTAGTAAAGTGCCCGGCACATAGTAAGCGCTTAACAAATACCATATAGAAAAAAAGAATCTGCCTACATTGGCCACTTTTAGCCCTTCCAGCTCATTCTGGGGTCAGCTTCCTGGTAGGATAATAATAATTATGGTATTTGTTAACTGCTTACTATGTGCCAAGCACTCATCTAAGCACTGGGGTAGATACAAGGCAGTCACAGTCTGAATCTCCATTTTACTGCTTAGGTTACTGAGGCTCAGAGAAGTGAAGCAACTGGCCCCAAGTCACACAGCAGGCAAGAGGCGGAGCTGGGATTAGAACCCAGGTCCTCTGACTCTCAGGCCCGGGCTCCACGGACTACCTTACGTCCAACCGACTGAGTTAAAGCCGACTCTCTTGGCTGAGGACACTCCAAGTCTGGCCTCGTTGCTTCCGACGGGCTTTCGGTGTTCCTGGGAGTGTCAGGAGCCCTGAACGAGCCACGACAAGCCAAGTCGGGTGACGGGTAGCCAGGGTTGCCAACGGCTGAGCGTGGGTTTTCCCAAACAGTAGGAATAAAAACGACTGACTTTGGAACGTTCAGCGGACGTAATTTTATAATTGTGGCCGAGGGCCGCGGATCAAAAGCGGAATAGAGCGGGCATCTGCGGATTGGGTGTGGGGGACAACTATTCACATGGGAAAAGGACGCGCCGCACATCAGGAAGCAGCGTGGTCTAGTGGCTAGAGCACGGGCCTGGGAATCAGAAGGACCTGGGTTCATTCATTCTTTCAATCGTATTTACTGAGCGTTTACTGTGTGCAGAGCACTGTTCTAAGCACTTGGCCGAGGACAATAGAACAATAAAAAGACACATTCCCTGCCCACAATGAACTTACAGTCTAGAGGTGGGAACACAGACAGGAATAGAAATGAATAAATGATCGAGAGGTACATAAGCGCTGTGGGGCTGGGAGGAGGCATGAACGAAGAGAGCAATCCTGGCTCTGCCGAGGCATGGTCCAGTGGCAAGAGCGTGGGCATGGGAGTCAGAGGTCGTGGGTTCTAATCCTGGCTCCACCCCCTTATCTGCTGTGTGTCCTTGGGCAAGTCACTTAACTTCTCTGTGCCTCAGTTACCTCATCTGTAAAACGGGGATTAAGACTGTGAGCCCCAGGTGGGACCACCTGATTACCTCGTATCTTCCCCTGCACTTGGAACAGTGCTTGGCACATAGGAAGTACTTAACAAATACCATAATGATTATTATTATTGTTTCCCGGTGCTCATTTCTCTCATCTGAAAAATGGGAATTAAGACTTTGAGCCCTATGTGGGACAGGGACAGTGTCCAACCTGATTAACCTGTATCTAACCCAGCACTTAGAACAGTGCTTGACACATAGTAAGAAGGAGATCAGCGAATAGAACAATAGAACAGTAGCTATAGAACAATAGAACAATAGAACAGTAGCTCCTGTCAGTGGAGAACCACCTTGTTAAGCACTTACTGTGTGCTAAGCACTGTACTAAGCCTTGGGATAGATTCAAGCAAATCGGGTCAGATGCATTCCCTACCTCACGTGAGGCTCACAGTCTTTATCCCCATTTTACAGATGAGGGAACTGAGGCACAGAGAAGTTAAGTGACTTGCCCAAGGACACACAACTGACGTGTGGTGGAGGGGAGATTAGAACCCAGGTCTTTCTGACTCTCAGGCCCGGGCTCTATACATTAGGCAACACTGTTTCTCGTCATCTACTGGCTTGCTTTTCACAGACAATTGTTTCAGGGAGGGAAACGGCGTGGTCTAGTGGAAAGAGTAGGGGCATGAGAGATAGAGGATCTGGGTTCTAATGCCGGCTCCACCACTCGTCTGCTGTGTGATCTAGGCCAAGTCACTTCGCTTCTCAATGCCTCAGTTACCTGACCTGAAATCAGGGATTAAGACTGGGAACCCCAGATGAGGTAACTGAGGCCCAGAGAAGTGAAGCGATTTACCCAAGGTCACACAGCAGACAAGTGGTAGAGCTGAGATTAGAAGCCAGGTCCTTCTGACTCCCAGACCCTGTGCTCTATCCACCAAGCCGCGCCGCTTCTCACACCGTTTGGCAGATTTACCAAAATTTAAGTTTTAGAAGTGATTTTACGAAGCGATTATTCCATTTCTCAAGGCTCCTGAGACTTCACTTTTGTTAGTCTTTGAAAAGAGTGGGTGAGATGGGGAGAGGAAGCAGTGTGGAAGCAGGGGACCCCAGTGATTGGTTGCGGGGGGGGGGGGAATTATCAGGCAAGCAGGAGAGTAGCTGCCAGAAAGATTCTCCTCGGCTCCCCCCTAGGTGGAACCATAGTAATAATAATTATGATTATGGTACTTGTTAAACGCTTACTATGTGCCAAGCACTGCTTGGAACACTGAGGTAGATACAAGGTGCTCAGATAGGACAAAGTCCCTGTCCCACATGGGGCTCACTGTCTTAATCCCGGTTTTCCAGATGAGCTGACTAAAGCCCTGAGAAATTAGATGGCTCTGCCCAAGGTCACACAGCAGATGGGTGGCAGAATCAGGATTAGAACCCAGGTCCTTCGGACTCCTGGATGCGTGTTCAATCCATTAAGCCACGCTGCTTCTCAGGGTCAGCTCTCTCTCTTATTCCCACCCCCAACACCTCCTAAAGGACCATCCCTTTATCCTTGATTTTCTCAGAACTGGAAGCTTGGAACCCAAGCAATGTGAAATGACTTGGACTCACCCTCCAGTTGACTAATAAAAAGTTCCAATCCCTGGCCCGGGGCTGGAGTTTGTTTTCTACTTTCCCTCCCATTTATTTTATTTTTTTTTATGGTATTCGTTAAGCATTTATTATGTTCCAGTCGCGGTGCTAAGCTCTGGGGTAGATGCAAGTTAATTAGGTTGGACACAGCCCCTGTCCCACATGGGGCTCACAGTCCTAATCCCCACTTTTTTTTTCCACAGATGAGGTAACTGAGGCCCAGAGAAGTGAAAAGACTTGCCCAAGGTCACCCAGCAGACAAGGAGCGGGGCCGGGCTGAGAACCCAGGTCCTTCTGACCCCCAGGCCCGGGCTCTATCCACTAAGCCATGGTGCTTCACTTAGGCCACGTCGCTTCCCTTGCGCCTGACTAGGCGCCAAAAGATCACGGTTCGATATGGTCAAAGTTGAAGAGACCATCTGGAAATGAGCAGGGACTGTCTCTATCTGTGGCCGACTTGTTCATTCCAAGCGCTTAGTACAGTGCTCTGCACATAGTAAGCGCTCAATAAATACTACCGAATGAAAAATGAGGAACGTCCGGCCCAGAGGCCTGCTGAGGAAAAGCAATGGGGGGAAAGATCCAGGGTGCAGGACTGGATAGCAAATTCCCTCCATGCCTGCACTACAATTCAACCAAACAGAGGCTCCGGGAGATATCTCCCAGGAGGCGGGTGGAGGCGGAGAGGGAGGAACAACAGACTCCTTTGTGCCAAACAACTCGAGTGGTTCTCATCCCGGAGGGGAGATATTTCCCCCAGCCCAGCGGCGGGAAGAACTCCCAGGGTTCCCTGAGTCAAGCGATAACCAATTTTTACCATCTTTCATTCATTCACACATTCTTTCTATCACACTGATGGAGCACTTGCCACGTGCAGAGCACTGGCCTAAGCGCTTGGGAGAATACGAATGCCCGTAAGGAGCTTACGATGCGCCCGGCAGATTGAGGGCCTGAGGGGGAGCAAAGCATTAAGGAGGCAAGAGGAAGTGTTCTTCCGGTGCTCGAAACCCTAGGGGTACATCCTGAATCCACCCCTTATACTAAGAGAGTCTCCCCGCCTCAAACCCAAGAGGCTTAAGGTACGCTGAGTGGACTTTGATATTTGGCGGCCTACCGCACCTTAAATACTCACCCCCGAACAAACGAGGTGAGATAGATGACGGACAAAGAAGAGAATGGATCTTGGGGCGAACAAAATGACAAGAGGGAGGTGTGAGAAGGATATCTTTGTCTCTGTACATTCAGATGTGTGTGAGTATATGGTAGGGGTTTGGGTACATATTTAATAGTAATGTTGGTATTTGTTAAGCGCTTACTATGTGCTAATGTACACTGTTCTAAGCGCTGGGGTAGATACAGGGTCATCAGGTTGTCCCACATGAGGCTCACAGTCTTAATCCCCATTTTACAAATGAGGGAACTGAGGCACAGAGAGGTTAAGTGACTTGCCCACAGTCACACAGCTGACAAGTGGCAGAGCCGGGATTTTGAGTCTGTGGGTTTGTGTACGTGCGTGCGATTCACAGTATAAATGCCATCTAGATGTTTTCGGGGGTTTGTATGTATCAGATGTGTCTGCATGTGGTTTACATCTGTGTGGCGGGTGTTACGTTTGGCCAGGTTTGAGGGTTCATTCATTCGAACCTATTTATCGAGCGCTTACTGTGTGCCAAGCACTGTAATAAGCACTTAGTTCATAATAATAATAGTGTTGGTATTTGTTAAGCGCTTACTATGTGCCGAGCACTCTTCTAAGCGCTGGGGTAGATACAGGGTAATCAGGTTGTCCCACGTGAGGCTCACAGTTAATCCCCATTTGACAGATGAGGTAACTGAGGCACAGAGAAGTTAAGTGACTTGCCCATAGGCAGAGCCAGGATTCGAACTCATGACCTCTGACTCCCAAGCCCGTGCTGTTTCCACTGAGCCACGCTGCTTCATGAGCGAGTGGGTGTATTTGAGAGTGTGTGTACGTTTGCTGGAGGGTGCGGGGTGGGGAGGGGATTGGGTGTGTGCCTGTGTGTGGAAGAGTGTGCGTCTGTACGAGGGCAGCTGCTTGGAGTTCCTGTGGAACTGGCAGTGATTGTCCAGCCCTAACGAGATGATTGCAAAAAGTCACAGGGCGAGGGAGGTGGGGAAAGGCAGAGACAACTGTGGAGAAAGCGGAGGGCGGCGGAGAGAAAGCGATGACAGTCTCCTCCATGCCGATTTTGTGAACGGTTCTCCTCCTCCTTGCCAGCAGTGAGAATGGTTCCGCCCAGAGGATCTTTTCTGCCAGGCCGAGCGCCAGGTAAATCCCCAAAGTTCCCCGAGTCAAGCGACCACCAGTTTTCATGGATTTTTTTTAAGTGTTTACTGTGTGCCAGGCACTGTACTAAGTGCTGGGGCAGATTACAAGAAGCAGCTTGGTTTAGTGGAAGGAGCACGGGCTTGGGAGTCAAAGGTCTTGGGTTCCAATCCCAACTCTGCACTTGTCAGCTGTGTGACTTGGGGTGAGTCACTTAACTTCTCTGGGCCTCAATGACCTCATCTGTAAAATGGGGTTAAGACTGTGAGCCCCACCTGGGACAACTGATAACCTCGTATCTACCCCGTCGCTTAGAACGGTGCTTGGCATGTTAGTGTTTAACAAATCCAGCGTTTAGAACGGTGCTAAGCACATATTAAGCGCTTAAGAAATACCATCATTATCGTTATAGAAGCTAATCAGGTTGGACAGAGTCCCTGTCTTGACCCCCATTTTACAGATGGAGTAACTGAGGTACAGAGAATAATAATAATAATTAGTGTACTTGTAGAGCACTCACTATATGCCTAGCATTGCTCTAAGAGCTGGGGTAGATGCAAAGTTATCTGGTTGGATACAGTCCCTGTTTTGATGCCATTTTACAAATGGGGTAACTGAGGCACAGAGAAGAAGAAGAAGAATTATGGTGCTTGTTAAGCACTTGCTATGTGCCAAGCACTGTTCTAAGCACTGGGTAATCAGGGTGGACACAGTCTCTGTCCCCCATAGGCTTCACGGTCTTCATCCCCATTTTACAGATGAGGGAGCTGAAGCCCAGAGAAGTGAAGTGACGTGTCCAAGGTCACAGAGCAGACAAGTAGCAGAGCTAGGATTAAAGCCCATGTCCTTCTGACTCCCGGGCCCACGCTTTGTCCACTAGACCATGCTGTTTCTCTAATTTTTTTTTATGGTATTTGTCGAGCGGGTACTATTTGCCAGGCACTGTACTAAGCGCTGGGTTGATACAAGCTAATCAGGTTGATCACAATCCCTGTCCCACATTGGACTCCCAGTCTTAATCCCCATTTTACAGGTGAGATAACTGAGGCACAGAGAGGTTAAGTGATGTGCCCAAGGTCACGCAGCAGACAAGTGGCAGATTCAGGATTAGAACCCAGGTCCTTCCGACTCCCAAGCCTGTGCTCTCTCCTCTAGGCCGCGCTGTTTCTCGTGGTACTTCGGTCCTCTCCAGGTGCGTCGTCAGTGAGGCTATCCCACTGGAATAATGGAATAGCGGAAGGAAAGCGTGACAAGGAGTCTCTTGTTCGCTACAAGTGCCGACAGCCGGGAGTTTATTAGTGAATCCCGGACCTTGGGCGGAGTGGGAGAAGAGAAGGAAAATTCAGCGTTAGAGTGGGTCAATCCCTGGCTTCAAAAGGAATTAAAATGAACCGCCGTATTCAGTCCTGAGCCAGCCAGCTTATACTGGTCCCAACAGACTGAGAAGCAGCATGGCCTAGGGCCAGGGGATCGAAGGACCTGGGTTCGAATCCCGGCCCTGCCGCTCATCTGCTGAGTGACTTTGGTCAAGTCACTTCTCTATCCATCCCATCACCATTTCCTGAGGGATCTCGTCAGGGCACTGCTTATGGCAGCTGAAAGGGGAGACGGGAGAAGGAAAGGATAAGAAACCTGACAACTCTGAGCTCGTTGTGGGCAGGGAATGTGTCTGTTGTTGTACTCTCCTAAGTGTTTAGTACAGTGCTTAGCACACAGTAAGCTCTCAATAAATACGATTGAATTGAATTGAATAACTGTCAACATAGAAGCACTGTGACAAGCAGTATGGCCCTAGTGGATAGAGCCTGGGCCTGAGAGTCAGAAAGACCCCGGTTCTAATTTCAACTCTGCCACTTTTCTGCTAGGTGACCTGGGACAAGTCACTTCACTTCTCTGGGCCTCAGTTACCTCATCTGGAAAATGGAGATTAAGATTGTGAGCCCCAAGTGGGACAAAGACTGTGTACCACCTGATTAGCTTGTATAATAATGTTGGTATTTGTTAAGCGCTTACTACGTGCAGAGCACTGTTCTAAGCGCTGGGGTGGACACAGGGGAATCAGGTTGTCCCACTTGGGGCTCACAGTCTTAATCCCCATTTTACAGATGAGGGAACTGAGGCACAGAGAAGTTAAGTGACTTGCCCACAGTCACACAGCTGACAAGTGGCAGAGCTGGGATTCGAGCTCATGAGCCCTGACTCCAAAGCCCGTGCTCTTTCCACCGAGCCACGCTGCTTCTCCAGTCTATGCCAGCGCTTAGTACAGTGCCTGGCACACAGTAAGTACTTATCAAATGCAAAAAAACCCCTGCAGATAGCAGCTTGTGGTGTCATCCTGTCTTCCCTTTGCTATTTCCTATCTTCCTTCTGAGCATCCCTCCAGCCACCTCTCTTTCATTCATTCATTCAGTCCTATTTATTGAGCGTTTACCGCCTGCAAGGACTGTACTAGGTGCTTGGGAAAGTACAATGCAACAACAAACAGACACAATCCCTGACCACAGCGCGTAAGTTCTGTCTCGCTCTCTCTCTCCTTTTCCTCACTCCCCCAATCTTCTCTCTCTCTGTGTCTCTGTCCACCTCTCTCTGATAAATAATAATAACGATAATAATAGCATTTGTCAAGTCTTTACCATGAGCCAAGCAATGGGGAAGAGAGAAGTTGGTCAAGCTGGACATAATTACTGTCCCTTATTGGGCTCACAGCCTAAGAGGGAAGGGAGAACAGGTATTCTATCCCCATTGTACAGGTGGGGAAACTGAGGCCCACTGAAGGGAAGTGACTTGTCTAGGGTCACCCACAGGCAAATGGCAGAGCCCAGTTTATACGTCAGGTCCTCTGTCTCTCGGGCCTGGATTCTTTCCACTAGGCCATACTGTTTCTGTTTCAGCCTCCACCCCGTCCTTCCTCTCCCGCTAGAAGCTTCCCGCATCTGGCTCTGGGGCTCACCTGGCTATAATTAGCCTAGGCTCGTTTTCACAGGGGCTGTCACGAGGGGATTCCCTGTGTCAGTCATTTGTTCTCCTTCTCCCAACCAGAACAGCAGCAGCATGGCCTTGCAGACAGAACGAGGGCCTGGGAATCAGCAGGACCTGGGTCCTAATCCCGGCTCTGCCACTTGTCTGCTGTGTGACCCTGGGCAGCTCACTTCACTTCTCCATGCTTCAGTTTCCTCATCTGTTAAATGGGGATGAAGACTGTGCGCTCCAAGTGGGACAGGAAGTGTGTCTAACCTAATTAGCTTCTATCTACCCCAGGGTTTAGTACTGTGCTTTGCAAACAGAGAGCGCTCAATTAATAATAGTAATAATAATGGTAATTGTGAAGCGCTTACTATGTACCAAGCACTGTTCTAAGCGCTGAGGTAACTACAAGGTAATCAGGTTGTCCCACGTGGGGCTCACAGTCTTAATCCCCATTTTCCAGATGAGGTAACTGAGGCACAGTGAAGTGACTTGCCCAGAGTCACACAGCTGACGAGTGGCAGAGTCGAGACTAGGATCCACCATCTCTGACTCCCAAGTGCGGCTCTTTCCACTAAGCCGCAGACGATTGAGTGAATGAATAGTGAAGACTTGGAAAGACTCCAGGATGAAATTAATGATTGAAAGCAGAACCAGGATGTTCCACTCGGGGCCCAGCCTGTCCTCCACCATGGGTCTGTGGACTGAGGAGATTTACACGGTGATTCTGGGCCATGAGCTTCCAACAGGCGTCATGGCCTGGCAGCTTTTTCCCTCACAACCTCAGAGCGGTTCAGACCTGAGCCCACGGGGAGGCAGGCGGGTACAGCTGAGGGGAAAATCAATACTCCTCCTCCGGCCGAGCTGACTTCAGAGGAAGATCTGACCCTCCCAAAGCCCTACCGTTCGCATCTCAGATTCTCGGTTCCATTCCCCGCGGCGACGATCAGAAGTAGCCAAGTCCCGCGGACGGCCTGTATCGACCTGGAGTCCGTGGCCCCTCCCTGGCTAGGAGTGATGTTCCGCACTCGGGTCCCCGGGGAATAGAGAACGAGAACGGAGGCGCCATTAGCGGTGTTTTCACTCATGCTCTTTGTACCGTTTCCTGCGTGTCTCTGGAGAGAAAATCAGGGGCTGCTGAGGAGATATTGGCGGCTGCCTATTGGATGGATGGGGAGATTCCCTTCTCTATCTCGCCAGCGACCTCCCGCCCATGTCCTGCCTCTGGCCTGGAACGCCCTCCCTCCTCAAATCCGACAGACAGTAATTGTCTGTCCTCCTCCTTCAGAGCCTTATTGAAGGCCCCTCTCCTCCAAGCGGCCTTTCCTGACTAGGACCTCCTTTCCTCTTCTCCCACTCCCTTCTGCGTTGCCTTGACTTGCTCCTTTTCTTCACCCCTCCCTCAGCCCCACGGCATTAATGCCCACATCCGTAATTTATTCATGCGTATGGAAGTCGGTCTCCCCATCTAGACTGTGAGCCCTCTGTGGGCAGGGAATGGGTCTACCAAGTCTCCTGTATTTTACTCTCTCAAGAGCTTAGTCCAGCGCTCTGCACACAGTAAGCGCTCAATAAATGTGATTGGTGGATTGATTCCTCGGGCAGGGGGTGAGGTCATTTCAACATTTATTCAATCATATTCATTGAGCGCTTACTATGTGCAGAGCACTGTACTAAGCTTTGGAGGAAGAAGTGGGGCGGGGGGGGGGGGTAAAAGGCGGAGCGATTGGGAGACAGGAAGTGAACGTGTAGGTCTAGCTTTGTGTGGGGAAATATGTCTGAGGAAGTAGCTGGGCGTGTGAGGTGAATGTATCTGTATATGTCTACCATATATATATCTGTGTGTGAATCCATGTGTCTGTTTCCTTGTTTGTGTGTTTGTGTATGTCAGCTCTGCTTTATTTACCGCCCCTCTCCGAGCTCTGGCCTGGAACGCCCTCCTTCTTCAAATCCACCAATCGATCCGTCTTGCCCCCTTCAAAGCCCTACTAAGGTGCACCTCTTCCAAGAGGCCTTCCCAGATTAAGCCTAAACTTTTCCTCAGCTTCCCCTCCCTTCTGCATCACCATGACTAGCTCCCTTTGCTCTCCACCCACCCCCCGCCAACCCACAACACTTACATATATATGTATATACTATAATTCTATTTATTTAAATTGATGCCTGTTTACTTGTATTGATGTCTGTCTCCCCCGCCACTAGACTGGGGGTCTGTTGTGGGCAGGGATTGTCTTTTTTGCAGTATTGTATTTTCCAACCGCTTAGTACAGTGCTCTGCACACAGTAAGAGCTCAATAAATACGATTGAATGAATGAATAAATGATTTTATCCCCTCATTTTCGATTTATTTCATTAATGCTTGTCTCTCCCTCTAGACTGTAAGCTCTTTGTGGGCAGGGAATGTGTCCATTTATTGTTATATTCTCCCAAGTACTTAGTACAGTGCTTTGCACACAGTAAGCGCTCAATAAACATGATTGAATGAATGAATGAACATCCTCTTTCCCTTTGTTCCCATCCTCCCTTCGGCCCCCTTTTTCTGTCCCTCTCTGCCATCTTGTCTCTTTTTCTCTGTTGCTTTTTCTCTTCCTATCTGTGTGTGTGTGTGTGTGTGTGTGTGTGTGTGTCTGTCTTCCCCTTCCCCATCCCTCCTGACTCTCATTCTTCATGACTTTCCCACCCTTGTCTCAACCCTGGTCCTCTGAGCAACCGAGGAGCAGCGTGGCCTAATGGTTACAGCACGGGCCTGGGAGTCAGAAGAACCTGGGTTCTAATGCCGGCTCCACCACTTACCTGCTGTGTGACCTCAGGCAAATCACTTCATTTCTCTGTGCCTCAGTTACCTCATCTGAAAATGGGGTTTAGGATTGTGAGCCCCTTGTGGAACATGAACTGTGTCTAACCTAATTAGCTTGTATCTATCTCAGCTCTTAGTACAGCCTGGAACATAGTAAACACTTAATGAATACTATTAAAAAACTCAAAAGACCCCGAAGTGCAAGAAATACAGTGAGTGCAAAAGGGGTTCCCCAGGTAGGCTGCAATGGAGACAGTGTGAAAGGCAGCAAACAGTGGGAGGGAAGACAGGCAGTGTGACTGGGTGCAGCATGGGCCTGGGAGTCAGAAGGACCTGGATTCTAATCCCCTTCTCTACCACATCTGCTGTGTGACCTCGGGGAAGTCACTACACTTCTCTGGGCTTCAGTTACCTCATCTGCAATATGGGGATTAAGAGTGGGACTGCGTTCAACCTGCTTAACTTGTATCTACCCCAGAGCTCAGAACAGTGCTTGGCATAAAGTAAGCTCTTAACAAGTACCATTATTATTATTATTAGTAGTATCACAGGTCTGGGAGTCAGAGGGAACTGGTTACCCAACTCTGGTTCTTGTCTGCTGTGTGACTTTGGTCAAGTCACTTCACTTCTCTGGAACTCAGTTACCTCAGTTACCTTATTAATGGAGATTAATACAGTGAGCCCCAAGTGGGACACGGACTGTGGCCAACCTGATTAGCTTGTAACTTCCCCAGTGCTTAATACGGTGCCTGGCAAATAGTAAGTGCTTAGAAATATCTTTAAAAAAAAAAAAAAATAGGAAAAAATCTAGTCCCCAAGCTGGAAAGGCCCAGCCCTAGGGCTATACAGGAGTGAAAGCCGTGGAGTCGGAGTCAGACAAAAATATCCTGGACTGAAAACCAACAGAATTGCTTATCTCCCCACCCAAACCCTATCCTTCCCCGTCTTTCCCGATGCCGAAGACGATTCCACTATTCTCCCTATATGACTAGTCCATAATATCGGCATGGTCCTCTGCTCCTCTTTCTCCCACCTACTCAATCTGTCACCAGATCCTGTCAGTTCTGCTTTCACAACATCGCTAAAATCCGCCTTCTCCTCTCCATCCAAACCACCACCATGTTGATTCAAGCACTTATCCCACCCCGCCTTGACCATTGCATCTGTCTCTTCACTGGCCTCCCGGCCTCCTGTCTCTCCCCACTCCGGTCCACACTTCACTTTGCTGTCCGGCTTGTTTATCTTAAAAAAAAAAACGCAGTCCTCATCTCCCTGCACCTCAAGAACCTCTTGTAGTCGCCCATCTACCTCCACATCAAACAGAAAGTCCTCACCGTCGGCTTTAAAGCACTTAATAATAACGTTGGTATTTAAGCGCTTACTATGTGCAGAGCACTGTTCTAAGCGCTGGGGTAGATACAGGGTAATCAGGTTGTCCCACTTGAGGCTCACAGTTAATCCTCATTTTACAGATGAGATTACAGGCACAGAGAAGTTAAGTGACTTGCCCACAGTCACACAGCTGACAAGTGGCAGAGCCGGGAGTTGAAGCCATGACTTCTGACTCCAAAGCCCAGGCTCTTTCCACTGAGCCACGCTGCTTCCCTTAGTCAGCTGGCCCCCTCCAACCTCACCTGGCTGATCTCCTACTGCAGCCTGGTCCGCACACTCCGTTCCCCCAGCGTCAGTTTACTCCCTGTGCTCCGATCTCGTCTCTATCATCGCTACCTCCCTTCCCATCACCTCCCTTCCCCCCGGAACGCCTTCCCTCCCTGTCTATATCCCCCAGAACACAATTCTCCCCACCTCCAAAGCCTTATTAAGGTCACATCTCCTCCAAGAGGCCTTCCTATTATGCCTTCTTCTCCTCAGCTTTCTCTCCCTTCGGTGTCATTTATCTTCTGATATTCACCCCACCCTCAATCCCACTGCACTTATGTACACACCTAGAAATTATATAATTATGAATTATTTTTATTAATGTCTACATTCCCCCCCCCCATCCCCATAGACTGTAAGTTGGTTGTGGGCAGGGAATGTGTCCACCAACTCTGTTGTATTGTGCTCTCCCAATACAAGTGCTCTGCGCATAGAAAGCGCTCAATAGATATGATTGAATGAATTAGCAGACAAGTTCCCTGCCTACAAAGAGGTTACAGTCTAGAGACAGAGACAGACATTAATCTCTCCAGCTCACATGAGGCTGTCTTTTTTTTTGGTTTGGTTTGGTTTTTGCTACTTGTTAGTGCTTGCTATGTACCTGGCACCGAGGGCTGGGGTAGATATAAGCTGATCGGGTTGGACACAGTCCCTGTCCCACATGGGACTCATAGTCTTCATCCCCATTTTACAGATGAGGCAACTGAGGCCCAGAGAAGTGAAGTGACATGCTCAAGGCCACACAGCAGCAGACAAGTGGAGGAGCCAGGAATAGAACCCAAGTCTTCCTGACTCCCGGGCCCACGCTCTATCTCCTAGGATACACTGCTTCACGTTCGTTTTGTGTTAATGTAGTCAATCCCTCTTCTCAGGCCTATCACCGACCTCCCACCCCGACTGTAGATTGTAAGACCCCGACGGACTCTTTTTATCCTCCATTTTGATTTTCCCCAGTGCGTAGTACAGTGCTGGAACACAGTAATAAGTACTTAAGAAATATCGCTGAATGAATGGAGTATATAAGTTGATGTTTATATCAATGTCCACCTCCCCCTCTAAGCTCGTTGTGGGCAGGGAACGGGCCTGCTAAGCCTGCTGTGCTGAACTCTCTTAAGCACTTAATACAATGTTCTGTGCACAATAAGCACTGACTATATACGATTGACTGACTGATTGATTCGTCTCTCCCCTTCTAGACTCTAAGTACGTTGCGGGCAGGGAACGTGTCTAGCAAATCCGTTGTACGGCCCTCTCCCAAGCACTTAGTACAGTGCTCTGTGAACAGTAAGCACTCAATAAATACGATCGAATGATGTGTACGACATGGCTGTGGGCGAGACCCTGACAATACTTCATTCACTCAATCGTATTTATTGAAATGCTCACTGTGTGCAGAGCACTGTGCTAAGTGCTTGGGAGAGTACAATATAACAATAAGCAGACACTTTCCCTGTCCCCAGTGAGGTTACAGTCTAGAGAGCTTCTTTCTGTTATACACTCTGCAAACCAAGACCCAGGACAGTGCTTTCAATACGATTGAATGAAAGAATCGTCCTAAATTTGTGCGTTTTCCCCAACCCACTTGGGAACCCTGCGTCTGGGTGAAGCAGAGGCAATCTGAAATCCAGCCCCCAGAACTCTGAGACATTGTAAGGACTTTGATACTCACCCCACAAACAGTCTTGCAACACCTAACTCCATATAGTTTTGGGGTTTTCTGGTATCTGTTAAGCGCTTAGTATGTGCCAGGAATGTACTAAGCGCTGGGGTAGACACAGGCTAATCAGAATAGACACTGTCCATGTCCCACATGGGGCTCATAGTCTTAATCCCCATTTCACGGATGAGGCACAGAGAAGTGAAGTGACTTGTCCAAGGTCACACAGCAGTTCCTTCTGATTCCCAAGCCCATGCACTATCCATGAGGTCGTGCTGCTCCCTATTCTGTTCTGCTTCCCCTTATCTGAATTTTTTTATGGTATTTATTAAGCACTTACTACGTGTCAAACCCTGTTCTAAGCACTTGGGCAGGTATAAATTAATCAGGTCAGACACAGTCCCTGTCCTGCATGGGATTCACAATCTAAGTAGACTGTGAGCTTGTGAGCAGGGATTATCACGCTTTATTGTTGTATTGTACTCTCCCAAGCGCTTAGTACAGTGCTCTGTACACAATAAGTGCTTAATGAATATGACTGAATGAATTGAATGAATGAGGGAGAACAGGTATTTAATCCCTACTTTACATTTGAGGAAACTGAGGCCCAGAGAAGCGAATTGACTTCCCCAAAGTCACAGAGCAAGCAGTTGGCAGAGCTGGTATTTGAACCCAGATCCTCCGACTCCCAGGCCCATGTCCGTCTCTCGCACTAGATGGTTAGCTCTTTTCCGGTGGGGATCATTCCTTCCCACTCTATTACAGTGCACTCTCCCAAGCTCTTTCTATAGTGTTCTGTATGCAGTAAGTGTTAAATAAAAGCAATTAATTGATTTATAGATTGGTTGATCTATCCTTTAATTCCCAAAATACACCCAAGTAATTCCTATCCTAAAGCAATCCTCCCTTGATCCTCCCTGCCCTTTCGGGAATCACTCTGTCTCCTTGAGCTCCTCAAACAAAATGTTTTCTCCCGCTGACTCCATCTCCTCTCCTTAAACCTCCTTCTAAACCCCCCTTAATCTGGCTTCCGTTCTCTCTACGCCATCGATACAGCTTTTTCCGCGGTCACCTCTTTGTGACCAAATACAATGAATTCTACTCCATCCTAATCCTCCTTGACCTCTCGGTTGTCTTCGATGCTGGGGAACACACCCTTCTCATTTATTCATTCAATCATATTTCATTCTTTTCAGTCGGATTTATGGAGTACCTACTGTGTGCAAAGCACTGTTCTGAGTGCTTAGCACTGCACTATATTTATTGCTACGTTTACTGTATTTATTGAGCGCCTACTGTTGTCTCTCCTGGAATTACCGTCGTGTTTCGGTTTCTCCTCCAACCTCTGTCTGTCTTCCCCATTGATGTGGAAGTTCCTTGAGGACAGGGATCTTGTCTAGCCACTGTACTGCATTTTTCCCAAGTGCTCAGTACAGTGCTCTGCACGCAATAGGTGCTCAATAAATCCCACTGATCGATTGACGGATGGACTGTGGTTCTCATTTAGGCAGGCCTCAGCCCAACTTTTTCTCCTCAGTATTCACAGGTGGAATGCTCTCTCGCTGAGCTCAGAATCCCCTGCCACGATTGCAGTCGTGCTGAGGCTAGGGCAGGAGTTACCCTGGTATTTGTGGCTTTTCCTGGACCCTTTTTTTTAATGGTGTGTGTTAAGCACTTACTACTGATGATAATTATTAAGGCATTTGTTAAGCCCTTACTTTGCCAGACACTGTCCCTCTGACCTCAGGGTTCATAATAATAATTAAGACCGTGAGCCCCATATGGGACAAACCCTATTCGTTTGTACCCCCCACCCCCTGAGCTCGGTACAGTGCCTGGCACATAGCAAGCGTTTAACAAATACCACGATTATCATTAATAGTGATGGTATTTGTTAAGCGCTTTCTCTGTGCCAGACAGCGTACAGCACTGGGGTGGACACAGGAAAATCAAGTCGGACACAGCCCCGTCCTACGTGGTGTTCGCCCTCTCAACCCCCATTTTCCAGATGAGGTCACTGAGGCCCAGAGAAGTGAAATGACTTGCCCAAGGTCACACAGCAGAGCCAGGATTAGAACCCACGATCCACTATGCGTCGAGCACCGTTCCGAGCGGCGGGGCAGCTGCGAGATGGTCCCCGCCCCTCACGGGGCTTACGGACTAAGCAGGAGGGGAGACGGGATATGTGTCACCCGATCCGTCATGCAAAGCGAGTGCGGAGTAATGGAGTGACAAACGAAGCGTTTCGACAATTCTGCATGCCCCCAGTTGTCCCGCGGACGACTAGCCGTGTCTTGCCCGGGAGACACGAAGCGTGCCCTGGAGCGTGCTGGCTTCAGATCTGCGCCAGCGCCTTTCCACTGGCAGTCGACTGAGGTCCACGCCTGGTGACGGAGAACGAAAACTGCCAGGGTCTAATCGTCCCCGCTCCCCTGAGCCGTGACTCGCCGCTCCCTAAACCTTCTCTGACACCCGCTGCTTCTTGCTCGCTTCGGGCTTCCGTGTCAGAGAGCATCGGTCCGGCCCCGGGACCAGCCAGCACCAGTTTGGCGTGGGAAATGACCGTTTCTCCAGCTCTTCAGATAAGAAAAATGATAATATTTGTTAAGCGCCTACTACGTGCCGGGCACTGTACTAAGCGCTGGGGTGGCTACAAGCACATCAAATTGGATACAGTCCCTGTCCCGCGTGGGGCTCACAGTCTCAATCCCCATTTTTACAGATGAGGTTACTGAGGCCCAGAGAAGTGAAGCGACTCCATTCGTTCGTTCGGTCGTATTTATTAAGCGCTTACTGTGTGCTGAGCACCGTACTAAGCGCTCGGGAAAGGACAACACAGCAATAAAGAGTGACGATCCTGCCCACAACGAGCTCACGATCTACAGCTCGCAGTCTAGAGTTGGTCACACCGCAGGCAAGCAGAGGAGTCGGAATTGGAACCCGTGACCGTTCAGTTGCTTCGACAATTACGAGCCGGTGACTCCGGCCCTTCTTCGATCGTCCTCCTTTGAGCAGCTGGAAAAACTTCTGGCCGTTGGGTATCAACGCCTTGAAACTCCTTGGAAGAGCATGGTGTGGTGGAAAGAACGCGGGACTGGGATTCAGAAGTTCGTGGGTTCTAATCCCGGCTCCACCATTTGCCTTGGGCAAGTCACTTCACTTCTCAGTGCCTCAGTTATCTCATCTGGAAAATGGGGGTTGAGACTGTGAGCCTCACATCAGACAGGGACTGTGTCCAACCCAATTTGCTTGTTCCCACCCCAGTGCTTAGTACAGTGCCCAGCACCTAGTCATAATAATAATAATGGTACTTATTAAGCCCTTACTATGTGCCAAGCATTGTTCTAATAATAATAATAATGTTGGTATTTGTTAAGCGCTTACTAGGTGCAGAGCGCTATTGTAAGCGCTGGGGTAGATACAGGGTAATCGGGTTGTCCCGCGTGGGGCTCACAGCTGATCGCCATGTTACAGATGAGGTAACTGAGGCACAGAGAAGTTACGTGACTTGCCCAAGGTCACACAGCTGACATGTGGCGGAGCCGGAATTCGAACCCATGACCTCTGACTCCCAAGCCCGGGCTCTTTCCACTGAGCCATGCTGCTTCTCTAGCCACGCTGCTTCTCTAGCGCTGGGGTAGATACAGGATAAATCAGGCTGTCCCACGTGGGGCTCACGGTCTCGATCCCCATTTTCCAGATGAGGTAACTGAGGCCTGGAGAAGTCATTCACTCATTCATTCATTCTTTCAATCAGATTTCTTGAGTGCTTACCATGTGTGGAGCACTGCTTGGGAGAGTACAATCTAACGATAAACAGGCACATCCTCTGACCACAACGAGTTGACTGTGTAGAGGACTGACTTGCCCAAGGCCACACGGCAGGACAGGTGGCTGAGCCGGGATTAGAACCCATGACCTTCTGACTCCCAGGTCTGTGCCCTATCCACTATGTCATATGTAGTGGAGATGGTACAAGGGGAGACAGAGAGGCTGGGGCTGCCCAACTAGGATATCGGACCCCCGATGGCTTCTCATTTGGGACGGGAACCTGGATTCCATCCTAAGACTCTTCAATTCTGTGGAATTTATAGCCCCGATATAATCCGTAGTCCCTGATCTGGAATGGAGTGACTTCTGCCTCCTCTTCTCCCTCCCCTCTCTAATAATAATAATAAAAATAATAATGGTACTTGTTAAGCACTTACTATGTGCCAAGCACTGTTCTAAGCAGTGGAGTCTACACAAGTTATTCAGGTTGGACCCAATCCCTGTCCCACATGTGGCTCACACTCTTAAATCCCCATTTTACAGATGAGGTCACTGAGGCCCAGAGAAATGAAGTAACTCACCCAAGGGCACATGGGAGACCCGTGGCAGAGCCGGGATTAGAAGCCAGGTCCTTCGGACTCCCAGGCCCATGCCCTATCCACTAATAAGAATAATAATAATAATGATGATGCTGGCATTTGTTAAGCGCTTACTATGTGCAGAGCACTGTTCTAAGTGCTGGGGTAGACACAGGGGAATCAGGTTGTCCCACGTGAGGCTCACAGTCTTAATCCCCATTTTACAGGTGAGGTCACTGAGGCACAGAGAAGTGAAGTGACTTGCCCACAGGCACACAGCTGACAAGTGGCAGAGCCGGGATTCGAACCCATGACCTCTGACTCCCAAACCCGGGCTCTTGCCACTAAGACATGCTGCTTCTCAGATGAGCCCAGAATGGGGCTAGAACCCACGACCCTGATATTAAAAGTCTCAATGTTTACCGACTGAGCTAGCTACCTCCCCCCTTGCTGCCCCCATCCACCTCACCAGTCACTTTGTGGAAGATTCAGATCGGATTTGAGCTCAGAAGAAGGGAGAGGTCCCTTGGGGGTTGGGGTGGGGGCTCCCTCGCTACATTCCTCCCCACCCCACTGGCACGCTGGGAGCTCTGGGCCTGAACTGGAGTCGGGAAAGGCAGGACTGGTAAATATTTCATCCTTGGGTTTAAGCTTTTTTACTCCATTTAAAAATCAAATTCCTCTGGCCTCCTATAAAGTATGTAATGGAGTCCTTCCCCGGTTAGATTTTGCTGCCTCTCAGAGACCGAACTGACCTCCGGGTAACGAAGCCCGGAGCCGATGAGTACCGGGTGGGCAGTCAGAAAGGGAATGTGGGAAACCTCAGGAAAGGACATCAAAACCGAGAGCTGCCCGGAGAGGCCCTCTGCGATTCGACGTCCCCCTCCTACCGACTGCTGCCCCCCGAGAGGTCGCCTTAATAATAATAATAATAATGTTGGTATTTGTTAAGCGCTTACTATGTGCCGAGCACTGTTCTAAGCGCTGGGGTAGACATAGGGGAATCAGGTTGTCCCACGTGGGGCTCACAGTCTTAATCCCCATTTTACAGATGAGGGAACTGAGGCACAGAGAAGTTAAGTGACTTGCCCACAGTCACACAGCCGACAAGTGGCAGAGCTGGGATTCGAACTCATGAGCCCTGACTCCAAAGCCCGTGCTCTTTCCACTGAGCCACGCTGCTTCTCCAGCCTTATTGCTGTCCCACATTGCACAAGGACACCGGGGTGTTAGGGAATGGCCCGACAACTGCCTTGGCCCTTTCGTCAGGGAACTAACCAGGAGAGAGAGTCTGTTTCCTAATGAGGGCCCGGGCAGGTCGGGGTGGGGGGCCTTTATTCATTCATTCGCCCACCCACCCATCCATTCATTCAATCATATTTCTTGAGCGTTTACTATGTGCAGAGCACTGTACTAAGCTCTTGGAACGTACAATTCGGCAACTATACGAAGCCCTCGGGAGAGTTCGACTGAACAGTAAAAAGATCCCGCCCCCAACGAGTTTACAGTCCGGAGGGAGAAATGGACATTAATAGAAATAAAGAAATTAGGGCTTTAATGAATACATTCCAGATCAATTAGGCCCGAGGGTGCACTTTAAACCGCTTCATTCCACCTGACCTGTGAGGACACAGCTGCTTCGTGTTGACTTCCCCTCTCTCCTGACAGTGGTACCCACCAGAACCCTCATCTCTTTGATTAAAGACCGGGGGCTGTTAGACTGTCATGTCCCGTCTGTCAGAGGAGATCAGCCTGAAAGTCAGCTGACAGAGCTAGGCTGGGTTCCTGAAGGCTCTTAGGCTTAGGGTAATGAGTCACGATGTGGAGAAGTGTCTGCTAGTAGCCTCGGAAGAGCCGGGAGCACAAGGCCGGGGGCTGGGCTTCGGCCCAAGGCGAAAGCGCCCGGGTCCGGCCCTCGCCGGGCCCGTCAGATGCCCGCGCAGTTGGATGGAATTCCGGACGATCTCGTGGCCCGGGCCCTTTCTGAACATTTGGCAGCGATTTAGTCAAAAAACGGATTGGGATCTATCCAGCTGTTGGGTAAATGGGTCGAGATTAGGGTATTATTTTCCCTTTAATCAACGGATAATGAGGAGCATTTGTTTCTAAGACGTTGGGCCGCCTGAAGCACTTTTAAACCCTCCTTTCCTTACGGGTGTATTTCATATTTCGCTCCTTGCTTTACATCTGAAAAAAGTCCCGCCGGGGTCATCGGCCTCGCTTCCCGCCCCCCCCCCCCCAAATCCCAGCAGAGAGAGAGGAGAGAGAAAGAGAGAGACACACACACATACACACTCATCACTTGTGGGCAGAGAGTGCGTCTATCAACTCTGTTATATTGCTTTATCGTACTCTCCCAAGTGCTTAGTGCAGTACTGTGCACCCTGTAAGCGCTCAATAAACATGACTGATTGACTGACTGTGGGCGGGGAAAGTTTCTGTTTATTGATATATTGTACTCTCCCAAGTGCTTAGTACAGTGCTCTGCATGCAATAAGCGCTCAATAAATACGACTGAAAAGCGACTGTGTCACATGCAAGCTCCTTATAGATAGGAATCACATTTAGCCAACCGTGTTGTACTTTCCCAAGAGCTTAGTTCAGTGCTCTGCACACAGTAAGCCCTCAATAAATACCACTGATTGATCGATTGATTGAATGATTGCACCAGGCATGCAGGAGTTTGGGTGGAGAGGAAAGAAGGGATCTGGGAGATGCTGTGTAGCAAGATCAGGTAGGATTTGTCAGTAGATTGCATGTGGACATTGAAAGAAAATGAGGACTTGAGGATTCATTCATTCAATCATATTTTTTAAACACTTATTCTGTGCAGAGCATTGTACTAAGTGCTTAGCACTGTATGACACCAAGGTTCCGGGCTTCTGGGACAGGGAAGATGGAGATATTACCGACTCTGTTGGGAAAGATGGAGGGAAAGATGAAGAGTTCAGTTTTGGACGTCCGAGTGGAGATGTCCTGGAGGCAAGAGACGATGCGAGATTTCAGGTGAGATTGCAGGTTAGGGCTAGCAGGATAAATTTGAGAGTCATTTACGAAGAAGTAGCAGCTGATGTCATGCTTTGAGATCTCCAGAAGCATGTCCCCTGGACATAATTATTCTTCCTGCTGTTCACTTGTTGCTTGTGCCCAAATTCCCCTGGCCTGAACAGAAGGTGCCGTGAGGACTTGGATTTTATTATTTTTTTAAATGTTATTTGTTAAGCACTTACTCTGTGCCAACCCAGTAGTAAGCACTGGCGTAGATTCATTCATTCATTCAATCATATTTACTGAGCGTTTATTATGTGCAGACCACTGTACTAAGCTCTTGGAATGTACAATTCGGCAACAGAGACAATCCCTGCCCAACAACGGGCTCACAGTCTAAACTGGGGAGAGAGACAACAAAATTGAACAAGTAGGCGTCAATACCATCAAGTTAAATAGAATCATAGATAAACGTCATTAAAAAGAATAGAGTAATAAATGACATATACAAATACGCACACAAGCTGATCCATTTGGACACAATCCCTTTCCCACATGGGGCTCACAGTCCTCATTCCCAATTTACAAATGAGGTAACTGAGGCCCAGAGAAGTGAAGTGTCTTGCCAGAGGTGACACAGCAGATAAGTGGCAGAGCCGGGAGGAGAACCCAGGTCCTTCTGTCTCTCAGGCCTGGGTTCTAGCCATTAGGCCACAGTGCTTCTCAGCCCTGGTTCAGAAATGGCAGGTGTGAGAGTCCTCAGAAAAAATGGGACAAGATGGGGTTTGAAGGGTCCTCTCCTTTCTTTTTATGTCTTGTCCGGTCCTGTCCTGTCCTCTCCTCTATGCTCCTTTCTTCTCCTCCGCTGTCCTGTCCTCTCCTCTTCTCTCCTGTCATCTCCTCTCCTCTCTTGTCTCCTCCTGACCTCTCCTGTACTCGCGTTTCCTCTCCAGTCCTCCCCCTCCTCTCCTTTCTTATCTTTTCCTGTTTTCTTCTCTCTTGTCCACTCCTGTCCTCTCCTGTCCCCTCCTGTCCCCTCCTCTTCACTTCTATCTTTTCCTGTTCTCCCCTCCTGTCATCGCTTGTCAACTCCTGTCCTCTCCGGACCTCTCCCCTCTTCTCCTCTCCTTTTCCCTCCTCTTCTATCTTTTCCTGATCTCGTCTCTCTTGTCCTCTCCCGTTCTCTTCCCTTCTCTCCTCTCCTTTACTCTCCTCTCCTATCTTTTCCCCTTCTCTTCTCTATCCTCTCCAGTCCTCTCCTCTCCTTTACTCTCCTCTCCTATCTTTTCCTCTTTTCTTCACTTGTCCTCTCCAGTCCTCTCCTCTCCTCTTCCATCCTCTCCTCTCCTGTCCTGTCCTCTCCTTTCCTGCCCTGTCTTCTCCTGTCCTCTCCTGTGTCCTCTCCTCTACCTTTTCCTGTTCTCTTCTCTCTTGTCCTCTCCTGCCCTCTCCCCTCCTCTCCTCTCTCCCAACCACTCCTCTCCTGTCCTCTCCTTTCCAGACCTCTCTTGTCCTCTCTTCTCCACTCCATCTCCTCTCCTGTCCTTTCTTCTCTTGTCTTCTCCTGTCCTGTCTTCTCCTTTCCTCTTGTGTCCTCTCCCCTCCTGTCCTCTCCTCTCCTGTCCTCTCCCTTCTTTTCCTTTCCTGTCCTTTCCTGCCCTTTTCTGTCCTCTCCCCTCCCCCAAAGCTGGATCACCTTGCCCCTCCACAGACTTAGCTTCATCCCTGATAGACTTAAAAACCAAAAGGGAACTTAGGAGGGCATCGGGAGTAAGAGAAGGGCAGAGAGAGAGAGAGAGAAAGAGGCTGCTTTGGAGCAGACAAGGAGCAGGGAAATGGGGTTGGAATCAATCTCCTCCCTTGCCCCAGGGCCCTTGAGTGACACTCCGCCCAGCAGCTGGTCCTGGGTAGCACAGCCTGTGCAGGTGCCCAAGGGCAGGGTGGTTGTGATGCTCATGCTCCCAGCCTCCTCCCCACCCTGGCATGGGTGGGTGAAGCTATGAAGCCCGTCTCCCTGGGACGGCTGTTTGGGGACTGAGAGGTGGTGTGGTCCCACGGATAGAGCATGAGCCACAAATGTGATTTATTTATTTTTATTAATGTCAGTCTCCCCCTCTAGACTGTAAGCTCATCGTGGGCAGAGAATGAGTCTGATTATTGCTATATCAAACTCTACCAAGAGATCTGCTCACAGTCCCTAGTATAAGTGCTCAATAAATACAAATGAAATGTCATCGAATGAGTGAATGAGTCAGAAGGACCTGGGTTCTAATCCCACCTTTCTGCTACTTGTCTGTTATGTGACCTCGGACAAGTCACTTCACTTCTCTGGGCCTCAGTTTCTTCATCTGTGAAGTGGGAATTAAGACTGTGAGACCGATGTGGCACGGAGACTATTTCCAACCTGATAATCTTGCATCTACCCCAGTGCTTAGAACAGTGCCTGGCACATATTAAGCGCTCAGAAGCGGCATGGTTCAGTGGAAAGAGCACTGGCTTGGGAATCGGAGGTCATAGGTTCGAATCCCGGCTCTGCCACTTGTCAGCTGTGTGACTGTGGGCAAGTGACTTAACTTCTCTGTGCCTCAGTTACCTCATCTGTAAAATGGGGATTAAGACTGTGAGCTTCACCTGGGACAACCTGACTACCCTGTATCTACCCCAGCGCTTCAAACAGTGTTCTGCACATAGTAAGCACTTAACGAATACCAACATTATTTTTATTATTATTATTACTATTATCAGTAGTGTTCCCCCATCATTGCTATTATTATCACTGTTACTATTACTAGTATATTTGTTAAGCATTTACTACATGTCAAGCACTGTTCTCTACACTGGTGTAGATGCAAGTAATCAGGTTGGACACAGTCCCTGTCTCACACAGGGCACACAGTCTCGGTAATCATTCATTCTTTCAATCATATTTATTGAGCCATGAGGCTTCCCTATCCACTGTTGTATCCATGTATCCATGTATCCTTTGTATTCATGTATCCTTTTTATCCATTCCAACACTTAGAGAGTGCCTGGTACTTAGTGCCTAGCACGTACTAAGTGCTTAACAAATACCACTGTTCTTATTACAATAACTGGTTTTTGTTAAGCATTTATTATGAGCCAAGCACTATATGAAGCACTGGAGTAGATATAAGATAATCAGGTCCCACATGAGGCCAATAGTCCAAGTAGGAGAGAGAACCGGTATCCCCATTTTACAGACGAGGTCACTGAGGCGCAGAGAATTGAAGTGACTTGCCCAAGGTCACACATCAGGCAAGTGGCGAAGCCGGAATTAGAAACCAGGTCCTTCCGACTCCCAGGCCCGGGGCTCTATCCACTCGGCCAATCTCCTCTTCCATTTCCATTCCTAGGCTGTGGCGACTTGGGGTGAGGGATTTCGAGGCCCTCCAGGGGTCGGGTCGGTTCCAGAATGGGTTGGGCCTAGGGGTCCCTGGATAGAAATGGGCTTATTAATGATAATAATGATGATAATCGAGGTACGCGTCAAGCGCTTACTGTGTGCCAGGCACTGTACTAAGTGTGGGGATGATTACAAGCAAATTGGCGGGGACACAGTCCCCATCCCACGTGGGGCTCCCAGTCCCAATCCCCATTTTCCAGATGAGGTCTCTGAGGCCTAGAGAATTGAAGTGACTTGCCCAAGGTCACCCAGCAGACAAGTGGCAGAGCTGGGATTAGAACCCATGACCTTCTGACTCCCAAGCCCGGGTTCTAACCACTTCGCCATGCTGGCTTGTTTGGTTATTTCACATGAATGACAACGACTGGCTTTTGACCACCCGGCTGTCAGCCTGCTCCTCTCCTCAAGGGTGCACTGATCTTTCAGTTCCAGGAAGATGCTAAAACCCAGGAGAGGACCCCAGAATTCAGATCGCGACATCCGTCCGCTTTCCTGAGGGAACCACAGGCAAATGTCCCCCCTGGCAGCCTCCTTTGATTGGGTGAGAGTCTGTCTCGGGCTTGCTAAATCATATTAATTGAGCATTTCCTGCATGCAGCATCGATCAATCAATCAACCGCGTTTATTAAACCCTTACTGTGTGCAGAGCACCGCGCTAAGCACTTGGGAGAGAACAGTACAACAGAATTAGCGGACGTGTCCCCTGCCGGTAATGAGCTTACGATCTAGAACACTGTACTAAGCGCTTAGGAGAGTACAGTGTAACGGAATTGGTAGACGCATTTCCTGCCCACAATGGTCTTACGGCTTAAGGGAGTTTACAGCCTGGAGGCCTGCTGGGAAACTCCGGGTTTACCAAATGGGAGAAATGGGAGATGCTCTCCTTCTCCTACTACAATCCAGCCCACACACTTCGCTCCTCTAATGCCAACCTTCTCACTGGACCTTGATCTCGTCTATCTCCCCCCCGACCTCCCGATCACGTTCTACCCCTTGCCTGGATCGCCCTCCCTCCTCGTATGTGTCAGACGGTGACTCTCCCCACCTTCAAAGCCTCAGCGAAGGCCCATCTCCTCCAAGAGGCCTTCCCTGACCAAGGCTCCTTTAGTCTTGTCCCACTCCCTTCTGCGTCGCCCTGACTTGTTCCCATTATTCATCGCCCCCTCCCAGCCCCACGGCACTTATGCCCAAATCTGACATTTATTTCTATTAAAGTCTGTCTCCCCTTCTAGACCGTAAGCTCGGTGTGGGCAGGGAATGGGTCTTTCTACTGTCACATTGTATTCTCCCAAGCGCTTAGTAGAGCACTCTGCACACGTAAGCGCTCGATACATGTGACTGAATGAAAGATTGTCCTGAGAGGCAAACGTCACACCCACTTGTGGGTGCCCGGTACTGGCGACCCTGCCCGCCCAGAGTCCTTCGCTCCACTGCCGTGATTCCGAGGCCTTCAGTGAGGCTGGGAGTAGAGCGGGGAAGGAGGAGGTTTGAGAATGTCCACCCTGCCTCCCAGGCAAATCCCGCTGACAGAATGATGCACGGAACACCAGACTTGCCCGGCGCGGGCTCCGTGTCTGTCAACGCTGGATTCCCCACAGCCTCTGAATTTCCACCGCGCTGCCCCGACTTGCAGGGGCCGTGGGGTGTCAGACGGGGATCGGTGTTTAGAAGCCACGAGGGGAGGCCTGGGTGCGCTCCCTCCAGCCTCCCGGGGCCCTCGGCCGGCTTCCTTCAGCCTTTCTCCCGGCTTGGGAATTCCCGGATTCCCACACAGATGAAGGGAGTGAGCTCCCCGCTCGGTGTCGATCCTCTGGCCCGCTGGCCCCCTGACTGATGGGTTCGGTGAAAACCTAGGCACAAACCAAACATGAGAGGAAGATGTACATAATAATAATTGTGGTATTTCTTAAACGCTTAATATGTGCCAGGCACTGTACTAAGCGCCGGGATAGATCCAAGCTAATCAGGCCTCACTTGGGGCTCACGGTCTGAGAAGGAGGTAGAATCCTCATGTTTTGAATCCCCATTTTACAGGAGGGAACTGATGCCCGAAGAAGCAAAATGACTTGCCCCAGGTCATACGGAAGTACACAGTTGGCAGCGCTGGGATTAGAACCCAGGTCCTCCTGACTTCCAGGCCCGGGCTCTATCCACTAAGCCACACCGCTTCCATATGCAGCACTTACATATCTGTGAAATATGTATTATGAAGTATTTATATTAATGTCCAACTTCGCCTCTAGTCTGTAAGTTCTTTTTTTAGGGTATCTGTTAAGTGCTTTCTACGAGGCAGGCACTGTACTAAGCACTGGTGTCGATATAAATCAATCCAGGTGGATACAGTCCATGTCCCACATGGGATTCAGTCTCATTCCCTATTTTCCAGATAAGGAAACTGAGGCCCAGAGAAGGGGACTGACTGGCTCGAGGTCCCTCAGCCAACGAGGGAGAAGCCGGGATTAGAACCCAGGTCCTTCCGACTGCCAGGCCCCGGCTCTATCCTCTAGGCCACGCTGCTTCTCGTTGTGGGCAGGGAACCTGTCTACCAGCTCTGTTGTGGCTCAGTGGAAAGAGCCCGGGCTTGGGAGTCGGAGGTCACGAGTTCGAATCCCGGCTCTGCCACTTGTCAGCTGTGTGACTGTGGGCAAGTCACTTACCTTCTCTGGGCCTCCGTTACCTCATCTGTAAAATGGGGACGAAGACTGTGAGCCCCACGTGGGACAACCTGATGACCCTGTATCTCCTCCAGCGCTTAGAACAGTGCTCTGCACATAGTAAGCACTTAACAAATACCAACATTATTATTATTATTACTTTCCTAAGCACTCAGGACAATGTCCTAGACGCAGTAAGCGCTCAGTAAATACCACTGATGATGATGCAGCCATTCCTCAAGGGAAAAGTACATATCATTAGTCATAAGAATTGAGGTATTTATCAAGCGCCATTATGTGATAAGCCCTGCAGTAATAATAGTAATAATAATGTTGTATCTGTTAAGCGCTTACTATGTGCAGAGCACTATTCTAAGCGCTGGGGTAGATACAGGGTAATCAGGTTGTCCCTCGTGAGGCTCACGGCCTTAATCCCCATTTTACAGATGAGGTAACTGAGGCACAGAGAAGTTAAATGACTTGCCCACAGTCACACAGCCGACAAGTGGGGGAACCGGGATTCGAACCCATGACCTCTGACTCTATTGTTTTAATGAGATGTTCTTCCCCTCGATTCTATTTATTGCCATCGTTCTTGTCTGTCTGTCTTCCCCGATTCGACTGTAAGCCCGTCGAAGGGCAGGGACTGTCTCTATCTGTTACCGACTTGTCCATTCCAAGTGCTTAGTCCAGTGCTCTGCACATAGTAAGCGCTCAATAAATACTATTGAATGAATGAATGAAAGCCCGTGCTATTTCCACTGAGCCACGCTGCTCCAGTACACACTGGCTAATCAGGCCAAGGCTCAGTACCTTCCTACGTGGGCTTGGATTGGTCACTCAATCAGTGGTATTTACTGAGCACTTGGTGTGTGCGGAGCACTGTAATAAGTGCCGGGAGAGTCCGTACAACAGAGTTGTTAGACATATTCCCTGCCCACGACAAACTTCCAACCTAGAGGACTGTGCCTTCAAGCGGAAGACAAAGATGGTTGGGTTGGCCAGAGAACCTACCCTAAACAGATCTAGAAAAATGAAAGGTTCATTTATTCATTCATTCGTATTCATTGAGCACTTATGGTGCGCAGCGCACTGTACTAAGCGCTTGGAAGAGTTACAATAGAACAATAGACACATTCAGTGCCCACAACGAACTTCCAGTCTAGAGGGGGAGGCAGATATTAATGGAAAGATATAAATAAATTACAGATTACAGGGTTTACGCTGCAGGGGAATCAATCGATCAGTGGTATCTATTGAGCAGAGCACTGTTCTAAGCTCTCAGGAGGGTAATAATAATAATATTTACGGTATTTGTTAAGTGCTTACTCTGTGCCAGGCACTGTTCTAAGCGCTGAGGTAGATACAAGATAGTCGGGTTGGACACAGTACCTGTTCCATATGAGGCGCGCAGTCTTAATCTCCATTTTACAGATGAGGGAACTGAGGCACAGAGAAGTGAAGTGACTTGCCAAGGTCACACAGCAGACATGGGACGGAGCCGAGATTAGAACCCAGGTCCTTTGGCTTTCAGGCCCGGGATGTAGCCACTAGGCCACTCTGCTTCTGTGAGACCCTTTGCCACTAATCCTCCCTTTCAACTTTTCCAACACAGTTGACCACATCACCAATCCTCCCTGTCTCCGAAGCCCATGACCTTGGCATTACCCTTGATTCCCACATCTCTAGTGGAAAGAGCTCGGGCTTGGGAGTCAGAGGACCTGGGTTCGAATTCCGGCTCCGCCACTTGTCAGCTGTGTGACTGTGGGCAAATCACTTAACTTCTCTGTGCCTCAGTTCCCTCATCTGTAAAATGGGGATTAACTGTGAGCCCCACGTGGGACAACCTGATTACCCTGTATCTATCCCAGGGCTTAGAACAGTGCTCTGCACATAGTAAGCGCTTAACAAATACCAACATTATTATTATAGATCGGTCAGATCAGATTTAATCCCTACCCGCACTGGGTTCAGAGAGGGAGAACAGGTATTTAGACCGTCAGCTCATTATGGGAAGAGTACGTTTCTGCTAATTCCGCTGTACTCTACTCTCGCAAGAGCTCAGTACAGTGTACTAGACCCTAAGCTCGTTGCGGCCAGGGAATGTGTCTGTTATATTGTTAGGTAGTACTCTCCCAAGCGCTTGGTACAGTGCTCTGCACATGGTAAGTGCTCGATAAATAAGTTTGTCTGACTGACTGCTCTGCACATAGTAAGTGCTCAATAAACACCACTGATTGATCCTACGCATAAAGAAACTGAAGCGCGAAGAAGGTAAATTACTTGTCCAAGGACACGAAAGCAGCCAACTTGTTCTTGGCCTGCCAACCAGAGCCCGGGCCTGGGAGTCAGAAGGACCTGGGTTCGAATCCCGGCTCCACCACTTGTCTTCTGTGTGACCTTGGGCACATCACTTCACTTCTCTGGGCATCAGTTCCCTCATCTGTAAAATGGGGATTGAGACTAGGAGCCCTATGTGGGACAGGGACCGAGTCCAACCCAATTTGCTTGCCCCCACCCCGGCGCTTAGTACAGTGCTTGGCACATACTAAGCCCTTAACAAATCCCACGGTTAATAACCGTGTCTATGAGGGGACTGGACTAGAAGAAGGGAAGAACAGAACTAATTTGCCATCCTGCCTGGGGGTGAGGTGAATTCTCAGAGGGCCAGACTGAAACATAGACAATAATCCTAGAATTTGTTCTGTATCCAGATCAAATCATCTTTTCCCCTGACCATGCAATTCCAGTTCATTCATTCAACCGTATTTATTGAACTCTCCCTGTGTGCAGAGCACTGTACTAAACTCTTGGGAGAGTACAATATCGGAGTAAACAGTCACATCCCCTGCCCATCATGAGCTTACAGTCTAGAGGTGCCCTCTCCGTTGAGGGCGGAGAGCATGTGAAGGTAGGGGGAAGCTGTCATTCCACTGAGCAGATGGGGTTCGAGCCTCTGGGGGAGCCGGAGTAATTCCGGCGCTTAGTACAGTGTCCAGCACATAGAAAGCACTGAACAAATGCCATAATTATTCATTTTTATTAATTACCTCATCTGTAAAATGGGGATTGAAACAGTGAGTCCCGCCTGGGTCAGGGACCGTGTCCAACCCGATTTGCTCGTAACGACCTCAGTGGTTTTTTTATTTTATTTTTATGGTATTTGTAAAGCACTTACTACGCGGCAGGCACTGTACTAAGCCCTGGGGCAGATAGAAAGTAATCAGGTTGGACACAGTCCCCGTCCCACATGGGGCTCACAGTCTTAATCCCCATTTTACAGATGAGGTAGCTGAGGCACCGAGAAGTGAAGTGACTTGCCCAACGTCACACAGCAGGTGAGTGGCAGAGCCGGGATTAGAACTCGGGTCTTCCTGACTCCCAGGCCCAAGCTCTATGTGCTACGCCACGCTGCTTCTCGGCTTAGTACAGTGTCTGGCACATAGTAAGCGCTTAACAAATACCACGATTATGAGTTAGTGCCAATGTTTGGAATCCCCATGGCAATTCCCTGGATTTCCCACCAAGCCGAGTCTTGTCCAGGTGGAAGGGCTGGTGCTCTTTCTGCGACTCGCCCACGGTCGGCGATGACTGACGTTCCCCAAAGTCCAGCCTTTAAAAGTTCGCTCTCTCGGGTGAGGAAAATAATTCCCCTTGGGGTGTGCTCCAGCTCCAAGCCAACGATCTCTGGGGCGCACCCATGGCCCTGCTTTTGGCATCCAGGAACGCTTCTTTTACGATAAATACGGAGATAATCCATCGATCCATCAGTGGTATTTCTTGAACACCTGCTGCAGGCAGAGCACTGTAGTGAGTGCTGCTTGTTCCTCACCCTTTAGATCAGGCTGCTCCTACACAACCCATTTGGGTTCAGGAGGCCCAGTCAATCAATCCATCAATGAATGGCATTTACTGAGTGTTCGCTAGGCGCGAAGCGCTGTGTAAAGCACTTCGGGGAGGAGGATACGGCATAATTAGCAGACTTGTTTACTGCCCAAAATGAGTTTATGGTCTATAGGGGGAGAATACAATGATCCCACCAAGAGCCAGAGCCTTTATCTTCCCTGGGGGAATTGGTGGATGACTCATCTGGCTAGTCAGTCAGTGAGTCAGTCAAACCTATTTATTGAGCACTTACTGTATGCAGAGTACTGTACTTTGGGAGAGTGCATTAGAACAATAAACAGACACTTTCCCTGCCTACAACGAACGTATAGGGATAGGCGAATTGGCCAATTCTAGGACCCCAGCCTTTCGTAGATGGACCGCCAGATACAGCACGGGGGCGCCTGGGTTGGATCTTGTCTTTTTTCTTTTCAAGAAAACGTTCTGGACATGTCACCCTCCTCTTCAAAAATCTCCAGTGGTTGCCCTTCAACCTTCATATCACTCATTCTTGGCTTCAAAGCTGTCCATCCCCTTGCCCCCTCTCACCTCCCCTTCCTTCTCTCCTTCTACAGCCCAGCCCGCAAACTCCGCTCCCCTGCCGCTAACCACCTCACTGGGCCTCGTTCTCACCTGTCCCACCGATGACCCCGGCCCATCCTACCTCTGGCCTGGAATGCCCTCCCTCCTCACATCTGCCAAACTAGCTCTCTTCCCCGCTTCAAAGCCCTACTGAGAGCTCACCTCCTCCAGGAGGCCTTCCCAGCCTGAGCCACCCCTTTCCCTCTGCTCCTCCTCCCCTCCCCATCGCTCCTACTCCCTTCCTCCGCTCTACCCCTTTCCCTGCCCCACAACACCATGCATATTTGTACATATTTATTACAATTAGATTAGATTAGACTGTAAGGCCATCAAAGGGCAGGGACTGTCTCTATCTGTTACCGATTTGTACATTTCAAGCGCTTAGTACAGTGCTCTGCGCATAGTAAGCGCTCAATAAATACTATTGAATGAATATTTATTATTCTATTTATTTTACTAACGATGTGTATATATCTAGAATTCTATTTATCTATTTTGATGCTATTGATGTCTATCTACTTGTTTTGTTTTGTTGTCTGTATCCCCCTTCCAGACTGTGAGCCCGTTGTTGGGTAGGGATTGTCTCTATCTGTTGCCGAACCTCACTTTCCAAGTGCTTAGTACAGTGCTCGGCACAAAATAAGTGCTCGGCACAAAATAAGTGCTCAATAAATACCACTGAATGAATGAAAGAATGATTTCAGTGTCGTCAATGCTACCTGGGGAAATGGGGCTTTATTAGCCCCACAGGCAAAGCTCAGCCTTAATAATATTTATGGTATTTGTTAAGCGCTTACTACGTACCAGGCACTGTACTAAGCGCTGGGGTGGATTCGAGCAAATCGGGTTGGTCACAGTCCCTTTTCCCACTTGGGGCTCACAATCTCAATCCCCATTTTGCAGATGAGGTAACTGAGGCACAGAGAAATGAAGTGAAGGTCACACAGCAATCAAGTGGCAGAGTCGGAATTAGAACCCATGACCTTCTGCATCCCTGACCCACGCTCTACTACATCATGCTGCTTCGAGGAAGCAGAACGGAATGGTTCTAGGTTTACAACACTGCCATTTTGAGGGGATTCATTCTTCAATCTACTTTTCACGCTTGGGGAAAATAATCGCCAAGGGCTCCTGGGAAACTTTAGCGCTCACACTCTGTCTTCATAGAGAGCAGTTTGAGGGAGCCTCAGTGTGCTTTGTAGTTTGCCAGTGACCCCTATTATTGGAACATTTGGCAATCAATCAATTAGTGGTATTTACTGAGTGCTTACTATGTGCAGAGCACTGTACTAAGTCCTTGGGAGAGTACAGTCCAAGAAAATTAGCAAACACGTTCCCTGACCATAATGAGTTTACCGTGTAAAGACGAGTTTACAGTCTAGAGGACGAGTTCACAGGCTAGAGGGTGACCTTACAGTCTAGAGATGAGTTTACACTCTAAGGATGAGTTTATAGTCTAGAGTGCGAGTTTACGGTCTAGAGACGAGTTTATAATAGAGACGACAAGCTTACAGTCCAAAGGAAAGCTTACAGTCCGGAGACGAGTTTATAGTCTAGAGGAAGATTTTACAGCCTAGAGACGAGGTTACACTCTAGGGATGAGTGTAAATTCAATCTAGAGAATGAATTTACAATCTAGAGATGAGTTTATGATTTAGAGGACAAGCTTACAGTCTGGAGATGAGCTAACAGTCTAGAGGAAGAGTTTACAATCTAGAGATGAGTTTGTAGTGCGGAGGATGAGTTTACCAGTCTAGAGACAAATTTACAATCTAGAGGATGAGTTTATAGTCTAGAGACGAGTTTATAATCCAGAGGACAAGTTTACAAGTCTAGAGACAAGTTTATGGTCTAGAGGACAAGCTTACAATCTAGAGATAAGCTAACAGTCTAGAAAACAAGCTTACAGTCTAGAGATGAGTTTACAATTTAGAGGACAAGTTTACACTCTAGAGATGAGCTTACATTCTAGGGATGAATGTATAGTCTAGAGATGAGCTTACAGTCCAGAGAACAAGTTTACAGTCTAGAGACGAGTTTACACTCTAGGGATGAGTTTATAGTCTAGAGTGCAAGTTTACAGTCTAGAGATGAGTTTATAATAGAGACGACAAGTTTACAGTCCAGAGACAAGCTTACAGCCCAGAGAAAAGCTTACAGTCTAGAGACGAGTTTATAGTCTAGAGGATGATTTTACAGCCTAGAGACGAGTTTACAATCTAGAGAATGAATTTACAATCTAGAGATGAGTTTATAATTTAGAGGACAAGTTTACAGTCCAGAGATGAGCTAACAATCTACAGGAAGAGTTTACAATCTAGAGATGAGTTTGTAGTGTGGAGGATGAGTTCACAGTCTAGAGACGAATTTCCAATCTAGAGGATGAGCTTCTAGTCTAGAGATGAATTTATAATCTCGAGGACAAGTTTACAAGTCTAGAGACAAGTTTAAGGTCTAGAGGACACGCTTACAATCTAGAGATTAGCTAACAATCTAGAAAACAAGCGTACAGTCTGGAGATTAGTTTACAATTTAGAGGACAAGTTTACAGTCTAGAGATGAGCTTACAGTCTAGAGAACAGGTTTACAGACTAGAGAACAAGTTTACAGACTAGAGATGAGTCTGCAGTCTAGAGGATGAACTTACAGTCTAGAGGGATGAGTTTAGAGACAGGCTTACAGTGTAGGGGAAGAGGTTAGAGTCTAGAGGTGAGTTTAGAGTCTGTACCTAAAGTTTGCATGTCCCAACCCATGTAGTGAGAGCTTTTGGGTTGCTCAGTGCTTCTTTGCACCCTCAGGCACTCAATAAATGTCACATCAGGCTGACAGACACAAGGATATCTTCTAGCCTGCTCCCCTGTGGGAAGATGATACTTCGCTGGAGAAGAGGCTAAGAAGTTGGGACAGTTACCAAAATACAAGGTAGGACACGATCAAGGAAGATGAGCTATCCAAAGACAAACTGGGAGAAGCTGGGATCTTTCCACATGGCAATTTTTTTGGATCCACCCATGCAGTCAACTACCCTGGTTTGAGCAAGGCTGTGTTAATAATGTTGGTATTTGTTAAGCACTTACTATGTGCCAAGCACTGTTCTAAGCGCTAGGGTAGATACAAGATAATCAGGTTGTCCCATGTAGGGCTCACAGTCTTCATCCCCATTTTACAGATGAGGGAACTGAGGCACAGAGAAGTTAAATGACTTGCCCACAGTCACACAGCTGACAAGTGACAGAGCTGTGATTCGAACCCATGATCTCTGACTCCCAAGCCCGGACTCTTTCCACTGAGCCACACTGCTTCTCAATCCCCCCATGGGTCTGGGGCTAATGGATTTAATGGGTTAACGCCCCCCCCCCAAAAATAATCCAATATACGACATCATTATTTCACTCTTTAAATGATGATATTGGAGTCATTTCACCAGATGAATTAATTATAAAGCCCAAAGAGAGGGAAACAGCATGGCTTAGTGGATAGAGCACGGACCTGGGAATCAGAAGGATCTGGGTTCTAATCCCTAATCCATCACGTGTCTGCTGGGCGACCCTGGGCAAGCCACTTCACTTCTCTGGGCCTGTTACCTCACATGTAAAATGGGGATTAAGACTTAGAGACCTATGTGGGACAGGGACTGTGTCTAACCGTATTTGCTTGTAACCACCCCAGCGCTTATTAGAGGGCCTGGCACATAGTAAGAGCTGAACGAATACCATAAAAAAAGAGAGTCTCTTCTGTCAAGCAATCAATCAGTTATATTTACCGTGTGCAGAGCATTCTACTAGAGCTTGGAAAAGTACAATAGAGTTGGTGGACATGATCCCTGTCTCCAAGAAGCTTATGCTCCTCAGAAGTAGATAGCAAATAAATTACAGATGTGGGAAATGGTAGAGCATAACGATATTTATCTAAGTGTGGTTGTGCTGAGATTTCAGTCAAGTACCTAGTCAACACTGAAGGGAAGATAGGGGAAATTAGGGCTTAGACAGGGAAGGCCTCTTGGAGGAGGTGTGCTTTTAGAAGGGTTTTGAAGGTGGGGAGAGTGGTGGTCTATCAAATAACGATGGTGCCTGTTAAGCTTTACTATATGCCAGGCACTGTTCTAAGCGCTGGGGCAGATACAAGATAAGCGGGTTGGACGCAGTCCCTGTCCCACGTGGGGCTCACAGTGTTAATCCCCATTTTACAGAGGAGGGAACCGAGGCCCAGGGAAGTGAAGTGACTTGCCCAAGGTCACACAGCAGGCAACTGGTGGATCCGGGATTAGAACCCAGGACCTTCTGACCCCCAGGCCCGGGCTATATCCACTAGGCCGTGCCATGAAGCGGGAGGGAGTTGCCAAGACAACGGAGGATGTGGGTACGCTGGTTCCCCTCCCAGCTTGCTCCCAACCTTGTTCAGTCCGGTCCTGGAATCTAGACAGTTGCATCAGCCTCCTTGCTGGTCTCCCTTCCTCCAGATTCTCCTCACACCGAACTCTACCACATGCTGCTTGCTTAATTAATCTCTGTGAAGTGTGACTCGACACACAACTCTCTGTGCCTCGCAATTCTTCATTGGTTTCCTCTTCCTCTCTGCAGCAAGCAAAAACTCTGCTTTTAGAATGGTACTTGTTAAGCGCTTACTCTGTGCTTCTACTAGGTACAAGCTAAGTAGATTGGTTACAGTCCCTGTCCCCCGTGGGGTTCACAGTCCTAATCCCCGTTTTCCAGATGCAGTAACCGAGGCCCAGAGAAGAGAAATAGCTTTCATTTATTCATTCGATCGTATTTATTGAGCGCCTACTGTGTGCGGAGCGCTCTACTAAGCGCTAAGGAGAGTACAGTATAACAAAAAACACATTCCTGCCCCCAGTGAGCTTACCCAAGGCCTTGCCCAAGGTCACCCAGCAGACAAGTGGCAGAGCTGGGCTAGAAACCCAGGTACTTCTGACTCCCAAACCATTCGGCTTCTCAATCTTCACAATTACCTTTAAGACTCTCTGTCAGCTCTTTCCATTTTACATGTCCGCTCCCTTCACCCACTATGCCCCAGCTCGCTCTCTTCATTCCTCCCAACTTACCTTCTAACACTACTCACCTCCAGACTCTCCCATCTCCAATCCTGGCTCGTGCTGTTTTGTGGCTTCGAACTCCCTCCCACAACCATCCAAAGACCCCAGCTCTGCCCACGTTCAAAGGGCACCCCGAATTCTTTTTCCTCCAACAAGCCAACTGATTATTCCCCAAACCCCCAAGTCACTAGTGTAGAGGATAGAGCATGGGCCTAGGAGTCTCAAGGAGCTGGGTTCGAATCTCCACTCTGTCACATGTCTACTGTGTCACCTTGGGCAAGTCCCTTTACATCTCTGGGCCTCAGTTCCCTCATGTGTAAAATAGGGATGAAGACTGTGAGCCCCATGTGTCCAACCTGATTAACTTGTAGCTGACCCAGTGCTTAGAACAGTGTTTGGCACATAGTAAGTGCTTAACAAGTACCATCATTATTATTATTATTATTATTTTCTCTAGAACTTACATATTTAAGTAAGTACATGCTTGGCATTTGGGTTTCTATGTCTACTCAACTGTAAATTCGACAATTTATCCTGAATCCCCCATTTGTAAATTAGTTTACATCTAGTCTCCACCGTTGGAGTGAAAGCTCCTCGTGGGCAGGGAATATGTCTCTCCATTCTCTTCCAGCGCTTAGCACAGTGCACGGTACCCAGTGAGTGTTCAGTAAATACTATGCCTTGTAGTACCCCAACTACCATCTGCAGAGCAGCAGCTTGGCCTAGTGGAATAGGCCACGGGCCTGGGAGTCAGAGGACCTGGGTTCTAATCCTGTCTCTGCCCAGTGCTTGCTGTGTGACCTTGGATAAGTCATTTCTCTGGGCCTCAGTTCTTCAACCATCAAATGAGGATTTAATATCTGTTCTCCCTCCTACTTAGACTGTGAGCCCCATGTGGGGACAGGGACTGTGTCTGACCTAATCACCTTGTACCTTCCCCAGCATTTAAAACAGTGTTTGATTCGTAGTAAGCACTAAACAAATACCATAAAAACTGTCTCACAGTGCCTGAGAGAGAGGAGAAGGGGAATAATGGCAGGACTAGTCTCTGTTGCTGTGTTGCCGGTCTCCTGTTGAACAATCTCCAATCCAACAAGCATCAGCTGTTGCTACCATGCAGCGTCTCCGATGGTAACCGTGGAGAGAATCAGTCAGTCTGTCAGTTTTATTTATTGACCACCTACTGTGTGCCTCGCACTGGACTAAGCGCTTGTTAGAGTGCAACATAAAAATAAGCGGACACATTCCAGGCCCACAAAAGTTTACAGTCCTGGGGAGACAGATGTTAATAGAATAGAATAAATTAGGGATATGGACATGAGTCATGGTAAATCGGAAATGACTCCAAGGCAGTTGATAATAATAATAAGGGACATGAGTGCTGTGGGGCTGGGAGAGGGGAATGAATAAAGGGAGCAAGTCAGGGAGATAAAGAAGGGAGTGGGAGAAGAGGAAAGGAGGGCTTAGGCAAGGAAGGCCTCTTGGAGGAGGTGTGCCTTCAAAGAGAGTGCAGCCCATCACCTCTCTCCTGCAATAACAGCCCTACTTGAGGTCAAGATGATGGAGAGCTGTCGTTCACCCCAACTCCCAAGACGGAAACACAGACGACACGGAAGAGACCCCTCTGTCACCGAAGATGCTGTTGTCCAGGCCTGTTCAGAAGCACAGTGTTTCTATCACCTGGGGAAGGCGCAAGCTACGAAAGGAGTTTTGTTTTTCTTTATGGTATCTGTTACAGTCCTGAGTCAGAAGGTCATGGGTTCTAATCCCGGCTCCACCACTTGCCTGCTGCGTAACCTTGAGCAGGTCACTTCACTTCTCTGAGATGATTACCTCATCTGTAAAATGGGAATTAAGACCACGAGCCCCATGTGGGATCGGGACTGTGTCCAACCCGATAAACTTTTTAACAATAATAATGATGGTATTTGTTAAGCATTTACTATGTGCCAAGCACCGTTCTAAGCGCTTTGGTAGATACAAGGTAATGAGGTATTAATCCTCACAGTCTTAATCCCCATTTTACAGATGAGGTAACTGAGACACAGAGAAGTTAAGTGACCTGCCCCAAGTCACCCATCTGATAAGTGGCAGAGCTGGGAGTAGAACTCACGACCTCTGACTCCCAAGCCCGTGCTCTTTCCACTAAGCCATACGGCTTCTTAACCGGTACCACAGTCATTATTATCATTATTACCATTATTATTGTTGTTGCTGTTAAGAGCTTACTATGTGCGAGGCACCGTACTAAACCCTGGGATGGATCCAAGCTAATCAGGTTCCAACCCTATCCCTATCCCAGTGGGGCTCACAGTCTTCATCCCCATTTTCCAGATGAGGGAACTGAGGCCCAGAGAAGTGAAGTGACTTGTCCGAGGCCACACAGCAGACAAGTGCTCCTAAAAAGTTGCCAACCCCTCATGGAGACAAGCCTGCCAGAGGACCACACCTGAAATCAGTGGAATTCTGAACTGGGAAAAACACCACCAAAAATCAACCAGCAGGGTATTGACAATCCAGAAAGAAGGGACAGCTTTCATTGCACATGAAGTGGCCAGAGATGAGGTTGAAAGGAAAGCACTATGCAAAGAGAGGATTTCCTGATGGAGGGCATGAAACTTCTGTTCTTCAGAAGTCCAGACTTCCAGCTGCAAGATTTACAATCATATGGTTCATAATCCCTGGAACCTTGTCTCCCTGAGTTTCAGAAAGTTATATAGCCAACTAAGCCTCTTTCACTGTTTTGTCATTCAACATCTTGCACGGGGCTATCTTGGAGATGAAGCCTCCGGGCAAAGGGACAATAATAATAATAATAGTAATATTAATAATAATTGTACTCGTTTAGCACTTGCTGTTTGCCAAGCACTGTTCAAAGCACTGGGGTGAATACAAGTTAATCAGGTTGGATACCGTCCCTGTCCCACATGCAGCTCACTGTCTTAATCCCCATTTTACAGATGATGAACTAAGGCCCAGAGAAGTTAAGTGACTTGCCCAAAGTCACTCAGCAGACACGTGGCAGAGCTGGGATTAGAGTCCAAGTCCTTCTGACTCCCAGGTCCGGGATCTATCCCTTCGAAAGGGTTGGCCTTACTGGTTTGGACATGAACCATGACCAGTTTGAACTCAGAGCCAACTCAATCAATCAATCAATCAATTATTCATTCAATTGTATTCATTGAGCACTTACTGTGCGCAGAGCACTCTACTAAGTGCTTGGGAGAGGACAGTGTAACAATAAACATTGCCTGCCCACAACAAACTTACAGTTTAGATGGGGAGGCAGATGTGAATATAAATAAATAAATGACAGACACGTACATGAGTGTTATGGGGCTGGGAGGGGAATGAATAAAGGGAGCAAGTCAGGAGACGCAGAAGGGAGTGGGAGAAGAGGAAAGGAGGGCTTAGTCTGGGAAGGCCTCTTGGGGGAGATGGGCCTTGAATAATGCTTCGAAGGAAGGGGAGAGTCACTGTCTATCGGATTTGAGGAGGGAGGGCGTTCCAGGCCAGAGGTAGGATGTAGGCAAGGGGTCAGCGGCGAGATAGAAGAGATCAAGGCAGAGTGAGAAGGTTGGCATTAGAAGAGCAAAGTGTGGGGGCTGAGTTGTTGCAGGAGAGTAGCAAGGTGAGGTGAGAGGAGCTGTAGCCTAGAGGCTAGAGCCCAGACCCGAGTCCGAAGGACCTGGGTCCTAATGCCGTCTTTGATACTCATCTGCTGTGTGACCTTGGGGAAGTCACTTCACTTCTCTATGCCCCGATCCCCTCATCTCTAAAATGGGGATGAAGACCATGACCCCTATGAGGGTCAGGGACCGTGTCCACCCTGATTACCTTGTATCTACCCAGCTCTTAGTACTGTGCCTGACACATAATAAGTGCTCAACAGATGCCATTTAAAATTGTAATAAATAAAATAAAAAACACTGATTGAAGGATTGATGGGGGGAGGCTTTGAAAGCCACCTGGTGGGAGATTTGGGAGGCAGGGTAGGTGGAAAGGAGAATGCACTAGGTTAAAGAGAGGGTGTCCCAAGAAATAGGGACTCATAAGAGGGTTAACAAATACCATAATGACAACACCCTCTCCCAGTCAGCAGTGGATCCAGTCTGGGTTCCAATACAGCATTTGGGGAGGGGCAGGCGGGTCGAAAGGGCGGAGATTGGCAGAGGAGCTGAAAGGTACGTTTCCCCGTGGATGTTGCCGACCTCAAATCAGTGCTATTTCTTCAGCAGCAGCAGAAGCGGGACCTGGGTAGTGTACCCGATCCACCCCCTCCTCATATCCAACAGATTATTCCTCTCCCCTGCATCGAAGCCTTATTGAAGGCCCATCTCCTCCAAGAGGCCTTCCCTGACTAAGCCCTCCTTTCCTCTTCTCCCTCTCCCTTCTGCATCACCCTGACTCGTTCCTTTTATTCATCCCCCACCTCCCAGCCCCATGGCACTCATGTCCACATCTGTCATTTATTTATTTCTATTCATGTCTGCCTCCCCCTCTGGACTGAAAGCTGCTTGTGGGCAGGGAATGTGTCTGTTATATTGTTACAGTGTATTCTCCCAAGGGCTTAGTACCGTAAATGCTGAATAAATCCAACTGAGTGAATGAATGCTAGGCACGGCTGAGGAATGGCACTGGGAATAATGACAAACTTCCGGAATGTGCAGATTCAACTAAAGAACTCTGGATCATATCCACATCAATCAGACTAGGGCCAGTCAGCCGATCATATTTATTGAGCATTTCTGCATTCTCCTCCAATCTCTCTGGCTACTCACTCTCGGTCTCTTTCATGAGCTCCTCCTCTGCCTCCCACCCCCTAACTGCGGGGGTCCCTCAAGGATCAGTTCTGAATCCCCTTCTATCTTCCATCTACACCCACTCCCTTGAGAACTCCTTCACTCCATGGCTTCAACTACCACCTCTCTGCGGAGGATCCTCAAATCTACATCTCCAGCCCTGATCTATCTTCTTCTCTGCAGTCTCGCGTTTCCTCCTGCCTTCTGGACACCTGAATGTCCCACCAACACTTCAAACTAAACAAATCCGAAACAAAACTCCTTATCTCCCCACCCATATCCTCTCCTTTTCCCATCAGTGTAGACAATAACACTAGCCCCTCTGTCTCACAAGCCCGCAACCTTGGCATTATCCTCAACTCTCTCGTCCGTCGTCCGTATTCAGTCTGTCACCAAATCCCGTCAGTTCTACCCTCATACCATCGCTAGACTGTGAGCCCCATGTGGGACGGGGACTGTGTCCCACCCAATTTGCTTGTATTTACCCCAGTGCTTAGTACAGTGCCTGGCACATAGTAAGCACTTAACAAATAGCGCAATTATTACTATCTACCCTTTACTCTCTATTGAAACTGTTACTATTGCTCATCCAAGGACTTATCCTATCCTGCTTGGACTACTGCATCAGCCTCCTCGCCGACCTCCCTGCTTCCTGTCCCTCCCCACTCCTGTCCAGACTTCGTTCTTCGGGCCGGATCATTTTTCTAAAAAAAAATCAAGTCCGTATCTTCCCACTCCTCAAGAACCTCCACTGGTTGCCCATCCACCTCCTCATCAAATATAAACTCCTTACCATTGGCTTTAAAGCAGTCAATCAGCTCTCCCCCTCCTACCTCACCTCACTGATCTCCCATTCCAGCCCAGGCCGCACGCTCCGCTCCTCTAGCGCCAGCTTGCCCACTGTGCTCCTATTTCATCTACCTCGCCGCCGACGCCTTTCCCACATCCTCCCCTTAGCTCAGAGCTCCCTCCCCATCCATATCCCCCAGACCACTCCCCTCTTCCGCCTTTGAAGCATTATTACAGCGTGGCTCAGTGGAAAGAGCCCGAGCTTGGGAGTCAGAGGTCATGGGTTCGGATCCCGGCTCCGCCACTTGTCAGCTGAGTGACTGTGGGCAAGTCACTTGACTTCTCTGGGCCTAAATTCCCTCATCTGTAAAGTGGGGATTAACTGTGAGCCTCACGGGGGACAACTTGATTACCCTGGATCTACCTCAGCGCTCAGAACAGTGCTCTGCACATAGTAAGCGCTTAACAAATACCAGCATTATTATTAAAGTCACATCTCCTCCGAGAGGCCTTCCCCGATTAATCCTTCTTTTCCCCAACTCCCCCTCCCTTCTGCTTTATCTATGCATTTGGAACTCTATCTTTTGAGCACCTGTTATTCACCCCACCCTCAGGACCATGGCACTTACTTACAGAGCAGTAATTTATCTATTTACAATAATTTCTTTCTTCCTCTATAAAAGGTAAGCTCATTGTGGTCAGGCACTGTGTCTGTTGTTGTATTGTACTCTCGCAGGCACTTAGTACAGTGATCTGCAGATCATAAGTATTCAATAAATATCCTTGATTGATTGATTGAGGTATACACAACTAACTGAACAGGCAACGTGGAGAAGAGGGTGGATAGGACAGACAGATATCCTGACATAAGGACAGATGACCAAAGAACATTTGATGAGCATCATGTTTGCTTATGACTGGTCCATGGATAATACTTTGCGGCTTGTCTTGTTTTGTCTTATGTTGTCCTCTCCAGCAGATTTTTTTATGGTTTTTGTTAAGGACTTACTCAGTGCCAGGCATTGTACTAAGCTCTGAGGTGGATATAAGCAAATCAAGTTGGACATGGTCCCTGTCCCATGTGGGGATCACAGTCTCAATTTCCATTATACAAATGAGGTAACTGAGGCACGAGAAGTGAAGTGACTTGCCCAAGGTCACACAGCAGACAAGTAGAGGAGCTAGGAGTAGAACCCCTTCTGACTCCCAGGCCTTTGCTTGAGATACAAGCTAGTCAGGTTGGACCCAATCCATTTCCCACATGAGACTCACAGTCTTAATCCCCATTTTACAGATGAGGTAACTGAGGCCCAGATAGTGAAGTAACACACTACACACTACAAGTGGCAGAGCCGGGATTAGAACAGACCTCCAGGCCCGAGCTCCATCCACTGGACTGCACTGCCTCTCTGCTGGGTTGATGGGACTTGGAGTGTTGTGAATTCAATGGGGAAGGCTGCCTGGAGGAAGGAGGAGAAGAATCCTTGCAAGAGGGCCAAGCGCAGAGAGTTTGGGGGGGATCTGTTAACAGTCTGTAGTAGGCGTTGGGGAGAATAAGCAGGAATCACACAAAAATTCACACTCCCCACCCACATCCTCCTGGGCCTATCAGGTGCTATTTTTGTTTTTTGTTTTTCTATGATGTGTTAAGTGTTCACTATGAGCAGGCACCTTTCTAAACTCCGGGGTAGATACAAGATAATCTGTTTGAACATAGTCCTTGTACCACATGGGACTCACAGTCTTCATCCCCATTTTGCAGATGAGGGAACAGAGACACAAAGAAGCCAAGTGACTTGACCAAGGTCACCTGGCGGACAAGTGGCGGAGGCGAGGTTAGAACCCAGCGAGACAAAAGCCCTCCTGGTTTCCCCAGACACGCCACCCTTTGGCTTGGTTTCCTCCCTGGCAACACAAGGTTCAGGGAGTGTGCACAGAAGCACGGATGAGGCACCCTACCCTCCGTCCTTGGGAGAACAGAAGGCTTGGTTCACATCACATCTGTGGATGAGTTTCCATGTCAACAGGTAATACTTTGGAGCTTAATTATCGATTGACTCATGCGCCTTCGGGATACATCCCAAGCAATAAAAGCAGACCCAGCAGATTTTCGATGCAGATAATCTTCCCCGGATACGGGGAGAGCTGGGAAATAACTCCAACAGAAGAAGCTCCCTATAAGGAAGTCTTTCTAGGAGACCTCCCCTGAAGTTAGCCAACGTCACCTGCTGGATGGAGCTCATTACCGCCCGTCTGCTTTAGCCACGGAGAAACGATGACAGGGAAGTCAGTCGTATTTGTTGAGCGTTTACTGTGTGCAGCTTGCTGCGCTAAGCGCTTGGGAGTGTACAGTGTAAGAACATTCCCTGCCCACAGTGAGCTTATAGTCTAGAGGGGAAGATAGACGGGAATAGAAATAAATAAATGATGAATACGTGCGTAAGTGCTGTGGAGCTGGGAGGGGGGATGAAGAAAGGGAGCAAGTCAGGGTGACATAGGAGGGAGAGGGAGAAAAGGAAAGTAGGGCTTAGTCAGAGAAGGCCTGTTGGAGGAGATGGGCCTTCAGTAAGGCTCGGGAGCTGAGGTGGGGGAAGAGTAATTGTCTGTCGAATATGAGGAGGGAGGGCATTCCTAGGCCAGAGGCAGGTTGTGGGCAAGAGGTCGGTGGCGAGAAGACAAGTTCTCCATCCAAAGTCTGAACTCTAAGAAGACTGTAAGCTCGTTACAGGCATGGAATGTCCCCGTTACAATGTTGTTTATACTCTCCCAAGCTCGCAGCGCAGCACCCTGCAAACATTAAACGCTCAGTAAATATGACTGATTGATTCTTAGGCAATTGAAACCATCAAGTAGACCATGGAGTGTTCTATTTTGGTGGGTTTGGTTCTTGCATCCCCTCATTTATATATATATCTGTAATTTATTTATTTGTATTAATGTCAGTCTCCCCACTTTAACCCATTCTAGACTGTGAGCTCATGGGCAGGGAGTGTGTCTGTTTATTGTTATATTTTACTTTCCCAAATGCTTAGTACAGTGCTTTGCACACAGTAAGCACTCAATAAATGCAATTGATTGAATGAATGAATGAATGAATGAAACTTTGCCACTGTCATCTCTACAATGGACCGAGGTCCTATTGCAAGCAAGAAATTGTACCAGCAGGGCACAGTGGATAGAACCCGGGTCTGGGAGTCAGAAGGTCATGGGTTCTAATCCTGGCCCCATCACTTTCTGCTTTTTGACTTTGAGCAAGTCACTTCACTTCTCTGTGCCTCAGTTACCTCATCTGTAAAATGGGGAGCAAGGCTGTGAGCCCCATGTGGGACAGGGACTGTGTCCAACTCAATTTGCTCATATCCATCCCAGCGCTTAGTACAGTGCCTGGTGCATAGTAAGAGCTTAACAAATACCATAATTATTATTATTATTATAATTATATGGGAAACGCACAGATGAAGAAGAGGGAGCGGTCCCTACTTTTGTGGTATTTATGGTACAATTCAAATGCCATCGATTTGTTTCCGACCCATAGAGACTCCATGGACGCACCCTCTTCAGAACATCTCGTCTTCTGTCACAGAGTCGTTCTTTTATGTGTATCCAAAGAGTTTTCTCTTCTAATGTTACGGTACAATACCACATTCATCCAATCATATGTATTTAGCGCTTACTGTGTGCAGAGCACTGTACTAACCCTTAGGAGGATACAATATAACAACAAACAGTACAGTGCAATGCAACAGAATTAGCAGACATGTTCCCTGCCCATAAGGAGCTTAAAGTCTACAGAGTTTGGTTCATATTCATTCATTCGATCGTATTTATTGACTGCTTACTGTGTGCAGAGCACTGTGCTAAGCCCTTGGGAAAGTGCAAGACAACAATAAGCATAGTAAGTGCTTAACAAATACCACAATTATTTATCATTATTTATCATAGTACTCTCCCAAGCGCTAAGTACAGTGCTCTCCCACTGTATTGTAATCGCTTGACAAATATCATAATTATTTATCATTACCTTACTCTCCCAAGCCCTTAATACAGTGCTCTTCTAAGCTCCTTGAGGGCACGGATCCTGTCTACTAATTCTGTTCTACTCCAAGGCCTTAAGACAGTACTCTGCACACATGAGGTGCTCATTAAATACTGCTGATTGACTGATTGATCCAGCTTGGAATCCAGGCTAGTGCTTCTGTGACTTACAGTCCTAGAAACTCTAGTTGGATATGTCGCTCTCTCTCTCTCACTCTACTCTCTTCCCACCCTCTCTCTTCCTACCTCTCTCCCTCTCTTTCTCCTCCTGTTCTCTCCTCTCTCTTTCACTCTCTTTCTCTCTCTATGTCCCTCTCTCTCCCCCGTTCTCTCCTCTATCTCACTCTTGCTCTCTCCCTCCTCTGTCTCTTCTTCCCTCACTCTCTCTCTCTTCCCCTCTCTCTATCTCTCCCCCTCTCTCCTCCTGTTCTCTTTATGTCACTCTCTCTTTCTCTGTCTCTTTCTCCTCCCTACCTCTCTCTCCCCTCCTGTTCTCTCCTTTATCTCTCTCATTCTTTCTCACTCACTCTTTCTCACTTTCTCTCTCTCTCTACTTCCTCCCTCTCTCTCTCCCCTCCTGTTCTTTCCGCTGTCTCATTCTTTTTCATTCTCTCTTTCTCTCTCTCTCTCTTATTCTCTCTTTCCTCCCTCTCTACCTCCCTCTCCCCTCTCTCTCTTTCCCAACCCCACTATTCCTGCAGACTGAGCAAGATATCAGGATAGAGTAAAAGTCTAATAATTTACCATGGAAAAAGAGATAGAGTGGAAAAGTTCCAGTGGTGATAATCACTCCAGCAAACCCTCCTCCCCACAATAGTGACAGGGAGGTCTGTGCCCTTTATGCCAGTTGAGTAATAATAATACAATGTGGTATTTAATAATTCTGGTATTTGTTAAGCGCTTACTATGTGCCAAGCATGGTTCTAAGTGCCGGGTAGATAGAAGGTAAATCAGGATGGACACAATCCCTGTCCCACACTTATCACACTCTTATCCTCATTTTACAGTTGAGGTAACTGAAGCACAGAGGAGTGAAGTGACGCACCCAAGGAAGTGACTGACCCAGGGTCACACAGCAGCCAAGTGGCAGAGCCAGAATTAGAACCCATGACCTCTGATTCCTGAGCTCATGCTCTTGCCACTAGGTCATGCTGCTTCCCATTTGTTCAGCACCTACTCTGTGATGATGATAATAATAATAATGTTGGTATTTGTTAAGGCCTTACTATGTGCAGAGCACTGTTCTAAGTGCTGGGGTAAATGCAGGGTCAGCAGGTTGTCCCACGAGAGGCTCACAATTAATCCCCATTTTACAGATGAGGTAAGTGAGGCACAGAGAAGTTAAGTGACTTGCCCACAGTCACACAGCTGACAAGTGGCAGAGCCTGGATTAAAACCCACGACCCCTGACTCCAAAGTCCAGGCTCTTTCCACTGAGCCACGCTGATGATGATGATGATGATGGTATTTGTTGAGTGCTTACTATGTGCCAAACACTGTTCTAAGAGCTACTTAGAGCAGAGCTAGATACTTGGTAATCAAGTTGTCCCACGTGGGGTTCACAGTCTCAATCCTCTTTTTACAGATGAGGTAACTGAGGCCCAGAGAAGTGAAGCGACTTGCTCAAGGTCACACAGCTGACATGTGGCGGAGTCAGGATTAGAACCAACATCCTCTGACTTCCAAGCCCGGGCTCTTTCCACTGGACCATGAAGAAGTGGGCACTTGTGCGAATCCTGAAGCTGGTCTGATCCACTTCACCCACAATCTACTCCCTACTTGGTCAGGTTCTGACACCAACCGGGTATTTCTACCTCCAGTTTGCCACCTCAGCGCTTGGCTTGTGCCCGATCAGTTTGAGAAGCGGTGAGTCAGTCAGTCAATTGTATTTATTGAGCACTTCCTGTGTAATACAATATAATGTGTATGCAACAGTATAACAGACACATTCCCTGCCCACAAAGAGCTTACAGTTTAAAGGGGGATGGACTAATAGGAATAGATAAATTACAGATATGGACATAAGTGCTATGGGGCTGGGAGTGGGGATGAGTAAAAGGAGCAAATCAGGGTGACGCAGAAGGAAGTGGGAGAAAGAAAAAGGAGGGCTTAGTCAGGGAAGGCCTCTTGGAGGAGATGTGCCTTCAATAAGGCTTTGAAAGGGGAGAAGAACTGCCTGGTGGCCTAGTGTTTAGAAATGTCTGTTGCCTAGTGGCCTAGAAGCAACCTGGCCTAGTGGATTGAGCATGGGGCCTGAGAGTCAGGAGGACATGAGTTCTAATTCTGGCTCTACCACTTAACAATAATAATAATAATGTTGGTATTTGTTAAACACTTACTATGTGCAGAGCACTGTTCTAAGCCCTGGGGTAGACACAGGGGAATCAGGTTGTCCCACGTGGGGCTCACAGTCTTCATCCCCAAGTGACTTGCCCACAGTCCCACAGCTGACAAGTGGTAGAGCCGGGATTTGAACCCATGACCTCTGACTCCCAAGCCCGGGCTCTTTCCGCTGAGCCACGCTGCTTCTCTTGTCTGATGGGTGATGTTGGGCAAGTCACTTCACTTCTCTCGGCCTCAGTTCCCTCATCTATAAAATGGGGACTAAAACAGGGAGTCCCATGCAGGACAGGGACTTTATCCAAATCGATTTGCTTGTATCGCCTCCAGCGTTTAGCCCAGTGCCTGGCACAGACAGTGCTTAACAAATATCAAAATTATTATTTTTTATTTGGTATTTAAGTGCTTAATCAGCGCCAGGCACTCTACTAGGAGCTGGGCACTGTACTGCGCGCTGGGCTCAGGAGTGCTTCTGCCCCTCAACCCATCTGCTTCCCATCCTACCTCACCTGGACTCTCAGGGGAGGAAACATACTGAAAACTGGCATGCGGGAGAAGTTCAATGCTTCCCAGCCCTCTGTTGACCCGTTTCCCTGGAATGCAGTCCTCTGCCCTTAGCGGTCTACGGATTTGTTATGGATGGATACACTCACCTGGGTTCATTATTCATATCTTCTCTCATGCCGTCTACCATACCCTGTAACGCTCATCATGAGGAGCAGCGTTGAGTTCTCACGCCATTCTGGGTGGCTTGACTGGGCCTAAACATCCCCGCTCCACTTCTCCCAGAGCTAAACTGGGAAAAACCGGGATGAGAAGCAGCATGGCCTAGTGGATAGAGCTCTTTTCTTGCCTTAGGACCCAGGACCCTTCCTTGAGGACCTTGGTTCCAATCCAGACTCCACCATTTCTCTGTCGTCTGGCCTTGGGCAAATGACTTCACTTCTCTGAACCTCAGCGACCTCATCTGTAAAACAGAGATTAAGAAATTAAGCCTCATGTTGGCCAGGAACTGTGTCCAACCTGATTAGATTATATCTACCCCAGTGCTCAATACAGTGCTGGCACATAATAAAAATTAATAAAATATCATTAAAAATTGAATCGATACCTTTCACTAATTACCTACTGTGTGAAGACCACTATACTCTGCCCTTGGAAATGTATAAAAGAGTTCAAAAGGCATGATCCTTAATCTCACAGGTTTATAGTCCAACAGGGGAGACAGAAAATAAATTAAAAATAGGGAGGGTAGTAATAATAATAATAATAATGATCTTATTTGCTAAGCACTTAGTTCATGCCAAGCACTGTACCAAGTGCTGGGATGCAGATTCAGCATGGCGAAGTGGATAGAGCACAGGTCCGGGAGTTAGAAGGTCACGGGTTCTAACTCTGGCTCCGCCACTCATCTGCTGTGTTGTCTCGGGCAAGTCACTTCACTTCCCTGTGCTTCAGTTACCTCATCTATAAAATGGGGATAAAGACTGTGAGACCCAGCTGGGACACGGACTGTGTCCAACCTCATTTGCAGCGAAGTGGTGTGGCTTAGTGGAAAGAGCACGGGCTTGGGAGTCTGAGGATGTGGGTCCTAATCCCGGCTCCACCACTTGTCTGCTTTTTGACCTTGGGCAGCCCACTTTACTTCTCTGTGCCTCAGTTACCTCATCTATAAAATGGGGACTAAGACTGTGAGCCCCACGTGAGACAACCTGATTACGTTGTATCTACACCCGTGCTTAGAACAGTGCATGGCAGATAGTAAACCCTTAACAAATATAGGCACTTAACAATAATTTTTATTATTACAAGCAAATCTGGTTGGACACAGTCCCTGTGCCCCATGGAGCTCCCAGTCTCAATCCCCATTTTACAGATGAGATAACTGGGGCCCAGAGAAGTGAAGTGACTTGCGCAAGGTCACACAGCAGACAGGTGGGGGAATCAGGATTAGAACCCATGACCTTTTGACTCCCAGGCCTAGGCTCTATTCATTACACCAGGCTGCTTGAGCAGAGTAGGAGTAAAATGAGAAGGAGCAGGGCCTAGAGCATAGGCCTGGGAGTACAGGGCCTGACACATAGTAAGCGCTTAACCAATTCCATAAAAAGAAAAGAAGGGACAGATTCTGGAAATGTGGAGGAAGAACTGACAGTATCGGGCAACAGACTGAATAAGGGGAATGAAAAAAAAGAGAGAAGTGAAGGAGAATGTCAGGCTCCAGAGACAAGAAGGATGGTGGTGCTACCAACTGAGAGGAAAAAAGAAGGTGGGGGAGAGAACCGGGGAGACAAGAGATGGGGTTCAGTTTTGGACATTTCGGGAGTAGGGATGCAGAGGAGGATTGTTAGCTTGTTATGGGCAGGAAACTTATCTGCTCATTCTCTTGGAGCGCAGTCTCTCACGCGCTTTGTACAGTGCTCGGGACATAGTAAGCACTCCATAAACGCCACCGATTCATTGATTGATCTGACAGGCGTCAGTCAGAGAGGCAGGAGGAGAGGCAGGAGAGAGAAGTGTCGGCCCAGCCAAGGTTAGAGAGCGTTTCCAGGGAGCGATCTACAGGATGAAGAGCAGCTCAGAAGTCGAGGGGGATTAGGATAGAGTCCAGGCTGTTAGGCTGACAAGCAGGGGGTCACTGGTGAATTTGAAGAGAGTGGTCTCGGTGGAGCAGAGGGGGAGAAAGCAGCATGGCTCAGTGGAAAGGGCCCGGGCTTGGGAGTCAGAGGTTGTGGGTTCTAATGCCGGCTCTGCCGCTTGCCAGCTGTGCGACTTTGGGCAAGTCACTTAACTTCTCGGTGCCTCAGTTACCTCATCTGTAAAATGGGGATTAAAACTGTGAGCCCCACGTGGGACAACCTGATCACTTTGATCCCCCAGCACTTAGAACAGTGCTTTGCACATAGTAAGCGCTTAACAAATACCACCATTTATTTTATTTTTTTATTTTAGATTGCGCACAGTCAAGGACGGGGTTGGAGAAGAGGAAGTGGAAGCAGCTCAGTTTCATGTATTATCTGAGGATTACTAGAAGTCCAGGCAATTGAATTGCTTTCAAGGTCATAGGAGCACAGATGGTGGATAACAAGCAGATTTTTTATGGTATTTGTTAAGCGCTTACTATGTTCCAGGCACTGTACTAAGCCCTGGGGTGGGTACAAGCTAATCAGGTTGGACACAGTCTCTGTCCCGCATAGTGTTCGCTGTCTCAATCCCATTTTAAAGGTAAGATATCTGAGACCTAGAGATTCAATCGATGGTATTTATTGAGCATTACTATGTGCAGAGCCCTGCACTTAGCACTTGGAAGAGTTCAAGCAAATTAGCAGGTGGGCTTCCTGCCCGTAACAAGCTTAAAGTCAAGATGTTTTAGACCTCTGCATTAAGTAGAGATTCACTTCCAGTCAGTCAGTCAGTCAATCATATTTATTGACCACTTACTGAGTGCAGAGCACTGTACTAAACACTTGAAAGAGTACAACATAACAATATAGCAAAATTCCCTGCCCATAACGAGCTTACAGTCTAGAGGGGGAGTCAGACATTAAAATAAGTAAATCGCCGCTCCCTTCAAGATTCTCCCGCAGTTATCCCCATCCGACATGACAGTATTCTTCGCCTGCTAACTCTCCAGCTTGGACTCTTTGCTCCCCAAACTCACCTTTTATTTAACTGTACCCCAATATTGATCATTCCACCTCCAACTCCCCTCTTCCTTCTGCCTGGAACTCCCTCCCCATTCAAATTCATCAGAATTTCTCCAAAGCCTTCCTTCCTTAAAAAAAACTACCTCCACTAAGAAATCTTCCCTGATTAATTCACAACATTCCAAGTTCTCAGTCCAACGGTACTAACACTTTTATATCTAATTTCTGAAATTTTATATTTTCATTATCATCATCATCGGCGTCATCAATGGTGTTCAATTATTTATTCCTCTATTTCACCGGGACATTCTTGGGCTACTATTTGTTAGATGCTTTATCTTCCTCCTCTTCCTCTATCTTCCTCTTCCTGTTTATATATGTAATTTATGTCTGCTTATCTCTCCCATTTGATTGTTAATTCCTCTAGGGCAGGGACTTCTGTTTTTTGCTTCTTTGCTACTTTACTAATTGCTTAGTATATTGCCCAGCAGGTACTCAGTAAATACCACTGACTGACTGATAAACTCAATGGAGGAACTAAATGTAAATAAGTCACTGGAACTTATTAGCATCCACTCAAAAGGGTGGTACAGGAACTCCAGAGGAAAATGCAGAACTTCTGGGGAGTATGCAGCCTCTCTTTAGGAAAGGCCACTGCATTGAAGGACTATCAGATTGCTAATGGAAGGCCTATGATCAGTCAATCAGTCCGTGGTATTTATTGCATGATTATTATGTGCAGGGCACTTTCTTCAAGAATGGTTTTCAGAAGTGAACCTCGGAATTATTAGTTGGTAAGTCTCACTTCTATACTGGGAAAATTATTATAATCTTTAATTAAGCTTGAGATCAGTGAGTAGTGAAAAGGATACAACCTAATGGGGAAAGATAACGTATTTTCTGAAAGGGAAAAATCAAACCTCACTTATATGCCCGCATTGGAAGGTGTTGATAAATATGTGGAGAGAGAGGAAACAGGAGTAACCTGTGGCTTAGTGGAAGGAGGTCGGGCATGGGAGTCAGAGGTCATGAGTTCTAATCCCGACTCTGCCACTTGTCAGCTGTGTGTCTTTGGGCAAGTCACTTAACTTCTCTGTGCCCCAGTTACCTCATCTGAAAATGGACAACCTGGTTACCTTGTATCTACCCCAGCTTGGCCCATAATAAGCTTATAACAAATACCACTATTATTGATAATTATTATTTATTGAGTACTTACTATGTGCAGAGCACTGTACTAAGCTCTTGGGAGAGTCCAATACGGCTGAATTAGCAGGCATGTTCCCGGCCCATAACAAGCTTACAGTCTAAAGGGTAATAATAGCTACCTCTCCCTACCTCACAGGGGTGGTATGAGGGAAATAAAATGAAATTGTTAATGGGAAAATAAAAGCACTAAAAAATCAAGATGCTTCGACTTGAAGACAGGTTGAGTGAACTGGGGCTCTTGTTTGGGTAAGGTGAGTCTACAAAGGCATACGATTGAAGATTGGGAATCAAGGTGGCCTAGTGGAAAGAGCACGGGCCTGGGATTCAGAAGGACCTGGATTCTAATCCCGGCTCTGCCAATTGTCTGGTCAATTACCTTGGGCAAGTTCCTTCACTTCTGTGTGCCTCAGTTCCCTCCTCTGTATAGTGGAGAATTAAGACTGTGAATCTTGTTAAACCCAACACTGTATTCATTCCATCATTCATTTAATAGTATTTATTGAGTGCTTACTGTGCGCAGAGCAGTGGACTAAGCCCTTGGGAAAGTATAATGCAATTATTCATTCACTCATTCATTCAATCGTATTTATTGAGCGTTTACTGTGTGCTGAGCACTTTACTAAGTGCTTGGAAAGTACAACTCAGCAACAGATAGAGACAATCCCTATCCAACAACGGGCTCACAGTCTAGAAGGGGGAGACAGACAACAAAACAAAAGAAGTAGACAGGCATCAATAGCATCAAAATAGATCAATAGAATTATAGATATATACACATCATGAATAAAATAAATAGAATAATAAATATGTACCAATATAAACAAGTGTTGTAGGCAGGGAAGGGGATAGAGCAAAGGGAGGGAGTAGGGGTGATGGAGAGGGGAGGAGGAGCAGAGGAAAAGGGGAGCTCAGTCTGGGAAGGCCTCCTGGAGAAGGTTAGCTCTCAGTAGGGTTTTGAAGGGGGGAAGAGAGCTAGTTTGGCAGATGTGAGAAGGGAGGGCTTTCCAGGCCAGAGGAAGGACGTGGGCCAGGGGTCGACGGTGGGACAAGCAAGAACAAGGCACAGTGAGGAGGTTAGCGTCAGAGGAGTGGAGTGTACAGGGTGGCTGTAGAAGGAGAGAAGGGAGGTGAGGTAGGAGGAGGGCAAGGGGGTGGAGAGCTTTGAAACCAAGAGTGAGGAGTTTTTGCTGGATGCGAACGTTGATAGGCAACCACTGGAGGTTTTTGAGGAGTGGGGTGACATGCCCAGAATGTCTCTATAGAAAGATAATCTGGGCAGCAGAGTGAAGTACAGACTGAAGCGGGGAGAGACAGGAGGATGGGAGATCAGAAAGGAGGCTGATGCAGTAATCCAGTTGGGATATGAAGAGAGATTGTACCAACAAGCTAGCAGTTTGGATGGAGAGGAAAGGGCGGATCTTGGTGATGTTGTCAAGTTGAGACTGGCAGGTATTGGAGACGGACTGGATGTTCGGGGTGAATGAGAGAGCAGATTTAAGGAGGACGCCGAGGTTGCGCGGGCTTGTGAGATGGGAAGAATGGTAGTGCCGTCCACAGTGATGGGAAAGTCAGGGAGAGAACAGGGTTTGGAAGGGAAGATAAGGAGCTCTGTCTTGGACCTGTTGAGTTTTAGGTGGGGGGCGGACATCCAGACGCAGATGTCCTGAAGGAAGGAGGAGATATGAGCCTGGAGGGAGGGAGACAGAATAGGGGAGAAGATGTAGATTTGGGTGTCACCTGCATAGAGAAAAACTATAAACAGACACATTCCCTGCCCACAACAAGCTTACAGTCTAGAGCAGGGGAGAGATACATTAAAATAAAAATAATAAAGAAATGGCAAGTACGTACATAAGCTCTGTGGGGTTAAGAGGGAGGGAGAACAGAGGGAGCAAGTCAGGGTGATGTAGAAGGAAATGGGAGAAGATGAAAGGAGGGTTTAGTCAGAGAGGCCTCCTGGAGGAGATGTGCCTTCAAGAAGGGTTTGAAATGGGGGAGAGCAACTGTCTGTCGGATTTGAGGAGGGAGGGAGTTCCAGGCCAGAGGCAGGACGAGGGCGAGGGGTCGGCAGAGAGATAATAATAATAATAATGTTGGTATTTGTTAAGCGCTTACTATGTGCCAAGCACTGTTCTAAGCGCTGGGGTAGACACAGGGGAATAATAATAATAATGTTGGTATTTGTTAAGCGCTTACTATGTGCAGAGCACTGTTCTAAGCGCTGGGGTAAACACAGGGGAATCAGGTTGTCCCACGTGGGGCTCACAGTCTTAATCCCCATTTTACAGATGAGGGAACTGAGGCACAGAGAAGTTAAGTGACTTGCCCACAGTCACACAGCTGACAAGTGGCAGAGCTGGGATTCGAACTCATGAGCCCTGCCTCCAAAGCCCGTGCTCTTTCCACTGCGCCACGCTGCTTCTCCAAGACTGAGGCACACTGAGAAGGTTAGCATTAGAGGAGCCAAATGTGCGAGCTGGTTTGCCAAAGGAGAGTAGCAAGGTGAGATAGGACGGGGCAAGATGAGGAAGTGCTTTAAAGGCAATGGTGATTAGTTTTTGTTTGATGAGGAGGTAGATGGGAAACCACTGGATTTTTTTGAGGCATAGGGTGACATGTATCTACCCTGGCACTTAGTAGAGTGCCTGACACATAGAAAGCACTTAACAAATATCTTAAAAAAAAGTAAAATCATGAAAGGTATAGACATGGTAGAAGCAAAATTGTTCCCAAATCTATCAAGTTGAAGGAGCAATCTTTAAAAGTTGAAGGTAGAAAGGAAACAATTTTCTACCCAGTCTGTTACCTCAGGAAGATGTGCAGAAACCAATCAGTCATATTTCTTTCATTTTATTAAACAAAATATCCGTGGGGTTGGAGAAATAAATGCCTGAGAGATTCTCAGTCTGGTAACAAGAATAGGGAACGCTAGTCAGAGAGTACATCCATAATCTTGAGGAAAAGCTTTCAGAAGAAAAACTGTCATTAGGATCCTTCCAAACATTCTGGTGTCAGTCAGTCAGTCAGTCAGTCAGTGGTATTTATTAAGTGCTTACGGTATGCAGAACACTGTGCCCAGTGCTTTTCATTCATTCATTCAATCGTATTTATTGAGCACTTACTGTGTGCAGAGCACTGTACTGAGCTCTTGGAAAGTACAATTTGGCAACGGAGACAATCCCTACCCAAAAATGGCTCGCAGTCTAGAAGGGGAGAGACAGACAACAAAACAAAGCAAGTAGACAGGCATTAATACCATCAAAATAGTTAAATAGAATTATAGATGCATACACATCATTAATAAAATAGAGTAATAAATATGTACAAATATACACAGGTGCTGGGGGGTTCTTACTTGCTTGGGAGAATATAATAGAACAATATAATGTGCCACTGTCAAAGACCAAATCTGTGGACTGGAAACACCTTTAATTGGATCCAGAAATGGTATTTCTTTACTTAATAATTAATAAGTATGGTGTTTGTTAAGCACTTACTATATGCCAGGCACTCTACTAAGTGCTGGGGTGGATACAAGCAAATCAGATTAGTTACAGTCCCTGTCCCACATGGGGGCTCAGAGTCTTATTCTCCATTTTCCAGATAAGGTAACTGAGGCATGGAAAAGTGAAGTGACTTTTCCAAGGTCACACAGCAGACAAGATGCAGAGCTGGGATTAGAACCCACGTCCTTCTGCCTTCCAGGCTCATGCTGTATCCACTAGGCCACGCTGCTTCTCTTCTTAACCAGACTGAGTGAGAAGAGCCGTTCTTTCCCGTTAAAGGACTTTGTTAAATGAGCATAAAATCTAAGACACGTGTTTCAGATTTTATGTCATGAACTACAAAACCTTCATACTGAATTTAACAAATTGCCGAGTTTTGTTTCGATGGTGTCTATCTCTAAACTGACAGCCTTGCGGAGGTTTTTCTGGGTTTTTTAAATGGTATTTGTTATTGGCTTACTATGTGCCAGGCACCGTCCTAAGCGCTGGGGTAGATAAAAGGTAACCTGGTCAGACACAGTCCCTGTCCCACATTGGGCTCTTATTCTTATTCCCCACTTTACAAACAAGGTCACTGAGGCCCAGAGATGTTAGGTGACTGGCCCAAGGTGACACAGCAAACAAGTGGCAGAACTGGGAGCAGAACTCAGGTCCTTCCGACTTCCAGGCCCATGCTTTAACCATTAGGCCATACCGCTTCAAAAGGAAAATGTTGTGAGGAGTGGGATTCCAACCCACCCCTCCAGAGGAGACTGCATGCTTTTAATTTCTCCCTGTAAAACCTGAACAGACCTGGAAAAACCTTTAATTGAAAGAGTACTTCTCAGGGAGAGATTTCTCTTTAGTCGCCTGAATAAGATCTGCTTAGCATCAGCTGAAAGGGAAAATTCCCCTAGAGACTTTCTGACCACACATCCCTGCCTGGACAGGCATCAGTCAATCAATTGATCAATGGTATTTATTGAGCACTTACTAAGTACAGAACCCTGTTCTAGGCTTTTGGGAGAATCCACTGCAATAGTTGGTAGTCATGATCCCTGTCCATAACAAGCTTTCTGTCTACAGGGATGTGTAATGTTCAACAACGGAAATTTTGCCTTTCTTGAACTAGGATATCTATAGAAAACAACTGTAGCATGTGCAAGACAATCCTTTTGGAAAGTTACTGCTTTTTCTAGCTTGCAGAATTGTACACTTTTCCAGAAAGACGGCTTTTGCCCTTCATTCCCTCTCGCTCTCTCCATCAATCAATCAATCAATCGGTGGTATTTATTGAGCACTTACTGTATCCAGAGCACTGTACTAAGCGCTTGGGAAGCAGCATGGACTATTGGAAAGAGCATGGGCCTGCTAGTCAGAGGACGTGGGTTCCAATCCCGGCTCTGCCGCGTGTCCGCTCTCTGACCTTGGGCAAGTCACCTAACTTCTCTGTGGCTCAGTTACCTTACCTGTAAAATGGGGGTTGAGGCTGTGAGCCTCATGTGGGACAGGGACTGTGTTCAACCTGATTATCTTGTATCTATTCCAGCACTTAGAACAGTGCTTGGCACATAGCCAGTGTTCAACAAATAACACAATTATTATTATTATTATTCTAATATAATCACTTTGAACATTAATCCTGGCTCCTCCATTCCCTATTGTGGCAGGAGACTCCAAAGGTTTCCAGAAAGTTAGTGAGGCATGACTTCCCTTTTTTTATGGTATTTGTTGAGCATTTAATATGACTCAGGCACTGTACTAAGCTCTCTGGTAGATAGTAGATGCAAGGTTGGAAACAGTCCCTGTCCCACATGGGGCTCACAGTCTTAATCCCCACTTTACAGATGAGGTAACGGAGGCACAGAGAAGTGAAAAACTTGCCCAAGATCACACAGCAGAGAGGTGGCGGAGCCGGGACTAGAACCCGGATCCTTCTGACTCCCAGCCCTGTGCTCTATCCACTAGGCCAAGCTACCTCTCTACCGTTAGCCGACTGATTGCTTGATTGATCCATGTTTCCCTGAGTGAATAGAGTATAAGGCTTGGCATGCCGTGAGCAAGACTTCAGTCCTGGAGAATCTCAGTTCACTGGCTCAGTTCCGGGTCCCTTTCTATTCTCTATCTACACCCACTCCCTTGGAAGACCTGGGTTCTTATGGTTCCACCCATAAGCCTGTTGTGTGACCTTGGGCAAGTCACATACCCGTAATTTTATTTATTTGTTTATTTATTTATATTAATGCCTGTCTCCCTCTCTAGACTGTAAGCTCACTGTGGGAAGGGAATGTGTCTGTTATATTGTGGTATTCTCCCAAGCGTTTGGTACAGTGCTCTGCACACAGTAAGTGCTCGAGAAATATGTCTGACTGACTGACTTCACTTCTCCATGCCTCAGTTCCCTCCTCTGTACAATGGGGATTCAATACCTGTTCTCCCTCCTACCTAGCCTGAGAGCCCTGTTTGGGACAGGGACTGTGTCTGACCGAATTATCTTGTTTCTTTCCCAGTGCTAAAAACAATGCTTGGGAAACAATAGGCACTTAACAAATACCACAGTTATTACTTTACTATTATTATCATTACAAGCCCATAGCCTTGGCATTCCCCTCAACTCATCTTTCTCTCAATCAAGCAACATATTCATTCTTATCGGTTCAACTTTCACAAGATCCCTAAAATCTCCACTTTCCTTTACATCCAAACTGCTATCAGGTTTATCCAAATACCTATCCTATCCCCATCTCAACTATTGTATCCAGCTCCTTACTGACCTCCCTGACTCTGCATTCATTCATTCATTCAACATTATTTATTGAGCGCCCACTGTATGCAGAGCACTGTACTAAGCTCCCTCCTCATATCTGAGACACAGTGACTCTTCCCCCTTCAAAGTCTTATTTGAATGCACATCTCCTTTTTCCCACTCCCTTCTGTGACACTCTGACTCCCTTTTTCTTTCATCCCCCACTCAGCCCCACAGCACTTATGTCCATATCTGTAATGGATTTATTTATATTAATGTCTGTCTCTCCCTCTAGACTGTAAGCTCGTTGTGGTCTGTTATAGTGTGTCTGGTATACTGTTATGTTGTACTCTCCCAAGAGCTTAGCATAGTGCTCTGCACACAGGAAGCCTAAATAGGTACAATGGATTGATTGTTAATGGTATTTATTAAGCGCTTGCTATGTGTCAGGCACTGTACTAAGCACTGGGCTAGATACAAGTTAATCAGACTGGACACATTCCCTGTCCCGCATGGGGTTCACAGACTTAATCCCCATTTCATAGATGAGGTCACTGAGGCATGGAGAAGTCCTGATAGACCATCGAGTAACACACATCCCTGTTTTAGAGATTGGTAAATTCAGGTATATGCTTTTTATGATATCCATTAAGCACTTACTATATGCCAGGCACTATGCAAAGCGCTGGGGTAGAAGCAAGCGAATCACGATGGACACCTGATTAATTGCACAGAGAAATCTGGGCATCTGTGGAAACTTGTTTATCCATAGTATCTGCAGATTATCCACGGATATCCGTACATATTTGCAGTCATAGGCAATAATGATTGTTTTCGGATAGATAGCAGATCAGATGCGGATTAAATGTTTGGCAGAGGTAGATCAGATGCAAATTGGGTCCAAGTTCTACTCCCTCATATTCTTCATCCCTTCCCCCTCGCTACATCATCTTCTCATCATTAAAAAAATATTTCCTCAGCTTCAGTATCCCACTTGTTTGCCCTGAGCGCTGTTCTTCAGACAGTTCACACAGACCAGACCTGCTCCCCCGTCTGTCCAAACTACATGACTCAGAGGCACTGGATCAGAATTGATTTTTCTCAATCAATCTGCCAATGTTTTCTCCGATTTTCTGTGGTTACTTTAAGGAGTTGAAAAATAAGACCCTTTAAAACATACCAAAGCAAAATTAAATCTGGGTTGTTAGTCTTCCCTATACTTGCTGTTTTCAAATATAAGATGATTCAGAGACCTACACCCCTAAATTTCAATAGTTTATCTTTTCTCTGTGTGTTGGGGGGCGGGGGCGCATATTTTACCAATCCTTCAAAAACGTTCAGATCATGTTTCCCCATTCCTCAGGAAACTCCAGTGGTTGCCCATCCACATCCACATCGACGAAAAACTCCTCACCATCGGCTTTAAACACTCAATCCCTTGCCCCCTCCTACCTCACCTCGCTACTTTCCTCCTAGAACCCAGTCCACACACTTGGCTCCTCTAATGCCAACCTTCTCACCGTCCCTCGATCTCATCTATCTCACCTCTGACCTCTTGCCCTCATCCTACTTCTGGCTTGGAATGCCCTCCCTCCTCCTATCAGACAGATAATTGCTCTCCCCAAATTCAAAAACTTACTGAAGGTACATCTCTTCCAAGAAGACATCCCTGACTAAGCCTTCCTCTTCTCTGTTCCCACTCCCTTCTGTGCCGCTCTTACTTTCTCCTTCATTCATCCTCCCTCCCATTCCCACAACACATATTTATATATCTGTGTATAATTGCAATTTATTTATTTATATTTATGTCTTTCTTCTCCTCTAGGCTGTGAGCTCATTGAGAGCAGGAATGTGTCTGTTTCTTGTTATATTGTATTATCCCAAGCACTTAGTACAGTGCTTTGCACACAGTAAGCACTCAATAAATACAACTGAATGAATGAATACTATTATCAAAGGAGCATGTATTGACTGCGGCCACACCCCCCAGCTCAGATTCCCCCAGAGTCCAAGTTTTTTGCCATCACCTTGGCCCTTCAAGTCAGTCAATCAATCATATTTTCTGAGCGTTGTGTGCAGAGCACTGATCTAAGAGCTTGGGAGAGGACAATACGGCAGTAAAACAGACACATTCACTGCCCGCAGCCATCTTACGGTCTGAAGGAGGAAACAGACATTAATATAGATAAATAATGCACACAGCAAGAGCTCACTGAATACAATCAACTGACTGACTGATGAACAAATCGGAGGTCTTCCCTGCCTAAACTCTCCTTTCCTCTTCTCCCACTGCCCTCTTCATCTCCCTGACTCACTCCCTTTATTCATTTCCCTCTCCCAGTCCCACAGCACTTATGTCCATATCTGTCATTTATTTATTTCTATTAACATCTGTCTCCCCTTCTAGACTGTAAGCTCGTTCTGGGCAGGGAATGTGTAATTAATTTGTTATATTGTCCTCTCCCAAGCATGTAGTACAATGCATTGCACACAGTAAGCACTCAGTAGGTATGATTGACTGACTGACTGACTAGTAATAGTAATAGTAACAGAATTAGTATTTATTAAGCACTCACTGTGTGTAAAACACTGTTTTCAGAACAGAGAAGGAATCCAAGGGCAAGAATTAGATAGGTCCTCAAGATGCTCTATCCTCTAGACCATGGAGAAGCAGTGTGGTCTAGTGGATAGAGCACGGGCCTGGAAGTCAGAAGGACTTAGGATTTAATTGTACATTCCAAGCGTTTAGTACAGTGCTCTGCACATAGTAAGCGCTCAATAAGTACTATCGAATGAATGATTGATTCCTGGCTCTGCCGCTTGTCTGCTCTGTGATCTTGGGCAAGACAATTCACTTCTCTATGCCCCAGTTACCTCATCTGTAAAATGGAGGCTAAGACTAGGAGTCCCATGTGGGACGGGGACTGTGTCCAACCTGATTAGCTTGTATCTGCCCCCAGGGCTTAATACAGTGCCTGGCACTGTGGAAGCGTTTAACAAATACTTTTTTTAAAAAAAGAAAGAAAGAAAAATCAGACTTGGAAGGGTTTCTGGACCGTATTGGTTCCTGCTTCCAGCAGGGGGAAGCAATGTGCTTAGTGTGTCACATGGACAAGACAGAACCCAAGTTTCTAGAGAACAGTCGGAAATTGGGGTGAATTTTTTTTATAAACCTGTAAAGTGGATGCTGATGATTAGGGAGAAGAGATTGGGTCCAACCTGATTACCTCATATATCTACCCCAGTTCTTAGAATGGTGCCTGTCACATAGTAAGTGCGTAACAAATTCCATTATTATTATTAAGAGATTGGGGTTATTCTAGCCAAAGGGAGGTTCAGAAATCCAGGTATTTGTCTCTTTCTCCTATCAGCCTGTTTGTGCCCTCATTGCTACCACATTAAGCCAATCTCTCATCTTATCCCACCTGGATGACTGCATCAGCCTCCTTGCTGACCTCCCAGCCTTCTGTCTCTCCCCACTCCAATCCATACTTCACTCTATAGCCCGGATCATTTTTCTACAAAAATGTTCAGGACATGTCACACACACACACACACACACACACACACACACACGCCTCCTCGAAAGTCTCCAGTGGTTGCCCATCCACCTCCATATCAACAACTCCTCATCACTGGCATTAAAACGCTCCATCCCCTTGTTCCCTCCTATTACGCCTCGCTTCTGTCCTTCTACAGCCCACCCCGCACACTTTGCTCCTCTGATGCTAACCTTCTCACTGTGCCTCCATCTCGCCTGTCTCACCACCAACCCCTAGCCCACATCCTCCTCTGGCCTGGAACGTTTTCCTACTCTAATCCGACAGACAATCAATCTCTCCCCCTTCAAAGCCTTACCAAAAGCACGTCTCCTCCAAGACGACTTCCCAGACCAAGTCCCACTTTTCCTCATCTCCCACTTCCTTCTGTGTGGCTCTGACTTGCTCCCTTTGCTCTTCCCCCCTCCCAGCCCCAAAGCACTTGTATACGTATCTATAATTTTATTTATTTCTACTGATATCTGTCTCCCCTCCTCTAGACTGTGAGCTCTTGTGGGCGGGGAATGTCACTGTTTGTTGTTGATTATACCATCCCAAGCACTTAGTGCAGTGTTCTGCGTGAAGTAAGCACTCAATAAATACGATTGAATGAATGAATGATTTTTTTCTTTTTATAATGGTATTTGTTCAGTGCTTACTATGTGCCAGGCGCTGTACTAAGTGCTGGGGTAGATACGAGATACTCAGGTGGTACACAGTCCCTGTCCCATCTGGGTCTCACAGTTTTGATCCCCATTTTACAGATGAGGTAACTGAGTCATACAGAACTGAAGTCAATCAGTCAGTCATATTTATTGAATGCTTACCTTGTGCAGAGTACTGTATTGAGCGCTTGGAAGAGAACAATAGAACAGACTTGTTCAAGGACAGAAAGCAGAAAAGTGATGGGCCCAGGATTAGAACCAAGTGCTTCTGACTCCCATACCAATTCTTTATCCATTAGGACTGTTCGACAGTCCTTCCCACTGTTTCTTCTCTTTCTCGCTTTTTGTCTTCTCATGGCACTACCATTTGGACCCTTCCCCTCTTTCCTGGACTAACCACACTCTATTCCCTCCTTCTCCATATGGTTCGGGCCTATGCCCAGTAATCCTGCTTCTACTCCAGTTAACTTCTCGGTGCCTCAGTTACCTCATCTTTAAAATGCCGACTGAGATTGTGAGCCCCACATGGGACAAAGGACTGTGTCCAAACTGATTTGCTTGTATTCATCCAGCACTTAATACAGTGCCTGGCAAGTAGTAAGTTCTTAACAAATACCATTATTATTATGATTATTCATAGGAACTGAGAAGACCTACACCAAGCTTCCATCTTCATTTTTTGCTTTTTTTAAAGGCATTAATTAAGTGCCTACTATGTGCCAGGCACTGTACTAAGCACTGGAGTAAACCCCCCTACCCTGCAGTCTGTAAGCTCATTGTGGGAAGGGAAGCTGTCATTTACTGTTGTATTATACTCTCCCAAGCGCTTACTACAGGGTTCTGCACATGGTAAGCGCTCAATAACTGTGATCACATGAATGAATACAAGTTAATCAGGTTGGAAACGGTTCATATCCTACATGTGGCTCATGACCTTAGAAGCAACATAGCCCAGTGGATAGAGCACAGGCCTGGGAGTCAGAGGGACCTGTGTTCTAATCCCTGCTCCACCACTTCTCTGCTGTGTAATCTTGGGCGAGTTGCTTCACTTCTCTGGACCTCAGTGACCTCATCTGTAAAATGGGGATGAAAACCGTGAGCACCATATGGGAAAGGGGCTGTGTCCAACCTGACTAGCTTGTATCTATCCCAGAGCTTAGTACAGTGTCAGGCACATAGTAAGCGGCTAACAAATACCACAAAAAAAAAATGGGGGAAAAATGACAGAAGCTGGGGCAGGGGCATCCTTACTTCCATGGTGTTGGAGAAATGTTCGATGGGAAAGATGGAGGATGAAAATTCCTGAGTCCCTGAACTGAATCCACTCAAACAGAACTGTGAACTTTAAGTACACAAACTGAAAGGTGTACATTTAGCAGTAACAGGTTTTCGGGTTCTGTCCCATGCTCTAAACCAAAGAGGCTATCGCTTTTCTGGGACATAGAAATAAAGGCTATATTTTAATGTCTGCCTTCCCCTGCTAAGTTGTAAACTCCTTGAGAAGGGATGAATGCCTACTAACTCTATTCTCCTCTACCAAATCAACCATTCAATCAACTGTATTTATTGAGCATTTACTTTGTGCAGCTCACTGTACTAAGTGTTTGGGAGAGTACAATATGACAGTTATGGTAGACACATTCCATGCCCACAACAACCTAACAGTCTAGACGGGGAGACAGTCATTAATATGAGAAGGAGCGTAGCATAGTAGCTCTGCCACTTGTGTGTTGTGAGACCTTGGGCAAATCACTTCACTTCTCTGGGCCTCATTCACCTCAGCTGTCAAAAAAGGATTAAGACTGTAAGCCCCGTGTGGGACAGGACTGGGTCCAACCCAATTGCTTGTATCGATTCCAGGGCTTAGTACAGTGCTGGCACGTAGTAAGCGCTTAACAAATACCACCATTAGTGATATAAATTAATTAATTATGTATATGGACATACATGCTGTGAGGCTGAGGGAGAGGTGAATAACGGGAGCAAATCCAAGTGCATGGGAAAAGCAGAAGGGAGTGGGAGAAGAGGAGTGAGAGCTAAATCAAGGAAGACCTCCTGGAGGAGTTGTGTGATCAATAAGCCTTGAAGTGGGGGAGAGTAATTGTCAGATATTCATTCATTCGATCATATTTATTGAGTGCTTACTGTGCAGAGCATTGTACTAAGCACTTGGAAAGTACAATTGAGCAACAAAGAGAGGCAATTCCTGCCCACAACAAGCTCACAGTCTAGAAGGGGTGAGAGAGATGTCAAAACAAGCAAACGGGCATCAATATCATCAGTAAAAATAAATAGAATGAGATATATATATATGTGTGTGTGTGTGTATGTATATATATGCACACATTAGAACAAGAAAAACAGGCATTAATATAAATGAATAGAATTATAGATATGTACCTATATACACAAGTGCAGTGGGGCGGGGGGTGGGTAGAGCAAAGGGAGCCAGTGGGGGCAAGGTCAGGAGAGGGGCGGTGAGGGGAAGGGGGCAGTTAGTCTGGTAAGATAGGATGTGGAAGGGTCTTGTAGATCAGAGACAAGACGTGAGCGAGATAGACGAGTTTGAGGTACAGTGAGAAGGTTGGCATTAGAGGAGCGAAGTGTGCGGGTTGAGTTGGAGGAAATCAGGGAGGTAAGATAGAAGGGGGCAAGCTGATTGAGTGCTTGAAAGCAGAAGGTGAGGAATTTCATTTTGATGCAGAGGTCTTGAGGAGTGGGGAAATACAGACTGAATGTTTTTTGTAGAAAAATAGCAGCAGAGTGAAGCTTAGTATAATGCTTTGCAGAGAGTAAGGGCTCAGTAAATACTACTGAAAGGCTGATTTCCTGGGCCAGCCCTTCCAGAAAATTATTCCTACTCGGATCTGTCCTCGCTTTGGGAAAAAGAGGGGAATTTGTCTGTCTCACCTCCCCTACTGGAGGCTCCAAATCCAAATGGGAAATAAAACGAACTCTAGGTTGAATGTAGAGCCATGTTAGGATGGACTCAGCAAAGCGAACCTAAAGTGAGTCTTGTCAGCTTTGGTCCTCGAGAGGTCATGCAGTCCAGCTCTCTGCCTCCACGTAAGATCACCGCTGAAATGTTCAGGATTTAATCTGCTTTTTTAAGACTCCAGAGGAGGGGGTTTTCCTCATTTCCGTCTGTAAAAGCCAAACCTTTACCGGCTAACTCATCTAACCTAAACGCCTCACGTAGCTGTGCACATTTTTTATTCTCTCGTTCTGTTCGTGCAGCTGGGGAGCATCTGGTTAGCGTCCTCTGTAAGATAATGCTTCATGCCCTTGAAGACAGTTGTGTTGATGCGTCTCAGTCTCCTCTTCTCCAAGTTAATAATCCCAGGTCCTTTTATCATTTTCCTCCATGTTATCACTGTCTAAATCTAAATCTCTGCGCCTCATGTCTGAGCCCAAATTCTCCATTCCTTCTAAAGGGAGATCCAGGAGTGGACCCTAATTCTAATCCTTCAGCCTGTGCTGCATACAATCAGCATATTCACTCCAATAATAATAGTAATTGTGTTTTTGAAGCACTTACTATAATAATAATTAATAATTATAGTATCTGATTAGCACTTACTCTGTCCTGGGGTTGATACAAGGTATTCCGGTTGTCCCACGTGGGGCTCACTGTCTTAATCCCCATTTTACAGATGAGGGAACTGAGGCACAGAGAAGTTAAGTGACTTGCCCAAAGTCACACAGCTGACAAATGGCAGAGTGGGAATTAGAACCCACGACCTCTGACTCCCAAGCCCGTGCTCTTTCCACTAAGCCATGCTGCTTCTCATGTGGTAGGTACGTGCTATGTACTATGTGCTAAGCGGTGGGACTGTGCTTGCCACATAGTAAGCGCTTAGCAAGTATTATAATTATTATTGTAATCATTACTATGCAAGGTTTTTTTTTTGTTTCATATTTTTGATCGTATTTGTTAAGTGCTTACTAAGTACCAGGCATTGTTCTGAAAGAATCCGGTTGGACACAGTCCATGTCCCAAATGGGACTCACAGTCTTAATCCTCATTTTCCAGATGAGGGAACTGAGGCCCTGAGAAGCAAAGTGACTTGCCCAAGGTCACACAGCAGACAAGTGGCAGAGCAGGGACTAGAACCCAGGTTCTTCTGGCTCCCAGGCCTGTGCTTTTATCCACTAGGCCATGCTGCTTCTCTTTTGAGTTTCACCAAAGTTCCTATCCCATCTTTCTCTTCAGATAAGAAGCAGAGTTTTCTAATGCAAAGAAAATTGGCCTCTGAGTCAGAGGAACTGGGGCATCTATTTCCTCATCTGCAAAATGGGGATTTCAATACCTGTTCTCTCTCCTCCTTAGATTGTGAGTCAGGGAGTCTGTCTCACTTTGCATCCACCTCAGTGCTTAGGACAGTGCTCAGCACATATAGACTGTAAGCTCGTCGTGGGCAGGGAATATGTCCGATTTTTGTTGTATCGTACTCTCCCAAGCGCTTACTACAGGACTCCGCACACAGTAAGTGCTCAATAAATACAAATTGAATGAATGAATGAATATTGCTGTACTGTTCTCTCCCAAGCACTTAGTACAGTGCTCCGCACACAGTAAGCGCTCAACAAATACAATTGAATGAATATTGTTGTATTGTTCTCTCCCAAGTTCTTAGTACAGGGCTCCGCACACAGTAAGCGCTCAATAAATATGATCGAATGTATGAAACACCATAATACTAATTATTATTCAATCCAGCAAGGTTGTGACTTGCCCAAAGTCACACGGTAGGCCAGTGGTAGAACTGGAACTCAAACCCTCCATCCCTTAAAGACCCTACTCTGGCTTCATTTAAGGCTCCGCTGGATTCTGGAGTGAGTTTCACCCTGTATCCTGTCTTTTAACATACTCCACTGCCCACTCATCCTCTCCCAGCTGGTTGTCCTTGGAAGATTGGATGAGGAAACTCACTCTTCTTTTGCTTTCAGGTCCCCTCTGAAAGTCTTAACCCTCCTCAACCCAAGGCTAATTCTCTTGCCTCTTCATCTCTTTCCCCACCGATCCCCACCTGGCCCCAACCAGGCTGATCTTTCAAATGAGATTTTTTTTTCTTTTTTTTTCTACTTTTTATTCACTCCTGCTGTTCCAGCCTACACATTCTTAGCTCCAGGGGCCAAACACTCTCCTTCAAAAAATTAGACGATGACTCGCCCCGCTATTCAAAGCCTTATTAAAAGCACATCTCCAAGAGGCCTTCCCTGACTAAACCCTCTTTCCTCTTCTCCCGCTCCCTTCTGCGTCACTCCGACTGACTCCCTTCATTCATCCCTCCTCTCAGGCCCACTGCACTGAAGTCCATATCTGTAATGTTTAATTTCTATCAATGTCTGTCTCCCCCTCTAGACTGTAAGCTTGTTGTGGGCAGGGAATGTGTCTGTTTTCTGTTGTATTGTATTCTCCCAAACGCTTAGTTCGGTCTTCTGCACGTAGTAAAGGCTCCGTAAATAAGATTGAATGAAGGAATGAATGAATAAAATGTGATTAATAGCAGGCATTATGTGGAGTTTACTCCCTCTAGAAGCCTGTTAGGGAACGACTGTCTCTAGGCAAATGGCATAAAATAACAATGATAATGGTGGTATTTATTAAGAGCTTACTATATGTCAAGCACTGTTTTAAGCGCTGGGGAAGATACAAGCCAATCAGGTTGGACACAGTCCCCGTCCCTCACAGGGCTCACAGTCTTTATCCCCATTTTCCAGACGAGGTAACTGAGGCCCAGAGGAATGAAATGACTTGCCCAAGGTCACACAGCAGACAAGTGGCAGAGCCAGGATTAGAACCCGGGGACCTCTGACTCCCAGGCCCAGGCTCTCTCTTCTCTAAGCAGCTTAGTCCTCTTCACCTGTGATGGACAGCGCTTTCACTGGTACACGTCAGGTGTGTGAACTGACTAAACTATGTCAGATTGGATTACGTCCGTAGCGAAAAATGCGCCTCCCTGTCTGGAACCCATTCACTCAATCTGTCAGTCGCATTTATTGAGCGCTTACTGTGTGCAGAGTACTGTACTAAGTGCTTGAGAGAGTAGTATCACAATAAACAGACACATTCCCTGCCCACAGCAAGCTTACAGTCTAGAAGGGGAGACAGACATTGATATAAATAAATCAATTACAGATATGGACAGAAGTGCTGTGGGACTGGGAGGGAGGGAGCGAGTTGGGGACGTAGTATCTACTGGGGTAGATACAAGGTAATCAGGTTGTCCTACGTGGGCTCACAGTCCTCATCCCCATTTTACAGATAAAGGAACTGAGTCACAGAGAAGTTAAGTGACTTGCCCAAGGTCACGCAGCAGACAAGTGGCGGAGCCCGGATTAGAACCCACGTCCTCTGACTCACAAACCCTGTGCTCTTTCCACTAAGCCAAGCTGATTCTCTTATTGTACTGTATTCACTGTATTGTATTGTGTTCATTCATTCATTCATTTAGTCATATTTATTGAGTGCTCACCGTGTGCAAAGCACTGTACTAATGGCTTGGGAGAGGACAATAGAACAACAAATGGACACATTCCTGCCCGCAAGGAGCTCACAGTCTAGAGGTGGAGATGAAACATTAATAAAAATACATAGCTAGATAAATGAATAAATACATTACAGATATATATGTATACAAATATGAATATATACATATATAGTACTGTGCCAAGCGGTCAATACAGTGCTCTGCACATAGTAAGCACTCAATAAATGTTCTTCCCCTTGACGCTGTTTAGTGCCATTGTTCTTGTCTGTCCGTCTCCCCCGATTAGACCGTAAGCCCGTCAAACGGCAGGGACCGTCTCTATCTGTTGCCGACTTGTTCATCCCAAGCGCTTAGTACAGTGCTCTGCACATAGTAAGCGCTCAATAAATACTATTGAATGAATGAATGAATAAATTCCCCTGATTTATTGATTGCTCATTTTAGGCAGGATTTTTTCTGTTATAGTATTGTATTGTACTCTCCTAAGCACGTAGTACAGTGCTCTGCACATAGTAAGCGCTCAATAAATACCACTGATTGATGGATTGATTGAGAACAGGCTTCCCACAAGCCCTCCTCAAAGCCTTCTCTGAAGCCAGTTGAGCCCTTATTATTCATCCATCTGTTCATTCGTTCAGTCATATTTACTGAGCTCTTACTGTGTACAGAACACTGTACTAGGCTCTTGGGAGAGTACCATGGAATAATTAACAGACGCACTGTTGGATTGTATCTTCCCAAGCGCTTAATACAGTGCTCTGCACACAGTAAGCGCTCAAGAAATACGATTGAATGAATGAATGAATGAACAGTCCCTGCCCACAGTGAGCTTACAGTCTAGAGGGAGACCCCTCACCTCCCACTCCACCCTCGGGGCCTTTTGAGGGGACACCCCACACGGGCCCCCTGAGGGAAGTCCCCATTCATCTTCCAATGAGATGTTTCCCCCAACTCCACTCCAGCCCCGAGGGAAGCGGAGTGGCCTGGGAGTCAGAAAGACCAGGGCTCTAATCCCACCTCCCCAACTTGCCTGCTGTGTGACCTTGGGTAAGTCACCTAACTTCTCTGGTCCTGAGTTACTTCATCTGTAAAATGGGGATTAAGACTGTGAGCCCCATGTGGGACAGGGACTACGTCCATCTTGACTGGTTGTACCTGACCCAGCGCTTAGTACGGCGCCTGCCGCATAGTTAGCCCTTAACAAATACCGTAATAAAATACCATAATATTGATCACTTACTGTCCATTGTACTTAGCACTGGGTAAAGTTCGATGCAACAGTACTTCCCCAACCCACTGGGCTCCATCACCTATCTGCTGTGTGGTCTTGGGCAAGTCATTTCATTTCTCTGTGCCTCAGTTATCTCATCTGGAAAATGGGGGTGGAGACTGTGCGCTCCATATGGGACGGAGACTGTTTCCAACCTGATTTGCTTTTATCCACCCCAGCGTTTAGTACAGTGCCTGGCACATAGTAAGTGCTTAACTAATAGCACAATTATTATTATTATTATTCATTCATTTATTCAATAGTATTTATTGAGCACTTACTATGTACAGAGCACTGTGCTAAGCGCTTGGAATGTACAATTCGGCAACAGTTGGTAGACATAATAATAATTACGGTATTTGTTAAGCGCCTACTATGTGACGAGCACTGTTCTAAGCGCTGGAATAGTAAGGATGGTATTTGTTAAGCGCTTACTATGTGCCAAGCACTGTTTTAAGCACTGGGGTAGATACAAGGTAATCAGGTTGCCCCACGTGGGTCTCACAGTCTTCATCCCCATTTTCCGGATGAGGGAACTGAAGCCCAGAGAAGTGAAGTGACTTGCCCAAAGTCCCGCAGCTGACAAGTGGCAGAGCCGGTATTCGAACCCATGACCTCTGACTCCCAAGCCCGGGCTCTTACGTGGTCTCCCCACAAGGAAGTCTAGGATAATTTGGACCTGGGGGAGATGTTTCACTCCTGGAAATAGTTTCTTTGACTAGCTTCCTTCTGAATGTTTTATTTTTCATTTCCCCCACTCCCATCCATGTCTATGGCCCTGAGGAGTTGGGGTGGCGTGAATAATAATAATAATAATAATAATGATAAACGTCGTATTTGCTAAGCACTTATTATGTGCCAGGGACTGTACTAAGCACTGGGGTGGTTACAAGAAAATGGAGTTGGACACAGTCCCTGTCCCACGCAGGGCTCACAATCTTCATCTTCCATTTTACAGACGAGATAACTGAGGCACAAAGAAGTGAAGGGACTTGCCCAAGGCCACACAGCAGACAAATGGCAGAGCCAGGATGGACAGTTGTGAAACTCCAAGTTTCTATTTGCTTCACTGTGGAAAAGTCCGATACTTCCTTCCATCGTGCGCCACTTACCCCTCTTTCCGAAGGCTTCCTTCGGACAACACCGAAGGCCCCTCCGCTGGCCATGGAACCTTCTAGAAGAGTCAGATATTACTGTCCTTTTTCACACCCCAAGTGGAAACAGAAGGGAAATGGCAGTGGACTTGGAAAGATGACTCTGTTTCAACCAGGTGTGGAGATAATGAATCCCAGAGACACTATAAAACCTCATTGTTTCTTTGACTTTTTCCACCCAACATGAGTTTTTGATTCTTTTGTCATTCACCAAGAGAACCCCCCAATTAGTAATTCTTTAGTCCTTTACCGGGGACTCTTACAAAGCACTTTATAAATTTAGAGCCCTGCCCCACCAAGGAATAGGAAGTAAAATACCCACCTTCTGGCAGCACATTAAATCCTTTCAGGCCGCCAGAGAACCATTTAATGTCCCGGAGCAAATTTTTATCAGATGATCCTTTCAAGGCCCGAGGTGCCGAGCAAAAAGGCTCAGAATCCTGTCTCCCTGACGCTTGGCTTTTTTTTTTTCCGATGGTATTTGTTAAGCACTTAATATGTGCCAGGCACCTTACTAAGCGCTGGGGTATATACAAGCCAATCAAGTTGGACGCAGCCCCTGTCCCACATGGGGCTCGCAATCTTCATCCCCATTTTACAGATGAAGTAATGGAGGCCCAGAGAAGTGAAGTGACTTATCTGAGGTCACACAGTAGGCACGTGGCGGATCGGGGATTAGAACCCAGGTCCTTCTGACTCCAGGGCCAGTGGAGAGAGATCCACTAGTTCAGGCTGCTTCTCCTCAATACATCCTCTGCTTGTCTTTTCCCGGTTTAGCTCTGGAAGAATGGAACCGGGATGTTTGGGCACTGTCACGTCACGTCACCCAGAATGCTGGGGGAACTCAACTCTTTGATCTAGATAATGTGTGTGTTAGAGAAGCAGCATGACAGAAGGTCATGGGTTCTAATCCCAGCTCCGCCACGTATCTGCTGGGTGACCTTGGGCAAGCCACTTCACTTCTCTGGGCCTCAGTTTCCTCATCTGTAAAATGGGGCACGAGATTGTGAGCCCCACGTGGGACAGGGACTGTCTCCAACCCGATTTGTTTGTATCCACCTCAGTGCTTAGTACAGTGCCTGGCACACAGTAAGTGTTTAATAAATACCGTAATTGCTATTATTATTATTATTTTGACCACAAAAGGCCCTTGGCTTCCACCTCCGACCCAGAATGGAGAAAGAAACCATGTAGGTCTGAAAGGAATGCAAGTCCTGACCTTTCTAACCTCACCAGAACTGCCTCTCTTCTGCTGGAGTCTCTGAAGTATTAATTTTAATAACAGTATTAATTTCTTTTAAAGCTGTGCTTTACCTCAGGGTAAATGCAGCCATAAAACAAAAGAGGATTACATAAATGGCCAGGAGATGGATCCACTCTTGTCCTGCTGAACAGAAAGAGGGAGGAACAAAGAGGAGCATCGCGTGGTCCAATGATTAGACCCCGGGCCTGGGATTCAGAAGGACCTGGGTTCTAATCCCACCTCTGCCTCTTGTCTGCTGGGTGGCCTAGGGCAAGCCACTTAACTCCTCTGGGCCTCCATTCCCTCATCTAGAAAATGGGGATTAAGACTGAAAGCCACCTGTGGGACAGGGACTGTATCCAACCTGATTAGCTATATTCATTCGATCGTATTTATTGAGTGCCTACTGTGTACGGAACACTATGCTAAGCTCTTGGGAGAGCACAGTACAACAATAAACATATGCATTCTGTTTCTACCCCAGTGGTTAGAGGAGTCCCTGGCACATAGTACACTCCAGCGCTTAGTACAGTGCCCTGCACATCGTGAGCGCTCAGTAAATACTATTGAATGAATGAATGAACGTAGTAAGTGCTTAATAAACACCGTAAGAAAATAACAGTGGAGGTTGCATTAAATTTTAAGGACGGTAAGTAGGAACTGAAGCGTGTGTGTTGGCGGGCGGCACGGGGCAGGCGTTAAGCAAATAACATCTCTCCACCTCTCACTGCTTTACAGTTATACTTATTTTATTTTTTTTACAGAAGCCATCTTACCACTTCCATATCAGCACCCCCAAAATTTAGTCTTGCCTTGAATAGTTTTGTAAACTGTCTTAAGACATCCTGTTTAGCAGATGAGGCACAGGCCTGGAAAGTCAGAAGGTGCTTCACCACTTGTCTGCTGGGTGACCTTGGGGAAGTCACTTCACTTCTCTGGGCCTCGGTTACCTCATCTGTAAAATGGGGATAAAGACTTTGAGCCCCACGTGGGACAACCTGATCATCTTGCATCTACCCCAGTGCTTAAAACAGTGCTTGACATGTAGAAAATGCTTTACAAGTACCATAATTATTATTATTTGCCTGTATCCTGCCCAGTGCTTAGTCCAGTGCCTGGCACATCGTAAGCACTTAACAAATACCAAAGTTATTATTATTATTAATAACCTCCATCAAAATACGAGCCTCTTTAGCTCTCTGAAGGCAGTAAAGAGCCTAAGAGAGGGTCGTTGGCCAAATATGTAAGATGGAGGAATAAAGGTCCTTCTCCAGACTGTGAGATTCTTAAGGGTAGGGAATGTGCCTACCAAATGAGTTATATTGTTACATTGTACTCACCCAAGCACTTAGTACAGTGCTTTACACACAGTAAGTGTTCAACAAATACAATTGATTGATTCTCTCAAACAAGAATATTCTGCAAAGACCTGACACAGATGTGTCTTTTTTTTTTTTAATAGCATTAGTTAAGCACTTACTATGCGTCAGACACTGTACTAAGCCCTGGGTTAGATAGAAGATAATCAGATTGGACACAGTCCCTGTCCTACAAGGGGTTCACATTCCCATTTTCCCAGTGAGGTAACAATAATAATAATGGAATTTGTTAAGTGCTTACTATGTGCCGGGTACTGTGCCAACTGCTGGGGTGGATACAAGCAAATCGGCTTGGACACAGTCCCTATCCCATGTGGGGCTCACAGTCTCAATAACTGAGGCATAGAGAAGTGAAGTGACTTGCCGCTTGCCCAAGGTCTCACAGCAGACGAGTGGTGGAGTCAGAATTAGAACCCAGGTCCTTCTCACTCCCGGTCCTGTGTCTTAACCACTAGAGCACGCTGCTTTTCCATATACAGATTCAACTGTGACTGAATCTTATAAGCCCACAGATCAATTTTAGGTTGCAGCACTCTAAAGAGTTTGGCAGGTTTTATTGTCAAATAATCAATCCGTCGATGGAATTTATTGAGCGCTTCCTGGGTGCAGATAACTGGATAAGCGCTTGGGAGATGTGGCTTAGTGGACAGAGCACGGCCCTGGGAGTCAGAAGGACCTGGGTTCTGATCCACATGTCTGCTGCGTGACCTTGGTCAAGTCACTTCATTTCTCTTGACCTCATCTAGAAAACGGGGATGAAGACTGTGAGCTCCATGTGGGATGGGGATTGTGTCCTACCTGATATACTTGTATCCACCCCAGTGCTTAGAAGAGTTCTTGGCACATAGTAAGCACTGAAACAGTAGTATATTATTATTATTAAAATATAACATTATTTAGCAAGGATCAAAGTGTTGTCCACAGGTGAGGGGGGAGGCCTGGGAGCGGGGAAGATATGGAACCCCCTGCCTCTGGCCTGGAATGCCTTCCCTCCTCAAATCTGACAATGACTCTCCCCACTTGCAAAGCCGTATTGAAGGCCCATCTCCTCCAAGAGGTCTTCCCTGACTAAGCCCCCCATTTCCTCTTCTCCCACTCCCTTCTGCATCACCCTGACTCACTCCCCTGTATTCATCCCCCCTCTCAGCCCCATAGCACTTATCTGTCATTTATTTATTTCCATTCATGTCTGTCTCCCCATCTCTAGACCGTAAGCTCATTATAGGCAGAGAATGTGTCCGTTTATGGTTGTATTGTACTCTCCCAAGCGCTTAGTACAGTGTTTTGCACACCATAAGTGCTCAATAAATACGATTGAATGAATGAACCCCTTCTCCTCCTGGACAGTATTTTAAAAAGAACCAGCCCGATCTGACTTCATTCATTCAATCATATTTATTGAGCTCTTATTGTGCACAGATCAATGTACTAAGTGCTTGGGAAAGTACACTTCACTTCACTCCAACACCTCTGTTTCACTAAATTCTGGGTATGTAGGGGAGGTGATAGAAAGAATATTTTTGCTCCCACCCTGATCTTCTCCTGGAATTTCAAACTTCAAGTCACCGAAGCCAGGAAGGAGACCATGACTGGAAGAACCAAACTGAATTTCCGAATGAAAAGTCAGGCTCCCGCATGGAGCTTCAGTCAGACCATTCATCAGGAGCGAGCAGAAGATGGCTCTAAGGCAAACAATTTACTCTTTGGAATGGGATGGCTACTTAACCCTTTAAAAAGTACAACTGGAGCATCAGCCACAAGGGAACATGTCCTTTCCTCGCCGAAGATCCCTTTCAAAGGAAGAGCTCGGCATCAGGTCGAGCAGTTAGGACGGCTAGAGGCGCAGTGTGAAAAGGGACCCTGAAACCTTCAACTTTTATATGTGGTTTAGAATAAACAATTACCTTGCCTCTCACCTCTCCGGTTTCTTTTATATGTCACTGGTACCACTTAGGAAATGGAGCGAGCTTGTCTTCCGACTTAATTGCAGCATACTCTAGAAAGTATGAAAACATTGGCAGCAAGTGACTGCTCGAGTTTTGTTTCATGGAAATCGAGGAGTGAGTGAAAGCTCCTTGTGGGAAAGGAATGTGTCTGTTTATTGTTGTACTGTACTCTCCCAAGTGCTTAGTACAGTGCTCTGCCCACAATAGGCACTCAATCAATACGAAAGAATGACTGAATGAAGTTAAAAAGAACTGCTTTAGAATTATTTAGAGTTTAGAAGACTCCTGCTCCCAAATGTGTCCCTCCAGAGGCATGACTTTAAAGAGGACATTGCATGTAAAAATAATAATATTAATAATAATAGTACTTGGTAAGCACTTACTAAGTACCAAGCACTATTCTGAGTCCTGGGATAGATACCATTTAATCAGGTTGGACACAGTCCCTATCCCACATGGGGCTCACCCTCTCATTCCCCATTTTACAGGTGAAGGAACTGAGGCCCAGAGAAGTGAAGTGACTTGTCTAAAGTCACACAGCAAACATGTGGGGAGTAGAACCCAGGTCTTTCTGTGGCCCGCTGTCGTGGAAGTAGTCTGCATTCGAATGTCCAGCACTCGGAGAGATTTGACATATTCTGTGCATGATTCAACCTGACTTTTCTTCCAGAAGGAAAAGGAGGCTTTTCCATTTGTGCAAGGGTTAGGTAGAGTGGGAGGAGGAAAGCCCAAACTTCCTCATTAAAGGAAAATATCCACAACTCCCACAACTGGCCAGACCTCAGACGCGCACACACCACCACGTCAAAGGACCTTCTCGAATCGCCCCTTTTTTTTATGGTATTTGTTAAGCACTTATTATGTGCCAGACACTGTTCTAAGCACGAGGGTAGATAAAAGCTAACCAGGTTGGACACAGTCCCTGCCCCACATGGGGCTCACAGTCTTAATCCCCATTTTCCAGATGAGGTGACGGAGGTGCGGAGAAGTGAAGTGACTTGGCCAAGGTCACAGAAGGAGACAAGTGGCAGAGCTGGGATTTGAACCCAGGTCCTTTTGACTCCCGGGCCAGGGCTTTATCCACCAGGCTGGGCTGCTTCCCAGTGGACCGGTCCAGGAACTTAGGTTTTCGACCAGTTTCGCCGGGAAGAGGAAACGGCGGAGCCGTCCGAAAGGGTTAATAACCACGAACTTCAGGACATCTGGCAGGAGCTGTGGGTGTTGGCTGGGCAGATCCCAGCTCGTACCAGCCTCTACAAGGTAGCTGTCGCGCCTGATGATTTATCATCCCCCCTCCCCCCTAATGTCACGGGGCCGGGGGGATGTTGAAATTGTGGCTAGAATGCGAAATACGAAAAACACGAAGATTATGATTTCGCGTCTGGGAAGGATCAGGGTTGGGCCTCGGTTCACAACTTGTAAACCTCTGGCCGTCGGAGATGATTCCACACGTTTTCCTCCGGTCTGCTGTGTAATGATAATGAAGATGGTATTTGTTAAGTGCTTACCGTGTGACAAGCACTGTTCTAAGCGCTGGGTAGCATAGAACCCAACAGCCTTTGGATGTAAGCGAGCCGGGGTGCGGCACGAACGATGATAATAATGATAATGAGTGTGGTATTTGTTAAGCGCTCACTATGTGCCAGGCACTGTACTAAGCGCTGAGGTGGATACAAGCAGATCGGGTTAATAATAATGATGGTACTTGTTAAGCGCTTACTATGTGCAGAGCACTGTTCTAAGCGCTGGGGTAGATACAGGGGAATCAGGTTGTCCCATGTGGGGCTCACAGACTTCATCCCCATTTTACAGATGAGGTAACTGAGGCACAGAGAAGTGAAGCGACTTGCCCACAGTCACACAGCTGGCAAGTGGCAGAGCCGGGATTTGAACTCATGACCTCTGACTCCAAAGCCCGGGCTCTTTCCACTGAGCCACGCTGCTTCTCTAAGGTTGGACACAGTCCCTGTCCCGTGTGGGACTCACTGTCTCAATCCCCATTTTAAAGATGAGAGAACTGAGGTCCAGAGAAGTGAAATGACCTACCCAAGACCTCACAGCAGACAAAGGGCGGAGCCGAATTAGAACCCATAACCTTCTGACTCTGGGGCCCGGGCTCTGTCCACTACATCGTGCTGCTGACGGTAGTAGGGTTTGTGAAGGCAGGTTCCTACGCTGTGTTGAAGCAGTGACTCGCTCTGCATACCCTGGAAAAAATATGTCACCCAAGGTGGAGAGGTGGGTCAATTAGAGCAATGTTATTTACTGAGCGCTCACTGTGTGCTGGGCACTGTACTAAGTGCTTGGGAGAGGACGACACAACAATATCACGGACACATTCCCGGCCTCAACGAGTTGGATCCCAAGGAGAACGGTTAGGGTGAGAGCCAGGGCAATAAACATTTCTTCTCAGCAGGCCGGGACACTGAAGTTCTGCTCTTTGGCAAAATAATGATGATAGAAATTGTGGTTTTCTTTAAGCACCTACTGGGTGTCAGGCGTTGTACTGAGCACTGGGGTAGATGGAAGCAAATCAGGTAGGATCTAGTCCATGTCCCACGTGGGGCTCACAGTCTTAATCCCCATTTTACAGTTGAGATAGCTGAGGCCCGGAGAAGTGAAGTGATTCGCCCAAGGTCACGCAGAAGACAGGTGGTGGAGCTAGGATTAGAATCCGGGTCCTCTGACTCCCAGGCCTGTGCTCTTTCCACTAGGCCACGCCACTTCCCAATGCAGCTTTAAGTTTGCATTCGCCCAATTTTCCTGTAGACAGTCCCTGACTCAAAGCATTATTACTGGTATCTTTCAGTTTGAATGTAAAGGAGCAAACACTTGGAAGAGTATAACATAACACAGTGGGTAGACGTTCTACCAGCGCTCAGTACAGTGCCCAGCAAATAGTAAGTACTTAACAAATACCATTTTAAAAAACGTTCTCTGCACACAACAAGCTTACGCTACCATAGGAAACAGCGGTATAAAAAAGGATGAGAATATTTACAAATACAGTTAAAGGAATTGTCCTACCCAAAAGATTGAGTCATGGGCTGGGTAATTTAAATTTAGCCTCTGAATTCTGGTGGCTGAATATCTTATTTTCTACAGTAGTTGTTCGGCGCTTACTAGGTGCCAAGCACTGTACTAAGTGCTGGGGTACAAAGAAGCTAATCAGGTCGGATACAGTCCACGTCCTATATGGGGCTCACAGTGTTAATCCCCATTACAGCTGAGAGAACTAAGGCCTGGAGAAATGAAGTGACTTGCCCAAGGTCACACAGTAGACAAGTGGCACAGCTGGTGGTAGAATCAGCACATTTTGGACACATCATCAGGAGGACTAAATCTCCAGAGAAGATGCCAATGCCAGCTTGTTGCGGGCAGGGAATATGTCTGTTTATTGTTCTATAGTCCTCTCTCAAGCACTTACTACGGTGCTGTGCACACAGTTAGCGCTCAATAAATATGATTGAATGAATGAATCAATCAATCAATTGAAGCATGAATATTTGCTCCAAGGCCAGTTCAGTGGCACAGTTCAGAAGCTCGTTTCAGAGGGTGATGAAGTAAAACACATATATAATTTTACAATCCATTGAACTGACTTTTTTTGTTCTGTTTTCATTTGTCAGTTCAGCCCTGAGAATTATCAAGCAAGCAGAGGTACACCTCTCATGGCTGATAAAAGTTTAATGCGAACTCAGAACAACTGTTTATATACTACTGAAACATCTCACTCAAACTCCCGGAGTATTGATTTTCCTTCCACTTTTTTTTTTTAAAGTACCTTAGAATGCTATAATGTGTCAACGTACACGGATGTTAATATTAATGCCCTTTCCAGCTGAGGTTGGTTTTCCGTCAGGCTGTTGTGAATATTCCTTTCCAAGAAGCGGAGTGGCATAGTGACTCAAGCCCGGGCCCGGGCATCATTAGGTCATGGGTTCTAATCCCGGCTCCTCCAATTGTTTCATGTTACCTTGAGCAAGTCACTTCACTTCCCTGGGTCTCAGTTGCCTGGCTTGGACAGGGCCCGAAAAACCTGCGTTTGGAGAAATGTTTCAGGCAGGGCTGGTCCTTGATTATCCCACTCCTTCCATCATTCTGCCACATCAATTAATGAATGGTATTTACAGAGCACTTACTCTCTGAAGAGCACTGTACTAAGTCCTTGGGAGAGGGCAGTGCAACAGAATTAGCCGACACATTCCCGGTAATCAATCAGTCATATTTGTTGAGCGCCTACTATGCGCAGAGCACTACAGTAAACCCTTCGGAGAGGACAATACAAAAGAATTGGCCAAGACGTTCCTGGTAATCAATCAATCATATTGATTGAGAGCTTACTACGTGTAGAACACTGAACTAAGTGCTTGGGAGAGGACAATTCAACAGAACTGGCGGACACATTTCCGGTAATCAATCAATCGTATTTATTCATTCGATAGTATTTCTTGAGCGCTTACTATGTGCAGAGCACTGTGCTAAATGCTTCAGAGAGGACAGTACAAGAATTAGCCAAAACATTCCTGGTAATCAATCAATCATATTTACTGAGAGCTTACATGTGCAGAGCACTGTACTAAGCGCTTGGGAGAGGAAAATACAACAGAATTAGCTGACACCTTCCTGTAATCAATTTATCATATTTATTGAGTGCTTACTGTGTGCAGAGGACTGTACTAAGCCCTTGGGAGAGTACAATACAGCAGAATTAGCAGACACATCCCCTGCCCTGCCACTTTCTCTGCACACAGGAAGCGCTCAGTAAATACGATTGAATGAATACCCTAAAGGGCTTTCTTTGGGAAACCCAAGGCAATCCTTGTGCTCCACCTTTAACTGATACTAGTGGCATAGCTTATTGGGAAGAGCACGGGCCTGGAAATCAGAGGACCTGCTTTCTAATCTCCTAGGGGCCTTACAATCCAGAAAGGGAGGTAGAAATGAACAGGAATAAATGAGCAATTTATGATATATAATTTAAAGATATGTCCGTAAATGTTGTGGAGTTGGGAGTGGGGCAGATATCAAATGTCCGAAGGTCACAGATCCAAGAGCAAAGATGACACGGAAGGGGGTGCGAACTGGGGAAAAGAGGTCTTAATCGGGGAAGGTCTCTGGGAAGAGATGCGACCTTAATAATGCTGAGAAGCAATATTGCCTAGGGGTTAGAGCTCGGGCCTGGGAGTCAGAAGGACCTGGGTTCTAATTCCGGCTCTGCCACTTGTCTGCTGGGTGATCTTGGGTTTCACTTCTCTGGGCTTCAGTGACCTCCTCTGTAAAATGAGGATTAAGACTGCGAGCTTCATGTGGACAAGGAGTGTGCCTGTTATATTGTACTCTCCCGAGAGCTTAGTACGGTGCTCTGTACATAGTAAGCACTCAAAAGTACGATTGACTGACTGATAGGGACTGTGTCTAACACGATTTGCTTGTATTTACACCAGCGCTTATACAGTGTCTGGCATATAGTAAGCACTTAAAAAATACAATTATGATTATTATTTAACGGTGGAGTGAGTGGTGGGTCTGTCATCTATGGAGAAGGAGAGAATTCCAGGCTAGGAGGAGGACGTGGGAAAGGAGTCAGTGGCGAGATAGATGAGATCAGGGCTCAGCGACTAAACTGGCTCTGGAGGAGTGGAATGTGTGGGCTGGACAGGAATATATGTTCATTCTTTCATTCAGTCGTATTTATTAAGCGCTTACTGTGTGCAGAGCATTGTACTAAGCGCGTGGGAGAGTACGATTCAACAATAAACAGACACATTCCCTGCCCACAACGAGCAGGATTAGTGAGGTGTTGAAGGAGTGGCGAGCTGATTGAGGACTTTAAAGCCAAGGGGTAGGAGTGGTCACAGATCCAAATAGTCACCAGTGGCCTCTTTCTCCTGCCAGCCGTAAGCCAAACCCCCCGACCTTGGTCTGTGCCCCTTATGGTAACAGACCTGGAATCTAATTCCCGTTCCGCCACCTCTGTGCTGCGTGACCTTGGGTAAGTCACTTCCCTTTCTGGACCTCAATCACAGGACGAGGACTGTGTCCAATCTGATTAGCTTGTATATACCCCAACTCTTAGTTCAGTGCCTGGCACATAGTAAGCACTTAATAAGTACCATAAAATTATTATTATTATTATGAAGTCCAGTTTGCTGGGAGAAACAGAAGGCTCTAAAAGGTGAGATAGTGGCAGTGAACACCTATCTTGAGCTGAACGCCAGCTGCTCTCAGTCAGTTCAGAAGAGGAGGGAGAGATTTAGGGTGGAATTCAGGGTCTTTAAGCAGCACTGCCTAGTGGCTAAAGCCTGGGCCTGTGAGTCAGAAGGACCTGGGTTCTAATTCCAGTTCTGCCACATGCCCGCTGTGTGGCCTTGGGCCCGTCACTTCACTTCTCTGAGCCTCAGTTACCTCATCTGTGAAACATGGGGCTTAAGAGTGTGAGCTCCATGTGGGACAGGGATTGTGTCCAACCTGGTTAACTTATATCTGCCCCAGAGTTTAGAACAGTGTTCGACACATAGTAAGCGCTTAACAAGTACTATCATTATTATTATTATTATCACTATTAATAGTCCCTGACCACTTCTCCACCTGAGGGTGCTACAGCAGCTAAATTTCCCCCAGCCCAGCTCCCATATGCACACAATTTTAAAGCTGGAAATAACTTTGAAGTCACCTGGAAAAGAGCTGGTGATACTCAGAGGACAGATTCTCTTATAAGATGGTTTGAAGTTCTGCAGCAAACGAGATTTCAAAGCGCTGTGGACAATAATAATTATAATAATTGTGGTATTTGCTAAGCACCTACTACGTGCCAGACACTTCACTAAATCCTGGGGCAGATAGAAGCAAGTTAGGTCTGACACAATCCCTGTCCCATGTGGGGCTCATGGTTTTAGTGGATAGAGCCCAGGTTTAGGAGTCAGAAGGATCTGGGTTCTAATCCCAGCTGGATAACCTTAGGCAAGTCACTTCACTTCTCTGGGCCTCATTTCCCTCATCTGTAAAATGGGGATTAAGACTGTGACCCCCGTGTGAGACATGGACTGTATCCAGCCTGACTTTCTTGCATCCGCCCCAGCACTTAGAATAGAGCTTAGCACATAGTAAGCTCTTAATTTACTTAATATTCTTATTATGTCCCATTTGGACTCACAGTCTTAATCTCAATTTGACAAAGGAGGTCACTGAGGCCCAGAGGAGTGAAGTAACTTGCCCAAGGTCATGCAGCAGATAAGTAACAGAGCTGGGATTAGAACCCAGGTCCTTCTGAATCCCAGGCTTGGGCTCTAGCCACTAGACCATCCCCCCAGTGAGCAATCTGCCTGGGAAGGAAAGTTTCTTTGTCTTTTCCCCTAAATGCCCCAGGCTGGAACACAGTGGGCAAGTCCAAAGAACCCCAAATTGCCCCAATCCATTCAGATTCATGGGAAATCTTCACATTCAGATGGAATTTGCAGAGCGGCAGATTCTCCTTTAGGTGCTGTCAATATGCCTTGCACCCAAAAGAAAATAACATTCACTCTTTGTTGTTGATTTAGTTTTATGGTACTTAAGTGCTTACCATGCACCAAACCCTGTTCTAAGTGCTGAGGTAGGTACAAGTTCGTTCATTCATTCATTCGTATTTATTGAGCGCTTACTGTGTGCAGAGGACTATACTAAACGCTTGGGAGAGTAGATATAACAATGAACAACCACCTTCCCTGCCCATAATAAGCTAGAGGGCACAGTCTAGAGGGGAGACAGACAATAATGTATATAAATAAATTACAGATGTGGACATAAGTGCTGTGGGGCTGGGAGTGGGGGGAGCAAGTCAGGGTGGCACAGAAGGGAGTGGGAGAAGAGGAAAGGAGGGCTTAGTCAGGGAAGGCCACTTGGAGGAGATGGGCCTTCAACAAACTCTGAAGGGGGGAGAGTCACCGTCTGTTGATTTTGAGGAGGGAGAATGACGCGGGCCAGAGGCAAGACGTAGGCGAGGGGTCACTGGTGAGATAGATGAGATCGAGGAACAGCGAGTAGGTTGGCATTTGAGGAGCTAGGTGTTTGGAGTGGGTTTTAGTAGGAGAGTAGCAAAGTGAGGTAGGAGAGGGCAAGGGGATCGAGTGCTTTGAAGCCAAAGGTGTTGGCTTCAAAGCCACAGTTTATGTTTGGAGTTTCTTGAGGAGCGGGGAAACATGTCCTGCACGTTTTTGTCAAAAAATGATCCGGGCAGCAGAGTGAAGTATGGACTGGAGTGGGGAGTGACAGAAAACTGAGAGGTCAGCAAGGAGACTGATGCAGTAATCCAGGTGGGATAGGATAAGTGACTGGATTAACATGGTAGCAGTTTGAATGGAGAGGGAAGAGTGGATTTTAGCCATGCTGTGAAGGTGGGAAAGACAGGACAAGAACACAGTCCCTGTCCCACAGCGGGCTCACAGTCTTAAATAGGAGGGAGAATAAGTTTCCCCATTTTACTCTGAAGATTATTCTGATGGCACCGGGCAGTGAAATGGGAGGACTAAACTGGGAATAGAAAAATACTGAAATGCCCTCATGTCCATATCTGTAATTCATTTATTTATATTAATTTCTGCCTCCCCCAACCTCACCGCAGGGAATGTGTCTGTTTACTGTTGTATTTTTCCAAGCTCTTAGTACAGTGCTCTGCACACAATAAGTGTTCAATAAATACGATCGAAAGAATGAACGGATGAATGAAACAGAAGTTGTGGACACTTTCCCTGCCCATAACACACTTACAGTTTAGAGGGAGTCAGAAGGGCCCAGGTTCTGATCCCAGCTCCTCCTCTCGTCTGCTGTGGGACCTTGGGCAAGTCACTTATCTTCTCTGACCCTCAGTTTCCTCATCTGTAAAATGAGAATTAGACCCCATGTAGATTGCATCCAAATTGATTAATTTCTATCTACCCCAGAGCTTAGAACAGTGCCTGGTACATAGTAAGCGCTTAATAAGAATACAAGAAAATGAGTAAAATAGAGGACAAGCTGACTTATGCTCTGCTTCGGACCCTTGGAATTTAAGATTTATTTAATTGGGTGTTTGGGTCTTTCAGAGGTCCTGACTCCCCATATCAAACTGGAGATTTCCGAAGCGCGGAGACTGGAACTTTGTCTCTTTGGAATTCTTTCCAGGCTGAGGGAAGAACCCCGCCCCAAGGAGGCGCCAAGTAAATGGGGTCACGATGATTTAGCAGGTGCTGAACTGAAAGCTGGAAACACTTTTCAGAAGAGATAGTTGTCCTTGGGCATACTGTCAACTTTTGATTTGCCAGGACCTCATTAAATAAATACGATTGAATGAACAAACCTGTGAGTGGATTTTCCATGCCTCTTCTCTTTCCCTCCACCTGCCTTTTTTTTTTTTAATGGTATTTGTTAAGCGCTTACTGCTTACTATGTGTCAAACACCATTCTAAGCTCTGGAGTAGGTACAAGTCAATTAGGTTGGACAGGGTCCTGGTCCCTCACTGGGTTCCCAGTCAAAGTGGAAGGGAGAACAGGGATTTAGTTCCCAATTTACAGTTGAGGAAACCGAGGCACAGAGAAGTGAAGTAAATTACCCAAGGTCGCACAGCAAGAGATGGGCAGGGTGGGATTAGAACTCAGGTCCTCTGACTCCCAGGCCCCCGCTCTTTCCACTAGGCCACACTGTTTTCCAATTCCTTGTTGCCATTTCACCGTTACCCAGTGACAGATGAAGTTGCCACTCAGTTTTGCTACTTCGTAACAGTCAAGAAACAGCGTGGCTTAGTGGCTAGACCACAGGCCTGAGAGTCAGAAGGACTTGGGTTCTAATCCTGGCTCTGCTACATATCTGCTGTGTGACTTTGGGCAAGTCACTTCCCATCTCTGAACCTTAGTTCCCTCATCTGTAGAGTGGGGATTAAGAGTGTAAGCCCCATGTGGGACCGAGACCGTGTCCAAACTGATTAACTGTATCTACTTCAGCATTTAGAACAGTGCTTAGCATGCGGTAAGCATTTAACAATACCAGTAATTTGTTAAGATGGACAGATTGCCAGTAATTAGGATTCTGATCTTTTTCTATAGTATTTGTTAAGCGCTCACTACATGCCAGGCAGTGTACTAGGTACTGGGTTAGATACAAGCTAATCAGTCTGGACACAGTGCCCGTCTCACATGGGGCTCACAAGCTTAATCCCCATTTTACAGATGGGGTAACAGAGGCCCAGAGAAGTGAAATGACTGGCCCAAGGTCACCCAGCAGACATCTGGAGGAGCTGGAATTAGAACCCAGGTCCTTCTGACTCACAGGCCCAGGCTCTATCCACTAGACCACGTTTTTCTATGGCTCCTAACAACATACCAGACACTGAACTAAGCGCTGAAGTGGATACAAGCCAATTGGGTTAGATGCAGTCCCTGTGGGGCTCGTACTCTCAATCCCCGTTTTACCGATGAGGAAACTGAGGCCCGGAGAAGTGAAGTGACTTGCCCAAAGTTACAGATCAGACATGTGGCAGAGCTGGGATTAGAACGCGCGTCCTTCTGACTCCCAGACCCGGGCTCTATCCATTTTGCCTTCTCTCCTCTGTTTGGAGGAGCTCTGATTCTACTTGCCCTGATGACACAGGGCTTAATGTGGCCCACCAGCAACCACCCAGGGACCCCCCCCCCAACCCTTCTGAATAATTAATCATGGGCAAAGGACCCCTGGGTAAGGGGCTGCTTCCTGTATCTCTCAGGAACATGGGGAATTGTTAAATGATTCCCTAAGTAATCCCCCCTCTCACCTCATCAACCAGTCTGAGCACGCCATCCATTCGGCTACTTCAGCCCTCTTACGCACTAATCCGTTATTGATTATTTATCCACTTAAGGTGGGTGTTTATACCTTCTCTAATGTCCATTATATGGCCTTGTAAGATCTCGAACCAGGTGATTTTTTTTTTCCTTTCCATCGTATGTGCTCCGGGCGTCTGGCAAATCAACCTTCATTCGATCATTCAGTAGTATTTATCGGGTGCTGGCTGTGTGCAGAGCACTTGACTAAGCGCTTGGGAGAGGAGAGACCCATTCCCTGCCCGCGGTGAACTTAATAGATGAGCAGCTTTAGATCTGGTTTGGGGGGTTTTTATGGTTTCATCTCTCCTTGTGCAGCAGTTGCTCATCGTGGGCAGGGAATGTGTCTGCTTAATGTTGAATAGTCCTCTCCCCAGCACTTAGTACAGTGCTCTGCACCCAATAAGCTCCCCCTCGCCTCCCAGATTGCAAGCTTGTTGTGGGCAGGAAAAATGTCTGCTTATTGTTGTACTGTACTCTCCCTGTACTATAGTACAGTGCTCCGCACATGGTAAGCACTCAATAAATACCACTGACGGACTGACTGTTGCTAGTCCCCTTTCCCACTTACTCTCAGAGGGTAAGCCCTGTCGGGGGTCAAAGATCCTGTCTAATTCTCCTCCGTGATAGGTTTTTTTATTTATTCTTTTTCCCAGGACTTAGTCCACAGTAAAGGCTGGCTTTGCAGATGTTCCGACTGTAAGATCGCTGTGGGCGGGGAATACATCCATTTACTGTTGTATTGTACTTTCCCAAGTGTTTAGAACAGTAAGTGCTCCATAAATATGATAGCATGAATGAATGAAAGAATCCTGGTGTTATTGATCCTGGAAGGAACTTATGGAAAAGTTTGTTATCCTAGTAACGCCTCTTCTGAGAACAGGCCGGTGATTCAGCCCTGGACAATGAGAGGGGAGACTCTCTCTTTGCCCCAGGGCGGCAGAGGCTAGATTATCCCAGATCGGCTCCTCCCAGTGACCCTCAGGTGGGAGTTAGGATGGGCAGAGATGTTCACCTCAGGCTGCTGCTTCCTGACAGAGACCGCCCTAGGGATACGATTCAAACCGTTCCAACCTGGGAATGCATTCAAAGGAGACATTTCTCTTTTCCTCAGCACATTTTTCCCCCACCTCGGGGCTTAATGGGCCAACTCGAGTCTCATTTAAAATCCGGAAATCTGAGGAAACGTTCCGATTTCTGGCACCCGCCGACCACTCTCTGACCCGCCACTCAAAGCAACGCCCAAGTCGAGGAGAACGGAGGGGTTTCGGAGGCAGCACCGTGGGCATTTTTTTCCCACCGCCGTGTCTTCCCGGACAAGTTAGAACTCTTAAAAAGCAGACCATGGCCAAGGGATCGGGGTTGGTTGAGGGAGCCAAGACTTGAGTGGAGCTGGAGGAGTTTACTATACACATACAAAAAAGGAAATTCGTCAAGAGATGCAGTATGTAAGATCGGAGAGGCTGCCAAGAAGGAACGCCAGAATATCCTCTCTGGCTCACCCTTCTTCGGGAACGTGGATTCGAGCCAGACAAACTGACTCGACTACCTCTTATGTGCTGTCCCTGCGGCCCGAATAGTGCCCCGAAACTGGTTTGGGAAAAGCGTGTAGCAGCAGAGTAATGAGGGCCTCCCCTGGCCCCTTGTCAGCAGGGAGTGTGAATGAAAATGCGGTGCAGTCCGGGGTTTGCCAATTATATCCTGAGTTATGCCAGCTGTGTCTTGTCATGATCCTCCGGAGCTGCCATCTTGGGCCAGGGTCCGGCGGATGTTTTCCGTGTGAGGAGAGATGTCTGTCGTGTCTTTTCATTCATTCAGTCGTTTTTATTGAACGCTTACTATGTGCAGAGCACTGGACTAAGCGCTTGGAATGTACAATTCGGTAACAGATAGAGGCTTGGGTGGATGGAGCCTGAGCCTGGGAGTCGAAGGGTTCTAATCCCTGCTCCTCCTCTTGTCTGCTGTGCAAACTTGGGCAAATCACTTCACTTCTCTGGGCCTCAGTTCCCTCATCTGTAAAAAATGGAGACTGTGAGCCCGTTATTAGGCAGGGATTGTCTCTATCTGTTGCCAAATTGTACATTCCAAGCGCTTAGTACAGCGCTCTGCACATAGTAAGCGCTCAGTAAATAGTATTGAATGAAGAAGGTGAGCCCCGTGTGGGACAGAGACTGTCTCCAACTTGATTAACCTATATCTACCCCAGCGCTTAGAACAGTGCTTGGCACAGTGCTTAACAAGTACCATAATTATGATTATTATCGTTGCCTTTGATTCCGTTCCACCTCCAGTGAGGACATTCGGCCCTGGAGTGCCTTTTTATGGTATTCATAAAGTGCTTACTATGTGCCAAGCACTTTTCTAAGCACTGAGGTAGCCACAGAGTAATCAGTCCATGTCCGACGTGGGGCTCACAGTCTTCATCCCCATTTTCCAGGTGAGGTTAACTGAGGTCCAGGGAAGTGAAAAGACTTCCTCAAGTGTCACTGCAGACAAGTAGCGGGCCTGGGTTTAGAACCCAGGTCCTTCTGACTCCCAGGCCCGTGCTCTAGCCACTAAGCCACGCTGCCAGATCCAGATCTAGGAGTTCACTGAGCTAAAAGGTGTCTGTTCCAAGAGGGATCCAGAAGGAGTTTGTGGATCTGCAATTCTAAGAGGCCCAACCTTGCCCTCTCCGGCCATCCAAATGTGAAGAGAGTCTATAACCGAGGAGTCGGTCAGTCAATCGCATTTCTTGAGGACGCACTAACGTGCAGTGTTCTGTACTGACCACTTGGGAGAGGACAGTAAAACAGAGTTGGAAGACACATCCCGTGCTCACAATGAGCTTACAGTCTACAGACATTAAAATATAAATCGGTAAATAGCCGCTATGGACATAAGAGCTGTGGGAATGGGGCGGGGGGTGAATAAAGGACATAAATTCAAGGGCGAGGGTAATGGAGAGGGAGTGAGCAAATGAGGGTTTAATCGGGGAAGGCCTCTTGGAGGAGATGTGCTTTTAATAAGGATTTGAAGGTGGTTGCCCTTCTGAATCATCTAAAAGCAGCATGGCCTAGTAGATGAAGCACGGGCCTAGGAGTCAGAAGGACCTGGGTTCTAATCCCAGCTCTGCCACATCTGCTGTGTGACCTTGGGCAAGTTGCTTCACCTCTCTGTGCCTCAGGTGGGAAATGGGGATGAAGACCGAGAGCCCCATGTGGGACAGGGACTGCGTCCAAACTGATTAGCTTATATTTTCTACAGTTCCCGGTGGGTAGTGAGCGCTAAACAATTGCCATAAAAAAATCCTTTAGGTTATGGCAGCTAAAGGCACATCCAGGCCACCTTGTGCCCAGCTAGTGGAGTGCTTCTGGAGCGGGAGGGGCCCTAAAGATGGGGGAGGGTCCCCCCTGACTACACCGATGACTCTTGGCATAGAGCACGGGTCTGGCAGTCAGAGGTTCATGGGTTCTAATCCCGGCTCCGCCGCTCATCTGCTGTGTGACCGTGGGCCAGTCGCTTTACTTCTCTGGGCCTCAGTTACCACATCTGCAACACGGGGGTTAAGACTGTGAGCCCGTGTCGGATACGGACCGGATCCAACCTGATCGTTTTGTACCTACCCCGGCACTTGATACGGTCCTTGCTTATAGTAAGCGTTCGACAGATGCCATTTAAAAAAAAACACAAAAGCCAGATTTGTGCCTGAAATCATTCCACTCTTTATAAAGCCGGTATTGAAACAAGGGTTTGTGGGGTGTTTTCTCTGCCAGCAGATTTGGTGGTTAACGAACAGGCCCAGAAAGCATCTCAAGGAGCAAGGCACCACCCAAGAAGATCTTCCTTGTGGCATCCAAAACAGACTTTAAGGAATTCTCTCCCGAGGAGGGCAAGCCCCCACCCCCTCCCCCCACCCCCCGCGTGGTAAACCAGGCCTAACAAGTTACCCGGGAAAGCTTAAAATAGACCGGCATCCCTCCGAAAACACCTCCCGAACACCCTCCCTCGATGGATGCCAGGAAACTAATGAATCTGAGCTTATTGAATTAATTGTCGATGAAACGATGTGGATACCAGCTTCCTGTTCATCAGCCTGTACAGAAATTAATTAGCTCCGTTTGGCAGTGGTTGAGCGCAAACTTTATGTACGATTTATGAATTTGGCAAAATCGTCTATGGGAAATCTCGCCCGAAGTCGATCCCCTGGCTGTGCGTGTTCTGACAGATCTCCTGGATCCGTAGAAGGTCTTCGCTGTTCCTTCACGGGACTTTGGAGAGAAAGGACAAGATGGAGGGGTAGGGCCTCAGAGAAATCATTTGGTTATTCAGCCTCCCTAGGGGGCCCAAGACCACCATTTCCTCTCTCCACATGATGACCTTGAGTTGGCTCTGGAGGAACCTTGGGGAGGATGCTTGGCACACAGTAAACGCTTAACAAAAACCATCCTTGTTACGAAGGAAGCAGCACGGTCTAGTGGCTAGAGCCCAGGCCACGGAGTCAGGAGGACCTGGGTTCTCAACCCGGCTCAGCTGCTTATCTGCTGGGCGACCTTGGCGAAGTCACTTCACTTCTCTGGGCCTCAGTTCCCTCATCTGGAAAATGGGGATGCAGACAGAGAGCCCCAAATGGGACAGGGACTGAGTCCATATAGTAAATGATCAATAAATGTGATTGACTGATTATCTCACATACAAGTCAGCCCTGCCAATGACTGTAGGGAAGCGTTGCTGGGGGAGATGGGGAAGGAACCTTTTTTTTTTGTAAGGTATCTGTTAAGCACTTACTATGTGTCAAACACTACTCTTAGCTCTGGGGTGGATAAAAGTTAATTGCCGGACACAGTCCCCATCCCACGTGGGGCTCACAGTCTAAGTAGGAGGGAGAACAGGTTTTTAATCCCCATTTTAGAGTTAAGGGAACCGAGGCACAGAGAATAATAATAGTAATTATGGTATTTGTGAAGCCCTTACTATGTGCCAAGCATTTTTCTAAGCACTGGAGTAGATACAAGGAAACCAGGTTGACCCAAATGGGGTTCACAGTCTTAATTCCCATTTGACAGATGAGGTAATTGAGGCACAGAGCAGTTAAGTGACTTTCCCAAGGTCACACAGCAGAAAAGTGGCAGAGGCAAGATTAGAACCCAAGTCATCTGACTCCCAAGCCTGTGCTCTTGCCACTAGGCCATGCTGCTCCTAGTGAAGTGACTTGTCCAAGTTCACACAGGAAGCAATTGGCAGAGGTGGGATTAGAATCCAGGTCCACCAGTTTTCCACCTGTTCTTTGGAAAGGCCATCAGTGCCCTCCAGTCATCGTAATAATAACTGGGGTACTTCTTAAGTCCTTACTATGTGCCAAACACTGTCCCAAGGAACTAGGGTAGGTAAAGGTGGGGTGAACCCACAACAAGCTGCCTTATTAGTGACTATCTGTGATCCCTCGAATGACGACAAGGGAGACACGGGAAGGCACTGATGGGTTCTACCTGAGGGCAGGTGATTGCTGGTTTGTGGAGGTGGAGCTTGGAGGGAGGAGTCGCCTTCTCTCCCTGTTCTACCCAGTAGTGGGCCGGGCCAATCAATAATTGCTATGTGGAGCCACAGCTGTGATGCCTAAAGCAGATAAAAGGCGCTCATTTTGAATCATACTGTAGTATATAAGGTCCTTGTAGAGAAAAGCAGAGGGAAATACCTGGAGCAGGAGTAGTACTGAAGAAGCAAAGCCCTTGAAGGCAGCAGCAGTTGGAAGCCCAAAGAAGAAGCTTTGACAGAATGGGCAGAGTGGGCTCCTTTGACCAGAAGACTGGTCTTGGGCCCTTGGAGGAGTGGAGTCAGTGTTTATATGTGTTGCTCCCTTTCCTGTTGGTAAAATTAAGTAAAAAAAACTTTCCACAGTAACCTTGGTGGCTAGTGGTATGGTTTGACTTCTACTTTGTGTCACCAAGGGTCCCCTGGTCCAGGGAGGTACTGGTTGGTGAGGGCAGGGGCTTGTGACAACAAGCTAGTTAGCTTGGAAGTGGTCCCTATCCCACATGGAGCTCGCAGCTTAAGGGGAGGGGGAGAACAGATTTTGAATCCCAGATGGGGAAACTGAGGACCAGGAAACCAACTTTCCCAAGGTCACTCAACAGGCAAAAGGTGATTAGAACCCAGGTCCTCTGACTTCCAGCCCTGTGCTCTTTCTTCTTGGTTCAGAGCTGTAACCCCTGGACTTCCCTTTCTTCCACTGAGCACCAACCCATACTGGAGCAGAAGACCAGCATGAAGTCAGCTGGACTTCATGTCACTCAGAATGAGGGGTGGTGGGGGAGGCAAAATTCTATAGATGCTACAGAATTCTCCAAATTTGACATGCTGAGAAGGAGTATGGCCTACTAGATGAGCATAGGCCTGGGAGTCGGAAGGATCTGGGTTCTAATCTAAGATCCTCCACTTCCCAGTTGTGTGATCCTGGGCAAATCACTTCTGCTCATTCATTCAGGTGCATTTATTTATTGACCCCTTCCTGTGGCTTCTTCCTTTCCCTGGGAACTCCTGCAAATCCAACACTCATTAGTTAACTACCCTCAATTAGAGAATGAAAGTCCAAGCTAGGTGGGGAAGCACTCACTTAAACCCAATAATTCAGAACACTTTTTTAAATCCAAAGCCCCTTAGCGGGAAGTATTCTCATTCATGCTAAAGGGGTGAAGCAGGAGAAATGCCAACTCCAACTGTATTGAGGTTGTCTGGAAAGCATCTGTGAATCATTTTAAATTAACTATCAATCGGCCTGTTCTCCTTAAATGTGCTTCTCTTCCTGAAAGCACGGTTAGCAAGTCAAAGTCAAAATGGACGCTCCCAAACTGATATCTTGGCACTTAACAAAAGATAGAGGATGTATATGAACTTGCTTTTTCTTAATTGAATATGGCTTCCTCCTCACTTTTTTGGAATGAAAGGTGAGTTTTTTTCCCAAATTAAACCTAGCATAAACCCCCTTCTCTCTACACACAAAACAGAGTGCACCTCTAAAGAAGACTTCCCTTTGAGTAGACTGACTTGTTCTACGGATGCTAAGAATAAATGGTGAGTAAAAAATATCTAGGGTTTGTGGTTACGTTGCCCATAAATGTTATCAAAACTAATGTCAATTATGTCCAGATTCAGCTACAGACAGAGAGTACCAAAGAAGAGCTAAAATTTAATGGAAATGGGAACATCCACTACAGTGGTTCGCTTGCCTAAGAAACCATTCCTGCCTACAGTATTCTAAATGAGAGACTACCACATCCTAATCCAAAACCACAATTAAAGGCTTGGTGGTCAAGGGGTATGATTCTTGCTTAGGGTGCGAGAGGTCCTGGGTTCAAATCCCATATGAGCCCAATTTTATTTTGGCTATGGGTTCTAATTCTGACTCCACCACTTGTCAGCTTTGGGCAAGTCACAACTTCTCTCTGTTACCTCATCTGTAAAATGGGAACTAAGACTGTGAGTCCCACGTGGGGCAATCTGATTACCTTGCATCTCCCCCAGCACTTGGATCATTGCTTGGTGCATAGTGAGTGCTTAACAAATGCATCATTATTATTATTAATTCTATTTATTTCATTAATATGCATATATCTATCATTCTATTTATTTATAATGATCCTACTGATGCCTGTTTACCTGTTTTGATGTCTGCCCTCCTCCTCTTCTAAATTGTGAGTCTGTATTGTAGTTCCCAAGCGCTTAGTACAGTGCTCTGCACATAGTAAGTGCTCAATATATATGATTGCATGAATGATTGAAATAGCCACTTTATCAGCCCCAAGAGAGGTGAGGATCCAACCCCTGAAAACAACACTGGAACTATATATCTTAGAGATCACATATGATCTTGGGCTAAGAATCCAAGAAAGTATGATAGAAAACCTAATAGGTACTCTCTTAAAAAAAAAAAGCTCCTAATACAAATAAAAAAGAAAAAGAATGACAGAAAGGGAGAGAGAAAAAACTTTCCTAGAAATGACAATATTCCAGCTTGCAGGGACAAGCAAAAGTTCATCTTGTATCTAGCCACTTCACTTCTCTGTGCCTCAGTTATCTCATCTATAAAATGGGGATTAGGACTGTGAACCCTATGTGGGACGGGGACTGTGTCCAACCTGATTTGCCTATAACCACCCCAGCACTTAGTACGGTGCCTGGCAAAGAGTGTTTAACAAATACCACAATTATTATTATTTTTGTTACACGTCTACTAACTCTGTTATTTCATACTCTTCCTAATGCTTAGTACTGTGTTCTGAACATAAAAATTGCTCAATAAATACCAGTGATTGATTAACAAGAGATCCTGAACATTAGGAGCTCTGAACCTGTATTGAGGGGAGTAGGATTAGGTTTCTATGGTGGACTGATGCAGTTTATTCTATTACAGGTTAATCATTCATTCAATGGTATTTATTGAGCATTTGCTGTGTGCAAAGCACTGTACTAAGAGCTTGGGAGAGTGCAATACAACAACATACGGACACATTCCCCACCCACAGCAAGCTTCATCACCTGAAATCCTTCAAGATGATCTGCTTCACAAGCGTTTTCTAGCAGCTCCTGATCCTGAGCCTAGAAGCAGTGTGGTCTAATGGCTAGAGCCTGGGCCTGGGAGTCAGAAGGACGTGGGTTCTAATTCTGGCTCCACCACTAGTCTGCTGTGGGATCCTGGGCAAGTCACTTCACTTCTCTGTGGAGGATCAGGACAGATATGTGGGGAGGGGGACTGTTCAGGAGACGGTGAGCAGAGGAGAGAGTTTGAAGGCTGCAGATTGTACGATGTGCAGAAAAAAGCAGTGAGAGCCCATCTTACACCAAGAGGCTGATCTGAATTTTGAAGTGATGGATTTTTTCGAACATCTGTGCTGTTGAATGATTCTCTGAAAGTCTCCTTCTCACTCTCCCCTTCGCTTAGATGATGAGACACTCAAGAGGCAAAAGCCAGGAAAAAAAAAAGCTAAAAAGGTATTTGTTGAGGTGAAGACAATGTGAATCAGGCCTACTTGGGCACATACCCTCCTCTCACAACAATATCCGCTTGCCCAGAAGCCACAGAATAAATTAGGGGTCTTGAACCAACGACATTTGATTTTACTTAACATGATATCCACAATCAAAACAACATGGACAGTGTTTCCTCATTAATATATTATTAAGGAGGAGAAAGTTTTAAGTTTATTTGGTTTAAGATTCCACAGAATAATGGACAATGTTTATCCTTTGTTCTTTTCCCCCTCCCAGCCCCACAGCACTTATGTCATCCATATCTGTAATTTATTTATATTATCAGTCCTCTTTCCCCCTCACCCCCAGACTGTAAGCTCGTTGTGGGCTGGGATTGTATCCGTTTATTGTTGTATTACACTCTCCCCAGGGCTTAGTACAGTACTCTGCACCCAGTAAGCGTTCAATAAATACTATTAAATTAGTGAATGAATAAGTGACTAAAACACTAAATTTAATAAGCGATTCTTGGAATGTGTTCTGACTTCTGGTGATCCTTTTGAGTGGTATCAAGGGTGTACTGGGCTTTCTAAACTCCTTTTTATGCAGTGAGTTAAGATTCCGTCCCAGTGAGGAAGTTGGAGAGTTTCCCAACTAATGGCTTTGGGATCCGCAAGTGTTTTTGTAAATTATGGAGTCTAGCACAGTACCCACTGATAAGACAAATTCTTGTAAAATCATAGCTTTTGATTTCCTTTTTTAAAACTTTGATACTAAGAAAATACAAAAACAACCCTAAGGGGTTAGTCATTTTAATGATTGAAGTGCTCTGGATTAAAGACTCTCTGGCACAAGGTAAATTGTTGTTTAGATTGGATCTGAAAGAAAATATATAGAGATGTAGGCTGCATAAAAGGTTTCACATCTCAGCATGATGGTATGTTTACACATCGTTAAGGGTAGCATGAATCAGGAACCTTAAATCTGACTTTTTTTTTTAATGGCATTTAAGAGCTTACTACATGTCAGGCACTGTACTAAGTGCTGGAGTAAATATATCAGTCAATCAATCAAACAATCCTATTTATTGAGTACTTACTGCGTGCAGAACACTGAAGATAGAGCTTGGGAGAGTACAATGCAACAGAGATGCTAGACACATTCCCTGCTCACAACAAGCTCACATTCTAGAGGAGAAGACAGACATTAACATAAATCAATAAATCACGGTTATGGATGTAAGTGCTATGGGGTTGAGGGAGAGATGAATAAAGAGACCAAATCAAATATAAGCTAATCAAGTTGGACACAGTCTATGTCCCACATGGGCTCGCAGTCTTAATCCCCATTTTACAGATGAGGTTAACTGAGGCCCAGTGAAGTGACTTGTCCAAGATCACAAAGCAGACAAGTGCCAGAGCTGGGATTAAAACCCACATCCTCTGACTCCCAGGCCCGGGCTTTTTCCACTAGGTCACATTGCTTCTCTGCAAAACTCACAGTGACTGTCCTCCCTCTAGACTCTAAGCTCGTTGTGGGCAGGGACTGGTCTACTGTCTTCTCCCAAGAGCTTAGCACAGTGCCCAGCACACAGTAAGCGCTCAATAAATACGAATGAATGAATTCCTCTCCGGTGGTAATGAGGACTATGAGGCTCTAGGGTCAAGTTAAGATTTCTAGAGTGGAAAAAGGAGGCATTACCAGCTTTATCACCCTAGTTGCTGAGGTGTGAGCAGTTTCTTCCATGGTTACCCGATCTGACCCAATAGTCTTAATTTCCTTTCTGGACTCCCCTCTTCTAGAAGAGGTGAAGTTCAGGGGTGCAACATGCCGTGGGGTGTGGCCATGGAACCATGAAGCTATTGGGCGGACTCTCGGCCAAGATCTGAGTTTTGCCCCAGTTCCCGAAGCTTAGTAGATGCTTAAAAAATATCACAATTGTTCCCCTACAGACTGCAAGCTCATCATGGGCAGGAAATGCATCTGTTTATATTGTTTTATTGTACTCTCCCAAGCGCTTTGTACAGTGCTCTGCATAGAGTAAGCACTCAAATACAGTTGACTGACAGAGAGTCAGAGGATCTGGGTTCTAGTCCCATCTCTAGCACTTACCTGTTGTGTGACCTTCAGCAAGTCACTTAACCACTGTGTTAGTTTCGTTTTGTTTTTTCAAATGGTATTTGTTAAGCAATTACTATATGCCAGATGCGGTACTAAGCACTGAGATATGAGATAGATGGACACAGTCCATGTCTCAAAGTGGGCTCACAGTCTTAATCCCTATTTTCCAGATGAGGGAACTGAGGCCCAGTGAAGTGAAGCAACTTGCCCACGGTCACACAGCAGACATATGGTGAAGCTGGGATTAGAATCCAGATCCTTCTAACTCCCAGGCCCACTAGGCCTTACAACTTCTCTCTATCTTCATCTCTGTAAAATGGATATTAATATCAGTTCCCCCTCTCCCCTTGAATGTGAGCTCCATATGTCTCACCGGTACATCTACTCCTGTCAGTCAGACATATTTATTAGGCACTTAGTATGTGCAGAGCACTGTACTAAACGCTTGGGGAGTACAATATAACAATACAGCAGGCTCATTTCCTGCCCATGACAAGCTTATAATATGTAGCAAGCCCTTAAATACCACGATTATGATGATCCACCCATGCGCTTAGTACAGTGGCTGGCACATAGTAAATGCTTAACAAATGCCATTATTATGATGTTGATGATTATCATTATCCCAGTGCTGGGCCTCGAGTGTCCACCTCCTCCTTCCTTCCCACGTAATAATGATAACTGTGGTATTGGTTAAGCGCTTACTATGTGTCAGGCAATGTAGTAAGCAATGGGGTGGATACAAGCCAATCAAGGTGGACACAGTTCCTGATCCACGTGGGGCTTGTAGTTTCAATCCCCATTTTACAGCTGAGATCATTGAGGCCCAGAGAAGTGAAGTGACTCACCCACGGTCATGGGTGCAAATCCTACCTCTGCCACTTGTCAGCTGTGAGACCGTGGACAAGTCACTTTACTTCTCTGTGCCTCAGTTACCTCGTCTGTAAAATGGGGATTGAGAATGTGAGCCTCATGTGGGACAACGTGATTATCCTGTATCTACCCCAGAGCTTAGAACAGTGTTCTGCATATAGTAAGCACTTAACAAATACCAACATTAGTATTAGTATTATTATTAAGATCACCCAGCAGACAAGTGGTGGAGCCGGGAATATTATTATTATTACTAGTATGGCTATTGGTAATTGTTTACTATGTTCCAGGCACTGCACTAAATGCTGGGGCGGATACAAGCAAATCGGGTTGGACACAATCCCTGTCCCTTGTGGGGCTCACAGTATCAATCCCCATTTTACAGATGAGGGAACTGAGACCAAGAGAAATGAAGTGACTTACCCAAGGTCACCCAGGAGACACGTGGTGGAGTCAGCTTTAGAACCCATGACCTTTTGATTCCCAGGCCCGTGTTCTAGCCGCTATACTATGCTCAAGTTAATAATAATGTTGGTATTTGTTAAGCGCTTACTATGTGCAGAGCACTGTTCTAAGCACTGGGGTAGACACAGGGTAATCAGATTGTCCCATGCGAGGCTCTCAGTCTTAATCCCCATTTTACAGATGAGGTAACTGGGGCACAAGATGGTTTCCCTCCCTGTCCCCTGCTCTGTGGACCCATAGATGGCTTTCCTTCACAGTCACCACCTCGTCACTTCTCAGCTCGGACCTAGTTTCTAAATCTGCAACTCTTGTTGGGGGAGCAGGAGAATCTAGTCGCGGGAAGAGAGGAAGGGCAGAGATGTGGGCGCTCACCAGACGTACCAAAAGAGTTGTGATTTTTATGGGTGCAGTGTGCACGTGGGACATTAAGAAACATGTAAGGGACACCTTCCCTGCCTACAAAGAACTTACTCTCTAATGTGCAGAAGAGAAACCCAGCCTACACACTTCGCTTCTCTAATGTCAACCCGTTTGCCGTTCCTCGATCTCCTCTATCTCGCCGCTGATCACTTGTCCATATTCTGCCTCTGGCCTGGAATGCCCTCCCTCTTCATATTTGACAGAAGATCACTCTCCCCTCCCGCTTCAAAGCCTTACTGAAGGTACATCTCCTTCAAGAGGCCTTTCCTGACCAAGACCTCATTTCCTCTTCTTCCGCTCCCTTCTGCGTTTCCCTGATTTGCTCCTTTTGTTCACTCCTCCTCATCCTCAGAACTAATATGCTTATCTGTAATATATTGATTTATATTAATGCCTGCCTTCACTCTAGACTGTAAGCTCGCTGAGGCCAAGGAGTGTGCCTGTTATATTGTACTCTCCCAAGTGCTTAATACAATGCTCTGCACACAGTAAGCACTCAGCAAATTCGATCGGCTGACTGACTATACCGTTGGCTCATTGTGAGCAGGGTACTTATCTACCAACTCTGTTGTATGTACTCCCAAGTGCTTGATACAGTGCTCTGCATGCAGTAAGTGCCCAATTGATATGATTAATTGATTGAGTGGCACTTGGAGGAAGTCTCAACAAGCCACAGCCAAGCAACTAGATGATTCCATATATAAAACGCAGAATCAATCAATCAATTGTACTTATTGAGCGCTTACAGTGTGCAGGGCACTGTACTAAGCACTTGGGAAGGTACAGTATAACAGAGTTAGTAGATGGGTTCCCTGCCCAAGAAGAGCTTCCAGTCTAGAGGGGAAAAAAAAAAAAGACTGGAAATTGAACTGCCTCTCCAAAAACCATCCCAACTCACTTTAATTTCCAACTCACCCTTTGGATATTTCCACCTTCATCACATCTTATCTGGATAGATGTTCCCTTCCAGATGCACTTTCAAAATCAGGGGACCAAGAGAAAGTGTAAAAACACCAGTTGGCACAGGGCAAGGCAGCTTGATTTTTAAAATCTGGGGGAAACTTGTGCTTTTAATTATAGCAGTGTGCTAGTGGCGCTCATTTGAAGTTTTGCTGTCACTTCAATTATAAACCCCATTTTTCAAGGGTTTAAGACTCAAGTCGAGAAAAAAAAAAAAGCCCTCGCTCCGAGCTGAAACATAGAAAGTGAAGTGAGACTCTGATGGGATCTTTCTACATGACTCCGCCTTTCTCGAATCATGGGGATGGGAGGGGTATAGTTGGTGAAATGGGATTGAATTGGGGGGTGGCGGGGGGGGAATTTGGGTTTCTGAGGCCTGAGCAGGTAGCTGGAAATGATCAACAAGTCAAGTCAAGCTTCCCAGGTCTTACTGGGGGAGGGTGGGTGTTGGGGGGGCTTGGGGGATGGGTCAGGATATTTGTTACCAGGCATGGCATTGCATCTGTCTGCCTCTGCATCCAGCAGATGGAATTCAAGAAAGGGAATTTGTCTGGGATGATCAGTCAAAGCTTGTGGGAGGGGGGCCTTTCTTGCTTCCTGCTGAGCCTGCCTTGGGGGGGGTTACACAGGGGTCTAATGTGACAGTTCATCAGCCAGGTAGCAGTGAATCGGTGGGGGAAGGGGAGTGGAGGAGAGGAAAAGCAGGTGAGGCGGGGGCTTTCTGTGGATGGTTTGGGCTTTTTTTGTACTTTTTTGTACTTGTTAAGCACCTACTATGTACCACTCACTGTACTAAACACTCACTGTACTAAACACTGGGGTAGATCCAAGGTAATTGAGGTGGATACAGTCCCTGTCCCATAAGTAATAATAATGATGATATTTGCTAGGCGCTTACTATGTTCCGGGCCCTCTTCTGGGCCTGGGTAAGCAAATTGCCTATCCCCATTGAACTGATGAGGTAACTGAGGCACGGAAACTGAAGTAACTTCGCCCAAGGTCACACAGCAGACAGGTGGCAGAACCAGGATTAGAACCCATGACATGCTGACTCCCTGGCCTGGGCTCCAACCACTACGTCACGCTGCTTGTAGATGAGAAAACCAAGGCACCGAGAAGTTAACTGATTTGCCCAAGGTCAACCGGCAGGCAGGTGTCAGAGCCAGGATTAGAACCAGGCCCATGATCTTTTCACTAGGCCACGTTGCCTCCCACTCTGTAACTAACAATGGCCCCACCCAAAAAATAATAATAATAATAATAATGGTACTTGTTAAGCACTTACTATGTGCCAAGTCATGTTCTGAGCACTGGGGTAGATACAAGTTAGTCAAGTTGGACACAGTCCCTGTCCCACACAGGGCTCACAATATTAATGCTCATTTTTCAGATGAGGGAACTGAGGTACAGAGAAGTGAAGTGACTTGCCCAAGGTTACACAGCAGACAAGTGGCGGAGCCTGAATTAGAACCCAGGTCCTTCTGACTCCCAGGCTTGTGCTCTATCCACTAAGCGATGCATATTGCATCCATTCTGCCAGAAGACAGGGACCTCAATAGATCATCTGGTCCATCCCCCTGCCTCAGGGAAAGAGAAAACATCGAAACTCTTCAGGGCAGAACAATCAATCAAGCAATGGTATTTATTGAGCACCTAGCATAGAGAAGCACGTGGTCTAGTGGAAAGAGCACAGGCCTGGGAGTCAGAGGACTTGGGTTCTAATTCCGACTACACCACTTGTCTGCTGTGTGACCTTGGGTGAGCCACTCAAAGTCTCTGGGTCTCAGTTACCTCATCTGGAAAGTGGGAATTAAGATTATGAGTACCATGAGGGACAGGGACTGTGTCTGACCTGATTGATTACCTTGTACCTACCTCAGTGCTCAGAAAATGCTTAACAAATACCACAATTATTATTATTATTCCTTTAATGGTGTCCCCAGTGACACCAAGGTTACGGGTTTCTTTAACCACTAGGATGGAGGTTTTTTTAATTAGTTTATTTTTTGTTCCAATGGAACTTGTTAAGAGCCTACTATATGCCAGACACTGGTCTAAGCCCTGGGGTGGATACAAGCTAACCATCTCCCGCATAGGGCTCACAACCCTATCCCCCATTTTACAGATGAGGTAACTGAGGCATAGAGAAATTAAGTGACTGACCCAACGTCACACAGTAGCAGATTAGAACATTCTGGCTCCCAAGCCTGGGCTTTCTCCATTAGGCCACACCGCTCCTCTTCCCTGCTGTTGTTGTCAGGGATGGGACAGTGAGGAGAAGGAGTGGGATTAGGAAAAAAGATGAGAAGTTCAGTTTTAGGCATGTTGAATTTGAGGTGCCGGCAGGATATCCAAGTGGAGATGTTCCAGGGAGAAGTGGAAATCTGGGTTTGTGGATTAAGTGAGATGGTGGGGCTAGGGACCTAAATTTGGGAGTCGTTCATTCATAAAGAGGGCATAACTATAGCCATGAGTCAGTTGATCCAGGGCCGCTCCTTGACATTATCTTTGCTTCCTCCCTCTCTTTTAACTCCCATATTCAGTCTCTCGCCAGAGCCTGATGTTTGTCCTCCACAACATTCCCGTGATCTCTCTCCTTCCTCTCCATCCAAGCAGCCACCAACTTAGCCATGTGTGGGCCATCAGCCTCCTCACTGGCCTCCCTGCCTCCATTCTCTCTCTTCTCCTCTCCATACTTAACTCTGCAACCTGGATCACCTTTCTAAAAAGCTGGTTCCACTTGTCATCACAGTCTTCAAAAATCACCCATTTTACAGATGGGGTCACTGTGGCCCAGAGGAGTCACGTGACTTGCCCAAGGTCACGAAGCAGGCCTAGTGAATGGAGCGCTGGCCTGGGAGTCAGAAGGTAACTGGATTCACAACCCGACTCTGCACTTTTTAATTTTTTTGGGTATTGGTTAAGTGCTTACTATGTGTCAGGCACTATTCTAAGGCACAGTCCTTATTCCACATGGGGCTCACAGTCTTAATCCCCGTTTTACAGATGAGGTAACTGAGGCACAGAGAGGTGCCACACAGCAGACAAGTGGAAGAGCCGGGATTAGAACTCAGGTCCTTCTGACTCCCAGGCCTGTGCTCTAGCTCCTACCCCATGTTGCTTCTCCCCTTGATTGGCTGGAGCATGCCCACGGAGCAGACTAATCAGCAAGTATCGGCCAGTCGGTCCATCAGTCGTATTTATTGAGCGCTTACTGTGTGCAGAGCATTATACTAAGCGCTTGGAAGAGTACGATCTAACAGTATAGCGGGCGTATTCTCTGCCCACAATAAATCGGCCAATCAATGATATTTATTGAGCGCTTACTCTGTACAGAGCACGATACTAAACGGTTGGGAGAGTACAGTACAAAAGAATGAGCAGATACATTCCCTACCCACAAAAAGCTTCCAGTCTAGAAGTACCTATGGAGTAGCCACCGAAAAAGCACTCTAGCCCAGAAAATAGTCTGAATTCTCCCTCACCATCACTCCGACGACTTCTAAAGAGTTCCAGCCCAGTTTGGAGGGGCCAAGACATAATATTCATTGCAACATAGGCGAGTTGGCACAATTTGGATTACATCTGTCCTTCAGAATTGCCAATTCAGTGTTCAGCTACTTTCTGTCTATTTACTGCAACACAAAGAAGATTGTCACTTGTAAACTCGTTTCGAGCAGGGAACGTGTTGGCTAATTCTGTTTTATTGTCCTCTCCCAAGCACAGTGCTCTGCGCATGTTAAGTGCTCAATAAATACTGTTGATTGATCAGGTGTGACTGTGGGCAAGTCACTTAACTTCTCTGTGCCTCAGTGACCTCGTTTGTAAAATGGGGATTAACTGTGAGCCTCACGTGGGACAACCTGATGGCCCTGTATCTACCCCAGCACTTAGAACAATGCTCTGCACATAGTAAGCACTTAACAAATACATTATTATCTACCTTGATCTTCTACCCTGAAGACGATCCCATTTCCCATAATAATAATAATTGCGGTATTTGTTGAGCACTTACTATGTGCCAGGCATTTCACCAAGCAGTGGGGTGGATACAAGCAAATCGGGCTGGGCACAGTCCCTGTCCCATGTGGGGCTCATGTCTCAATGCCCATTTTACAGGTGAGGTGATTGAGGCACAGAGAAGTGAAGTGACTTGCCCAGGGTCACACAGCAGATAAGTGGTTGAGCTGGGATTAGAACCCAGGTTCTCTGACTTCCAGACCCATGCTCTATCCACTACACCACGCTGTTTCCCATGCTCTCCAGTAAAGCAATGAAACATAGTCAATCAACAATATTTATTGAACACTTACTATGTGCACTAAACTAAGTGCTTGGGAGAGGACAATATAACAGAGTTGGGAGGCAAGCATAAAGCTGGACCTTCCAGCAGTTACAGCGGCAGTAAGGCCTAGGGGCTAGAGCCCGGGCCCGGGAGTCAGAAGGGTCTGGGTTCTAATCCCGGCTGTCTGCTGTGACCTTGGGCGAGTGCCTTTACTTCTCCGTGCCCCAGTTCTCTCATCTGTCAAATGGGGATGACGACTGTGAGCCCCATGTAGGACAGGGACTGTGTCTCTCCTGATTAGCTCGTATCTACCCCAGCGCTTAGCGCTGTGTATGGTATGGCGCTTAGCAAATACCGTTCAAAAAGGAAACAGTTCTAGAGGTCTTTACCGTGGGTATCTGCCTCCAAACCTTATTCCAACTTGTGGTAACCATCATGCAATATCATGAATAATAATCTGCTGTTGACACCCATTCCATCACAAATGTTTACTCTCACGGTGACAGGAACCCCATCTGGAGTACATATAATGTTTAATCTAAAATACCAGATGCGATCCATTGGTATCAATGACAAAACCATGCTCTCGGGGCTGGACTTCCCTCCTGAAGTGGAAGAACAATTCTTGGAGCCAATTTATTATCATCGAAGCGCATGTGTTTTGAGTATCACATGTGTGTCTTATGATCCCGGCCCAATGAAAGCTTGTTCTCTGAAATGGATGATAATGACCCTGGCGGAGACAGAGTTTGGGGGTCTGAAAGGCGAGGTAGACTTGCTAAATCTTCGGGAGATGATTTTTCCAGACACTCTTCTTTAGCCACCAAAGGGTGTGAGATGATAATAATAATAATGGAATTTGTTAAGTGTTCTCTCTGTGCCAGGTCCTATACTATGCGCTTGGGTGGACACAGGCAAATCGGGTTGGACACAGTCCCCGTCCCACGGGGGGCTCACAGACTCAATCCCCATTTTACAGATGAGCCGAGAGAAGTGAAGTGATTTGCCCAAGGTTGCACAGGAGACAAGTGTCAGAGTCAGGATTAGAAACCATGACCTTCTGACTCCCAGGCCCGTGCTCTGTCCACTACACCATGCTGCTTTTAACAACGGGTTCTGTCATCATTTAATATTTTTTCCTCTTGTCAATCAGGTTGCATCTACCACTGACAGATTCGACTCTAAATAAAGCCCAGTCTTCAGGAAGAAACTCTGACACCAACCCTCGAGAGAAACACACCGTTCCTCCGTTTCTTGAAAAAGCTTGGGGGTTATTACTTTCCAGGCTATGAATATTTATGAACCAAGATTCGGATTTGGAGGTCAACGATTCTTGACCTGCCCAACTGACAGAGTTCGGAGAAAAATTGTTTTTGCTCAAAGTCCCATCTGGAACTTAACTGAGGAGTCAGGGAGTCAATAGAGGGAGCTTTCATGTCTTCAGGGGGCCGCCGTTGGCTTTGGGTTTCCCCGACCAAAGGTCTCCTCAGAGGCAGGCCTGTAGCCATTTGCCTGGAGGCTCGATCTCTCTCTCCTTCTGGCCTTGAGGGGTGGCTGCGTGGAAAATGGGGGCAGCCCACCGAGATGGGGTTTATAGGAAGAGGAAGCCTGGCTTAACTTGAGAAACACAAATGCCTAGTGGATAGAGCACTGGCCCGGGATAATAATAATGACTGTGACATTCTTTAAGTGCTTCCCAAGTGCCAGGTAACAATAACAATAATAATAATGTTGGTATTTGTTAAGCGCTTACTATGTGCAGAGCACTGTTCTAAGAGCTGGGGTAGATACAGGGTAATCAGGTTGTCCCACGTGGGGCTTACAGTCTTAATCCCCATTTTACAGATGAGGTAACTCAGACACAGAGAAGTGAAGTGACTTACCCACAGTCAAACAGCTGACAAGTGGCAGAGCCGGGATTCGAACCCATGACCTCTGACTCCCAAGCCTGTGTTCTTTCCCCTGAGCCACGCTGCTTCCAGCGCTGGAGTAGCTTCAAGATAATCACTTGGACACAGTCTATGTCCCTCATGGAGTTTACAGTCGTAACAGAGAAGCAGCATGGCTCAGTGGCAAGACCCCGGGCTTGGGAGTCAGAGGTCATGGATTCTAATCCTGGTTCTGCCATTTGTCAGCTGTGTGACTTTGGGCAAATCACTTAACTTCTCTGTACCTCTGTTACCTCATCGGGAAAATGGGGATTAAGACTATGAGTCCCGTACGGGACAACCTGATTACCTTGTATCCCCCTAGTGCTTAGAACAGTGCTAAGCACATAGTAAGTGCTTAATGAATACCATTATTATTATTGATCCCATTTTACAGATGAGGTAACTGAGGCAGAGAGAAGTGAAGTGAAGAGTGTCAAGTCCCACAGCAGACAAGTGGCGGAGCCCGGATTGGAACCCACGTCCTTAAGACAGTGAGATCCATGTGGGACAGGGACTGTGTCCAACCCAATTTGTTTGTATCTTCCCCAGCGCTTAGTATAGTGAATAACACATAATAAGGGCTTAACAAATACCCCAACTATTTTGGAGAAGCAGCGTGGCTCAGTGGAAAGAGCACGGGCTTGGGAGTCAGAGGTCATGGCTTCGAATCCCGGTTCTGCCACTTGTCAGCTGTGTGACTGTGGGCAAGTCACTTCACTTCTCTGGGCCTCAGTTACCTCATCTGTAAAATGGGGATTAAGACTGTGAGCCCCAAGTGAGACAACCTGATTCCCCTGTGCCTACCCCAGCGCTTAGAACAGTGCTCTGCACATAGTAAGCTCTTAACAAATGCCAACATTATTATTCCCTGTGCCTCAGTTACCTCATCTGCAAAATGGGGATTAAAACTGCAAGCCCTTTGTGGGAGAAGGACTATGTCCAACCTGATTAGTTTGTACGTACCCCAGTACTCAGCGCAGTGCTTGGCACATAGTAAATACTAAACGAATGCCATTTTTAAAAAATAGCTCTGCCTGAACCTAATGATCAACCACGAAGATGGTGTTTGGTCTGGTCCCTATCCTTGGGGAGAGTTCTCCAACTTTCTGAAGCATCATGGTGTAGTGGATAGAGCACAGGCCTGGGAGTCAGAAGGGTGTGGGTTCTAATGCCGGCTCCGCCACTTGTCTGCCGTGTGACCTTTGGCCAATCAGTTCTCTTCTCTGTGCCTCAGTTCATCATCATCAAATGCCGTCGAGTCGTTTCCGACTCTATCGACGTATTTTCTCCAGAACGTCCCATCTTCCTTCGTAAAGTCATTCTGGTTCGTGTATCCAATAGTTTTCTTGGTAACAAGATACGGAAGTGGTTTGCCACTGTCTTTTTCCACTCCGTAAAAACTTAAGTCTCTGCCATTGTTTTTGATCAACATTTTGATCACTTCATCATCATTCTTTGACTCTCTCCTGTGCCGCTGCTTTCCAGCACAGGTGAATCAACTTTCTCTGATGCTTCACCTTGGGCCTTTCCATTCTGAGTAACCCAGGCGAGAGATGATCTCTCAGTGGCATAGCTCTAAGCTACTTTGGCATTCTCAAACTATCCTGCCACTCTAAGGCGTTGATTCACGGGAGAGGTGTCTCGGTTACCTCATCTGTAAATCCCTACATAGGACAGGGACTGTGTCCATCTCGATTTGCTTGTATCCTCCCCAGCGCTTAGTCCATTGCCTGGCACATAGTAAGTGCTTAACAAAAGCCATCATCATCATCATTTATGACCCGAGAGACCTAACCAAGGAGGTGACCAGGGAGATTCTCGTAGCCTAGGTGCCGCCCACCCCTCTCAGGGTCACACCTGGAGAGTTTCCAGTACTCCACCAGTCTCAGCTATGGAAGGGAGAGTTAAGCAGAGGCCTAACCCTAACCATTCCATTCCACTCCTAGCTTGGGCATGGCTAGCGAGTGGAAGGCCATCTGCTACCAGTCAAAACTCACCCATGCTGGGCAGCAGAGACACAGGAGAGAGTCGAGGGTGGAGACTCGAGTTTACTGCACAGAAGGCGGCAGTGGTAAATCACTTCCATATTTTTACCAAGAAAACTCTATGGCTCCACTACCAGAACGATTGCAGATGGAGAGCGGGGCGTTCTGGGAGAGATGTGTCCATGGTGTCGCTATGGGTCGGAAATGATCGCTATGGGTCGGAAACGACTCGGTGATATAAGAAAAGACAAGCTGCCTCCCCAGTCAGAGTCTCTTAAATCCCTTGGGGTGAAAGAGACCTTTGACTCTCTGTCTCTGAGACCTCTTTTCCCTGTCTCCACTCTAAAACCCAACCTACTCTCAGTTATGGCTTACTTGTGTTCTTTCTGCGGTATTTAATAACGATAATAATTGTGGTATTTGTTAAGTGCTTACTATGTCCCGGGGACTGTACTAAGCTCTGGGATAGGTACAAGACAATCAAGTTGGACCCATTCCCTGACCCACATGGGGCTCATAGTTTTAATTGCCATTTTCCAGATGAGGTCACTGAGACCCAGAGAAGTGAAGTGACTTGCCCAAGGTCACACAGCAAGCAAGTGGCAGAGCTGGGATAAGAATCCAGCATGGCCTAGTGGCAAGAACACAGGGCCGGCGGCTCGGAGTTCTGAGTTCTGGACCGTAAGCCCGCTGTAGGCAGGAATTGTCTCTCTTTATTGCTGAATTGTACTTTCCAAGCACTTAGTACAGTGGTCTGCACACAGTAAGCACTCAGTAAATATGATTGAGTTGAATGAATGAATGAGTTCTAGTTCCAAGTCAGCCACTGGGCTTAAGCAAGATCACTCAACCTCTCAGTGCCTCAGTGACCTCATCTGTAAAAAGGGGATGAGACTGTGAGCCCCATGTGGGACAGGGACTGTTTCCAACCTGATTTGCTTGTATCCAACCCAGGGCTTAGTACAGTGCCTGACACATAGTAAGTGCTCAGCAAATACCACATTATTATTATTATTACTAATTGTGGGATTGTTTAAGTGCTTACTTACTGTGTGCCAAACACTAGGGTTTAAACAAGATAATCAGGTCCTACATAGTGCTCATTAATGTAAGTAGGAGGGAGACTAGGTATTGACTCCCCATTTTGCAGATGAGGGAACTGAGGCACAGAGAAGCGATTTACCCAAGGTCAGGCAGCAGGTTTGTGGAGGGGCTGGGATTAGAACCCAGGTCCCTTGACTCCCAGGCCAGTGCTTATTGGGAATACCCTGTGGGACAGAGGCCAAGTCCAAACTGTCTCCCTTCCCCCTTCTGCCCACTGTAAACTCATTGTGAGCAGGGATTGTGTTTATTGTTCTGTTGTACTCTCCCAAGTGCTTAGTACACTGCTCTGTGCACAGTAAGCGCTTAATAAATACGACTGAATGAATGGTTAAATGAATGAGAACTTCATATTTTCCCCAATGGTTAGAACATAGTAAGCCCTTAATGAATGTTGTCATTATTATCACTGTGGCACTAGTTAAGTACGTATTATGTGTTAAGCACTGAACTAAACTTGGGGGTTGAAATCATGTACTCAGATCAGACACAGTCCCTGACCAAGTGGAATTCACACTCTAAGTAGGTGGGGGAACAGGTATTTAGACCCCATTTTACAGCTGAGATAACCGAGGCACAGAGAAATCAAATGACTTGTCCAAGGTCTCACAGAGGGCAAGTGGCAGAATGGGATTATAATGTTGGTATTTATTAAGCGCTTACTATGTACAGAGCACTGTTCTAAGCGCTGGGGTAGATACAGGGTAATTAGGTGGTCCCACGTAAAGCTCACAGTCTTCATCCCCATTTTGCAGATGAGGTAACTGAGGCACAGAGAAGTGAAGTGACTTGCCCAAAGTCACAGAGCTGAGAAGCGGCAGAGCCGGGATTTGAACCCATGATCTCTAAGTCCCTAACCCGTGCTCTTTCCACTGAGCCACGCTGCTTCTCAGCATGACATCTGGACCTGTCTTACGCCTTGGACCAGGTGGGTACCGAAGAGTGATTTCTCCCATAATTTATTTATTTCTATTAATTGCTGTCACCCCTCTAATAATAATAATAATAATGTTGGTATTTGTTAAGCGCTTACTATGTGCCAAGCACTATTCTAAGCGCTGGGGTAAATACAGGGGAATCAGGCTGTCCCACGTGGGGCTCACAGTTAATCCCCATTTTACAGATGAGGGAACTGAGGCACAGAGAAGTTAAGTGACTTGCCCACAGTCACACAGCTGACAAGTGGCAGAGCTGGGATTCGAACTCATGAGCCCTGACTCCAAAGCCCGTGCTCTTTCCACTGCACCACGCTGCTTCTCTAGACTGTAAACTCATTGTGGGCAGGGATCGTGTCTGCTAATTCGGTTGTTTTGTGCTCCCCCAGTCGCTTAGTAGAGTGCTGTGCCCATAGTAAGCACTCAGTAAGTATGATTGATTGAAATGGGTATTGGGGGGCTGAATGTCATGTCTTGAACAAAGGATTGTGAGGGTTTAATTAATCAGTCAATCAGTGGTGTTCATTGAATGCTTACTTTGTACAGAACACGGTACTAAGCGCTTAGGAGAGGACTCTACAGCAATATAATAATAATGATGGTGATGGCATATGTTAAACACATGCTATGTGCCGGGCACTGTACTAAGCACTGGGCAGTGTACTAAGAGCTTGTTGCCATGTTCCGTGCCCATAATGAGCTGACAGTCTAGAGGGCCATGTGGTGAAGGACTGTGATGAGGGTAATCAGGAAGGCAGAGTCTGCAAGGCAGAGATCCAGTGATAGACTAGGGGTGGCCTCAGGCAAACTGCTTAATTCAGAGCCTCAGTTTGCTCATCTGTAAAATGGGCTTTCAGAGTACATACCTACCCCACGGGAATACTTGGGAGAGCTAATTAATGGCAGAAGATTGCGGGGAAGAAGGGAGAGATTGTCTGATAAAAGGTGCTATAAAAAGGGCAGAGGATTCTTGTACAAATTCCAGATTTGAATCACACGGTTGTTTCTCTGTGGGCAGGAGGGGTGTTTCGTCATGTTCAGCTCTGATCTCCAAATGGGCTTGGAGTTTTTCCCCCCTCCAAATGACTACTTGTCTAAGAAGCAGTCTCTAATTTTCCTTCTGGAAGGGAAAAGGATCCTGACTTTCTCCGCTCCACCGCGACTCCTGTGCTATTGTAAGCTGTGAAGTCAGATCGTTGGCAACATTCACTTTGGAGCAATAACAGGCAGCAGGTTTTTTCACACAAAACACACACTCGCACCTACACGCACAACCACTGAAGAACAGTTACTTTTTGTTTCAAAAAAAATAAGCTGACACGTTGGCATCCCGTTGTGTTTATCAAGCACCCACAGGCACTTGGCTGCAAGAGAAGCAGCGTAGCCTGGTGGCTAGACCCCGGGCCCGGGAGTAGGAAGGACCTGGCTTCTAATCCCGGCTCCGCCACTTGTCCGCTGGGTGATCTTGGCCAAGTCACTTCGCTTCTGTGGGCCTCAGATAACTCATCTGTAAAATGGGGATGAAATGGGCATGTCTAACCCATCAGTTTAGATCTACCCCAGCGCTTAGTACAGTGAGAACAGCACCTGGCACATATTAAGTGCTTAACATATAACTTAAGTATTATTATTATATTATACATGAGCAGAACCTTAGGGAGAGCAGAAATCGGAAGCCCTACTGAGTTACTATCTTCTATGGCAAGTCTGAAGACTAATACAAGAGAAATTCTTCCCGGAATGCAAACTCTTCCTGTGGGACATAAAATATGGCATAATATTCATTCAATCCATCATATTTATTAAGCGCTTACTGTGTGCAAAGCACTGTACTAAGAGCTTGGAAAGTACAATTCAGCAACAAATCCCTGCCCACAGTGGGCTCACAGTCTAGAAGGGGGGAGACAGACAGCAAAACAAGTAAACAGGCATCAGTAGAATCATTAAAAATACATAGAATTATAGATATATGCACATCAAAAATATAAATAGAATTATAAATGTGTGCATATATACACAAGTGCTGTGGGGTAGGGACGGGGTAGAGCAAAGGAAACGAGTCGGGGCGAATGGGAGGGGGAGCAGAGGAGAAGGGGGCAACTGGGGAGGCCTCCTGTAGGAGATGAGCCTTCAGTAGGGCTTTGAAGGGGGAAGGTGTGATTGTTTGGCAGATGTGAGGAGTGAGGGCATTCCAGGCCAGGGGTAGGACGTGGGCCAGGGGTCGACGGCGAGACAGGCGAGAACGAGGCACACATAATAATAATTGCGGTATTTGTTAAGCACTTATTATCTGCCAGGCACTGTGCTAAGCGCTGCGGTGGATAAAAGCAAATCGGGTTGGACTCAGTCCCTGTCCCATATGGGGTTCATAGTCTTCGTCCCCATTTTACAGACGAGGGAGCTGAGGCACAGAGACGTGAAGGGACTTGTCCAGACAAGTGGCAGAGAGCAGAATTAGAACCCAGGTCTTTCTGACTCTCGGGCCCATGTTCTAGCCACTAGGCCTCACTGCTTCCCAGGGACGTGCACACATGCACCTTTACTCTTCCATGTCCCCATCCACGTAGCTGTCTCTGCCCTGGAGATCTCATTGTCAGGGAGCAGTCAGTCAGTGATATTTATTGAGCTCTTACTGGGCATAGAGCACTGTACTAAGCGCTTGGGAGAGGACAGTAGAACAGATACATTCCCTGCCCACAATGAGCTTACAGTCTAAAGGGGAGCCGAGTTCCCCCTCACCACTTGGGATCCAAGGGGAGACCTCGACCCCCACCAGCTGTCTGGATTCCTAGGCCAAGGCCATCCGCCCCGCCTCCCGCTCAGGTTGGACTGTCTCCGCCCAATCGATAATCCATCAGCGGTATTCAATCAATCGATCAAGCAATGGTATTTGAGGGCTTAGAACAGAACTCTGTGCTGCATCAGCGCTAAATCGTTGCGATTGATTTATTGAATGCTCACTGGGCACAGAACACTGTACTAAACGCTAGGGAGAGGATGATCCGATAGAGGTGGTAAGCATGATTCCTGCCCACAAGGAGCTTTCAGACAACACCGCCGCATTGTTCTAGATGTGAGCTTGTTGTGAGCAGGGAATTTGTCTATTGTTGTATCGTGCTGTCCCAAGCACTTAGAACAGTGCTCTGTATTCATTCATTCAATTGTATTTACTGAGCGCTTACTGTGTGCAGAGCACTGTACTAAGCACCTAATAAGTGCTCAGTAAATACAGTTGAATGAATGAACACTCTATCAATCATTCAATCAATCATATTTATTGAGCGCTTACTGTGGGCAAAGCACTGTACTAAGGGCTAGAGAGAGCAGTTTAATCAATTGTATTTATTGAGTGCTTACTGTGTGCAGAGCACTGAAATGGGAGAGTACAAAAGGAAAATATGCAGTGTGGCCTAGTGGATAGAGTATGGGCCTGGGAGTGAGAAGAACCTGGGTTCTAATTCCAGCTCTACCACTCGTCTGCAGTGTGACCTAGGGCAAGTCACTTCACTGCTCTGGTCCTCAGTTAGCTCATCTGGAAAATGGGGGTGAAGACTGTGAGGCCCATGTGGGACAGGAACAGTGTCCAACCTGATTACCTTATATCTAGAGAAGCTCAGTGGAAAGAGCCCGGGTTTGGGAGTCAGAGGTCAGGGGTTCTAATCCCGGCTTTGCCACTTATCCGCTGTGGGGCCTTGGGCAAGTCACTTCACTTCTCTGTGCCTCAGTTACCTCATCTGGAAAATGGGGATTAGAACTGTGAGCCCCAGTTGGGGCAACCTGATCACCTTGTATCTACCCAGCGCTTAGAACAGTGCTCGGCACATAGTGAGCGCTTAACAAATACCAAATTATTATTATATCTACTCCACCGCTTAGAACAGTGCCGGGCACATAGTAAGCGCTTAACAAATACCATGAACAACGACAACCAGAGCCGGGAGACCCGTTCCCTACCCACAGGGAGCTTAGGTCTTTGCCGAGTGTGGGGCCCAAGATGGGGAATACACTGCACAAAGTCCTCAGGGATCAAACAGAGGAAGGAAGAGGAAGGTACCTTGTCTTTGAAGAGCTTTCTCTCTGATGCAGAAGGCAACTTGATGAGTCTATGATAATGAGGAGCCAGAGGGTAAATAGAAATCCTAAACACAGGTGGATAGGTAAATCAATAACTAACTTTTAAGCGTGCAGTAGAATTGAGAGGGAAGGGGGAGGTGATTAATCCAAAAAGGTTCAGCCAAGCTGACTGGGGAGGGGGTGACACGTTAGGGGAAGATGTGAGTGATGAGTTGGCGGAGAGAACGAAGAGTGTGAGGATTTCTTGGGAAGAAGGAAAACTGTGGGGGGAGCCGGAGAAGAGGACAGATAACAGGGAGATGGATCCAAGGGGGAAGAGACGTCTGAAGGTTGCACTCTCGGGCCTCCCGGACGGTCCGGGCTTCCTAGAAGTCCACAGACCCTGTGTCATCCTCGACTCCTCGCTGTCCTTCAACCTTCGCGTTCGATCTACTGCCAAATCCTGCTGGCCGGTATCTCCCAGATCCTCCCTCTCGTCTTTATCCTCCCAGCTTCCACACGGGTAGTTCTGGCCACAGCATGACTAGACTGTTCTGTCAGCCGTCTCGCTGGTTTCTCTGCCTCTGGCCTCTTCCCATTCCAATCTGCATCCCACAAATCATTTTCCCGAAGCATCCCTCATTCTCTCCACTCCTCCAAACCCTCCACCGGCTTCCCGAGTCCCTCCGTATCGAGGAAAAATTCCAGACAGTTGGCTTTAAGGCTCCGACGTTGCTTCACATTTCACCCTCTAACTCTTTAACTTGCTCCCTTTCCGCCTCCACGCTAACCTCCTAAACAGTACCTCACTCTAGACTCTTCTACCTTGATCCCTCTGTCCCCAATCTGACAGATCCCCATATACAAAACCCTCCTGGAATACCACCTCGTCAATAAGCCTTCACTGATTACCTCCCAGCACCCCGAGTTGTAGCAACCCTTCAAATATCTCTAATGCTTACGTGCTTATCTGTGCTCGTCCTTCACATCTGTGAATAAGCATTGATCCCGATATATATTCGATGGCCTATTTTTCATTCAATTCACTCAATCGTATTTAGTGAGAACTTAATGTGGGCAGAGCACTGGACTAAGCGCTTGGGAGAGTACAATATGACAATAAACAGATTCCCTGCCATTATATCCTAATGGGGGAGAGAGACTTAAAAATATTTCCAGGTAGAGAAATAGTGGACAGGAAACACCTCACTTCTTCGTTTCAAACTTCCCAAATGTTTAGTACAGTTCACTGCACTCTGAGAGCACTCAGTAAATGCTATTACTATCACTACATTGCTGGTTTAGCAATAGTCTGGTCTTCAGACTCCAGCTAGAATGAACACTGATAGCCTTCAGAAATATCGGTTATTAACTTTCACTTATTATGTTATTTGTTAATTGCTTACTATGTTCCAGGCATTGTTCTAAACGCTGGGGTAGGTACAAGTTAGGGCAGGACACAGTCCCTGTCACATGGGGCTCATCGTCTACGTAATTTAAGGGGTGCAGAATGGGGGAATGCAGCACAAAGCAATGATGTTAGACATAATATTTTGGGGAAGTCTTTTTGATCATTTCCCTAGGGGATCCCCCAGCCCTCCTCCCTCCCCAGATCTATTGTGTTTCCCCCTCAGACCCCCTTTTTTATGGTATTTGTTAAGCACTTACTATGTGCCAGGCACTGCTTTAAGCACTGGGGAAGATAGATACTAAGTAATCAAGTTGAACACAGTCCTTGTCCTACATGGGGCTAACGGTCTTAACATGTGCTGTGTGACCTTGGACAAGTCACTTCACTTCTCTGGGCCTCAGTGACCTCATCTGTAAAATGGGGATGAAGACCATGAGCCTCATGAGGGACGTGGATTGTGTTCAACCTGATTAGCTCGTATCCACCCCAGAGTTTAGTACAGTGCCTGGCACATACTAAGTACTTAACAAATAGCACAGTTATCATTTTTAATCCCTATTTTACAGGTGAGGCTCAGAGAAGTTTTGTTTTGTTTTGCTATCTGTCTCCCCCTTTTAGACTGTGAGCCTGTTGTTGGGCAGGGATTGTCTCTGTTGCCAAATTGTACATTCCAAGCGCTTAGTACAGTGCTCTGCGCATAGTAAGCACTCAATAAACACGATTGAATGAATGAAAGTGACATAGCTGGGATTAGAACCCAATTCCCTCTGACTCACAGGCGTTTTGAGCCCATGCTCCAGCTGCAGAGGTCTGGGGCAGGACCCCAGGCCGAGGGATCTTAAAACAAAAATCTCAGGCATAAAGGCATATGATACAGTATCTGGAAAAGACAATAGACAGACCACCTGTGACTCCCCCTCAGGCCTCCTTCAGCTGAGCACCGGGCCAGCCCGGAAAACTCGGCCTTGTAGAAAGAGCTTAGGCCTGGGAGACAGAGGCCTTGGGTTCTAATCCTGGACCCCTCACTTGTCCGCTCTTTGACCTTGTACAAGTCACTTCACTTCTCTGAGCCTCAGTTTCCTCATCTGCAAAATGGGGAATAAGAGTGTGAGCCCCACGTGGGACAGGGACTGAATCCAACATGATTATCTTCTATCTACCCTAGCGCTTAATACAGTGCCTGGCATGAAGTAAGTACCTAACAAATACAACAGTTATTATTATGGGCTGGGATGCTGTCTTTATGAGGTTTTGCAACCAGATCTAACCAAACCAGGGTTTTGTTTGGCTTTGTTTAAAGTTTAATTATCCAGTCAGTAGATTGTGTGGGCAGATCAACAAGATCTGCCTATTGGACAGATCAATAAATGATTGGCCAATGATATGTCTGCAATATATCTGCTGTGAGACCTTGGGCAAGGAACTTTACTTCTCTGTGCGTGGCGCAGTGGAAAGAGCACGGGCTTTGGAGTCAGGGCTCATGAGTTCGAATCCCAGCTCTGCCACTTGTCAGCTGTGTGACTGTGGGCGAGTCACTTAACTTCTCTGTGCCTCAGTTCCCTCATCTGGAAAATGGGGATTAAGACTGTGAGCCCCACGTGGGACAACCTGATTCCCCTGTGTCTACCCCAGCGCTTAGAACAGTGCTCTGCACATAGTAAGCGCTTAACAAATACCAACATTATTATCTCTTCTGTAAAATGGGGATTGAGACTATGAGCCCCACATGGGACAGGGACTTTGTCCAACCCAATTTGCTTGTACCCACCCCGACACTTAGTACAGTGCTTGGCACATAGTAAGCGAATAACAAATACTACAATTATTATAATTATAGGTCACTGGAGGTTCAGTCAGTAATATAGAGAGGGAAGCTATAGTTGATGAGAAGCCACAAGGCCTAGTGTATAGACCCCAGGTCTGAGAGTCAGAAGGACTCCATTTTAAATTCCAGCTACTCCACTTGACTCCTGTGGGGCCTTGAGCAAATCACTTCCCTTCTTTGTGCTTCTGTCCCTTCATCTGGAAAATGGGGATTAAGACTGAGAGTCCCATGTGGGACATGGACTGTGTCCAACATGATTACCTTGTATCTACCCCAGTGTTTAGTATAGTGCCTGGCATCTAGCAAGCACTTAACAAATACTATAAAAGAAAAAGTTAGAGCCGTTGGGTGGTCGATCTTCAATCTACCCGGGAGGAAAATGAGCATATGGGCTTCTCCATTTGGTCTCGTGCCCTGGTCAGTGATGGTATCCTAATAATAATAATAGTAATCGTGATATTTGTTAAATGCTTACTATGTGCCAGGCACTGTACTAAGCACTGAGGTAGAGACAAGGTAATTGGGCTGGACACAATCCAACCTTAATCCCCATTTTTTACAGATGAGAGAACTGAGGCATGAGAAGTGAAGTGACTTGCTCAAGGTCAAACAGCAGACAAAAGGCCAAGCCGGGATTAGAACCCAGGTCCTTCTGATTCCCAGGCCCGTGCTCTAGCCACTAGGCCACGCTGCTGGGTGTCACAGCCAATGATGGTACTTGTTAAGCAGTTACTATGTGCCAAGCACTGTTTTAAGAGCTGGGGTAGGTACAAGCTATTCAGGTCCCTGTCCCACATGGGGCTCACAGTCTCAATCCCCATTTTACCAATGAGGTAACTGGTGCCCAGAGAAGTGAAGTGACTTACCCAAGGTCAAACAGCAGACAAGTGATGGAGTCAGAATTAGAACCCTTGACCTTCTGACTCCCAGGTCCATATTCTATCCACTACGCCATACTGCTTCTCTGTTCCCCGAACTTCCTGTTCAGATTTTCAAGACACCCTGAAAGCCAACAAGACTCCTTAGAGAAGCTTTTAGGTGTTTTGAGAAAGACCTCGAGGACCCAAATCTTTCATTCATTCAATTGTATTTATTGAGCGCTTACTGTGTGCTCTAACTATTGAACTAACTCCAAAACAACAATTAGCAGACATAGTCCCTGCACACCAAGAGCTTACAGGCTAGAAAGGGAGACAAATTTTTCTTTAGGGGTATGCTGGGGCATTTTACGGGATGACTGAAGGGCAACCCTTCCCTCTGAAATTGATCTGCTGTTTGAGAGGACATGGGGTTGCTTTTAAGAGAAGGCTGTTTCTTGAAGAAATGATTGGAGGGAAAGATATTTGTCGAGATAGTAAGGTAAGAGCCTTGTTCCACAGTTGAGGTTAAATAACGATTGAAGGAAATCTGCCTTTTGCCACCTCTTGGGATAGACAAAACAGGTGTGTGTGTGTGTGTGTGTGTGTGTGTGTGTGTGTGGTGGGGGAGGGGGTCACAAACTCAGCCCAGGCAAGCCATATCAAAGCACAATGAAGCCATTATGTAACATCAATATCCCTCCAAAGACGGGATATTTGCAGAGAGAAACACTTCAGAAAGTGCTCTGTGAACTGGCTTGCAGGTGGTAGATGGGGAGGACTTTCTTTTAAGCAAAGGATTTACATCTGCTCAATTTCTGTCTTTATCACTCCTGTCCAAACAGCTCATTGAAAACCTCCACACCGATGGCACAGCGGTTGATGGAGATCCAATGCCTCCTTCTCTTCCCCACCCTCTTCATTTTCAAAAGAAAAATGGCTGGTATTTACTGAACGCTTCCTGTGTGCAGATCACTGTACTGAGCTCTTGGGGAATACCATATTGGAGAGTTGTTAGTCCCGATTTCTGCCCTCCATCAGTCGATCGATCAATCGTATTTACTGAGCACTTACTATGTGCAGAGCACTGTACTAAGTGCTTGGGAAAACATAACAGAATTAGGTGCTTTCCTGCCCATGACGAGCTTACAGTCTAGAGGGGGAGACAGGTGTTAATATTAATAAATACGTTATTTATAATATATAATTTAAAGAAATCCTCATAAGTGCTGCAGGATGGATTCAAATGTCTAAAGATCACAGGTTGAAGTACATAGGCAAGGAGCTTACAATCTAGAGGGACTTTTGGCTCCTCCTTCCCAATGGACTCTGAGAACCAAGAACTCTAAGTAATAATAATAATAATGATGGTACCTGTTCAATAGTTACTATGTGCCAAGCACTGTACTAAGTGCTGGGGTAGATACAAGTTAAGCAGGTTGGACACGGTCCCTGTCCTACATGGGGCTCACATTCTTACATTTTACAGATGAGGTAACTGAGGCCCAGAGAAATGACACACTTTACCCAAGGTCACACTGCCAATGTGTAGTGGTGCCATGTTTAGAACCCAGGTCCTTCTGACTTCCAGGCCTGTGCTTTCTCCACTAGGCCACACTACTCTTCTAGTAATCTAGCAACAAGCAGTGTGGCCTAATGGAAAGAGCCCGGGCCTGGGAGTCAGAAGGACTTGGGTGCTTATCACGGCTCCACCAATTGCTTTGAAAAAGAACAGTTTTCCTTCATGGTGGGAAAGACCCCCTCACCATTGGCTTTAAAGCACTTAATCCCCTTGCCCCCTCCTACCTCATCTGGCTGCTCTCCTACTACAGTCCAGCCCACACACTTTGCTCCTCTAATGCCAACCTCCTCACTGTTCCTCCATCTCATCTATCTCTCCTCCAACCCCTCACCCACCATCCTGCCTCTGGCCTGGAACTCCCTCTCTCCTCATATCAGATAAATAATTGCTCTCCCCCACTTCAAAGTGTTACTGTAGACTGTGAGCTCGTTGTGAACAGGGACTGTCTCTCTTTATTGCCATACTGTACTTTCCAAGATCTTAATACAGTACACAGTCAGCACTCAAAAAATACGATTGAATGAATGCAGGAAGGCGCTTCTCCTCCACTAAGCCCTCCTCTCCTCTTCTCCCGCTCCCTTCTGGGCCGCTCTTACTTGCTCCTTCATTCATCCTCCCTCCCATTCCTACAGCACATATGTATACATCTGTATGAAACTGTAATATATTGATTTATTTCTATTAACATCTGCCTCCCCCTCTAGACTGTGAGCTCGTTGTGGGCAGAGAATGTGCCTGTTGTTCTGTTGTCCTCTCCCAAGTGCTTAGTACAGTGCTTTGCACACAGCAAGTACTCAATAAATAACGATTGAATGGGATTGCCAGTTTGAAGATTCGGAGGGAATCGGGAAAACGGTTTGCCGAAACCAATTTTTTTTTAATAAATGGGTGGGGAGTGTGGGTCAGGAGGAGGAGGAATTTGCCGGCACCTGGAGCTGGAGTTTGCTGGTGCACAGAGGGCTAACCGCAGGAGGTGGGAGAGGAGGAGGACAGGGGTGGGGGCGGGGGTTGGTCGGGGAGGGATGCCAGAAGTCTCTTATGCAACCAGTGCTTACGCCAAGTACACCATGGTACTCTGAAAATAAATTTTCTCTCCAGGGATTTTTCTGAAGCTCCTCCCCAAGTCAAGTGGACATCAAGAAGCCCTAAAACAAGCAGATATTCATCAGCTTGGGGCACAGCAGGGTGGCCTACTGGATAGAGCGTGGGCCTGAAAGAGAGAAAGACCTGGGTTCTAATAACGGCTCTGCCACCACTCATCTGCTGGGTGACCTAAGGCCAGTCACTTAACTTCTCTGTGCTTCAGTTCCCTCATGAGTAAAATGGAGATTAAGATCGTGAGCCCCATGTGGGACATTGATTGCGTCCCACCTGATTAGCTTCGAACAGTGCCTGACACATAGCGCTTAACAAATACTATAAAAAAGCATTAGCAAATATTATCAAAATAAGAAAAGGTCTGGCTACATCTCCATGGGGCAGCCATGTTTCCCCGGGCCACCGCCCGGCGGTTTCCAGCAGGACGAGCAATGGTGATTGGCAGCCATCTTTGCCCCCTTCTACCTCACCTCGCTACTCTCCTACTACAACCCAGCCCGCTCGATTCGCTCCTCTAATGCCAACCTTCTCATTGTACCTCCATCTCATCTATCTCACTGCCGACATCCTGCCTAGCCCACATCCTGCCTCTGGCCTGGAACTCCCTCCCTCCTCAAATCCGACAGACGACTACGTTACCCCGCTTCAGAGCCTTATTGAAGACCCATCTCCTCCAAGAGGCCTTCCCTGACTAAGCCCTCCTTTCCTCTTCTCCCCCTCCCTTCTGCATCTCCCTGACTCACTCACCCCCGCCCCCCAGCCCCACGGCACTTCAGTCCATATCCCTAATTTATTCATTTACATTAACATCCGTCTCCTCCTCTAGACTGTAAACCAGCTGTGGGAGGGGAACGTGTCTGTTTATTGTTCTCTCATACTCTCCAGAGCTCTTAGTCCAGTGCTCTGCACACAGTAAGCGCTCCATAAATAAGACTGACTGACTGACTTCGTTCCGACCCCGGGGGCCGGGATTAGGTCACTTTGCCCGTCTCGAGTCGGACCAGCCTCAGCTTGCTCGGCGGTGACACACATCTGCTGATGCGATGGATCAGCGCTTTAAGCTTCAGCCTGGCTGGTGGACCATGCTTGAAAGACTTTTGGCATGTGCTTGTGCCTGCATTTTTCACCCTTGACTGAAAGCATATGCGGCATACAATCGAGACAGTGTGAGCGAGCTGGTCCTGGGAAGCTTCCGACACATCTGGCTGTGCCCGGGCCCCCTTTTCCAGGTGATTCATCCCTCCTGAGAGGGTGGCTCGCGGCTCTGTGGCATCTGCGGAGTGGCAGGAAGTGTCGGAATTCATCTGGGAGTGATTTTTATCTCCACATGCTTTTCCAATTTCATCAAGGCCCCTTGCTCTCCATTCCGCGTGACACGCCTAAATCTGTCAGAGACAAAAGAGGCCCTGATGGATCGAAATTGTCTTTGACCCCGAAAAATCTGTCATGGTTTAAGGTGGTAATAGCGTAGGTTAAATCTCTTGATGCCAGAGTGTTTAGGAATTCCTTGAAGAATATCAGGAGTGGGGCGGGGGGAGAGTCGAAATGTCTTTTGGGGTTCGGTCCTTCTTGATTCCTCCCTGGGCTCTCTCTCCCGCCACACCCCCTAACCAATTACTGGATCACTGGAGCAAGGAACGAAACCGTAATATCTTCGTCTGCTTATTTTGCCTCCATTGTGATCTTTATTATGAATAATTTTATTAGGCTTTAAGTTTGCTGTGGGCAGGGAATGTGTCTATTATATTGTTATATTGTATGTGCATTCGTACATTCAGTTGTATTTATTGAGCGCTTTCAGTGTGCAAAGCACTGTATTAAGCGCTTGGGAGAATACAAGAACAAGTGGACACATTCTCCACCTAGAACGAACTTACCGTCTAGAGATATTGTACTCTCTCAAGTGGTTGGTATAGTTCTCTGTATGCAGTAAGTGTTCAATAAATACGATTCACTGACTATTATTATTATTTCTACTGTTTGTCTTGGGCGCTTACTATGTGTCAAGCACTGTTGTAAGCTCTGGGGCACATATAATACGATCAGTTTGGACACAGTCAGCCCCTGTCCCACAGGGGGTTCACAGACTAAGTAGGAGGGAGGAGGATTTAATTCCCATGTTACCATTGAGGAAACTGAGGCCCAGAGAAGCAACTGGCCCAAGGTTACCCAGCAAGCAATTGGTGCAGCCAGGATTAGAACCCAGATCCTCGGACTCCTAAGCCTGTGATCTCTCCATTAGGTTGCTTAGCTTCCCATCGGGTGCCCACAATGTCTCCCCTGCCAGAAACTTTACAGGCCGTTTAAAAGTTACCGTGAACTCCAAGAGTTTGATGTTGCTCAAGGTGAGCCAGACTAAGGTTCACAGCAGATGATTCGGGAATGAAATCACAGATTGAGTGGGTGGATCCCCATCCATTCATTCATTCGTATTTATTGAGCGCTTACTGTGTGCAGAGTACTGTACTAAGAGCTTGGGAGAATATTATATAACAATAAGCAGACGCTTTCCCTGCCCACAACGAGCTTACAGCCTGGAGGGAGAGACAGACATTAAAAGTAATAAATAAATTACAGAAATGGATATAAGTGCTGTGGGCCTGGGAAGGAGGATGGATGAAGGGAGTAAGTCAGGGTGACGGAGAAGGGAGAGGAAGAAGAGGAAAGGAGGGTTTAGTCTGGGAAGGTTTTTCGGAGGAGATTTGCCTTCATTAAGGCTTTGAAGTGGGGGAGAGTATTTGTCTGTTGTTTTTGAGGAGGGAGGGAGTTCCAGGCCAGAGGCAGGACGTGGGCCAGGGGTCGGCGGCAAAATCGAGGCACAGCGAGAAGGTTGACGTTAGAGGAGTTAAGGGTGCGGACTGGGTCGTAGTAGGCTGGCACTTTCCCAGCCCCAAGCCACCTAGTGATAAAGTCCGGGCCTAGGAGGCAGAAGGACCTGGGTTCTAATCCTACCTCCATCACTTGTGTGGTGTGTGAACCTAGGCAAGTCCTTTAACTTCTCTGGGCCTCAGTTACCTCATCTGTAAAATGGGGATTGAGAATGTGAGTCCCATGTGGGACAGGGACTGTGTCCACCCTGATGAGCTAATATCCACCCCAGCTTAGAATAGTGCTTGACACAGAGTAAGCGCTTAATGAGTGCCAGAATTACTATTACCACAGTTATAATTGAAGGTGCATCTCTTTCCAGAGGTCTTTCCTGAGGTCTGCTTTCCTCTCCTCCCTCTCCCTTCTGTGTCACCCTGACTTGCTCCCTTCATTCATCCCCCTCCCAGCCCCACAGCACTTAGGTCCATATCTGTCATTTCTTTATTTCTATTAATGTCTGTCTCCCCTTCTAGAGTGGAAGCTCATTGTGGGCAGGGACTGTGTCTGCTTATTGTTCTATTGTACCCTACCAAGTGTTTAGTAAAGTGTTCTACACACTGTAAGTGCTCAATAAATACGATTGAATGAGTGAACGAATGAAAATTCAATCATTCAATTATTGATTGATTTGTTTGTGATATTTTATTTAATTATAACATTGACTTATTTATCATTATTTTCATTTTGATTACACTGGGTCTTCTTTGCTTTGCCTCTTTGCAGCTTTCCACAGGAGAGCAAGGTAGAGACAACCATGTTTGCATTCATTCTCTCCTCAGAGGAGACATTTAGTCAGATCAAAGACAAGTTCTAACAGGCCCCACTCTCCACTCTCTGCCCCCAGGGGCCCAGCCCACCTGTAAACCAGACGGCAGAATAATAACAATAATAATAATCGTGGTATTTGTTAAGCACTTACTCTGTGTCAGGCACTGTACTGAGCACTGGGGTGGATACAAGCAAGTCTGGTTGGACACAGTCCCTCTGGCTTGAAAAACCTGAGTTTTTCAATGACTGTGAGACTGGGCTCACAGACTCAATCCCCATTTTAGAGATGAAGGAAGTGAGGAACAGAAGTGAAGTGACTTGCCCAAGGTTACACAGCAGACAAGTGGTGGGGCCGGAATTAGAACCCACCACCTCTGACTCCCAGGCCCCAGCTCTATCCATTATGCAAGGCTGAAGAAGCGAGGTTCACTTGAACATATGCTCCAGGGTCAGAGGTTCTGCAACATCATGATAATAATAATAATTATGGTATTTGTTGAGTACTTTCTAAGTGCCAGGCACTGAACTAAGCGCTGGGATAGATACAATGTAATTGGATTGGACACAGTTCCAATCCCACATTGGGCTCACAGTCTTAATCCCCATTTTAAAGCTGAGGTAACTGAGGCACAGAGAAGTAAAGTGACTTGCCAAGGTTACATAGCAAACTCACGGAGGAGCCAGGATTAGACCCAGATCCTTCTGACTCCCAGGACCATGCTCTATCCACTTGATCATGATGCTTCCCATTCATGACTTCCCCCTTCCCCAGATCTTCTGCTCCTACTTCCAAACACGTGACTGGCACTAAGACCAGGCTCTCTTAATGAGATAAGCTCGTTTCCCCTCTGATCCATCTTAACCCTTTGGCTTTGAGAACAAGAGTACGCTATTCCAAAATGAGCAACCAACCCCTTTTCTTCTCCTAGCTGAGGATTTCCAAGAAATCCAGAGAAGGAGCATGGTGTAGTAGATAGAGCATAATAATAATAATAATGTTGGTATTTGTTAAGCGCTTACTATGTGCCGAGCACTGTTCTAAGCGCTGGGGTAGATACAGGGTCATCGGCTTGTCCCACGGGAGGCTCACAATCTTAATCCCCATTTTCCACATGAGGTCACTGAGGCCCAGAGAAGTGAAGTGACTCGCCCACAGTCCAACAGCTGACAAGTGACAGAGCCAGGATTTGAACCCATGACCTCTGACTCCCAAGCCCGGGCTCTTGCCACTGAGCCACGCTGCCCCCAGGCCTGGGAGTCAGAAGGTCATTGGTTCTCTTCCCGACTCCACTTATCTGTTTTATGGCCTTGGGCAAGTCAGTTCACTTCTCTGGGCCTCAGTTACCTCATCTGTAAAATGGGGATTGAGACTGTGAGCCCCATGGGAGAGGACTGTGTCCATCCTGATTTGCTTGTATCAATTCCAGTGCTTAGTATAGTGCCTGGTACATAGTAAGTGCTTAACAAATACCAGCATCATCATTATTATTAGGAAAAACCTCTTTTGGAGGAGTAAAGGAGTCATTCTAACTTTCCAAATGATTCTCAGTGGAGAAATAATCCCAGGCCTAAACTTGTGTTTTTTGTTCCACAAGGGAGGGGCAGAGTGGAAAGCAGTGTGGCGTAGTGGCCGCCTCGCTTGAGAGATAGCCTGTCAACTCCAAGTTAGCCAGATAGTGGTTTGCATGCTTCCAGACTAAAATGTCAGCAGAAGTAAGTTAAGGACATAACTATCCACCCCACTCTAATAACAATGATAATAATTGTGGTATTAGTTAAGCGTTTACTATGTGCCAGGCACTGTTCTAAATGCTGAGGTAGATAAAAGCACATCGGGTTGGACACAGTCCCTGTCCCACATGGGGCTCACGTCTTAATCCCCATTTTGCTACTATCATTAATAATAATAATAATAATAATAATTGTGGTGTTTGTTAAGTACGTCCCTTACTATGTGCCAGGCACCCTATTAGGCACGGGGGTGGATTCAAGCAAATTGGGTTGGGCGCTGTTCCTGTCCCATGTGGGGTTCACAGTCTCAATCCCCATTTTCCAGATGAAGTAACTAAGGCCCAGAGAAGTGAAGAAACTCCCCCAAGGTCACACAGCAGACAAGTGGCGGAACCAGAATTAGAACTCGGTCCTTCTGTCTCTCAGTCCCTGGCTGTAACCACTAGGCCAAGATGCTTCTACCTTCAGCTTCTCCAGAACTCTTTCTCTAAAAACCATAAATCGAAACACTTGCTCTAAGGAGAGATTATCGAGCTCCCTGTTTATGTAAAGCTGTCTAATAAAAGAAGACTTTCATACTTCACTGCAAACTTTACAGTATTCCAAATGTCTCCTGCTTAGAAACCGCTTGGGGAAGAGGAAATTGCTTTTGTATTGGCAAAGCAATCATATTTATTGAGCACTGACTGTGCAGAGGACTTGGGAGAGTACAGTATAATAGAGTTGGTAGACACATTTCCTGCCCACGTTGAGCCTACAGTCTGGACACGTAAAATGCATTTAAGAGCTGGAATAAAGGAAAATGAGTATCTAGAAGCTTTCATGCACAAATGATCGATTGATATGCATTACATCCCTATCGGAACAGTATTTAGGAGTTACGCGTTGTTGACAGGAGGAACAAAACTTGATAAAGGCTGAAAGTATTTGACATGTATTTTCTTGTTCTAAACTATCGGAATTTAGGAATCTTTGGTGAGTGAAAGACGATTGATGGGTTTCCAAGGGAGACAATGAACCTTCACAGCCCTAAGAGTCAAAAGGACCTGGGTTCTAATTCCGTCTCCTTCTCTTGTCTGCTGTATAACCTCGGGCAAGTCACTTCACTTCTCTGTGCCTCAGCTACCTCATCTGTCAAATGGGGATTAAGACTGTGAGCCCCATGTGGGACGTGGACTGTGAGTGACCTGATTAGCTGGTACCTACCCCAGAGCTCAGTACAGCACCTGGCACATAGGGGGTCCAGGAAGATTTGTATACATAGTCCCTCGAGGTTGCCCCGCAGCTGAATTTCTGGGATTATCTTCTGGGGTGATCAGTCAGCCAATCATATTTATTGAGCACTTACTGTGTGCAGAGCACAGTACTGAGCTCTTAGAGAGTAAAACAGAACAACAAACAAGCACATTTCCTGCCCACAACGAGCTTACAGCCTAGAGGGGGAGACTGACATCAATGGAAATAAATAAATTACAATCAATTCAATATTTAATGAATGCTTACTTTGTGAGGAGCATTGTACCAAGCTCGTTGTAGGCAGGGATTGTGTCTGTTGTTCTATTGTACTCTCCCAAGTGCTTAGTATAGTGCTCTGCACACAGTAAGTGCTCAATAAATATGATTGGCTGACTGACTGACTTGGAAAAGTACAATACAACTGAGTTGGTAGGCATGATATCTCCCCAAAAGGACCTCACAGTCTACAGAGGGAGGCAGATACTAATAGATTAGGGATAAGGAAAATCGTAGAGTATAAGAATTTTTTTGGAAATATTGAGGGGCTGGGATGAGTATAAAAGGGCTTAAGGGGCACAAGGCCAAGTTCATAGTTGACACAGAGGGGAAGGTGGAGGGGAGAACTAAAGAACTTTGTTAGGGAAGTCCTCTTGAAGGAGATGTGATTTTAGGAAGTTTTTGAAGCTGTGGAAAGTGGTGGATTTATCAAATGTGAAGGGGCAGGGAGTTCCAGGCCCGAGGGAGAATGTGGACAAAGGGTTAGAGATGGAATTGAGAGGAAGGATAAAGAGTAGGTTGGTGTTAGATTCAGTGGTATTTATTCAGTGCTTCCTGTGTACAGACCACTGTACTAAGCACTTGGGAGAGTCCAGTATGACAATAAAGCGACACATTCCCTGCCCACAATGATCTTACAGCCTTGGGATGGCAGGGGATACAGATATTAATAGAGAAAGAAATGACAGATATGGATAAAAGTCCTGTGGGGCCGGGATGGGGAATGAATAAAGGGAGCAAGTCAGGGCAAGGCAGAAGGGAGTGGGAGACGAGGAAAGGGAAGTAGAGTGTGTGATTCACACCGTACTAGGTCAGCGAGGTTAGATAGGAGGGGTTGATTGAGTGCCTTAAAATCAATGGTCAGGTATTCCTGTTTGAGGAGGAGGTAGATAGACAACCACTGGAGGCTTTTGAGGAGTAGGGAGATATGGACCGAATGGTTTTTCAGAAAAATAATTTGGGCAGCAGAGTGAAATATGGCCCTGAGAGAAGGGAGAGACAGGAAGTGGGGGCGGGTGGTCAGCAAAATGTCTGAGGTAGTAGTCAAGGCAGGAAATGATAAGCGCTTGGATCAGCGCGGTAGCAGTCTGGATGGAGAGAAAAGGGTGGATTCTAGAGATAGAGTGAAGGAAAACCAACAGGATGTCATGACAGATTGAATATGAGAGAAATGAGTCAAAGATAATGCCCAGGTTATGGGCCTGTGAGACAGGGAGGATAGCAGTGCTGTCTACAGTGATGGGAAAATCTGGGGGGAGGACAGGGTTTGGGTGGAAAGATGAGGAGTTCTGTTTTGGATGTGTTTAGTTTGAGGTGTCAGTGGGAATTCCATGAAGAGATGTACTGAAGACAGGAGGAAATGTGAGACTGCAGAGAAGGAGAGAGGACAGAGGTGGAGAGGATGAAGATGGAAATGTGGAAAACTATGCTCAGTATTCTAGGGAACAGGGACTGTGTAGGATCTGACTAACCTGTATCTCCCCCAGCAAGCTCATTCCGGGCAGGGAACGCATCCGCTTATTATTGTATGGTACTCTCCCAAGCGCTTAGTATGACAGTCTGCTCACAGCGCTCAATAAATACAATTGAATGAATGAATGGCACATAGTAAGTGCTGAACAAGCACCACCATTATCATTACTTTAAGCTCGTTGTGGGCAGGAAATATGTCTGGTTATTGTTATGCTATACTCTCCTAAGTGCTTAGTCCAGTGCTCTGCACAAAGTAAATGCTCAGTAACTAAGACCGAATGAATTACCTATCTATCCTGGGTTAAAGGCCCTGCTGCTGATTGGTGAGATTTTACCAGTGCTTGTGGACGTGGCTGTTAAACATACAATGGCTTCTGCTTTATGTCCTTTAAAGATGGTGCCTCTCTAGCCACCATGTATCTTACCCAGCATGCACTGGTCCTGTTTTCATCTTTCCCACTTCCTGATGGGGCCTTCTCAAAACCTCTGATCTAAGTTCATTGTTCCATTTCTGATTGCCTCTCTGCAGGTGATCCGTTTCCCTCTGCCGGGAGACCAAAATTCCTTGGAATTCCTTTCCTAGCTCCCGGGAAAAGCCACCATTGATGGGGCAGGGGAATCCTGTGACAGTCCCATTCCTCAGGAAATTGACAAAAGTGGCTATTCCTTGATCGCCAGGAGCCTCTGGCTGGGACCAAGTCTTCCTCTGGATATATTTTACTACTTTTGGGGTCAAAGCAATTTCTGGTAAAAAAAAGGGAGCTTAGTTGCACTCCCCATTTCTTTCCTTCTTGATGATGCGGTCACCCTGACCTCCTCCCACCTTATCTGCCGATTAGTCTAGGGCAGGATAACCTGGGTACCCTTTCAGGCTCCTCAGCCCAGGGTGTCAATCAAGGAGCCTTTCTTCTTCCCCCTTCCAAGGAAAACTTTCCACTGCCTGAGTCTCCTGATGTGAAAGAAGCTGGGGCCTTCTGCTCTTCCCCTTCCTAATTATAATAATCATAACTGTGGTATTTCTTATCAGTCAACTATTTACTGAGAGCTTACTGTATGCAGAGCAATTGACTAAGTGCTTGGGAGAGCACAGTACGACAGTACACTGACATATTCCCTGCCCATGACGAGTTTTCAGTTTTAAGCACTTACTATGTGCCAGGCACTATACTAAGCACGGGGGTCTTGTCTTAAGCCACTGAGTCGCCTCCGACCCATTGCGTCGCCATGGACGCATCACTCCCAGAGCGCCCCACTCCATCTGCAATCGTTCTGGTAGTGTAAGCATAGAGTATTCTTGGTAAAAATATGGAAGTGATTTACCATCGCCTCCTTCCACGCAGTCAACTTGAGTTTTCGCCTTCGACTCTCCTATGCTGCTGCTGCCTAACACAGGTGAGTTTCGACTTACAGCAGACTGCCTTCCACACGCTGGCCACTGCCCAAGCTAGGAATGGAATGGGTAGGCCTCTTCTTGACTCTCCCTCCCATAGTCAAGACTGTTAGAGTAATGGAAACTCTCCAGGTACCACCCTGAGAGGGGAAGCACTGGCGCAGACACAAGCTAAGTTGGACACAGTCCCTGCCCCACATGCGGCTCACCGTCTTCATCCCTATTTGTCAGAGGGCAGAAATGAGGCACCGAGAAGTTAAATCACTTACTCAAGGTCATACAGCAGACAAGGGGTGGGGCCGAGATTAGAACCAAGGTCCTTCTGACTCCCAGGCCTGGGCTTTACCCACTAGGTCCTTCTTCCTCTTCCACTTCCCCCACAGGCTTTCAAGTTGTAGGCAGGGAATGTGTCTGTTTATTGTTGCATTGTATTCTCCCAAGCCCTCAATACAGTGCTCTGCATGCAGTAAGCGCTCAACAAATAAAATTGAGTGAGTGAATGAATGAATTAATGTTTTGTGGCAGCCCTTGAGGACCCCCTGTTTGGGGGAGAGGCTTGATACCCTGATGATTAGCTGAATGTTCAAAGCCTTCTTTGAACAAATCACGACTCCTCCAAGGGACCTTCCCTGACAAAGCTCTCCTTTCCTCTTCTCCCACTCCCTTCTGTGTCGCCCTGACTTGCTCTCTTTATTCATCCCCACTCCCAGCCCCACAGCACTTATGTTCATATCCATAATCTATTTATTTCTATTAATGTCTGTCTCCCCATCTAGACTGCCACCTCTTTGTGGGCAAGGGACGTGTTTACCAACTCTGTTCTATTGTACTCTCCCAAGAAGTTAGTACACTGCTCTGCACACAGTAAGGGCTCAATAAATGTGATTGATTGACCGACTGACTGATTAGGGGGACAGAGCCGAACCTAGGTGATCAGTACAGGTCACAAGTGTAACCAGCTTAGATTCTCCACAGTCCTGCCCCATCATTCATTCATTCATTTGTGTTCATTGAGCGCTCACTGTGTGTGCAGAGCACTGGACTAAGTGGTTGGAAGAGTACAATAGAACAATAAACAGATACATTCCCTGCTTACAGGAGCCTACATGAGAAATTGGGCAGCCCCTTCCCACGTACCCTTGGTTTTTAATTTTTTATTTTGGGTTTTTTTTAATGGTATTTGTTAAGCACGTCTTCAGATACTGTCGAGTTGTTTTGGACCCATAGCGACTCCATGGACACACCCTCTTCTTCCATCTTCTGTCATAAAGTCATTCTGCTATGTGCATCCACAGAGTTTTTATGGTAAAGATACAGAAGTGGTTTACCATTTCCCTCTTTAAAATAATAATAACTGTGGTATTTCTTAAGTGCTTACTGTGTGGGGTGCTGGGGGTGGATATAAACAAATTGGGTTGGTCACAGTTCCAGTCCCACGTGGGGCTCAGAGTGTCAATCCTCATTTTAGAGATGAGGTAACTGAGGATCAGAGAAGTGAAATGACTTGCCTAAGGTCACATAGCAGACAAGTGGCAGAGCTGGGATTAGAACCCAGGTACTCTGAGTCCTGGGCCCCACGCAGCTTCCCTAGTTGGTTCAAGGGAGACTGTGAAGAATCTTCAATCTGTTTCAGAGACTCATGACAGCGTGGTTCAGTGGAAAGAGCCCGGGCTTGGGAGTCAGAGGTCATGGGTTTGAATTCCGGCCCTGCCACTCGTCAGCTGTGTGACTGTGGGCAAGTCACTTCACTTCTCGGTGCCTCAGTTACCTCATCTGTAAAATGGGGATTCATGTGAGCCTCACATGGGACAACCTGATTACCCTGTATCTACCCCAGTGCTTAGAACAGTGCTCTGCACATAGCGCTTAACAAACACCAACATTATTATTATTATGAGACAGTTCAGCACTGGAAGTGTGGAATGTTTTGGATTTGGAGGCATCCCAGCGCTTAGTACAGTGCTCTGCACACAGTAAGCGCTCAATAAATACCATTGAATGAATGAATTCTCAGGTAGCCAGAGAAGCAGTGTGATCTAGCAGATGTACCAAGGGCCTGGAAGTCAGAAGGACCTGGGTTCAAATCACAGCTCTGCCACTTGTCTGCTGGGTGACTTTGGCAAGTCACTTCACTTCTCCAGGCCTCAGTTCCCTCATCTGGAAAATGGAGATCAAGACTGTGAGCCCTATGTGGGACAGGGACTGTGTCCATCTTGATTACCTTGTAACTTCCCCGGAACTCAGAACAGTGCCTGGAACATGGTAAGCACTTAACAAATACCATTAAAAAAAAAGAAAAGACTACAACTATTATTACCCTAGTGCAGTGCCTTGTACATAGCAAGTGCTTAAAAAATCCCATGAAAAAAATAAATACCACAACCACTATTATTATCCTAGAAGTTAGAATGTATATATTGTAAATGCTTAACAAATATCCTTAAAAAAAGCCCTGATTCACCACGTTGCCAGAGCCCTCAAATTCTCGGAACTCTGACTAATGAACTCATCAGTGTGGAGTTCTGAGGCCTCTGCTATAATTATAATAATAATAATAATTGGTAAGCACTTACTGAGTGTCAAGCACTGCTGTAAGCACTGGGGAAGTTACAAGATAATCAGGTCAAACACAGTCTCTGTCCCAAACAGGGATAGGTCTAAATAGGAGGAAGAACAATTTACAGATGAGGTAACTGAGGCACAGAGGAAGTGAAGTTCATTCATTCAATAGTATTTGTTGAGCACTTACTATGTACAGGGCACTGTATTAAGCGCTTGGAATGTACAGTTCGGCAACAGATAGAGACAATCCCTGCCCAATGACGGGCTCACAGTCTAACTGGGGGAGAGAGACAAAAACAAGACAACATAATCACGATAAATAGAATCAAGGGGATTCTATTAACAAAATAAATAGGGTAATAAAAAATATATACAAATGAGCATAGAGCTGAGAGGAGGGGAAGGAAGAGGGGGAGAAGTGACTTGCTCAGGGTCACACAGCAGATAAATGGAGGAGGTGGGATTAGAACCCAGGTTCCCTAGACTGCCAGGCCCATGCTCTATCCACTAGGCCACGCTGCTCCTCTGCTACCCCGCAACGATGGTGGGGTTGCCATCAGGCCAAATCCATTCCTTTCCAGAATAACCTGTTTGCATTTGGTTTTCACAAAAGTGCAGAGTTCTGGGCCTCTGTTGAACTCACTAGAAGCATTTTCTTAATAATCTGGATTCTTTTAATTGTCCAGCCTATTGAAGTTGCAAAACTGTCAGAGAGGAGCAACTCCCTTAATTAGAGAGAAAACTCCTAAGGGAGGATTTTACAAAGGCAGCTCAAGGCGAAGGTGGGCGATTTAGGATCCAGGTGCTGCTTGCCAAGGGGAAGGAGGGGTGAATAACTGTCCCTTACAGAGAACTTTAGAGAGCAGGGGGAGGGGAAAAGCCAATCAGCCCCATCTGGTCCTTCTCCATGTGATCCTCCTTCATTAGGAAGCTAGCGAGAACGGCAGCATGGGTAGGGCACAGGCCTAGGAGTCAGAAGGACATGGCTTCTAATCCTGGCTCTACCACTTTTTTTTAGTAATATTTAAGAACTTTCTATGTGCCAGGCACTGTACTAAGCTCTGGGGAAGATATATGGTAATCAGGCATGGTCCCTGTCCTACATGGGCTCAAAGTCCTAATCCCCATTAAGATGGGGTAACTGAGGCCCAGAGAAGTGAAGTGATAATACTACTAATTGTGGTATTTATTAAGTGTTTACTATGTGTCAGACACTGTACGAAGAGCTGAGGTGGATAGAAGCAAATCAGGTTGGGCACAGCCCCTGTCCGACACAGTCACAGTCTACATCCCTGTTTAACAGATGAGGGAACTGAGGCCTAGAGAAGTGAAGTGATAATACTAATAATTGTGGTATTTGTTTAGTGTTTACTATGTTTCAGACACTGTACAAAGAGCTGAGGTGGATAGAAGCAAATCAGGTTGGACACAGTCCCTGTCCAACATGGGGCTCACAGTCTTCATCCCTACTTTACAGATGAGGGAACTGAGGCCCAGAGAAGTGAAGTGACTTGCCCAAGGTCACAAAGCCGACAAATGGCAGAGCAGGGATTAGAACCCAGATCCTTGTGACTACCAGGCCCATGGTTTCACCAGCCAGCCATGCTGCTTCTGCTGCAGCCAACTGCAGCCACTTGTCTGACCTTGGCTAAATCCCTTTACTTCTCTGGCCTCAATTACCTCAGGTGTAAAATGGGATGAAGACCATGCGCCCCATGTAGGACAGGGACTGTGCCCAAACTGACTAGCTTGGATCTATGCTTAACACACTGCCTGGCACATAGCACTTAACAATACTAATTTAATAAAAAGATGAAAGACACCATCCTTCAATGGGTTCTAATGCCAGCTGTGCCTCTTGTCGACTGAGTGACATTGGACAAGTCACTTCACTTCTTTGGGTCTCAGTTCCCTCATCTGTAAAATGGAGATGAAAACTGTGAGCCCCATATGGGACAGGAACCATGTCCAATCTGATTAGCTTGTATCTAAACCAGTGCTTAGGATCGGTGCTCGTTAAGAACTTAAGGAATGGCATCATTAGGCACTCTGGAGAAGGACCTCCGTCTCCCCAAAGTCATTCATTCATTCAATCGTATTTATTGAGCACTTACTGCAGAGCACTGTACTAAGCACTTGGAAAGTACAATTCAGCATCAGATAGAGACAATCTCTACCCAACAATGGGCTCACAGTCTAGAAGGGGGAGTCCAGTGGGCTGGAGGAGGAGGATTAGGAGGGAAGCCTGCAGGGTGAGCAGAAGGCTATCTCAGGCCTCCCCTGCAGTTGGCCATTTCCTGAGAGGCGCTGGAGATGAGCTGGAGAAAAATGTGCCCCAACTTGCCCCTGCTTGGCTAATTTTCACCCAGTTTACTCAGCCACCTCCGCTCATTAGAGCTGCTTCAGTGGGGAGGTTCCCAGGGGCAGGGCTAGTAGCCCTTTGGGCCAGAGTTATGGGGGAACCAGAGGCTGGGGTGGTGGGGAATTGCATCTGTTTATTAATTCATTGAATTGAATAACAATAAACAGACACATTCCCTGCCCGCGGCGAGCTGAAAGTCTAGAGGGACCTGAGGCAGAGAGAAGCGAAGTCAGTCGGTCAATTGTATTTATTGAGCACTTACTGTGTGCAGAGCACTGTACTAAGTTTTTGGGAAAGGGCAGTAGAACAATAAACAGATACATTTCCTGCCCCCAGCAAGCTGACAGTCTAGAGGAACTGAGGCACCAAGAAGTAAATAAATACGATTGACTGACTTCACTTCTTGGTGCCTCAGTTCCCCCTAGACTGTCAGCTTGTTGTGGGCAGGGAATGTACCTGTTTACTGTTATATTGTACTTTCCCAAGCACTTAGTACAGTGCTCTGCACACAGTAAGCACTCAGTGAATATGATTGATTGAAAGAATGAATCTGTAAAATAGGGATTCAGATTGTGAGCCCTCTATGGAACATGGATTGTGTCCAATCTGCCCCAGCGCTTAGTACAGCGCCTGGCACATAATAAGCGTTTAACAAGTACCGTAAAAAAGAGGCCGGTGGTCTTCAGTAGATGTGTCTCTCGATGGCAGATCCAAGGAAAGGGCATGGCGTTGTGAATAGAGCACAGGTCTGGTAGCCAGAAGGTCATGGGTTCTAATCCCAGCTCTGCCACTTGTTTGCTGTGAGACCTCGGGTGAGTCATTTAACTTCTTTGCGCCTCAGAAAATGGGGATTGAGATTGTAAATCCCATGTGGGGCAGGGACTGTGTCCAACTTCATTTGCTGGCATCCACCCCAGCTCTTACTACAGCGCCTGGCATATAGTAAACGATGAGAAAGATCACAGTTATCATTGACTCTCCCTGTCAAACTCAATCAAAACAGAGCTGCCACATAATCCATCCATCCATCCATCCATCAAAATAATTTATTGAGCGCTTACTGAGTGCAAAGCACTGTACTAAGCACTAGAGAGAGTACGATGTGACAGAGTTGATAGACATATTCCCTGCCCGCAATGGGTTTACAGTCTAGAGGGGGAGAGATTTATTAATCCATTTGCAAAGCAATGTACTAAGCACTTGGGAGAGTACACTGGAATAATACAACAGACACATTCCCTCCCCACAGTGAGCTTACAGTCTAGAGGGGGAGACAGATATTAATATAAATAAGTAAAATACAGATATGTACAAAAGTTCTGTAGGGCTGGGAGAGGGGGTAAATGAGGGGAGCAAGTCAGGGTGATGCAGTAGGGGGAGGAAGAAAAGGCAAGAGGGCTTAGTCAGGAAAAGCTTCTCAGAGGAGATGTGCCTTCATAAGGCTTTGAAGTGGCAGGGGAGGTGGTATTTGTCTGTCAGATTTGAAGAGGGAGGGCGTCCCAGGCCAGAGGCAGGCCAGGGGCTAGGGTTCAGTGGCGAGATAGACGAGATCTAGGCACAGTGAGGTTAGCACCAGAGGAGCAAACTGTGCGGGCTGGGTTGTAGTAGGAAAGTAGCGAGGTGAGGTAGAAGGGGGCAAGGGGATTGAGTGCTTTAAAGCCTACAATGGGGAGTTTCTGTTTGTAGATTCTTGAGAAGAGGGGAAGCCCGTCCTGAGCGTTTCTGTAGTGATCTGGGCAGCAGAGTGAAGTAAGGACTGGAGTGGGGAGAAACAGAGCAAACAGATCATGATAACTATTTACTGAATGCCTGCTGTGGGCAGAGTTCTGTCCTAGGAGCTTGCTGTGGGTAAGCATGTTTTCTAGGTACGTAGGAACATCATGGTACTTAGCCTCTAGGAGAGGGAGAAACAGACAGGCACAGATTAATATTCAGACATACTGAGAGAGAAAACAGATACAGAGAAGCAGCATGGTGTAGTGGCTAAAGCACGGGCCTGGGAGTCAGAAGGTCATGGGTTCTAATCCCAGCTTCACCTCTTGTCTGCTGTTTGACCTCTGACAAGTCACTTTACTTCTCTGTGCTTCATCTGTAAGCCCCATGTGGGACAGGGACTGTGTCCAACAAAATTTGCTTGGATCCACCCCAGGGCTTAGTACAGTTCCAGGCTCATAGTAAGCACTTAACAAATACCACAGTAATTATTATTACCATCACTGTCCAGGTGCTTAGGACGGTGCCTAGCACGTAATAAGCACTTAACAAATACAATTTAAAAAAAAATACTTTGAGCCCCATGTGAAATGAACTATGTCCAACCTGGTATCTATCCCAATGCTTAGTGCAGTGCCTGGCACATTAAAAGCACTTCTGCTAATCCTGTTGTAATAATAATGTTGGTATTTGTTAAGCGCTTACTATGTGCCGAGCACTGTTGTACTCTCCCAAGCTCTTACTACAGTGTTCTGCAACATAGTAAGCGCTCAATAAATAAGATTCATTGATTGATTAACAAATATCATTACAAAAAAATACTGTGAGCCCTGTGTGGGACATGAACTCCGTCCAACCTGATTAGCTTGTATGTACCCTGTTGCTTAATACAGTGCCTGGCACATAGTAAGCACTTAACTAGACTGTAAAGTCATTATGAGAAGAGTCATTATGAGTCTGCTAATTCTGTTGTATTGTCCTCTCCCAAGTGCTTAGTACAGTGCTCTGCGCATGGTAAAAACTCAATAAATATGATTGATGGATTAATAAATACCATAAAAAGGGGGTTAGAGGAGAGTGTGAGGTGTTGTTAGGAGATTAGCTTGGGAGAAGCAAAGAATCCTATCTGGGGCATAGCCAAGAAGAGAGCAGATACACAACAAGGAGAGAGCCCATGATCGCATGCTTCTGTTTAAGAACCCTTGGAAGGTTTTGGAGGAGGGGAATGGAAGGTTCTAGAAGGCAGTTTAGACAGATAATCCCTGTAGCACCATGGAAAAGCTCTGGACTAGAAGTAAACTCATGGCAAAATGGCTCAGTCTTCACTTGTTGCCTGGGAGTCAGAAGGTCATGGGTTCTAATCCCGGCTCTGCTGCTGGCCAGCCGTGTGACTTTGGGCAAATCAAGCGTGGCTCAGTGGAAAGAGCCTGGGCTTTGGAGTCAGAGCTCATGAGTTCGAATCCCAGCTCTGCCTCCTGTCAGCTGTGTGATTATGGGCAAGTCACTTAACTTCTCTGTGCCTCAGTTACCTCATCTGTAAAATGAGCATGAAGACTGTGAGCCCCACGTGGGACAACCTGATTCCCCTGTGTCTACCCCAGCGCTTAGAACAGTGCTCTGCACGTAGTAAGCACTTAACAAATACCAACATCATCAAATCGCTTCACTTCTCTGGGCCTCGGTTACCTCATCCATAAAATGGGGATTTTAAGACTGTGAGCCCCACGTGGGACAACCTGATTCCCCTGTGTCTACCCCAGCGCTTAGAACAGTGCTCTGCACGTAGTAAGCGCTTAACAAATACCAACATCATCAAATCGCTTCACTTCTCTGGGCCTCGGTTACCTCATCCATAAAATGGGGATTTTAAGACTGTGAGCCCCACGTGGGACAACCTGATGACCTTGTTTCTCCCCCGGCGCTTAGAACAGTGCTTGGCACATAGTAAGCACTTAACAAATACCAACATTATTACTATTATTAATCCCAGCTCTGCCGCTCGTCTGCTGTGTGATCTAGGGCAAGTCTCTTCAATTCTCTGGGCCTCAGTTCCCTCCTCTATAAAATGGGGATTGAGACTATGTGCCCCCTGTGGGACAGGGACTGTGTCCAACCTGATTTGCTTGTATCTCCCCCAGCACTTACTACAGTGCCTGGCACATAGAAAGTGCTTAACATATACCACAATTATCATTATTATTATTATTATTCTTAACCCAGGGCAAAGTGGAAGAGGCTCAAGCTTCCACCCGTTCCTTGAGTGTTTCTCTCTCTCTCTCACACACACACACACACACATAAACACACACACATAAACACACACACACACACACAAATACAGACACAATGCAAACCACCTCCCCAGTCTTTGATTGGATTGTCGAAGGTCTAGCTCAAGTCACAACTTGTGGCTGCCGAAACATCTGAAAGTCATCTCCTTTGGGGTCGGAGGTCATTCCTCTCCCCTCCCTACCCCGGCTCTCCCAAACCTCCTCCCCCACAAGCCGGGGCTCTGACCCGATCTTGGACTTGGAAACTGGAAACGGAGGAGGTGTGAGGTAGAAGCAGGATGGAGGAGTGGATAGAGCAGGGGCCTGGGAGTCAGAAGGTCATGGGTTCTAATCCCGGCTCCGCCGCTCCTCTGCTGGGTGACCTTGGGCAAGTCATTTCACTTCTCTGGGCCTCGATTACTTCATCTCCCAAAAAATGGGAATAAGGGTGCGAGCCCAATGTGGCACAGGGACTGGGTTCAACCTGATTAACTTGTATGCCAATGCTTAGAATGGTGTTTGGCTCATAGTAAGGGCTTAACAAGTACCATCATTATTATTAAGTGATGTCTGTCCATCAGGGTGGCTGAGGAGGGGTCTGGAGTTCCATTTAAGACCGGTCCCAGCGAAGAGAAAAAACCAACCACCAATCCTACTCACCCTAAATCATGAAGGGCGAGAAGCAATGTTGTCTGGTGGAAAGAGCATGGGCCTGGGAGACAGAAGATCTGGGTTCTAATTCTGGCTCTACCAATTTTTTTATGGTATTTGTTAAGCACTTTCACTGTACCAGGTACTGAACTAAGCGCTGGGGTAGATCCAAGATAATCAGATTGGACACAGTCCATGTCCCACGTGGGGCTCACTGTCTTTCCAGCGCTTAGAACAGTGCTAGTGCTTGAAACACAGAAAGAGTTTAACAAATACCGTCATTATGTAATCCCCAATTTATAGATGAGGAAAGTGAGACCCAGAGAAATGAAGTAATTTGCCCAAGGTCACACAGCAGACAAGTACCAGAGCCGTGTTTAGAACCCGGGTCCTTCTGACTCCCAGGCCCATGCTCTGTAACCTTAGGCAAGTGACAACTTCTCTGTGCCTCCATTCCCTCATCTGTAAAATGGGGATTAAATCCTGCTCCCTGTACTTTAGACAAGGACTGTGTCCAACCTAATAAACTGTATCTACCCCAGCGCTTAGAACAGCGCTTGACACCTAGGAAGCACTTAACAAATCGTGGAAAGAGCAAGGGCCTGGGAGTCAGAAAGACTGGGTTCTAATCCCAACTTCGCCACCTGTCTGCTGTGTGACCTCAGGCAAGTCACTTTCCTTCGCTGTGCCTCAGTTACCTCATCTGTAAAGTGGGGATTAAGACTGTGAGCTCCATGTAGGACCTGGACTGTGTCCAACCTAATTAGCGTATATCTACCCCAGCGCTTTGTTCAGTGCCTTGCACATAGTTAGCACTTAAATAGCATTTTTAAGGAATACCATTAAAAAAGAGGGTGAATGTGGCTGCAGGCAGGTGGTCTGGCTGAGGCTTCTGTGACACGAGACTTTCTGACTCAAGAATTCCGGAGATTACATTCCAACATTAGCGATACCCTTGAAAATGTTAGGAGAGGCCAGGAGGAAGGATCTGGATGGACAATGTATTGTCGAGCAGCCCTTTTTACCTTTTATCTGGGAGAATTCAAAAGCCCAAACAGCAGTTAGTTGTTGCAAAAAGGCTTAATCTACCTGAGGAGGATGAAATCTTGGAGAGTTTCTTTAGAAATCATCGACTACCTTAAAGCCGATCACAAGCACGCATTCATTATTCAGCATTCGGCTTTCAAATCCCGCCACCCCTCCAGCATGAAACCTTGAATTTGATGTGAACCAGAAGCGGCCTCTGGTATCCCAAGAGGAGAGGAGCACACCACCTAACCAGAAAGCTCCTTGAATTTTTCTCCCCTGAATGTAAGAAAGTGTTTGTTTAGGAGGATTTTTTTTCTTTTCTTTAAAGAAAAAGCTTGAAAAAAAGTCAGACTCATAGCGAGGCTGGGATTTCATATCAATGGGCTGGCTCCTCTGTATTTCGACTTTTCCAAGGAGGGCTTCAGAATCCTCTTAAGAAGGTCCTTGCCTTTAGCAGGATGCATAATCTCTTTCTCTCTCATTATTACACACCAGCATGAGCATAGAGACATTGCTAATTGCCTCCACGTTAGCTTGACTTGAATTCCAGAGGTGGTGTGGCATAAAAATTAATGAACAAGATGGAGACTGCACAAGGACTGTTTGAGGAAGGACTGGTCAGTGCTGTTTTAGTTTGACACACCGTAGTTGGACATTGACCATCAAAGGAAATTTCCTGAATAGCCACATTGCTAGCACTGGAAATCAGTTTGTCCTCCTGTGGGGATAATTCTATGGCAAGTTTTTCTTGACACCCTTTCTGGAATGATTTTTTTACAACACACAGCAAGTAAACTCGAGAGATATTCATTTGCTTTCTGAACTCTGAGTTTTGATAGTATTTTGATAGTAGCAATAGTGTTCATTAAGTATTTACTGTGTGTAGGACGCTGAACTAAGCGCCGGAACAGAATATACAGGTACCTCAGAGGGCCAAAGGGAAACTGATGTTGATGTCATATGTCTCGAGGAATCTTATTGTGTTTGGGAGCAAATTGATATTTATTTACCTTATCTGAAAAACGGGGATTTTCCCTCCTACTTAGATTTTGAGCCCTGTTTGGAACAGGGATTGTGGCTGATTGGATTATCTGATACCTTCCCTGTGCTTAGATATAGCATAAGCACTAAACAAATACTATTATTATTATTTGTCTGTTACATTGTTATATTGCACTGTCCCAAGCAGTAAGAGCTCGGTAAATACAATTGACTGACTGACTATTACTATTATTGTTGTGTGAACAGTGAAGCCGTGAAGTGTGAACAGGGAAGCAGCATGGCCTAGTGGATAAAGTATGGGCCTGGGAGCCAGAAGGACCTGGGTTCTAATAGCTACTCCTCCACTTGTCTGCTGGGTGACCTTGGACAAGTCACTTTACTTCCCTGGACCTCAGTTACCACATCTGTAAAATGGAGATTAAGACTGTGACCCTCCTGTGGAACAGGGACTGTGTCCAACCTGATTAGCTTGTATCTACCCCAGCATTTAGAACAGCACCTGGAACACCCTCCCTCCTCATATCGGAGAGAAAATGACTCTCCCCTCCTTCAGAGCCTACTAAAGGCACCTCTCCACCAAGAGGCCATCCCTGACTAAGCCCTCCTTTCCTCTTCTCCCGCTTCCTTCTGCATCTCCCTGACTTGCCCCCTTTATTCAATCCACCTCCCAGCCCCACAGCACTTATTTCTATATCTGTAATTTATTTGTTTCTATTAATGTCTGTGTCCCGTTCTAGACTGTAAGCTCGCTGTGAGCAGGGAGTGTGTTATAACACACTCTCTCAAGCACTTAGTACAATGTGTTGCACACAGTAAGTGCTCAATAAATATGATTGAATGAATGAATGGCATATAGTAAGCACTTAACAAATATCATCATTAGTGGGGGGGGGCGTGTTTTATTCTTTTCAAGGAGAAAGTTTGTTCAAGATGAATTATAGAGTTTGGGAGTCCCGCTGATACCCGCTAGATTGTAAACTTCTTGAGGCTGGTGAATGGACTCTTCCTAGTGCTCATTACAGTGCTCGACCCACAATAAATGCTCAATAAATACCACTGATTGAATGACTGATCCAATCCACATAACCTCATCCACCATCGCTACTGACAGAAGACAGTCACGTGAGGTGGATGGAAGAAATCAATCAAGCGATTGAATTTACTGAGTGCTTACTGTGTGCAGAACACTGCACTAAGCTCTTGGGAGACACACTCCCTCCCCACAACAAGTTTACAGTCTAGGGGAAGAAAGACCTCTTCCCTGACTCCCCAGCCCATTGCCCTTGCTAACCATTTTTTTTATGGTATCTGTTAAGATGAGACACTGTGCTGGGGTAGATACAAGGTAATCAAGTTGAACCCAGTCCCTGTCCTACATGGGGCTCACAGTCTTAATCCCCATTGTAAAGATAGGGTAACTGAGACACAGAGAAATAAAGTGACTTGCCCAAGATCACACAGCAAACAAGTGACATTGATCAATAGCACAAAGTTCTTAGACACATTTCCTGCCCACAATGAGCTTACAGTCTAGAGAGGGAGACAGACATTAATCTAAATAAAGTCATGAATACATTTCCCTTTATTTATATTAGTGCCTATCTCCATTCATTCATTCAATCGTATTTATTGAGCATTGACTGTGTGCAGAGCACTGTATTAAGCGCTTGGAAAGTACGGTATGGCAATAAAGAGAGACAATCCCTTACCACAACAAGCTCACAGTCTAGAGGGGCAGAGACAGATATCAGTATAAGTAAACAAGCCTTAGTATAAACAAATGAAGCTACAGATATATACATACCTGCTGTGGGTCAGGAAGAGAGGGGGCGAGCAAAAGGAGAGAGTCAGGGTGACGCAGAAGGGGGTGGAAGATGAGGAAAAGTGGGGCTTAGTCTGGGAAGGCCTCTTGGAATAAATGTACCTTCAGTAGGGCTTTGAAGCAGGGGAGAGTGATTGTCAGGGGGATTTGATGAGGGAGGGCATGCCAGGCCAGACGTAGGACGCAGGCCAGGGATCGGTGGCGAGTCAGGCGAGGTCGAGGCACATTGAGAAGGGTAGCAACACCAGAGAAGCTGAATGTGCGGCTGGGTTGTAGAAGGAGAGAAGGGAGGTGAGGTAAGAGGGGACAAGGGAATGGAGAGTTTTAAAGCCAAAAGTGATGAATTTTTGTTTGATATGGAGGTGGATAGGCAAACACTGGGGATTTTTGAGGAGGGGGGTGACATGCCCTGAACGTTTCTGTTGAAAGATAATCCGGGCAGCAGAGTGAAGTATGGACTGGAGTGGGGAGAGGCAGGAGGTTGGGAAGTCAGAAAGGAGGCTGATGCAGTCATCCAGTTGGGATAGGATGAGTGATTGTACTAACGTGATAGTGGTTTGAATGGAGAGGAAAGGGTGGATCTTGGCGATGCTGTGAAGGTGAGACCGACAGGATTTGGTGGCAGATTGGATATGTGGGGTGAATGAGAGAGGAGTCAAGGATGAGACCAAGGTTGCGGGTTTGTGAGACGGGAAGGATGGCGGTACTGTCTACAGTGATGGGAAAGTTCAGGAGAGGACAGGGTTTGGGAGGGAATATAAGCTTGTTGTAGGCAGGGAATGTGTCTATTTTATTTTTCTATTGGATTCTCCCAAGTGCTTAGTTCAGTGCTCTGCACACAGTAAGTACTTAATGAATACAACTGACTGACAGGCTGATGATAAGGGCTGGCAAATGGCAGTGTGAGATGTGGAATCTGAATCTCTTGGAATCTACCTCTTTAGTAGAGAGGTACTCCAGGAGAGATGATTGGATTTTGTGAACTGATCAGGCATTTTAGAACACCCCTCATCCACGGAAACAGAAGTGCAGCTTACCTTAGGGAACCAGCCCTGCCTAGTGGCTAGAGCCCAGGCCTGGTAGTCAGAAGGATCTGGCTTCTAATCCCGGCTCTGCCACTTGTCTGCTAAGTGACCTGGGCAAGTCACTTCACTTCTCTGGGCCTCAGTTCCCGCTTCTGTAAAATGGGGATTAAGACTGTGAGACCCATCTGGGTCAGGGACTGTGTCCAACCTGATTATCTTATATCTATCCCAGGGCTTAGAAAGTGCTTGGCACATAGTAAGTGCTCAACAAATACCATCATTATTAGTACTCTTATTATTATCCATAATTACTTGAGGTGTCACATTTGCAATGCCTCACAGACCTCTCGGCTTAGTGGCAAGAGCACGGGAGTCAGAGGGCGTAGGTTCTAATCCTGGCTCCACCACTTGTCAGCTGTGTGACCTAGGGCAACTATCTCATTTCTCTGGGCCTCAGTTACCTCATTTTTAAAACGGGGATTAAGACTGTGAACCCCATGGGACAAGGACTGCTCCTGACATGATTAGCGTGTACCTATCCCAGTGCTTAGAACAGTGCTTGGCACATAGTAAGCACTTTACAAATCCCGTCATCATTATTTTTAGCCTTAATTACTTGAGATGTCACAACTGCAGTGCCTCAGAGATCCGTAATGGACATCTGAGGCGTTCAGGACCCTGCTTCGGCTCAAGTCAGCTAAATTTGCCTTGAAATGGGAGGTGAATTGGTCCAGGGCTGCGTGGGAATGATCTGTTTTCACCATAATAATCACACTTCACCCTTCTTCAAACCCTTTCATCCTCGGATCTCAAAGCACTTTACAAGTGCTCATTAACCCTCCACACCCTCTGGAAGCTGGATGAGTATTTCCCATCCCCATTTTACAGATGGGGCAACTGAGACTCAGAGAGGTGAAGGGACTTGTCCATGGGCCACGTAATAATAGTAATAATAATAATAAAAATTGTGATATTTATTAAGCGCTTACTGTGTGCAAAGCACTGTACTAAGCGCTTGGGCGAGTACACTGCAACAATAAATACACACATTCCCTCCCCACAACGAGCTTACAGTCTGTGGCTTTGTGGATAGAGCCTGGGCCTGGGAGTCAGAAGGTCCATTGGTCTGCTGTGTGACCTTGGGTAAGTCACTGAACTTCTCTATGCCTCCACTACCTCATCTGTGAGATGGGGATTAAGACTGTGAGCCCCATGCAGACAAGGATTGTGTCCAACCTGATTAGCTTGTATCTACCCCGGCACTTAGGATAGTGCCTGGCACATAGTAAGCACTTAACAAATCCCCTAATTATTATTAGATGGGGAGACAGACATTCACAGAAAGAAAAAAATTACAGATATGTACATAAATTCGCTCATTCATTCATTCAGTCGTATCTGTTGAGCGCTTACTGTGTGCAGAGCATTTTCCTAGTTGCTGTGCGTGTTTGTGTGTCGATGCTGATGGGAGACTCCAGAGTCTTTTGAAGCGAGGAATGAACTTTCAGCCCTGCCTTCTGTGACAGATTCCAGAGCAGGGCTACCTTGAAGTGAGTTGGGCCATCCTGACCCCTCCTAACCTGTACCAGCCAGGAGGCTAGCACTAATGTCAGCTCTGTTTACTTGGACAAGACTGATAGCAACCAGGTGGATTCCCCAACCCCCTCCTGCTCCTCGCCTTTCTCCTCCCCTCTCTCCTCCCCCTGGATGCTTTGATTTCTCACTCTGAATCCATGGATGACATTTGCAGTGGGGAAACTAAGTGGCTCAGTAATAATAATAATACTAATAATGGTATTTATTAAGCGCTTACTATGTGCTAGGCACTGTACTAAGCACTGGATTGGATACAGTCCTTCAAGGAGCCCACAGTCTCAATCCTCATTTACAGATGAGGTAACTGAGGCACAGAGAAGTTAAGTGACTTGCCCAAGGCCACAGAGCAGACACGTGTGCTTAGAACCCATGACCTTTTGACTCCCAGGTCCTTGCTCTATCCATTACACTATGCTGCTTCTCAACCCAGTGGAAGTGGCCCAGAAAAGTAGCGTGGCCTAGTGGATAGAACACAGGCCTTGAGGTCAGAAGGACCTGGGTTCTAATCCCAGCTCCACCACTTGTCTGATGTGTGACCTCTGCTCTGCTGTTATATTGTACTCACTCAAGTGCTTTTTATAGTTCTCTGCACACAGTAAGTGCTCAATAAATACCACTGACTGATTTCACTTCTCGATGCCTCAGTTACCTCACCTGGAAAATGGGGATTAAGAGTGTAAACCCCAGATGGGACATGGACTGTGTCCATCCTGGTGACCTTGTATTTACCCCAGTGCTAAGAACAGAGAAAACATTTAATGAATATCTTAAAAATGTTACCCTTTCTAAGCTTGTAGTGGGTAGGAAATGAGTCTGTTATATTGTACTCTCCCAAGCGCTTAGTACAGTGCTCTGCCCGCAGTAAGTGCTCAATAAATACAACTGACTGACTGACTGACTGATTTCACAGGTCACTTTCTCCCCTGAGGAGATGCGAAGCAACCTCTGCCTGCTAGTCTTCCTTCTTTTTCCTTTTTTTTAAAAAATATTTTTCAAGCGCTTACTATGTGCTAGGTCCTGTACTAAATGCTGGGGTAGATATGAGCTAATCAGGTTGGATACAGTCCATGTCCCACATGGGGCTCACAGTTGTAATCCCCATTTTACAGATGAAGGGACTGAGGCCCAGAGAAATTAAATGACTTGGCCAAGGTCACATAGCCGGCACATGGCGGAGTCAGAATTAGAACCCAGGTCCTTCTGACTCCCAGGCCCAGACTATCCACTGGGCCAAGCTGCTTCCTCCTACAGCTTTTGGGGACTGTACCTTTCTACACTTTTCATCGCATTTTTACTTCCAGGTCTGAGCCAAGATGATCCAAGGCTACTTGGTGATCTTCTCTGAGGAGTTTCAGATCCCCTGGGGGCAGGAATCGGTGGAGGGGGCATTAAGCCTGAGGCCAGGACTATGAACACTCCTGATTCATTCACTCATTCATTCAATAGTAATTACTGAGCGCTTTCTGTGTGCAGAGCACTGTACTAAGCACTTGGAATGTACAATTTGGCAGCAGACAATCCCTGCCCAATAACAGGCTCACAGTCTAAATGGGGAGTCAGCAATGCAAAACAGAACAAAACAAAACAAGTAGTCTGGCATCAATATGATCAAGATAAATAGAATCATAGATATATACACATCATTAACAAAATAAATAGAGTAATAAATAATATATACAAATATGCACAGTGCTGAGGGGAAGGAAAGGGGGAAGAGTAGAAGGCGGGAGAAGGGAGGATGGGGAGGGGAGGAGGAGCAGAGGGAAAGGGAGGGCTCAGTCTGGAGAGGCCTCCTGGAGGAGGTGAGCTCTCAGCAGGGCTTTGAAGAAGGGAAGAGAGTTAGTTTGGCAGATGCGAGGAGGGAGGGCATTCCAGGAGGACTTGGGCCAGGGGTTGACAGCGGAACAGGCACGAACGGGGGACCGTGAGGGGGTGAGTGGCAGAGAAGCGGAGTGTATGGGGTGGGCAGTAGAAAGAGAGTGGGGAGGGGAGGTAGGAAGGGGCAAGGTGATGGAGAGCTTTGAAGCCAAGAACGACGAAAGTTGATAGGCAACCACTGGAGGTTTTCGAGGAGGGGAGTGACATGCCCAGAGCGTTTCTGTAGGAAGATGATCCGAGCAGCGGAATGAAGAATAGACTGGAGAGGGGAGAGACAGGAGGAAGGGAGATCAGAGAGGAGGCTAACACAATAATCCAATCAGGATATTATGAGAGCTTGTACCAGCAAGGTAGCAGTTTGGATGGAGAGGAAAGGGTGAATCTTGGTGATACTGTGAAGGTGAGACCGGCAGTTGTTGGTGACGAATTGGATGTGGCATCTGGAGAATTCATTTTGGGGCTGACAAAAAGTGACACAGAAATGAATTCACAGGCAACTGGCACTTAGAGTGGAATTGGACACTGTTCATTCAGTTGTATTTATTAAGCTCTTACTGAGGGCAGAGCATTGTACTAAGCACTTGGGAGAGTACTTTACAACAATAAAACAGACACATTCCGTGCCCACAATGAACTTACCTTCTAGAGAGGGCAGGCAGACATCAATACCAGTAAATAAATTATAGATATGGACATTAGTGCAGTGGGGCTGAGAGAGGGGAAGAACAAAGGGAGCAAGTTGGGACGACGCAGAAGGGAGTCGGAGAAGAGGAAAAGAGGGGTTTAGTCTGAGAAGGCCTCTTGGAGGAGATGGGCCCTCAATATTTTCCCATACATTCCCTAGGGTTGTAGTTATAGTAGTAATAGTAATAATATTTATTTTGCATCTACTGAGTACAAGGCACTGTACTAAGCTTCTGGGAAACCCAATCAATCATTTTTAGAGCACTTTTACTAAGTGCTTGGGAGAGCACAATATTCATTCAATCATATTTATTGAGCACTTACTGTGTGCAGAGTACTCTACTAAGTGCTTGGAAAGTCCAATTCAGCAACAAAGAGAGACAATCCCTGCCCACAATGGACTCCCAGTCTAGGAGAGGGGACACAGACATCAAAACAAGTAAACAGGCATCAATAGCATAAGTATAAATAGAATTAGAGATATGCACATCAGAACAAGTAAAACTGGTATTAATATAAATAAATAGAATTATAGATATGTACATATATACACAAGTGCTGTGGCATGAGGGGTAGAGCAAAGAGAGCAAGTCAGGGAGAGGTGGAGGGGAGCTGAGGAAAAGGGGGGGCTTAGTCTGGGAAGGCCTCCTGGAGGAGGTGAGCCTTCAGTAGGGCTTTGGAGGGGAGAAGTGTAATAAAACACAATTAAACAGAGTTGATAGACATGTTCCCTGCCCACAGTTATGATCAGTCAGTGAAGTGAGGGCTTATGGTGGGAGGGGACAACTCAACAATACAACAAACACATTCCCTGCCTAAAACGAGTTTACAGTCTAGAAGGAGAAGTGATTGTGTTTCTGAATCTCCCAGGTGCTTAGTACAGTGTCCTGTACAAAGCAAGTTCTCAATCAGCACTAGAGATTGATTGTTCGTTGTGAGCACTCATGGTGCAAGGGGAAGGGAGGAATTGGGTGGTGGAGGGGGAGGAGGAGATGAGGTGGGAGAGGAGGACTGGAATGGCCTGACAGGAAAGGGGGGATTGAAGGGTCGTGGTGGGATGGGTGAGGTAAATGACAGCGATAACAACATAATCTGGTGATACCCAGAGGAGATGGTGGAATTGCCCAGGAGATGGTTGAATTGTCCTTGGGTCTTAGAGAGTAAAGAGTCCAGTATTTAGGGAAGTCCTGAGGAGAAGGTTGAATTGTCCTTGGGGCCTGGGGAGTGAAGAGGCCAGAGTTTAGGGGAACCCTGAGGTAAAAAATGAATTGTCCTTGGGGCCTGAGGAGTCAAGAGGCCAGAGAACAGAAGTAAACAGCTTGGGTTGGGCAGTAAAGGTGTGAAGGAGGGCAATTTTTGAAGTGCATATGAACCTGGGCCTTTACGGGAGGGTGTTAGGCAGCCATACCTGATCTGACTACTGGGAAAGAGGGAAGATGAAGAAAGTGGCCGGTTAAGTCCTACCATGCAGATAGCTCCCAAATCCACCTCCTTATCCCAAACCCCTAAGAGAAGCAGTGTGTCTCAGTGGAAAGAGCACGGGTTTAGGAGTCAAAGGTCGTGAGTTCTAATCCTGGCTCCACCACCTGTCTGCTTTGTGACTTTGGGTAATTCACTTCACTTCTCGGTGCCTCAGTTACCTCATCTGTAAAATGGGGATTAAGACTGTGAGCCTCGCGTGGGACAACCTGATTACCCTGTATCTACCCCAACGCTTAGGACAGTGCCCTGAACATAGTAAGTGCTTAACAAATACCAACATTATTATTATTAGGGAAGCAGCGTGGCTCAGTGGAAAGAGCCAGGGCTTGGGAGTCACAGGTCGTGGGTTTGAATTCCGGCTCTGCCACTTGTCAGCTGTGTGACTGTGGGCAAGTCACTTAACTTCTCAGTGCCTCAGTTACCTCATCTGTAAAATGGGGATTAAGACTGCGAGCCTCACGTGGCACAACCTGATTACCCTGTATCTACCCCAGAGCTTAGAACAGTGCCCTGCACATATTAAGTGCTTAATAAATACCAACATTATTATTATGAATAACCATTTTGCATTTCCTTGACTTCAGGGCTTCTCCTCTTGGATGGGTCCCCAACACCTTAAAATCTGGGTGCCCTCAAGCTACATATTACCCCATCCCTGTGTGATGCCCCTAGGCAAGTCATTAGAGAGTTTGAGTCCTTGATCCCCACAACTCACTGATTCCAGTCTTGTCACTACTTGTGGCCAGAGGGTGGGTGGGCTAAAGGGAGAAGCCGGTGGTACCTGTGGGCTGCGTGGAGAATTGGTTACTGCCAGCATGGCCTAGTGGATAGAGCATGGGTTTAGGAGACAGAAGGACCCTGGTTCTAATCCCGCCTCCTCCACTTGTTGCTGTGTGACCTTGGGCCAGTCACTTCACTTCTCTGGGCCTCGGTTCCCTCATCTGGAAAATGGGGATTAAGGCTGTGACTCCCATGTGGGACATGGACAGGATTTAGGTTGGATCTAACCCAGGGTTTAGTACAGTGCCAGGCACAAAAAATACTATAAAACAAAATGAAACCAACCCCTGTTGCTGATCACTCTCGCCACCTGATGTCCTGCCCTTCCCCAAATCTTCATGCCCCCCGAAATGAGTGGACTGGGGATGCTGGAGAAGAGAGAGATGAGATCCTCCTCCTCCCCTTCTTGCCTTTCCAATCAATCAATCAATTGTGCTTATTGAATGCTTACTGTGTGCTGAGTACAATATCAAGAGCTTGGGAATCAATCAATTGTATTTACTGAGCACTTACTTTGTGTAGATCACTGTACTGAGCACTTGGAAGAGTGCACTACAACAGAGCTGGTAGATTCCGTGCCCACAAGGAGTTTACCGTCTCATGGGGAGACGGATATTAAACTACATTACAGCCATGTAATGTACCTAAGTGCTGAGGGACTGAGTGTGGGGTAAAAAAGGGCACAAATCCAACTGTGAGCTGCTTTCTTGTGCCCTTCTGAGACCATCAACTCCTCAAGGACACGGAAAGGAGCGGTAGAAAATCCCTATGGCACTGCCCTGTAAGGGAGCAGTGTCCTTCATTTATTAATTCTTTCAGTCATATTTATTGAGCACTTGTGTGCAAAGCACTGTTTTAAAAGCTTGGGAGAGGACAATAGAACAACAAACAGATGCATTCCTACTCATTACGAGCTCACAGTCTAGAGGGGGAGACAAATATTAATAGAAATAGATAAATTACAGATATATTCAGATATATGAATGCTGTGGAGATTGTGGGGGAGGATGAATGCAGGAGCAAGTAAGAGTGGCCCAGAGGGGGTGAGAGAAGAGGAAAGGAGGGCTTAGTCAGGGAAGACTTCTTGGAGGAGGTGTGCCTGCAGTACGGCTTCAAAGTAGGAGAGAGTCATTGTCTGTCTCATATGAAGAGGGAGGGCGTTCCAAGCCAGAGGCAGGATGTGGGCGAGAGGTTGGCAGTGAGATAGATAAGATGGAGGAGTTGCAGGGAGAAGATGGAGGTATGGCAGGAGTCCAATGCCCGAAGCAAAGCCCCAGTGCTCTGATCCCCATTTAACATCAGCGGACCTTGAGGGTCTGTTCTGTTTCGTCTCCATCCAGAGAAATGAAGTTGGTGGTCCAGGGCAGGATCAATCAATCAGTAAATCGATTGTAATTATTCAGTGCTTCCTGTGTGCAGAGCTCACAGCCCACACACTTCTCTCCTCTAACCTTCTCGCTGGGCCTCGATCTCATCTATCTCACTGCCGACCTCTCGCCCACATCTTGCCTCTGGCCTGGAATGCCCTCCCTCCTCATATTCATTCATTCATTCATTCAATCATATTTATTGAGAGCTTACTGTGTTCAGAGCACTGTCCTAAGCCCTTGGGTGAGTACTTTACAACACTAAACAGACACATTCGCTATCCACAACAAGATCACAGTCTAGAGGGTGTGAGACAGACAGCAATACAAATAAATAAATTAAAGATACAGACATAAGTGCTGTGGGGCTGGAAGTGGGGAAGACCCAAGGGAGCAAGTCGGGGCGAAGCAGAAGGGAGTGTGAGAAGAGGGAAGGAGGGGTCTTAGTCTGGGGTGGCTTCTTGGTGGAGATGGGCCTTCAGTAAGGCTTTGAAGAGGGGGAGAGTCATTGTAGGATTTGAGGAGACAGAACATGGGCCAGGGGTTGGCAGGGAGATAGGTGAAATGGAGGCACAGTGAGAAGGTCAGCATTAGAGGAGCAAAGTAAATGGACTGGGTTGTAGAAGGAGAGACAATTGCTCTCCCCCATCTTCCTGTTCAAAGCCTTTTTGAAGGCCCAGCTCCTCCAAGGGGCCTTCCCTAACTAAGCCCTCCTTTTCTCTTCTCTAACTCCTTTCTGCATCGCCCTGACTTGCTCCCTTTAGTCATCCCCCTTCCCAGCCCCACAGCACTTATATCCACTTTTGTATTTTATTCATTTATATTCATGTCTGTCTCCCCCTCCAGCCTGTAAGCTTGCTGTGGGCAGGGAATGTTTCTGGTACATTGTTCCAGTGTACTCTCCCAAGTGCTTAGTACAGTGCTCTGCACACAATAAATGTTCAATAAATATGAGTGACTGACTGCCTGACAGCTTGGCCTGAGCCCCACCCCTCCAAACACACACACACACACACACACACACACACACCCCACCCCGCACCATAAAACAGAGGTCTCTGCTCCCTGAAACATATTTTTACTCCTGTGGCTTCCTGCTCCTTCCCCCCTCTAGACTGTAAGCAATTTGTGGGCAGGGAATGTGTCTGTTTTATTGTTCTATTATCCTCTCCCAAGCGCTTAGTACAGTGCTCTGCACACAGTAAGTGCTCAATAAATCTGACTTCAAGGTGTGCATCTGAGCACATCTGCAGGGTTTGGAATGCTCACTTCCCCACCCGCTGCATTTGGCAGGCCTAGATCTAGTCAGGCACCTCTCCCCCTCCTTCGCACTTCTACCAGGCCCTGCTAGGCCGGCAGGGGGGTTTTTTTAGGTTTGTTTTTTTTTTTTAAAGTGGTATTTCTTCATTCATTCAATCGTGTTAATGAGCCCTTAATGTGTGCAGAGCACTGTACTAAGTGCTTGGGACAGTATAATAGAAGCACTTACTATGTATCAGGCACTGTTCTGAGCACTGAGGTAGATACAAGCTATTCAGTCTTTCACTCATATTTATTCATTCATTAAATCAATCCTATTTATTGAGTGCTTTCTGTGTGCAAAGCTGTACTAAGCGCTTGGGACAATATAATATAAGCACTTACTATGTGTCAGGCACTGTTCTGAGCACTGAGGAAGATACAAGCTAATTCAGTAATTCATTTGTATTTATTAAGTGCTTACTGTGAGCAGAGCTCACAACGAGCTAGTCAGGTTGGACACAGTCCCTGTTCCACATGGGGCTCACAGTCTTCATCTCCATTTTACAGCTGAGGTAACTGAGGCCCAGAGAAGTGAAGTGACTTATTTTTCTACAGAAACACTCTGGGCAAGTCACTTCCCTCCTCAAAAACCTCCAGTGGTTGCCTATCAACCTTTGCATGAAACAAAAACTCCTCTTGGCTTCAAAGCTCTCTATCACCTGGCTCCCTCCTACCTCGCCTCCCTTCTCTCCTACAGCCCACCCCATACACTCTGCTCCCATGTCACTAATCTCCTCTCGGTGCCTCATTTTCGCCTGTCCCACCATCCTACCACTGACCTGCAATGCCCTCCCTCCTCACATCCACCAAATTAACTCTCCTCCCCTCTTCAAAGCCCTACTGAGAGTTCACCTCCTCCAGGAGGCCTTCCCAGACTGAGTCCTCCCCTTCCCCTCTGCCCCTCCCCTCCAATCCCCCTATGCCCTCCCTCTGCTCTTCCCCATTCCGGTCCCCACAGCACTTGGGCATACTTGTATATGTTATTACTCTATTTGTTTTATTAATAATATGTATATATCTATGATTCTATTTATCTTGATGGTATTAATGCCTGACTACTTGTTTTGTCATCTGTCTCCCCCATTTAGACTGTGAGCCTGTTGTTGGACAGGGATTGTCTCTGTTGCCGAATCTTATATTCCAAGCACTTAGTACAGTGCTCTGCACACAGTAAGCGCTCAATAAATACTATTGAATGAATGAATGAACAGCTGACAAATGGCAGAGCCGGGATCAGAACCCAGCTCCTTCTGACTCCTGGGCCCATTTACTAGCCACTAGGCCACAGTCCAACAGTATCCCAGATCCTCCTACATGGCCCAGTGCTCCGGATCTTAGGCCCTTTGGAGGAAGGAGGTGCAAGCAGAAGCCTAGTGGCCACACCCGGGCCTGGGAATCACAAGGATCTGGGTTCCATTCCTGACTCCTCCACTTGTTTGCTGTGTGACCTTGAGCAAGTCACTTAACTTCTCTGTGACCCAGTTCCCTCATCTGTAAACAGGGATTAAGATTGTGAGCTCCATGTTGAACAGAGACTGTATCCAACCCAGTTAGCTTGTATCTACACCAGCGCTTAGAACAGTGCTTGACACATAGTAAGTGCTTAACAAATACAATCATTATTATGAAGTGAAGCATTTCCGCCTCGGGCGTGGAACTCCCAGGAAGAACTCTTTCCTTATCGGTTTTGGCATCAGCCATCTAAATGTCCCCCCTCCCCCAACCCTCTGGCCTTAGGGTTCATCTCTGCCACCCAAAGAGAGACTTGCTCCTTGGAAGAGCAGGGCAAGAGTTCTTGTTAGTTTGTTCGTTTGTTTTGTTTTTTTAAAAAAAGTTTTTGTTAAGGACTTACTCTGTGCCAAGCACTATCCCTCTGCCCTTAGGCTTCATCTCTGTTACCCAGAGAGAGACTTGCTCCTTGGAAGAGCAGGGCAAGAGTTTTTGTTAGTTTTGTTTTAAAAAAAAAAAAATTGGCTTTCGTTAAGCCCTTACTTTGTGTCAGGCACAGTCCCTCTGGTCTCGGCATTCAAAATAATAAAGTCTGTGAGCCCCAGAAGCAGCGTGGGTCACTGGAAAGAGCACGGGCTTTGGAGTCAGAGGTCATGGGTTAGAACCCCAGCTCTGCCACTTGCCAGCTGTGTGACTTTGGGCAAGTCACTTAACTTCTCGGTGCCTCAGTTCCCTCATCTGTAAAATGGGGATTAAGACTGTGAGCCCCACCTGGGACAACCTGATTCCCCTGTGTCTACCCCAGCGCTTAGAACAGTGCTTGGCACATAGTAAGCGCTTAACAAATACCAACATTATTATTATTATTATTAACATGGTCTGTGTCCATCCCTATTGGTTTGTATCCCCTCCGCCCCCCCCAGTGCTTAGCTCAGTGGAAAGAGCACGGGGTTGGGAGTCAGAGGTCATGGGTTCGTATCCCGGCTCCCCCACTTGTCATCTGTGTGACTGTGGGCAAGTCACTTAACTTCTCTGTGCCTCAGTTCCCTCATCTGTAAAATGGGGATTAAGACTGTGAGCCTCACAAGGGCCAATCTGCCCAGTGCTTAGAACAGTGCTCTGCACACAGTAAGCACTTAACAAATACAAACATTATTATTATTATAGTGCCTGGTGTGTAGCAAGCACTTAACAAATACCACAGTTATCATTAATAGTGATAATTATTATTATAAGTGCCAGGCACTGTTCTCAGCAGTGGGGTAGATACAAGCTACTCAGGTTAGACACAGTCCCTGTTCCACATGGAGCTCACAGTCTCAATCCCCATTTTCCAGATGAGGTAACCGAGGTCCAGATAAATGAAGTGACTTACCCAAGGTCACACAGCAGACAAGCAGCCGAGTCAGGATTAAAACCCATGACCTTCTGACTCTCAGGCCGGTTTCTATCCACTAGGTCTTGCTGCTTCTGACAGTCCCAGGAAGCTAAATTTGGAGGGTTTGAGCTGTTTCCTGCTTTAGGTCAAGCTTCTTGTAACTCTTTTGTAAAAGTCAATTAGAGCCAGCCCAGTGTAATCATGATGGCATCTGTTAAGCTCTTACTTTCTGTCAAGCACAGTTCTTAATCCTGGGGTAGATACAAGCTTATCAGATTGGACACAGTTCCTGTCCCTCACAGGGCTCACACTCTTAGTCCCCATTTTACAGATGATGTAGCCAAGGCCCAGAGAAGTGAAGGTACTTGCCCAAGGTCACACAGCAGAAGAGTAGAGGATGCAGGATTAGAACCCACATCCATGTGATCTCCCAGCTTGCCATGAGGTGATACTTTCCCTCTGCTTTCTTCTTGGAGAAGCAGCATGGCCTAGTGGAGACTGGGGAGTCAGAGGACATGGGTTCTAATCTCTACCACGTGTTTGTTTTGAGACCTTGGGCAAGTCACTTCAATTCTCTGGGCCTCAGTTACCTCATCTGTAAAATGGGGACTATAACTTTGAGCCCCATGTGGGACCCAATTACCGCGTATCTACTCCAGTGCTTAGAACAGTGCTTGCCACATAATAAGTGCTGAACAAATACCACTATTATTATTATTCTTTCGCCTGACACTGAAGATTGTGAAAGCCGGCCAGGTTTTGGAAGGTGGGAGGGGGCAAATGGGCTGTGGCCAGATGACAAGAGGAGTTTCTCTCTTGAACAACCCCAGAGTTCTTCGTGTCTGCACAGGCACCATATGACGACATTTATGATAGCACTTAGGAGGCACAAGTTCTATAGGACTGTATCCCTTCTGTAGAATTCCCCCTGTCAGGTAAATAATCATGGTATCTGTTAAGCACTTACTCCCGCACTAAGTGCTGGAGTCGAGACAGGACAATCAGGAGAAGCAGTGTGGCTTAGTAATAATGAAAATTGTGGTATTTGTTAAGCGCTTACCATGCGCCAACCACACTTCTGACTCTCAGGCCCTGGCTCCATCCTCTATCCACTATCCACTAGGCCAAGCTGCTTCCCCCATGGCAGGCAGTTTTCTAAGCCCCGGGGTAGATACAAGGTAATCAGGTTGGGCACACTCCATGTCTCACATAGGGCTCACAGTCTTCATCCCCATTTTCCAGATGAGATAACTGAGGCCCAGAGAAGTGAAGTAGCTTGCCCAAGGTCACCCAGGCGGCGGTGGCGGTGGTGGAGCCGGCACTAGAACCCAGGTCCTTCTGACTCCCAGGCCCGAGTTCTAACCATTAGACCAAGCTGCTTCTCGTTCATCTGCGGGGTCTGCTGCCTCTCAGGCGGACTCAATCGTGTCTTCCAACAGGGCCTGAGTTGGGTGATTTTTTTCAAGGACAGCCTTTTGAACGCGTGTCTCTTTCCCAGATGACTGTTATTTCGTGCACTCGAGTCCCTTCTTAAAAGGTATCTCAAAGTTAACTGAACATTTAGAGGTCATAATAGACGGTCACAGGCCAGTTTGTAATTTCAAACCCTGTGTACAGTTGTCAGGAGCTGAGGGTCGGGCCTGTTAAAGGACTGGTGTTTTGGTCTGGGCTGATTTACTCCTGATGTAATCTAATGTGTTTATGATAAACCCCCTCCCGGTAGCTGATTGTTGACTTGGGTTAGTTATCCTGGTTTTCCTAATTGTGACTGGCTAGTCGTGATGTAAGGTTTAATTGGTATGTAAAACGAGCAACATTTGTAAGTGCTAATGGTTAGCTCTACGGAGAAGCTGCCAATTATATTCTAGTAGAGCTAAACGCTGGTGTTTTTTGCTCAGTGAGTTGCTTTTCCCCTACCAAATCAGTGCAGAAGCACTTTTTTTCTGATATTTGTTAAGTATTTACTCTGCGCCACATACTGTACGCTGGGGGAGAAGCAGCATGGCTTAATGGATAGAGCCTGGGCCTGGGAGTAAGGTCATGGGTTCTAACCCCGGCTCCGACACGTATCCGCTGTGTGACCTTGGGCAAGTCACTTCACTACTCTGGGCCTCAGTGAACTCATCTGCAAAATTGGGATTGAGACTGTGAGACCCATATGGGACAGGAACTGTGTCCAACCTGATTTGCTCGCATCCACTTCAGCACCCGGTACAGTGCCTGGGACACAGTAAGTGCTTAACAAATACCACAATTATTATTATTTTTATTAATGAGGTTGGACACAGTCCCTGTCCCACATTTGTTTTCTGTGTGCAGAGCACTGTACTAAAGGCTTGGGAGAGTACAAGAGAGCAATGAACAGGCACATTCCCTGCCTACAATGTGCATACAGTCAGAGTGGAGGAGACAGACATTCATAGAAATAAATAAATGACAGATATGGACATAAATGCCATGGAGCTGGGAGGGGGTGATGAACAAAGGGAGCAAGTCAGGAAGATGCAGAAGGGAGGGGGAGAAGAGGAAACGGGGGTTTAGTCAGGGAAGGCCTCTTCGGGGAGATGGGCCTTCAATAAGGCTTTGAACGGGGGGGGCGAGTCGTTGTCAGATTTCAGGGGAGAGGGTGTTCCAGGCCAGAGGCAGGACATGGGTGAGGAGTCAGTGGTGAAATAGACGAGATTGAGGCACAATAAGAAGGTTGGCACCAGAGAAGCGAATTGTGTGAGCTGTGTTGTAGTAGGAGAGTGATGATGGCCTTTAAGCGCTTACTATGTGCCAAGCACTGTTCTAAGTAGGAGGAGGCAAGGTGATTGAGGACCTTAAAGCCAGTGGTGAGGAATCTTAATCCACATTTTCCAGGTGAGAGAACTGAAGCCCAGAGAAGTGAAGTGACTCGCCTGAGCTCACCCAGCAGGCAAGTGGTGGAGCCGTGATTAGAACCCAGCTCCTTCTGACTCGCAGGCCCGGCTTTAGCCACTGGACCACACTGCTTCTGCCCCATCCCTCCTCCCCTCCCGCCGTGATCTGGCTCTTTAGAAGAAGATAAGGCAGGATGGACAAGAGCAGGGTCAATTCCTGAAGCCTGTTTCCTGACTCAGGCGCTAAGTGAACTCTGCCCACAAGCCAGGGTTTTCTACAGCCCAGGGATGGTTTTAACGTGCCTGGGAAAAAACAGGTCACAACCACTGACTCATGCCTTTCCTCTGGAGAATGCACACACAGGCCTTTTCATCCTAATCCAGTCAGCTCTCACAGCTATCTCTCAAAATTGGTGGTGTTTGTTCAGAGCTTACTAAGTGCCAAGCAGCATGGCCTAGTGGCTAGAACCCAGGACTGGGAGTCAGAAGGACCTGGGTTTGGATCCTGGCTCCGCCACTTGTCGGCTGGGTGACCGTGAGCAAGTCACTTCTCTGAGCCTCAGTTCCCTCTTCTGTAAAACAAGGACTAAGACTGTGAGCCCCACATGGGACAGGGACCTTATCCAACCTGATTTGCTTGCATGCCCCTCTAGACTGTATGCTCTTTGTGGGCAGGGAATAGGTCTGTTAGCACGGGCTTGCGAGTCAGAGGATGTGGGTTCTAATCCCGGCTCCACAGACTGTCTTCTGTGTGACCTCGGGCAAGCCACTTAACTTCTCGGTGCCTCAGTTACCGCATCTGTAAAATGGGGATTAAGACTGTGAACCCCAAGTGGGACAATCTGATTACCTTGTAGCCACCCTAGTGCTTAGAACAGTGCTTGGTGCATAGTAAGTACATAAGTTCCATAATTATCATTATTATTACTATTATTATTATATTGTTGCATTGTCCTCTCCCAAGAGCTTAGAATGCTGCCCTGCACACAGTAAGCACTCCATAAATATGATTGGTTGATTGATATGTTGACTGAGTGATTGACTGATTGCATCCCAGCGCTTAGTAAAGCGCCTGGCTAATAGTACATAGTTAACAAGTACAATAATAATAATAATTATCATTATTATAAATAATAAGGTAGGAGGGGGGAATGGCCCAGTTCAAGCAGGGAATGACTGTTTATTGTTCTATTGTACTCTCCCAAGTGTTTAGTATTCATTCATTCAATTGTATTTATTGAGCACTTACTGTGTGCAGAGCACTGTACTAAGAGCTTGGGAAACTATGATAGAACAATAAACAGTGACATTCCCTTCCCATAGCAAGCTTACAGTCTAGAAGGGAGGAGACAGGCATCAGTACAAATAAATAAAGTTTCAGCTATGGACATAAGTGCTGTGGGGCTGGGAGGGGGGAAGAGCAAAGGGAGCAAGTCAGGGTGACACGGAAGGGAGTGGGAGATGAGCGAAAGAGGGGCTTAGTCAGGGAAGGCCTCCTGGAGGAGATGTGCCTTCACTGTCTCTTGGATATGAGGAGGAAGGGTATTCCAGGCCAGAGGCAAGATGTGGGCTAGGGGTCAGCAGCAAGAGAAGTGAGATGGAGGCACAGTGAGAAGGTTAACACTAGAGGAGTGAAGTGTGCGGACTGGGATAGGAGAGAAGTGAGGTGAGGTGAGGTAGGAGAGGGCAAGTGGATGGAGTACTTTTAAAGCCAGTAGTGAGGAGTGTTGGTCTGATGCAAAGGCGGTCGGGCGACCACTGGAGATTTTTGAGGAGGGGGGGTGACATGTCCTGAAAGTTTTTGTGGAAGGATAATCCCGGCAGCAGAGTGAAGTACGGACTACAGTGGGGAGAGAGAGGAGGCTGGGAGGTTAGCAAGGAGACTGATGTAGTAATCCATGTGGGTTAGGGTGAGTGATTGTATTAGGGTGGTAAGCAGTTTGGATGGAAAGGGAGGATTTTAGCGATGTTGCGAAGGTGGAACTGACAGAATTTAGTGAAGGATTGAATATGTGGGCTGAATGAGAGAGAGGAGTCAAGGATAATATGCCCAGGTTACAGGCTTATGAGACAGGGAGAATGGTGGTGCTGTCTACAGTGATGGGAAAGTCAGGGAGAGGACAGGGTTTGGGTGGGAAGATAAGGAGTTCTGTTTTGGACATGTTAAACGAGGTGAAGGGAGGACATCTGCCATCTAGAGTGATGGGAAAGTCAGTGCTCTGCACACAGTAAGCACTCCGTAAATATGATCGAAGGAATGAATGAATATCTCTTTTGGCTTCCCATCTACAGGGGTTGCCTTGGATACACATACACGCAGACACACTCTCAAGACACACACGCACGACTTTCCCAAGCTCTTAGTTCAGTGTTCTGCACACAGTAAGCGCCTAATAAATACAAGTCCACAGATTCCTCTTCGACCTTCACAGCAGATTTGAGTGTGGGTGTAGCAGGACTTGCTCCACAAAGTCCTGGCCACACAAAGTACTAGCCACACAAAGTCTTTGTTACATAAAGTCCTTGCCACACAAAGTACTGGCCACCTCTTCCTCAGAGAGAGGAAGTGGAGGGAATCCTACTGAGGGAAAAGTTGTAGCCTTGAAGCTGAAGTAGGGAGGGGGTGGGTGGGGGGAACATTTCATTTAATGGTCCCCTTCTCCCGGGGATGAAAAGTGTGAAATAGCCAAGGGCACGTTAGCATTTCGCTCTGCCTGCATCTCTGCAAGGATAATTCTCCTCCCTTCTCAAGTGAGAAAACAGAGGAACAAGAGGTTAAAGTGCTGAGCAAATCCAGGATATGGCCTGAAGGAGGATTTAGATCCTTACAGTCACTGAAACCTAAATGCTTTTCTAGATGGTGATCCTGAAATTGTTTAATGTTGTATTGTAATAATAATAATAATGTTGGTATTTGTTAAGTGCTTACTATGAGCAAAGCAGTGTTCTAAGCGCTGGGGGGGTTACAAGGTGATCAGGTTGACCTACGTGGGGCTCACAGTCTTCACCCCCATTTTACAGGTGAGGTAACTGAGGCCCAGAGAAGTTAAGTGACTTGCCCAAAGTCACACAGCTGACAAGCGGCGGAGCTGGGATTAGAACCCATGACCTCTGACTTCCAAGCCTATGCTCTTTCCACTGAGCATGCAGCTTCTTTCCCCAGCTCTAAGTGCAATGTTCTGCACACAGTAAGCGCTTAATAAAAACAAATGAGTGAATGACAATAAGAAATGGTTTCAACCTCAAGAATTTAGGCTCTAGAGCTCTGTGGATGCAGAATCTAAGAGAAGCAGCATGATGTGGAGGATAGAGCTCGGGCCTGGGAGTCAGAAGGTCATGGGCTCTAATCCTGGCTCTGCCACTTGTCTTCTGTGTGACTCTGGACAAGTCACTTCACGTCTCTGGGCCTCAGTTGCCTCATCTGGAAAATGGGGATTAAGACTGTGAGCCCTATATGGGACAGGGACTGTGTCTAACCCTATTTGCCTGTATCCATCCCTGCGCTTAGTGCAGGCCCTGGCACATAGTAAGCGCTTAACAAATAACATTATTATTATTATTATTTTGGGGTGACTGTTGGTCGGACTTGGATGATTATAAGGGGGAAAGTTATGTCCTACCATCAGCTTGACTGGCCCTCGAGTTGCTTTTTCAGGAGTCATACTGAGTCATCCCTCTATTCTCAGCTGGTCTCTTTGTGTCTAGCGGCAAACGTTGTGAAATAACTGGTAGAGAGAATGGTTGTATTTTGTGGTCACACACAGAATATCTTTGACACCTCAGCAGGAGAAGAAACCTCTGAAACGTCACCCATTCCTCATGGTCCTCGGGGTGGCTTAGCTCAGATCAAGTGAGATCTTTTTTTCGTGTATTTGTTAAGCGCTTACTATGACACAGTCTCTGTTCTAGGCTCTGAAATAGATACAAGATACATATGGGGCTCACAGTTTCAATCCCCATTTTATAGAGGAGGGAACTGAGGCACAGAGAAGTGAAAGGATTCGCCCAAGCTCCGGCAGCAGGCAAGTGGCAGAGCCGGGATTAGAACCCAGGTCCTTCTGGCTCCTCGGCCCGGGCTCTATCCATCACACCACATTGCTTCTCAAGCCTTTATACTTTATTTCAAAAGCTGGAGGAAAAGCAAAACATGCTGAGAAGCAGTGTGGTCTAATTGATACAGCATAGGTCGGGTAGGGGGGCAGAAGGACCTGGGTTCTAACCCCAGATCTGTCATTTGTCTGCTGTGTGACCTAGGGCAAGCCACTTTGCTTTTCTGAGCCTCAGTTCCCTCATCCATAAAATGGGCGATTAAGACTGTGAGCTCCATTTAGGACATAGACTGTCTCTAACCTGATTACCTGTGTATCTACCCAAGCGCTTAGAACAGTGCTTGACACATAGTAGGTGCTCAGTAAATACCATTGATTAACAAATATTATTATTATTAAAACATCAAACCAAGAACAGCAGCAGTAACTAAAAAATAAGCAGCAGGCCTCTGTACAACCAAAGACTAGATCAATCGATCAATCAATGGTACTTATTGAGCGCTGGCTATGTGCAGAATGCTCTCCTAAGAGCTTGGGAGAGTACAGTACAGCAGAATTAGCAGACTCGATCTCTACTCATAACGAGTTTACAGCCTAGACAGGTAGATGGACATTAATGTGAATAATCCATCAATCAATCAAAGGAATTTATTGAGCGCTTACCCTGGACAGAGCACTGTAATAAGTGCTTGAGAAAGTACAATACAGCAGAATTAGCAGACACCTTCCCTGTCCGTTATGAAATTACAGCCTAGCGGGGGAGTCTGACGTTAATATAATTAATCAATTAATCAATGGCACTTATTGAGTGCTTACTATGTGCAGGCCACTGTTTGGGAGAGTACAATACAACAGAATTAGCAGACAAGTTCTGTGCCCATAATGAGCTTGCAGTCCAGAGGAGGAGACAGACATTAATTTTAAATTATCAATCAATGGCATTTATTGAGCACTTACTAGGTGCAGAGCACTGTACTAAGTGCTTGGGAGAAGACGACAGAACAATAAGCAGACATGTTCCCTGCCCACAGTGAGCTTACAGTTTAGAAGGGGTAGACGGACAGTGATTAGCCCCACGGGAAATATGTCGATATCTGTAATTTACTTATTTCTATTTATAGCTGTCTCCCCCCTAGACTGGAAACTCGTTGTGGGCAGGAAACATGTCTGCTTATTGTTCTATTGTCCTCTCCCAATTGCTTAGTACAGTGCTCTGCACACAGTAAGTGCTCAATAAATAGGACTGACGGAAGGAAGGGAGGGAGGAAGGACAGAAGGAAGGAAGAAGATGTAGAAAGGAGTAGGAGAAACATGGCAAGATACGTCGGGTGGGGCAGGGAGGCAGGGGACTCATGCAATTTCATCAGGAGTCATTTCTGCCCCTGGGCAAGTTGGGAGGGATTGTTCTAGCAACTGTCTGACTGCAAAACCACTACTCCGGTGAGGAAAGACCTCTCCAAAACAGAGTGCCTCCAGCACCCACGTCACCAGCCGGTGCCAGCCTCGCCCAGTGCCGGCGGATTGACTCCGCATCCGGCCGACCCCGTGATGCCAGGGACGCCACCTTTTCTGGGCAGTGACGGTGCTCACCGTCCCCAACGCCCTCAATCGGAAGGGGTACGGTCCGGGCGTGGCGATCGTAGGCAGTGAAGGAGCAGCATGGTTTAGTGGATAGAACAGGGGCCTCGGAGTCAGAAGGACCTGGGTTCTCATCCCAGCTCGGCCAGTTGCTGGCTGGGTGACCTTGGGCAGGTCACTTCACTCCTCTGTGCCTCAGAAAAGAAAAAAAACGTCGTGGTATTTGAAAAGCACTTACTTTGTGCCAGGTACTGTACTAAGGACTGGGGTAGATGAGAGCAAAACGGGTTGGACAACAGTTCCTGTCCTGCATGGGGCTCACAGTCTTCATCCCCATTTTACAGAGGAGGTAACTGAGGCACAGAGAATAATGATGGTAATAATGACGGTATTTGTTAAGCGCTTACTATAGGGCAAGTACTGTTCTAAGTGCTGGGCAGATACAAGCTAATTAGGTTGGACACAGTCCCTGTCCCATGTGGGACTCACAGTCTCAGTCCCCATTTTACAGATGAGGTAACTAAGGCCCAGAGAAATGAAGTGACTTGCCCAAAGCCACATAGCAGACAAACAGTGAAGCCGATATTGGAATCCATTACCTCTGACTTCCAGGCTCGTGCTCTATCCATTAGGGCATGCTGTTTCCCTCGACTGTAAAACGGGGATTAAATTCCTGTTCCCCCGCCTACTCTGAGCTCCATGTGGGACAGGGACTTCTGTCAGAATTAATTAATTTGCAACTGCCCCAGTGCTTAGAACAGTGCTTGATTCATAAAAAGCACTTAAATGCCATTAAAGAGGGAAGAGTTAGTAAAAATCTTAATAAATGAAAGCCCAGTCCTGAGAGGAAGCCAGAAGCAGGGGAAGAGCATGCTTTCTACAACCCCTTTTCCTGAATTAAGCCATTTGAAGAACACAGCTGAGAAGTAGCATGGCCTAGTGGACAGAACACAGGCCTGGGAGTCAGTATGACCTAAGTTCTATTCCTGGCTCCACAACTTGTCTGCTGTAAGACTTTGGACAAGTCGTTTCACTTCTCTGGGCCTCCAGGACCTCATCTGTAAAACGGGAATTAAGACCATGAGCTTCATGTGAGACGTGGACTGGGTCCAACTTGACTAGCTTGTATCTATCCCAGTGCTTAGTACAGTGTCTGGCACACAGTAAGCACTTTACAAATACCATAAATGCATGAAAAGAACTCCCCCCATTTCCATTGCAAAAGTGCTTACATCCCTTACCTGAAATTTATTTTAGCAATGTCTCCCCCGCTAGACTGACATCTCCTTGAGATGGCGATTTTCATCTACTTTCTCTATTGCAACCTTCCAAGTACAGGCCTCCGCACAGAGTACCGCACAGCGCTCAATAAATACCATCGATTGATTAATATCTTACCCTTCCTGCCCTCCTGTCACCTGGATGTAGTTTGTAGGCTACTATTTAATGAGCCCCATTACTGCTGTAGAAATTATTGGCAATCAGAAGGAGTTTCATAATGGAGGTGCAGGTGGTGAAGAATGAAAGAATGCAAAAGAAAAATCACATTAAAACATGGGTGGAACTTCCTCTTCTCCTCCTTTTTGGCCAGGAGAAAGGGGGCAGAGAATTAAGGGTTTGGGGATTTTTTTTAATGGTATTGGTTAAAGTGTTTACTATGTACCAGGCACTGTTCTAAGCGCTGGAGTAGCTGCAAGTTAAGGAGGTTGGACGCAGTCCAGGTCCCACATGGGACTCACTCTCTAAATCTCCATTTTCCAGATGAGGGAACTGAGGCTGAGAGAAATGAAGTGACTTGCCCAAGGTCACACAACAAACATGTGAAGGAGCTGGGATTAGAACCGAGGTCTTCGTCCGCGTGGTCGTGTGGCGTGTCCCCTTCCCCACCACACCCCACTCGGCCTAACCTCGTGAATATCTGAGCCCATCTGGCTCTGCTACCGGGACAATCCTTGACTGTGCTTCTGTTCACCTCAAACCCGGGTGTTCCAAGTCTGCAGAAAAAAAGTTTGCAGGCTGCCAGAGGCCCTGCAAATGAGAAGCAGTATGGTCCAGTAGATAGAGACGGACACGGGAGTCAGAAGGACCTGGGTTCTCATCCCGGCTCTGCCACTTGTCCGCTATAATAAAAATAACTGCGATTTCTGAAGCGCTTTTTATGTGCCAGGTACTGTTCTAAGTGCTGGGACAGATACAAGCTAATCAGATTGGACATAGTCTCCGTCCCACATGGGGCTCACAGTCTTCATCCCCATTTTGCAGGTGAGGGAACTGAGGCTCAGAGAAGTAAAGCGACTTACTGTAGACCACCCAGCAGACAAGCAGCAGGGATGGAATTAGAACCCAGGTCCTCTGACTCCCAGGCCCGGGCTCTAGCAGCTAGACCATGCCTCTTCTCTTGTATGCTGCGTGGGCTTAGACAAGTCAATTCACTTCCTGGGCCTCAGCGATCTTGTCTGTCAAATGGGGGTTGACAGTGAGCCCCATGTGGGACAGGGACTGTGTCCAACCTGATTAGTTTGGATCTATCCCAGAGCCTAGAACGGTGTCTGGCACGTAGTAAGTGCTTCACAAATATCTTAAAAACATAATGCCTGCTGAATGTGGTAGAATAGGGGAGGTGCAGGCAGGGATGTGATCTGGAGCCTGAAATATTTCCCAGGGAGATTCCCACCCGTCGGGAAGTTGGCTCCCTCTTCGATTCCCCAGGCCTGAGCGAGCTTTAATAATCGTGCGGGTCATCCGCCGGGAAGATAGACGTTCCCAGCCGAGACCCAACGGGCCTGATGTCCCGGAACTTCGTTCCGTTGGCTTCCCACTATCTGGGTAAACCATTAGCGGGAGGATATTTGGTTAATTACTAAACTCTTGGTGACAGACAGAACTTGCCTGTTTAAACGTGTTGTAAATTGAGGATTAAAAGCCGCACCTCTGGGAAGTAGCAGTCTCAGAACTGATTTGGGGTAGGAGACATATGTTGTTAGAAGAAGCCACGGCTCGACCCAGTAGGTCCCGGAGAGTTTAGGTTAGCAATTATGCTTTTTCCAAGTCTTTCTATTATGCCGTTTGGCAGAAGGTGCTTTTTAAAAGCTGCAAGCTGAAAGAAAGATTTCATTCATTCATTCAATCTTATTTGTTGAGCGCTTACTTTGTGCAGAGCACTGTACTAAGTGCTGGGGAGAGTACAATAGAGCAGTTAAAAGACACACTCCTTGTCCACAACGAGCTTACAGTCTAGAGGCGGGGAGCCAGACATCATTACAAATAAATAAATGACAGATGTGGACATAAGTGCTGTGGGGCTGGGAGGGGGAAAGAGACAAGAAAGCAAGTCAGGACGATGGAGAAGGGAGTGGGAGAAGAGGAAAGGAGGGGCTTAGTCAGGGAAGGCCTCTTGGAGGAGATGGGCCTTCAATAAGGCTTCGAAGGGGTTGGAGGGGAGAGTCATTGTCAGATTTGAGGAGGGAGGGCGTTGCAGGCCAGAGGCAGGATGTCATCCAGGGGTCGGCAATGAGATAGGCGAGATCCAGGCACATGGAGAAAGTTAGCATTAGAGGAGTGAAGTGTGCGGGCTGGGTTGCAGGAGGAGAGTAGCGAGTAGCTTCAAGAGCGAATCTCCAGTTTTCTTCCCCAGATATCAGAATAAGTCCACCTTTATGGTTTTTGTTTCTGGAAAATAGCTTCTATTTGGAGCTTGCTAGATCAAGCAATGTGACCTAGAGGAAAGAACACCGGCCTGGGAGTCGGACAGTCCTGGGTTCTAATTCTGGCTCTGCCACAGGTCAGCTGTAAGACCTTGGATAAGACACTTTATTTCTCTGGGTGATCTCATCTGTAAAATAGGGATTAAGACCGTGAGCTCCATGTGGGACAAGGACTGTGTCCAGTCAAATTAGCTTGTATCTACCCCAGTGCTTAATACAATGCCTGGCACATAGTAAGCACTTGAAAAATACCATTAAAAAGAAAAGACCTGGAAAATACTCTTTAGGCCCTGTTCTCAAATGTTTCTAAGGGAATCAAACTGGGTCTGAAGGCGATTTGGGTCAGAGAGGATGGATGCAGATGGAGGAGGAAAGGAGCAGAGTGAGGTAGTGGATAAGGGGCCCGGGAATCAGAAGGGCCTTGGGTTCTAGTGCCGGCTCAGCCGCTTGTCTGCTGTGATCTTGGGCAAGTCATTTCACTTCTCTGGGCCTGTTCCCTCAGCTGTAAAAATAGGGATTAAGACTGGGAGTCCCGTGTGGGACATGTTCTGTGTCCTACATGATTAGCTTCTATCTCCTCCGGCACTTAGTAAGGTGACTTGTACATAGAAAGAGCTCAACAAATGCCATTTAAAAAAACCGATAGTAATCCAGGCAGGGTCCCTGGGACAAGCAGGGAGAACTGGCAATAGCTGCACAAAAAAGAAATAAAACAATAGAAGAGAAACCTTAAATTAGGAACCCTGACACTAACAAAATAAAATTCCAGGTTCCTGAGGCCTCCAGGCAGGGTGGCTCTAGTCCACAGTCACCACTTTGCCAGGGTTCTAGAAGGGTTTGGGTTTTTTTTTTTATAGCACTTGTTAAGCGCTTACTATGTGCCAGGCACTGTACCAAGAGCTGGGGTGGATACAAGCAAATAGGGTTGGACACTGTCCCTTTCCCACCTGGGGCTCCCAGTCTTAATCCCCATTTTCCGGATGAGGGAACCGGGGCCCAGAGAAGTGACGTGACTTGCCCAGTTGAGCCGGAAGCTTCTTCCTGCCCTGTTCCTGTGGGAGGACGGGATTCAATCCAGCAGCAGTGGGGGTGGGGGAGGGTGGTGCCTCTCTGCAGAGCCAGCATTCCTGGACTCTTGAGTTGATAAGCAGCATGGCCTAGTGGATAGAGCCCAGGCCTGGAAGTCAGAAGGTCATGGGTTCTAATCCCAGTTCTGCCACATGTCTGGCGTGTGACCTTGGGCAAATCACTTCTCCGGGCCTCTGTGACCTCATCTATAAAACGGGGATCAAGACCGTGAGCCCCACATGGGACAGGGACCGTGTCCAACCCAATTTGCTCGTTTCTACCCCAGCGCTTAGTACAGTGCCTGGCACATAAGAAGTGCTTAACAAATGCCATCATTATTATTAATGATAACTGTATATATTTTCGTTACTCAACTGTATATATTTTCGTTACCCTATTTATTTTGTTAATGAATTGTACATCGCCTTGATTCTATTTAGTCGCCATTGTTTTTACGAGATGTTCTTCCCCTTGACGCTGTTTAGTGCCATTGTTCTTGTCTGTCCGTCTCCCCCGATTAGACTGTAAGCCCGTCAAACGGCAGGGACTGTCTCTATCTGTTGCCGACTTGTTCATCCCAAGCGCTTAGTACAGTGCTCTGCACATAGTAAGCGCTCAATAAATACTATAAATAAATAATATTATTAGCAGAACACCTTCTGGTGAAGGGATATAAAATCTCTGATCCCAATGATCTGGAAACGGAAGGAAGACAACCCACCTTTCCAGATGGCTTTGGAGCAGCCCTGCCCAACTGTTGGGGGATTGCCTGGATGGCCTCTGGGTTCCTATGCATGGGCCTGTGGTCTGATCTATGGGACTTCAGTGAGTTACCAGTATTTACTTGGTCTCTAGATATTTCCCCCCTTTGGATATAAAAGGAGAAGTAGGGAGGAGGAGAAGGAAGGAGGAGAAGAAGAAGGATGAGGAGAAGAAGGAAGAAGAAATAAGGAGGAGGAGGAGAAGTAAGGAGAAGGAGGAGAGGAAAAGACGAGAATGAAAAGAATTGTGGTATCTGTCAAGTGCTTACTATGCGCCAAACATTGTACTAAGCACTGGGGTAGAAACAAGACAACACCCTGTCCCACCCTGGGCTCACAGTTCTAAACCCCATTTTACAGATAAGGAACTGAGGCCCAGAGGATAGCAATATGTGGTATTTGTTAAGCACTTGTTAAGCCAGACACTGTTCTAAGCACTGGGGTAGATACAAGTTATCGGTTTGGACGCAGTCTCCGTTCCCACATGAGGCTCACAGTTTTAATCTCCATTTTACAGATAAGGGAACCAAGGCCTAGAGAAGTGAAGTGACTTGTCCAAGGTCACACAGCAGACAAATGGCAGAGCCAGGATTCGGCGTTTCCTCTGCTCAGAGAGTTAAATATTCAGTCGTGGGAAGGAAAGCCCTTCTCAGTCAATCTTATTTATTGAGCACTTACTGCATACTGAACTAAGCAATTGGGAGAGTACGATAGAACAATAAACAGACACATTCCCAGCCCACAAAGAGGTGACGGTCTAGAGAGGGAGCCCCCCAAGCAGGCTGGTTTGGGGGGGGGGGGGGGGGCGGCAGTATAGCCTGACAAACAAATGTGAATAAAAATCCAGGACCAGAAGTGGCTATAGGGTTTTTCCTCTTCTCTCTTGAAGGCGAAGGAGATGTTGACAGGATCAACACTCGTTGAGGGCACAGAATGTGCCAGTTTGTTGTTGAATTGTCCTTTCCCAAGCGCTTAGTACAGTGCTTTGCACACAGTAAGCATTCAATAAATACAACTGAATGAATCAGCATCTAATGCCAGATGGCACACACAGCAAGCCTTGCCTCTCCTCGTTAGAAGCTACCTGCCCCTTTGGCTCAGTGGAATTCCTGTCAGCCCCTTCTAGCCAGGAAAAGCCAGGAGACAAGTGGGAATGGGACAAGGCCTCCTCTGAGCCGGATCCAAAATCAAACTCCCCGTTGTTTCTGGAAGGGTCTGGGTTCTAATCCTCGCTCCGCCACTTGTCTGCTGTATGACCTTGGGCAAGCCGCTTAACTTCTCAGGGCTTCAGTGACCTCATCCAGAAAATGGCGAAGAAGCCTGTAACCAAGCAGTACAGGGACTGTATCCAACCCGATTCCCAAGCCCGGGCTCTAGCCACTAGGCCACCGCTGCTTCTCCTGTGGGGAGGACTATTTTTATTCAATTTATATATTTTTATTACCCTATTTATTTTGTTAATGAGATGTACATCACCTTGATTCTATTTATTGCTATTGTTTTAATGAGATGTACATCCCCTTGATTCTATTTACTGCTATTGTTTTTGTCTGTCTGTCTCTCCCGATTAGACTGTGAGCCCATCAGTGGGCAGGGACTGTATCTGTTGCTGATTTGTACATTCCAAGCGCTTAGTACGGTGCTCTGCACATAGTAAGCGCTCAACAAATACTATTGAATGAATGAATGGATGGATGAATGAATGAGGACTTGCGTGCGGGGGCAGATACAAGTAAATCAAGTTGGACCCAGTCCCTCTCCCATGTGGGGTTCACAGTCTTCATCCCCATTTTCCAGATGAAGTAATTGAGGCCCAGAGAAGTGAAGTGACGAGGTCACACAGCAGACAAGTGGTGCAGCCGGGATTAGAACCCATGACTTTTTGACTCGCAGGTCCATGCTTTATCCGCTACGCCATGCTGCTTTCCCTACCATTTTAGCCTAATTCTAGCTCAAACGATTACACTTTGAGGAAGTGAAAGCAGAATCTTAAGCCCAAAAGACTGCACTCAGATCAATCAATGAATCGTATTTGTTGAGCACTTACGGCGTGCAAAGCGTCGAACTAAGCAGTCAGTCCATCGTATTTATTGAGCACTTACTGTGTGCGGAGCATTGTATTAAGTGTTTGGAAGTATACAGTATAACGTCAAACATTCCCGGCCCACAGTGAGCTCACGGTCTAGAGGGGGAGGCAGTCATTAATAGAAATAAATAGATAGATATATAAATATGTAAATTACAGATATATACATATGTGCCATGGGGAAGGAAGAGATGAATGAAGGAGTAAGAGCGGCACAGAAGGGAGTGGGAGAAGAGGAGGGCTCAGTAAGGGAAGCCTTCCTGGAGGAGATGTGCCTTCAGTAAGGTTTTGAATAAGGCTTTGAGAGGACAATATAACAACCAACAGACCTATTTCCCACCCATAGTGTGTTTACAGTCTAGAGGGGAAGATGGATATTAATAGAAATAAATTAATTACAGATACATTCATATAAACAAATAAATGACACATATTTAGCCTTTTGGGAGATGACAATGCAACAGAGTTGGTAGACATATTTCCTGCCTATGCGTTTATAGTATATGAGGAAACAGATATTAATAGAAATAAATACATAAATTACGGATACGGACATAGAGAAGCAGCGTGGCTCAGTGGAAGGAGCCCGGGCTTGGGAGTCAGAGGTCATGGGTTCTAATTCCGGCTCCGCCGCTTGCCAGCTGTGCGACTTTGGGCAAGTCACTTAACTCCTCTGTGCCTCAGTTACCTCATCTGTAAAATGGGGATTAAAACTGTGAGCCCCTCGTGGGACAACCTGATCACTTTGTATCCCCCAGCGCTTAGAACAGTGCTTTGCACATAGTAAGCGCTTAACAAATGCCGCCACTTATTTCTTTATTTTTAATCCCGGCTCCACCACTTGTCTGCTGTGTGACCTTGGACAAGTCACTTCACTTCTCTGGGCCTGTTACCTCATCTGTAAAATGGGGATCGGGACCCCACATGGGACAGAGACTGTGTCCAACCTGATTTGGTTGTACCCGCCCCAGCTTTTAGTGCAGTGCCTGGTCCATAGTAAGCGCTTAACAAATAACATCATTATCATTATTATTACAGTGCTGTGCACACAAGTGCTCAATAAATCCGATTGGATGAATGAAGGAAGGAAGGAATGTGTGTTTTTTTTTCCTTTTGTTTTAAGGGGCTGGCAAGCACAGATACACCTGGTGGGCTCCTGGCGTTTCGGCCCGCATTCTTGGGGAACGGGCCTCCCCGCGACCAGCTGCCCTGATTTACGGTGTCTCCGGGGGCTGCTGCCCGAGGAGCCGGTGCATCTCCTTGCCCCCTCCCGGCGTGAGCCGGCCGGGCCGCCTTTTGATCCCATCTCGGTGAGTGATGAGTGTCACGGCCCCGCCGGACAGCTGGAGCGCTGGGGACGCGCAAGGGCAGGCGGCCTCCAATCCGTCCTCCTGGGGTGGGCCGGGGGGGCGAGAGGGGCTGCTGGGGGTCACCAAGGCGGGGAGGGGGTGCGAGGGAGAGCGGGCGGACGAGGAGGGTGCTGGGGGAGGCCGCAGGGGGACTCCGGGGCTGAGCAGGTGGACAACCCGATAAACCTGTATCCACCTACCCCAGTGCTTAACACAGTGCCTGGCACGAGAGCACAGGCTTGGGAGACAGACGATGTGGGTTCTAATCCCAGCTCCGCCACTTGTCTGCTGTGTGACCCAGGGCGAGCCACTTAACTTCTCTGTCCCTCGGTTACCTCATCTGTAAAATGAGTGAGTCCTACATGGGAAAACTTGATTACCTAGCGTGGCTCAGTGGAAAGAGCCCGGGCTTGGGAGTCAGAGGTCATGGGTTCAAATCCCTGCTCCGCTGCTTGTCGGCTGTGTGACTTTGGGCAAGCCACTTCACCTCTCTGGGCCTCACTGACCTCATCTGTAAAATGGGGATGAAGACTGTGAGCTCCACGTGGGACAACCTGATCACCTTGTATCCCCGCAGCCGTAAGAACAACACTTTGCACATAATAAGCGCTTAACAAATGCCATCATTATTATTATTATTATTATTGTACCTATTATTGTTTAGAACAGTGCTTGGCACATAATAGGTGCTTAACAAATACCATAAAAATGGGGTTTAAAGCTGTGAGCCCCACATGGGACAACCTGATTACTCTCTATCTCCCCCCGTGCTTGGAACAGTGCTTGACACATAGTAAGGGCTTAACGAATACCATCATTTAGTAGTAAGTGCTTCCCAAATACCATAACTCTCGGGTGCTAGGGTGATGGGGCAGATAAGAGGGGTGCTGAGGGTGGTGTTGGAGGGTAGCGGGGGGACAAGGAGGGTGCCGGAGGCAGCCGAGGAAGGGCACTAGGGAGAGAGGGAAAAGCAGCGTGGCTCAGTGGAAAGAGCCTGCGCTTGGGAGTCAGAGGTCATGAGTTCGAATCCCCGCTCTGCCACTTGTCAGCTGTGTGACTGTGGGCAAGTCACTTGACTTCTCTGTGCTTCAGTGACCTCATCTGTAAAATGGGGATTAACTGTGAGCCTCACGTTGGGACAACCTGATGACCCTGGGTCTCCCCCAGCGCTTAGGACAGTGCTCTGCACATAGTAAGCGCTTAACAAATACCAACATCATTATTAAAGCAGCATGGCTCAGTGGAAAGAGCCCGGTCTTGGGAGTCAGAGGTCAGGGGTTGGAATCCCCGCTCTGCCACTTGGCAGCTGTGTGACTGTGGGCAGGTCACTTGACTTCTCTGTGCTTCAGTGACCTCATCTGTAAAATGGGGATTAACTGTGAGCCTCACGTTGGGACAACCTGATGACCCTGGGTCTCCCCCAGCGCTTAGGACAGGGCTCGGCACATAGTAAGCACTTAACAAATACCAACATCATTATTAAAGCAGCGTGGCTCAGTGGAAAGAGCCCGGGCTTGGGAGTCAGAGGTCAGGGGTTCGAATCCCCGCTCTGCCACTTGGCAGCTGTGTGACTGTGGACAAGTCGCTTCACTTCTCTGTACCTCAGTGACCTCATCTGTAAAATGGGGATGAAGACTGCGAGCCTCACGTGACCTTGTGACCCTGGGTCTCCCCCAGCGCTTAGGACAGTGCTCGGCACATAGTAAGCGCTTAACAAATACCAACGCGATTATTAAAGGGCGGCCACGGGGGGGGGGGGGCTGGGGGCGGCCGCAGGGGGGCGCTCGAGCGCGGGGGCGAGCGGGGACGGGGGCGGCCGCAGGGGGGCGCTCGGGCGCGGGAGGGGAGTGGCGGGGGGCGGCCGCAGGGGGGCGCTCGGCCGAGCGAGGGCTGCGCTGGGCTGGGCTGGGCGCTGGGCTGGGCGCTGGGCTGCGCTGGGCGCTGTGCTGGGCTGTGCTGGGCGCTGTGCGGCGCGGCGCGGGGCGGGGTCTCCGGGCTGCGGGCGCCGCCTACATCACCCCGAGAGCTGGTCGGGCCTCACACGGCGGCGGCGGCGGCGGCGGCGGCGGCGGGCAGGGGGGGCGGGCAGTGGGATGGTCCTGCCGGCCCCCGGCCGCGCCCCGCACCTAAGCAGCCTCAGGATGGCGGAGGTAAGCGAGCGGACGTTGAGGCGGGGGGCCGGGACGCCCCGGGACCCCCTCCCACCCCCTCCCCAACCCCCCGGGCAAGGCGCGCCTCGTTGCGGGCGGGGAATGCGTCTGTTGGCTTGGTTGTTGTATCGGACTCTCCCCAGCGCTTAGTACAGTGCTCTGCACCCACTCACCGCTCGATAAGTACGATTGGATGAGTGACTACTCTCCCCAGCGCTTAGTACAGTGCTCAGCACCCCCTCACCGCTCGGTGAATACGATTGGATGAGTGACTGCTCTCCCCAGCGCTTAGTACAGTGCTCTGCACCCCCTAACCGCTCGATAAGGGCGATTGGATGAGTGACTGCTCTCCCAACTGCTTAGTACAGTGCTCTGCACCCCCTAACCGCTCGATAGATACGATTGGATGAGTGACTGCTCTCCCAAGCGCTTAGTACAGTGCTCTGCACCCACGAAGCGCTCGATAAGGACGATTGGATGAGTGACTACTCTCCCCAGCGCTTGGAACATTGTTCTGCACACGCTAAGCGCTCGATAAATAAGACTGAATGAAGGAGTGACCTTTTTCCCCCCTCGAGACCGTAAACTCCTCGTGGGCAGGGCTGCCAACTAGCTTCTCGTGTCCTCTCGCAGGCGTTTAGTACAGTGCTCGGCACACCATAAGCGCTTAGGAAATACCTTGGGTAGTTTCCTAAGCGCTTATCTCAGCGCTCTGCGCACGGTCAGAACTCAATAAGTACCTTTAATTGGCCTCTCCCAGCGCGCAGCGCAATGTTCTGCACACGGCAAGCCTTCCAATGCAATCGATTGGGCTCTCCCAGCGTTTAGCGCCTTGCTCGGCACACGGTAAGGGCTCAATCAGTTCGACTCAGTCGATCGAACTGCCTTTATTGAGCGCGTGCCGAGGGCAGGACACTGTACTAAGCGCCTGGTAGAGGACAGCACAGCAATAAGCAGACCCATTCCCTGCCCGCAACGAACTTGGGGTCCAGATTCGAGTTTGGATTGTCCTGCCCAATTGCTTAGTACAGTGCTTTGCACCCGGCAAGCGCTCGATACATTTGACCGTAGTGTCCCGAGCGTTTAGTGCAGCGCCCTGCACTCGGCAAGCGCGCCATCATTCGGGTTCCTCGACCGTACTCTCCTAATCGGTTAGGGCAGTGTTTGCAGACGGCAAGCGCGCAAAAAATGCGATTCCTCGCTTGTGCCGTCCCAAGCGCCTAGTGCGGCGGTCTGCACTCGGCAGGCGCTCAGTAGATAGGCTCGGTCGTCCAAAAAGCCGGCACCTCGGGCGGCTGCGAGAAAGCGGAGCGGTCCCGGGCGTTAATGGTCGGCGGTTGTTTGGAAGCGTCCGGCGCCCAGTAAATCGCCACCGGACGACAAGGTCGAATCGCCCCGGGGAAGGCAGTAAATAACGACCAAGAAAAGAAAACACACCCAGAAAGTTGATTTGCAACCTCCCGGGGTCCGGGGCCACAGCGTTTTTGCAAAAGTGGAGGTCGCCACCGCGGGGCAACTTGGCTGGGAAAACTTGTCCGGAGGATCTTGAGGTGACACACCCCCTTTTTTACGCGCTTCGTTTTACCCCCCCCCCCAAAAAAGCAAGGGCATTTAGAGGCTCTAAAGGGGGTCTCTTGGAGGGGGACCCCTCGGCTGCAAAATGTGCGTTTCGGGCGGTTTTTTGGATGGTGTCTATCACAGAGTCCCAGCTGTCAGGTCCAGCCCGGCAGCGGGGTGTGGGGTCGTACAAAGCGGGACCCCCGAACGGTCGCCCGTTACCCGTGGCCGAAGGGGCCCCCACCGAGAACGAACTAAAGTCCAAACCGAAAAAAAAAAAAGGGAAAAGAATCAAGAGGCAAACCGGTTGAGCGGTTAGACTGTCGCCCTTCGGTGGGGATTGCGTTCAAAGACCCATTTCTCCCGAATGCACATGATGCGGGATGCAAGTGCGCGTTTCCAGGCCGTGCAGCCCGAAGCCGGAGAGAAAGGGGGGTTATTCGTCCTCTTTTTAATAGAAAAAAATGGGCTTTAAAGGCAGGCGGCTTTAAACGACCGGCAGGCTGGAGGTTGGATTTCTTTATTTTTCAAAAATGCATGCACCTACTTGGCTTTTTGCACCTCGGGAGCCTCTCTTCCTTTGCGGGAGGAGAAGGGACAGGATGCCGTTGCCAAAATAAAATAAAAGGTGGAGGCTGGTGGTGGTGCCCGGCTTCCTTGCAACCTGCCGGGGAGGTGGCGTTCATTAGCCCGGGGATGGCACAGCCGTGCGTGGCAGAGGGGGTGGGCCTGCCCTCCCAGCCAGCCCTGGAGCAAGATCTCGGCCAGCCGGGGTTTGGAGAAGCTTGTAAGGATTTGTCAGCCAGATGTGACAAGATTGTCAAGAGGCAAAGGAAGGGAGGAGATCTGATATTAATCAGCGCATAGCTCGGAGCCAAACTTTCTAAAATGCAGTGTAGTAACATGTTCTTCTCATTTACTGCCTCTCTTTGTGGCCGCCCGCCTGCCACTGTTGGGGGGATGGCAGCTAATCGTCCCTAGTTGGAAGAGGAAAATCCTGGCTGGGGGAGGAGGGAGAAAAAAAAACCCCAAGCCCTCCCCTCCTTGGGACCTGACTGCCCCTTTATGGTGTTGGGGAGGGGAAAGGGTTTGCATGGGGCGAGTTTGTTGCAAGTGGTGGCATATGTCCCCCATCGCTGCTGGGATTCTTCAGTTGAGCCTTCAGCCGTCAGTCAATCAGTGAGCGCTTGAGGCGGGGAGTTGGCCATCGATCATATTAATCGAGCGCTTACCCTGTGCAGAGCACTGTACTGAGCGCTTGGGAAAGTGTAATATAACTTCCAGGGCCCTGGAGCGTCCGACAGGCGAGGGCTTTCCGGGGATGGTTCTTCACTCGGAATTCCCATGCGGGGTGGGAATTATTGTAGGTTTGGGATTGCAGCAGAGAGAGGAGCCTTAAACATCCATGAGAACTGGGTTCCGAAATCCGATCGCATCAGTTGAAAGCATTGACAGTGAGTTGCATTGTATTTATCTGGAGTACCCTCACCAGCTCGTCTGTTTTAGTTTTTTAACCCAGGAACAGGCTCCTGGGTTTCTGTGTTTCTGTGTTTTTTGTTTTGTTTTAATTCACTTTTGGATTTGGTAGAATGGTAAATCGATTCCTTTGAAGAGTTTTCATTTCAAGAAACGCGTGAAAATCATTGAAAGGCTAGATGGGGGGAAAATGTGGGAGAATTCTGCATGTCCCAAATTTCCCTCCTAGCTGTCCCCTGGGGGAAATTTGAAATGACATTTTAAATACCACTCTTGTTAGCCCTGGTGTCAAAACATGGAAGCCTAAGGTGTGGAATAGGAGCACCTGGAGTGGAGAGTGTAAATATCTAAACTAAAAGATAGCTAGAAATATCTAAACAAAAACATTTCTGCACATTTTAAAAGCGGTTTAGAATCAATAGCAACGATTAGATGATGATCGTCACTTCATTTGGCAGTTGCTAAACGAAAATTTGCAGGCTTAACTGCATTAGTGAAATGTGACCATTTCACCACCACTGTGAGCTAAAACTATACTAGATGTATTCTTCTAGTGCCCATAGATGTTTGGTTTTTTACACATAAAGGAATGTTTCCCCGTAGAGATGTTACATTAATATCACAGTTATAGTATGGCTAGAGTGTGAGCAGCTAAGAATAAGATATGTTCTGAGCACATAGGCGTTCTGTGGAAATGTTCAGTTCCATGTGTATCGTAGACCTGTGCAAAAGCCATGTAGCTGTGCAGACACGCAGCATAATTTAAGTAATCTGTAATATGACCAGGGATCAATTTAGTGCTTATCAAACTGATAAGAACTCAGTGCCCTATCCTTCCGTCCCATCTTGATGGGCTCAAAATGGCTAATTGGTCCTTCTCTAGGTCTGGAACTCTGATCTGTGATTTCAAGTTCCGGCGTACGGACCACTGAAAAGGAGTTTGTGTGTTACTTTTCATTTGAGAAAGAAATTCTTTGCCTTCCGTGGAATTGACCGAATCTCCCCAAAAATGTTGAGTCCGGGCAAGCGGCCATATATTCCCCACCTTCGGACATTTCAGGAAAGGGTGTGCTCTGGGTCAGGATATGGGTGATGGTGTTAATCATAATTAGAACAGTGCTTTGCACTTAGTAAGTGCTTAACAAATACCATTATTATTATTAATTGGGGTATTTGTTGAGCTCTCACTACGAGCCAGGCACTGCACCACACACTGGAGTAGGTACAAGATAATTGGGTTGGACACAGTCCCTGGCCCAAGCGAGGCTCTTAATCCCCAGTTTACATCTGAGGTAACTGAAGCCCAGAGAATCGAAGTGACTTGCCCAAGGCCACACAGCAGACAAGTAGTGGAGCCGGGATTAGAACCCAGGTCAGTCTGGCTCCTAGGCTGGGGCTCTTTCCACTAGGCGACGCCCCTTCTCTTTCCAGCTTAACAGATCAACCTGCGATCAGACAGGTGGGGAAATGGGGAAGGGGTTGTTCCCCGAAATAAATAAAATTCCTAGATCATGACAGTGGATGGGAGCCAGCTTCGCCCCTCTGCCCAAACCTGATGCTCTTTAAATGTGCGGGAAGGGGAAGCTCAAAGGAAATGGGATTTGGAAGGTCCATTAAGGTTCATTTTGGAGGGGCCAGAGCGGCAAGAAAGAGCCAGTTGCCTGTGTTTTCCGATTACTTCCTGTTGACTTCCTTCTGGCATTGCTTTGCCCCCGGGCCCGTAGAGGCTCCTAAAGCTGGGCAGTAGGGCTTACGTTCCCATTCCTTATCTTATAGGGCTGACACCACTTATTTCCACCTTCAGAAACGTCTCTACTCCAAAGGACTCTGGCCCCAAGTTGAATACATCTTTTTTCTGGTCGGGAAGGGCCTGTGGCGGGTCGGGAAGGGCCTGAGGAATTTTGGAAAGGGCCTGAGGCATAGTCGTGACTCTCCTTTACCTTTTTGAAAACCTCCTCTAGTTTTTCCACCCCACAGCTTTTGTTTCAGATTTATTTTTCCCCATGGCATTAAGCACTTACTGTGTGTCAAACACTGTTCTAAGCACTCGGTTAGATATAAAGTAATCAGGTTGAACACAGTCCCAGTCCCGCATAGGGTTCCCACTCTTAATCTCCATTTTGCAAATGAGGGAAGCGAGGCCCAGAGAAGTGAAGTGATTTGCCCAAGGTCATTCGCCAAGCAAGTGGTGAAGCCGGGACAAGAACCCAGGGTCTTCCGACTCCCAGCCCCGTCCTCTATCCACTAGACCGTGCTGCTTCTCTTGCAGCATAAAAGGTTTACTTGGAAAATGTAGCCAAAAAGGAACTTTCTGCTAATGCTTTTTGTCAGTCTGCACGAAATTAGCAAGTTTTTAAAATGCACGCTCATTTTCCTCTTGATTTGAAGTCCCTTCCTTTCCAAAACTTTTGACAGGAGAAGGAATTGTTTTTAAGTCTTCTCAGGTTAAACATATTTGTTAGCTGAAAATGTAAAATACTCCAGAAGGTAAAAGGGTTGTTTGGGCTTTAGACTATAAGATCATCTTTTTATTATTATTATTATGTAAAGGCATAATGGGCAGGGAATTTGTCTGCTAATTCTGTTATATTGCACTTTCCCAAGCGCTTAGTACAGTCCTCTGCTCATAAGTGCCCAATATATGCAATTGCTTGGTTAAGCACTTACTATGGGTCAAGCATTATCCACAGCACTGGGGTGGTTACAAGTTAATCAGGACGGACACAGTCCCTGTCCCACATGGGGCTCACATCTTGGTAAGAGGGGGAACAGGTATTGAATCCCCATTTTACCATTGAGGAAACTGAGGTAACAGGTAGAGAGAAGAAAATGACTTGCCCAAGGTCACAAAGCAGGCAGTAGGCAGAATCAGGATTAGAACCCAGGTCCTCTGACTCTCAGGCCCTTCCACCGCTGTAAGGTCAGTGTGGGCAGGGAACATGTCTACCAACTCTCTTGTATCATAGTCTCCCAAGTGTTTAGTACAGTGCTCTGCACACGCTTCAGTGCTTAGTACGCACTCAATAAAGACCACTGATTGATCAGATATAAGCCATAGCTAAACTCCAGACAGTTGCTGCTGGATTAATCATGTCCACACCTGTAGAGGTTAGAAAACAGAAAACCAAGTTAAGGATTTGAGGTCTTTGGTCTCCAATTGTGTTGTTAATAATAATAATAATGGTAAGCACTTACATTGTGCCAGGCACCGTACTAAGCGCTGGGGTGGATACAAACAAATCGGGTTGGACACAGTCCCTGCCCCACGTGAGACTCAGTCTCAATCCCCATTTTTCAGATGAGGGAACTGAGGCCCAGAGAAGCAAAATGATTTGCCCAGGGTCACACAGCAGACAAGTGGTGGAGTCGGCATTAGAACCCATGACCTTCTGAGTCCCCGGCCCAGACTCTATCCACTTGTGTCGTCTAGTCAACAGGGTCCAAACAGAAAGAAAACCCTCTGTCCTTGCTCACCCAGAAAAAAAGATAGGGATGTCTCCAAGTGGGATCATGGTCACCCCCAACCTTTTTATTTTTGTTTTTTTGAAAACCATCAGAGCTAGCCCCGTTCTGAATTCCTTGAGCCATCTATATCCCACTTCTTTCTCTTCCCCTCCAGGCGGTTTCTCCATTTCACACCCCTACCGACAGGCCCCACTCCTGCACAGACCCACCCATGTCCTAATCAGTCAGTGGTATTTATTGAGCACCCATGCAGAGCACTGTACTAAGCTCTCGGGAGAGGACAGTCTCAGCAGAATTAGCAGGCGCGTTCCATGCCCAAGGGCAGCAAGCTCATTTCTCTAGAGAACTGAATAATAATAATGATGATGGTATTTGTTAAGTGCTTACTATGTGCCAGGCACTGTACCAGTCCCTGGGGTGGATCCACACAGATGGGGTTGGACACAGTCCCTGTCCCACGTGGGGCTCACAATCTTAATCCCCTTTGTAGAGATGAGGTAAATGAGACCCAGAGAAGTGAAGTGACTTGTCCAGGGCCACCCAGCAGACAAGCAGCAGAGCCGGGATTAGAACCCATGACCTTCTTGCCCTGAGGCCTAGACTCTACCCACTGTGCCGTGCTTTTGTTCTTGTTTCCTCCACCGTTTGTTAAAGGAGAAATATTATCCCACCAGCAGGCTTCAGTAGCCTCTGCTGTCATTTTCTCCTACCTTGGATCATAGGGATATTCTGAAAGACAACGGTCCAAGAGGTTGTGTGAACAAAAGTACGGTCTTGGTTCCTGTGTGTGTGTGTGTGTGTGTGTGTGTGTGTGTGTGTGTGTGTGTTTGGTGTGTATGATGTGTCCGAATTTGGAGCAGGTCGTGTGGGAGAGAATATTCTTATTGTCTTGTCCTTTCCCCAGAGCTTAGTCCAGTGCTATGCACACAATAAGCGATCAGTAAATTCCATCGATTGATCTACGTGTGCGAGCGACATTGCGAAGGGACGTCTGTTGCCTCTGAGCAGGATAAAACGCGTGGTGTTCTGGGAAGATGCCATAGGTGTTGTACTCATTCATTCATTCAGTCGTATTTATTGAGCACTTACTGCGTGCGGAGCGCTGTACTGAGAGCTTGGGAGAGTACAGTAGAACAATAGAAGACATTCCCTGCCCATAATGAGCTAGAGGAGGAGGTGGACATTAATATGACTATAAAGAATTTATTAATGTAATGTACAGGGAATACATCTGTTTATTGTAGTGTACTCTCCCAAGTGCTTAGTACAGTGCTCTGTGCACAGTAAGGACTCAGTAAATACAACTGAATAAATATAACTTATAATACAATATCAATCTAAATAAATATAATAAAGACGGAGGGCTACCTCCATCTAGCCCTCTGAGGATTATTAAAAGCTGTATCCGTCTTCGTGTTAAAGAAAGGGCTCCCCCACCTAATTTTTCCTAGCTTGGTGACTTTCACACGTGGAGCTTTTTTGGTCATCATCATTCTTTCCCACTTTAAAATTTCTTTTGTATCTTCCCTCTTCAAAGTTCGGCAAAGAACCCTCTCCAGGTGGACATTTAAACGGCCAAAAAGGGCCAGGATGAGGTGCCTGAGCGCCTAGCTTTCATTCACTGGAACAGCTTGGATTCGGGGAGCTCGTTGCACCCCTCAAAGCTATTGAAGAGATCTGTTGGTGTCGGTTCCTTCTCAACCCCCTGCCCCACGGCCACAAAACTTCCACTCCGAGAGTTCCCCATGCGGCTTTGAACCCTGGAGTCGGGAGCATTTTTTCTTTCTTTTGTTTTTTTTCCGCTAAGGTTCGGAACGGCTTTGAAACGATCTGTGTCTCAGCCAGGGGAAACCCTTTGATGCCGAGGTGGAGGGTGGCGGTTCTCCACAACCAGAATCGGCCCCAACCTGCACCATCTGCCGACGCCCCTCGGGCCGGGATTTCCTGTCCGTTCGTCGGAGCGTAAACCCGGACCGGTCCAGCTGGGTCCCGGGGAGATGCCCGTAACGGAGGGGTGGCCTGAGTTTCATTCATACGCTCATTAGGTCGTACCTACGGAGCTCTTACTGTGTGCAGAACACTGAGGGAGGACGGTACAACAATAAATGCACCCAATCCCTGCCTACAGCCCGCTTACAGTCTAGAGGGGGAGACAGACATTAATACGAATGAATGATGGTGTTTAAGCGCTTACTTTGTTGTCAGGCACTGTACTGAGCACTTACTATGTGTAGAGCACGGGACTAATCGCTTCGGAGAGGATAGTACAACAATAAACAGATACGGTCCCTGCCCACGATGAACTTAAAGTCTAGAGGGGGAGGCAGATATTAATATGGATAAAAAATGGTGTTTGTTAAGCACTTACTTTGTGCCAGGCACTGTACTAAGCGCTGGGGTGGGTGCACGCAGATGGAGTTGGATGCAGTCCCTGTCCCATGTGGGGCTCTCAGTCTCAACTCCTATTTTACAGATAAGAAGACTGAGGCAGAGAGAAGTGAAGTGACTTGCTTGGGGTCACACGGCAGACAAGAGGCAGAGCTGGGATTAGAACCTGTGACCTTCTGACTCCCAGGCCCTGGCTGTAGCCACCAGAGGTGGACATAAGTGCTGAAGGGCTGGGAGGGGGGATGAAGAAAGGAAGTAAGTCAGGGCGATGCAGAAGGGAGTGGGAGAAGAGGAAGGGAAGGCTTCCTGGAGGAGATTTGCCTTCAATAAGGCCTTGAAGGTGGGAGAGAGGAATTTGAGCCAGAGGCCTGGGAAGAGTCAGAAAGACACCACTTTGCTTGGTTTTCTTCAGTCCATCAGCGGAATGTAGTGAGCATTTACTACGTGCGGAGCACTCATGATAATTGTGGCATTTGTTGAGCGCTTACAATGTGCCAGGCGCTGAACGAAGCACTGACGTAGATACCGGTTAATCAGGTCAGATACAGTCCCTGTCCCACCTGGGACTCACTGACTACGCAGGAGGGAGGACTGGGATCGAATCCCCATTTTGCAAGTGAGGGAACTGAGGATCACAGAAGTGAAGTGATTTACCCAAGGTTGCACAGCAGGCAAGTGGCAGAGTCAGGATTAGAACCCAGTTCCTCTAACTGTCAAACCTTTGCTCATTGCTACTCATAATGTTCTGTCTCTTCCCAAATCTGTCTGTGGCACTTTACCTCATCGCAGCTTTTGGATAATGATGATGATGGTATTTGTTAAGCACTTACTATGCGGGAAGCACTGTTCTAAGCACCGGCGTTGATACAGGCTAATCAGGTTGTCCCACGTGGGGGCTCAAGCCTTTGCTCATTGCTACTCATAATGTTCTGTCTCTTCCCAAATATGTCTGTGGCACTTTACCTCATCGCAGCTTTTGGATGATGATGATGATGATGATGATATTTGTTAAGCACTTACTATGCGGGAAGCACTGTTCTAAGCACCGGCGTTGATACAGGCTAATCAGGTTGTCCCACGTGGGGGCTCAGTCTTAATCCCCATTTTACAGATGAAGTAAGTGAGGCACAGAGAAGTAAAATGACTTGCCCCAAATCACACAGCTGGTAAGTGGCGGAGCCCAGAATTAGAATCCGTGACCTCTGACTCCCAAGCCCGTGCTTTTTCCACCAAGACATGCTGCTTGGAGTCTTGTAAGGCAGAGGGGTGGTTCATTCCCTTTTCACAGATGAGGAAACTGAGACCCTGAGGCAGTGAATCCCTTTTTTCATAGTATTTAAATGTTTACTATTTTCCAGGCACTGTTCTAAGCTCTTACAAGCTAGTCAGAATAGACAAAGTCCCACTTGGTGCTCTCACTCTTAATCCTCATTTTACAGATGAGGGGACTTAAGCCCAGAGAAGTGAAGTGACTGGCCCAAGGTCACACAACAGACAAGTGGCAGAGCTGGGATTAGAACTCAGTACCTCCGACTCTTGGGCCCAGGCTCTTTGTTTCCCTGTAATGTTTTATCTCTTCCTAACACTGCCCTCTGTACCTTTCCTCAGCCCAGCCTTTGGAACCTTGGTGGTGCTTTAGGGATTCATTCCCTTTTCACAGAAAACTGAGCTTTTTATAGTATTTGTTAAGCACTTATGTGTCAGGCAGTGTTCTTAGCGCTGGGGGAGATACAGCATAGATTGAACAGAATCCATGTCCCATACAGGGCTCACGGACTTTATCCCCATTTTCCAGATGAGGTAACCGAGGTCCAGAGAAGGGAAGTGACTGGCCCAAGGTCACATGGCAGGCAAGTGACAGAGCCAGGGTTGGAAACTAGGTCCTTGCGATTCCCAGGCCCAGGCTCTATCCACTAGACCACGCTGCTTCTCTGATACCCTGGTTGGGCAGACAGTGTGCTTTCCTCCCCAGATCCCACCAAGGGCCTGGGGCTTTACCCAGTAACAGTGTGGTCTAGTGGCTAGAACCCCGGCCTGGGAGTCAGAAAGACCTGGATTCTAATCCCGGCTTCACCACTAACCTGCTGTGTGACTTGGGGCGAGTCGGTTCACTTCTCTGCGTTTCCTTTGCCTCATCTGCAAAGTGGAGAATAAGATCGTGAGCCCCAGGGTGGACAGGGATTGTGTCCCACCCTGATGAGCTTGAATCCGCCCCAGCACTTAGTGCCCGGCACGTAGTAAACACATTTAGACGTTTGATATTCGCTCCACCCCCAATCCTACAGCACTTATGTACAAATCTTTAAATTAAATATTACAAATTACTATTTATTCCTATTAATGTCCGGCTCTCACTATAGATGATAAACTCATTGTGGGCAGGGAACCTGTATGCTAATTCTGTGCATTGTACTCTCTGAAGCACTTAGCACAGTGCTGTGCACATAGAAAGTGCTCAGCAAATGCCTGTGAGAGAGAGAGTGATCAGTCTGTCTCAGGGGAAGCAGAGTGACCAGGTGGCCGGAGCACAGGTCTGGGCATCAGGAGGACCTGGGTTCTAATCCCTGCTGTGCTGCTTGTCTGTTTTGTGACTCTGGGCAAGTCACTTCACTTCTCTGGGCCTCAGTTACCTCATCTGTAAAATGGGAACTCAGACTTGGAGCCCCATGGGGGATAGGGATTGTGTCCAACCTGATTACCTTGCATCTGCCCCAGCGCTTAGTACGGTGCCTGCCACATAGTAAACACCTTTGGCCAGTTGTTATTCACTCCATCCCGAACCCCATGGCGCTTACGTACATGTCTTCATATACAATAAATTGTTCATATAAATGTCTGTCTCTGTCTGTAGACAGTAAGCTCGTTATGGGCAGCGCTGGGGTGGATACACACAAATCAGATTGGACACAGACCCTGTCCCACGTGAGGCTCACATTCTTAATCCCCATTTTCCAGATGAGGTAACTGAGTCCCAGACAAGTGCAGCGACTTGCCCACGGTCACTCAGCAGACAAGTGGCAAAGCCAAGATTAGAACCCATGACCTCCTGACTCCCAGGCTCTGTCCATAAGCACTGGGGTAGACACAAAATGATCAGATTGGCCCCTGTCCCCGTCGGGTCTCCCGGTACAAAGGGGATGGGGAATAGGTCTTTAATCCCCATTCTGCAGATGAGAAACCGAGGCTCAGAGAAAGTCAACAACTTGCCTTAGGTCACACAGGAAGCAAGTGGCAGAACCAGGATTAGAACTCAGGTCCTCCGACTCCCAGACCCACATCTGCCCACAAGGCCACAAGACCAGGTATTAGGATAACGGAACATCTCCTGCTTGGACTTCAACCCCCAAATTGTACAGTTTTCTTCAGATTCTGGGCTGGGGAATATGTCTGTTTAGTATTGAATTGTAACCTCCCAAGCACTTAGTACAGTGCTGTGCACATAGTAAGCGCTCAGTAGACACGATTGATTGAATGAATGAATGGAGCCAGGACCGTGAAGCTGGGTGCAAAGCTGTAAGGAGATTCTTCCTCTAGACTGTAAGCCCGGAATGGGTGTTATACTGTCCTCTTGGACTCTCAAAACCACTTAGTACAATGCTCTGCAGACAGTAGGAACTCAATAAATATGCCGGAATGGATGTACCTTGAAGGGACCTGGATAATAATAATAATAATGATAATAATGGTATTTGTTAAGAACTTACTATGTGCCAGGCACTGTACTAAGATCTTGGGTGGATCCAAGCAGATCGGGTTGGACATAGTCCCTGTCCGGCATAGGGCTCACATTCTCAATCCCTATTTTAGAGGAGAGGTAACTGAGAACCATAGAAGAGAAGTGACTTGCCCAAGGTCACACAGCAGGCAAGTGGCGGAGCCGGGATTCGAACCCATGACCTTCTGACTCCCGTGCCCAGGCTCTCTCCACACTCCATGCCGCTTCCTGGGTCTGCCAGGCGACCAGGGAGCTGAAAAAGGGATTGGGGTGGTTGGGGAGAGAGAAAGCAGTCAGTCATACTTATGGAGTCATATTTATGTGTGCAGAGCACTGTACTAAGCACTTGGGAGATTACAACATAGACACATTCCTTGCCCACAATGAGCACGAGTCTAGAGGGGGAGAGAGATTGATAAAAATAAATACATTTTGGATATGGACATAAGTACTGTGGGGCCAGGAGGGAGATTGAATAAAGGGAGCGAGTCAGGGCGACTCAGATGGAAGTGAGAGAAGAGGAAAGAAGGACTTAGTTAGGGAAGGCCTCTTGGAGGAGGTGGGCCCTCATTAAGGCTTTGAAGTGGGGAAGGAGCGATCGTCTGTCGGATATGAGGAGGGAGGGTGTTCCAAGGCCAGAGGCGGGACGTAGGCTAGAGGTCATCCGCAAGATAGACGAGATCAGGGTACAGTGAGAAGGTCAGCGTGAGAGGAGTGAAATGTGCGGGTTGGATTGGGGCGGGGCGGGGGGGGTGGGGGTGGGGGGGGTGGAAAGTCGATAAGGTGGTCAAAGCCGATGGAAAGGTTTCTGTTTGCAAGGGGAGACCTTGGCTGAAGTATCTCTCATTACCCATTACCAGCTGAGTGGAAGGATGTCTGTAATAATAGTAATTGTGGTATTTCTTAAGCGCTTTCTATGTGTCAGTCTGGGGAAGATAGGAGATAATCAGGTTAGATCCAGTCCCTGTGCCACAGAAGGACTCACAATGAGGTAACTGAGGTCCAGAGAAGGAAAACGACTTGCCCAAAGTCACTCAGCAGACAAGTGACGAAGGTGGGGTTAGAACCCAGGTCCTTCTGACTCCCAGACCCGGGCTCTATCCATTAGACCACACTGCTTCTCTATCCTTGTCCACGCTTCGGGGATCCAGCCGGCGGTGAATTAGGATTAGGACATTCTGCATCGCCCTGACTTGCTCCCTTTGTTCTTCTCCGCTCCCAGCCCCACAGCACTCATGTCCATATTTGTCATTTATTTCTATTAACGTCCATCCTCCTCTCCCCCCGGTCCCCAGACTGTAAGCTTGTTGTAGTCAAGGAATTTGTCTATTGTTGTATTGTACTCTCCCAAGCGCTTAGTACAGTGGTCTGCACGAATTCTTCCCAGTGCCCAGAACTGACTGCTGCAAAAGAGCATCTCCTTGAAGCCTCTCTGAGCAATAACAATAACAAATTGTGGTATTTAAGTGCTAACTGTGTGCCAGGCACTGTACTTAGCATTGGGGTAGGTACAAGGTAACTGGGTTGAACACAGTCCCTGTATCACATTGGGCTCACAGTCCTAATCCCCATTTTACGATAAGGGAACTGAGGCACAGAGAAGTGAAGTGACTTGCCGAAGACCACACAGCAGACAAGCAGCAGAGCAGGGATTAGAACCCAGGTCCTTCGGACTCCCAGACCCGGACTCTAGCCACTAGGCCACACCGCTTCCCCAGATTGCCTCTCTTGTCAACACCCAGCCAACTGGTCCCAGGGGCAGTAGGCGGAGAGGGTCGTTTGGCGGAATCTGGGAGTTCCTCCTACTCAAAATCCTGTTACCCAAATGATTGACCAAGTGTCAACATACAGCTCTTGGGGTCTTGGAGATCAGGAAACATGTTTGGACGTGTGTGCGTGCAAGAGAGAGAGAGAGACAGAAGGAGCAATCATAAGGCTCTCTCCCAGATCTGAGTAGAACTAAAGACTTGGTTTTTGGTAGAAACCAAAGTTTTCTCCCTGCTGTCTGTCAAGGCACCCCGATGCCCCAAAAGACTTGTGCAAGAAGGCAGTGAGGGAGGAAGAGAGAGTAGAAAGTAGTGATAATGCACTCGATGAACGCAGCCCGCTTTAAACATCTGCTTCCCGTTTTTGGAGAATGGATGGATTACATTCTGAAAGGAGTTTTCCATCCTCATTTCCATATGCACCTCCCCAACCTGTAATTAGAATGTTGAAGTTTTTCTTGTCTTCAATTTTTGAAAGTAATACTATTGTTCTGCGTGTGGAATGCTGTGAAAATCCTTCTCAGTGGAAAAACACATCAAGCGGCTTGATATTGGAAAGTTTCTTGGGCCCTGTAATTAGCTTTCCCTTTTCTTTTTTTTCTTTTTTTTTTATAAATGATTCACATTAGATTATTTCCCTAGCTGCTTAATCAGCATCATTAGGGCTTGTTAAAATGGGTTAGTTTCGAGCTGATCTCCATGTAGCAATCCCAGCATTGTTCTTAGATCGGCTTGGCGGCTGAAAGCTTTGAAATACTGAATCAGACGCGGAGGTTATTAACCCTGAACGACGAGGTTTGAATGGAGTGCTTTTGCAGGAGTCAAACTGGAGCCTGACTTTTTATTTCCTGTGGCGTTTTAAGTGCTTACTAGGTGCCAGGCACTGTACTAAGCACTGGGGCAGATACAGGCTAATCAAGCTGGAGTCGGTCCATGTCCCACGTGGGGCTCACAGTCTTAATCCCCATTTTACAGATGAGGTCACTGAGGCCCAGAGACATGAAGTGACTTGCCCAAGATCACACAGCAGACAAGTTGTGGAGTCGGGATGCGAACCCAGGTGCTTCTAACTCACAGGCCCGTGCTCTGTCCATTAGGCCACGCTGCTTCTCGGTCCACTGTATTTATTGAGGACTTACTGTGTGCAGAGCACTGTACAGAGGGCTTGCAAGAGTACAGTATAACAATATAACAGACACATTCCCCGCCCACAACGAATTTACAGTCTAGAGGATGAGCTTAAATTGCAGCGTGGCGTAGAGTGAGCCCCATGCGGGACAGGGACTGTGTCCAACTTGATTTGCTAGAATCCATCCCAACGCTTAATACAGTGCCTGGCAAATAGTAAGCACTTAGATACCACAGTTATTATTATTATTACGCATGCGGAGCATGTGGAGAAAGAGAGTAGTGCCCATTCAGAACAGGATAACAGGAATTTTCTCACACACCAAGAGCACAAAACGGTAGCTAATCGAACCTCAGTGTAGTTCCAGGTTCTCGTTTCTGGCAACACCCCTCGTAATAATGATAATCATGATAATAATTGTGGTATTGGTAAGAGTTTTCTATGTGCCGTAGTGAGCACCGGGATACAAGCCAGTCGGGTTGGACACAGTCCATGTCCCACAGTGGGCTCACAGTCTTTGTCCACATTTTGCAGAGAAGGGAACGGAGGTCCAGAGAAGTGAAGTGACTTGCCCAGGGTCACACAGACAAGTGGCAGAGTCAGGATTTCTGACTCCCAGGCCTGGGCTCTAGCTGTTAGGTCATGCTGCTTCCCCAGAGACAGAGCAATCAATCCATGATATTTACTTAGCGCTTCCTCTTTGCAGAGCACTGTACGAGTCGTTTGGGGGTGGACAATACAACAGAATTAGCAGACAAGTTCCCCACCCTTGACGAGTTTACAGTCTAAAGGGAAAGACAGACTTTAGTGTGGATAAGTCATTTATAATACACAATTTAAGTACTGTGGAGTTAATACCCCCTTCCAAATCCACTGGCTATTTGCTTTCCTTAAAGAAGAAAGCTTTCTTTGAGAAGCAGTGTGGCCTGGTGGATCATTCCCGAGCCCGGGCGTCAGAAGGACCTGGGTTCTAATCCGGGCTCTGCCGGTTGCCTGCTTTGTGACCTCTGGCAAGTCACTTTGCTTCTCTTTGCCTCAGTTACCTCATCTGTAAAATGGGGACTAAAACTGTGAGTCCCATGTGGGACCAGGACTGTGTCCAGCCTGATGATCTTGCATCTACCCCAGTGCTCAGTGCAGTGCCTGGCACATAGTAAGCACTTAACAGATATGATAAAAAAAAAATTACACCAGCTCCATCTGCTCTTGGTGTTTGACAGATAAACCCCCCAGGGAATTTGTGGCAGGAGCATGGAGACAAAGTCCAATTTCTCAGTTAGGGTGCAAAATACAGCTTAATAGTCACTTTGATCCCAGAGTCTTAGATGTCCGTGTGGCTCCTGCTGGGCTCCTTTTGACTACAATAATAATAATAATAATGTTGGTATTTGTTAAGCACTTACTATGTGCAGAGCACTGTTCTAAGCACTGGGGTAGATACAGGTTAATCAGTTTGTCCCATGTGAGGCTCAGAGTTAATCCCCATTTTACAGATGAGGGAATTGAGGCCCAGAGAAGTAACTTGCCCACAGTCACATAGCTGACAAGTGGCAGAGCCGGGATTCAAACAAGAAAGTCCAGAGTGGAGTAGTCTGTGTAGGTTCATTCATTCATTCAATAGTATTTATTGAGTGCTTACTATGTATAGAGCACTGTACTAAGTGCTTGAAATGTACAATTCAGCAAGAGAAAGAGACAGTCCCTGCTCAGTTACGGGCTCAAGGTTGACTGTGCAGGGAAGCAAACTCCTCGATCCTCAGGACTGATCACACCTGTGTGCACACTTCATTTTATTTTTAACCTTTAGAAACTAACTTTAAGGTCAGCATTTGAGCCCTTACTATGTGCAGAGCACTATACTAAGCACTTGGGAAACTCCAGTAGAACAAATACATTCCCTGCCCACAAAGACCTTGCAGTCTAGAGGGGGAGACAGACGTTAATTTAAGTATAAATAAGGCAGAGAAGCAGCTTGCCTAAGTGGGTAGACTTGCCTCGCTTGTCTACCTTATGACCTTGGGCAAGTCACTTCTCTGAGCCTCAGTTTCCTTATCGGGAAAATGGGGATTAGGATGGTGAGCCCCATGTGGGACAAGGACTGTGTCCAACCTGATTACTTTGTACCTACCCCAGCGCTCAGGGCAGTGTCTGGCACATAGTAAGCGCTTAAATACTGTTAGTAGTATTATTTTGGCTTTTATTCACTGGTATATTTTGGCAGGTAGGGTGCTATACTGGGCACTTGGGAGAGTATAATAAAAGTAAAACATAGAGCCCTGCCTTAAGGAGTTTACGCTTCGTACCGCTGGCTAGAAGACAAGGCACCATTCCTTATTCCCTCTGAGGCAGCGGGATGCCTAGGGTAATTGGGTAGATTAGGAAGACGTCTACCCTAATGTTCCAGACCTTGGAGAAGCAGCGTGGCCTACTGGAGCGAGCACAGACCTGGGAGTAAGTAGGACTCCTGGGTTCTCATCCCGACTTGGCCAGCTGCCTGCTGGGTGACCTAGGGCAAGCCTCTGACCTTTTATATTAATGTGGGCAGGGAATGTCTGTTTATTGTCATATTGTCCTCCCCCAAGTGTTTAGTATAGTGCTCTGCACAGAGTAAACCCTCAATAATAATTGAATGAATGAATTCTTTGGGCCTCAGTTTCCTCAACTGTAAAATGGGGTGCCTGTCCTCCTACTTGGACTGTGAGCCCGGGGAGGGACAGGAATTGGGTCTGATCTAATTAACTTGTACCCACCGCAGCACTTAAAACAGTGGTTCACACATAGTAAGCACTTTAAAAATGCTGTAAAATTCCAAATGCATCTCTGGAGAACTCCCAGGTTGTGGTTGTCAGAACAGCCAAGAACTCAGCCACTGGAGGAGGTTGGGAGTTCTAATCCTGGGTTTCTGTCATCCTTCCTGAAGGACAACCACTCAACCTTCCTTCAAAAGAAAGTTTTCCCTCTTTTTCTTGGTTTGCAGAACTAGGATGGTTTAGAGGCTAGAGAATGGACCTGGGAGTCAGAAGGGCCTGGGTTCTAATCCCGGCTCCACTGCTTCTCTGCTGGGTGACCTTGGGCGAGACACTGCACATCTCTGAGCCTCAGATATCTCATCGGTAAAATTCACTCAATTGTAGTTATTGAGTGCTTACTGTATGCAGTAATGGGGATTAAGTGTGAGCCCCATATGGGACCGGGACTGTGTCCAACCTGATTAGCTTATATCCACCCCAGCGCTTAGAACAGTGCTTGACAATAGTAAGCGCTTAACAAATTACCGTAATTGCTATAATCATTATTACAAGGGTGCTTAACACATAGTAAGCACTTACTATCATTATTGTTATTATTCTCTGTCAAAGAAACGATCCTCTTTGGTTTGGTGAAAGCAAACCCATTTTTCAGAAAGAATGAGCCCCGGAGAGGGAAGCCAAGTTCGCTTTAAGCCTATGGCAAAACGGAAGCTGGCAGTCTTGGGACAGGGACTCTGTCCGACCTGATTACTTGTGTGTACCTCAGTGCTTAGCACAGTGGTTGGCACATAGTAAGAGCTTACCAAGTACCATTATCATTATTAGTTTTGAGTTGTCGACTCTGTCCTTCACCACCTCAAATGGTGCCCAGCTCAAACCCATTCGCTCCCGCCCAACCTCGTCGGAACTGACTCGATTCGATTTCTTTCCCCGAGATAGGGTGGCCACTGGTAACCCTCGGGGCACCAGGTCAGACGGGTGACTCCGCGGGCATTACACTGGGCACACATCGAATGTCACGATGTCCGGGCAACGTTTTGTCCGCCCAAACTGGGGACGTTCCTCCGGGAGCTCCCCAAAACCCGACGCCTTCTCCCCCCAGGGCCTGCCCGGACGTGAACCCCACCTCTGAGCAGCCGGCGAACAGAATACAGAGACGGACGGTCACCCTTGTCCAATGGCCTGGGGCAGCCGAGAGGCCGGGCTGGAGCCGGTCAGTACCATCAGGAGGCGTTCACCCCCTCAGTCAGTCGATTGTATTTATTGAGCGGTGTGGAGAGCACTGTACTAAGCGCTTGGGAGAGGACGGTGCAAAATAACCGGACACATTCGCTCAGACACTAAGGTGCCACCAAAGGAAGGGGATCCATCCCTAACCCGCAAGGCTTTGTGGATAGAGCCTGGGCCTGGGAGTCAGAAAGACCTGGGTTCTAATTCTGGCCCTGCCATTTGTCTGTTTGTGTGAATTTGGGCAAGCCACTTCACTCCCCTAGAGTGTAAGGTCATCCTCTAGACTTTAAGTTCATTGTGGGCAGAGAGTGTCTGTTTACTGTTCTATTGTCCTCTCCCAAGCACTCAGTACAGTGCTGTGCACACAGTAAGCGCCCAATAAATATGACTGAATGAATAAACTTCTCTGAGCTTCAGTTTCCTCCATCTGTAAAATGGGGAGTAAGACCGTGAGCCCCATGTGGGACATGGACTGTGGCCAGCCCGATTAACTTTTATTTCATTCATTCAATCATATTTATTGAGTGCTTACCGTGTGCAGAGCACTTTACTAAGCACTTGTATCTACCCCAGCGCTTAGAACAATGCCTGGCACAGAGTAAGCACTTAACAAATACCATTTTAAAAAAACCCCACAAAACTATGAAATTGAGTATCCAGCCAGTCCATAGCACTTATTCTCTTCACAGCCCTCTATTAAGTACTTGGGAGAGCACGACAAAAGGGAAAGACAGAGTCTTTGAGGGTAAGAACCCTCAAGGATCGACTATCAACCAACTTAACCATAGTAATAATAATTTTGGTATTTAAGTGCTTACTATATGCCAGGGACTGTACTAAGCTCTGGGGGTGTAATACAGGCAAATCAGGTTGGTCACACTCCCTGTCTCACATGGGCTCACGGTCCTCATCCACACTTCACAGAAGAGGTAACAGGCACCGAGAAGTGAAGTGACTTACCCAAGGTCACACAGACAAGTGGCAGAGCCAGGACTGGAACGCAGGACCTTCTGATGCACAGGCCTATGCTGTATCCACTAGGCCGTGCTGCTTCTCCGAGGCAGCGTCCTGGTTCCCCTGTCAGAAACAAGTTCTGGGCTAGTTGCACTTTGAACCTAACCCATGATGACAGGGGTGTGACTGACCACTCAATCAATCAGTGGTATTTATCGAGCGCTTACTATGTGCAGAGCACTGTAGGAAGCACTTGGGAGCATACAAGACAACAGAATCAGCAGACGCGTTCCTTGCCCTGGCACCATATTTGCTGCACAAAGAACTCGGTTCTGGAAGATGATCCCCGAACTCTGCAGTCTGAGCCTCTGGTATTTAAGCGCTTATATGTGCCAGGCACTGTACTAAGCGCTGGGGTGGATACAGGCAGATCGGGTGGGACACAGTCCCTGTCCCACGCTTACACGTGCCAAACACTGTTCTAAGCATTGGGGTAGTTGCAAGTTAATCAGGTTGCTTGTACCCACCCCAGCGCTTTAGTACAGTCCCTGACACATAGTAAGTGCTTAACAGATACCAGTTATTGCTGTCATGATTATTAACTGGGCCGAGGAGACTTGGGCAGGGAATGTCACTGTTTTTTTTTGTGTGTGTGTGGGGGTGTTGTATTTTTCCAAGTGCTCAGTACAGTGCTCTGCACACTCAATAAATGCTCAATAAATAAATTTATTGAGCACTCAATAAGTGCTCAATAAATACAATTGAACGAATGAATGAGAGACATGCTTCCTTTTCGACTGGGCAGAGGCAAGCTCTGCCTGAGATTTGGCCCCTTCTCCCCGTGACATGACCTGTAACGCCAACCTCCTCACTGTACCTCGATCTCGTCTATCTCGCCGCCGAGGCTTCGCCCGCATCCTGCCTCTGGCCTGGAGCCCCCTCCCTCCTCAAATCCATCAGACAAGGACTCTTCCCCGTGGCCCTTCAAAGCCGTAAAACTGAAGGCCCATTTCCCCCAAGAGGCCTTCCCTAAGCCCCCCTTTTCTCTTCTCCCACTCCCTTCTGCGTCACCCTGACTTGCCCCCTTTCTTCATTCCCCCCGCTTGCAACCCCACAGCATTTATGTCCATCTCTGTCACTTATTTCTATCAATGCCCATCTCCCCAGCTGGACTGTAAGCTCATTGTGGGCAGGGAACGTGTCCGTGGATTGTTGGACTGTCCTCTCCCGAGCGTTTAATCCAGTGCTCTGCACACAGTCAAGCGCTCAATAAATGCGGTTCAATGAATGAACGCTTGTTTCCTTGCAGGCGATCGGCTGCACCCTGAGCTGTAGTTGTCAGTGTTTCAAACCGGGAAAGATCAACCCCCGTCAGTGCGAGCAATGCAGACATGGCTGGGTGGCCCACGGTAGGTAACATTCTTGGATTCTGCTGGGGCCACACCTAGGCCGGGATGGGGCGGGGGGCACTTCTGGACTCATGTACCCCCCAACCCTGGCTCCTTCCCTCTTTTCTCCCCTAACGCCCCCTCTTGATTGTCCTGAACACCTGCTAGAGGGTGGAGAGATGAAAGACAGAGAATTTCACTTATTCTTTCTAGCCGCCCATGAAAGGGTGTTGGAGGGGAGGAGGAGGAGCCATTTCAAGACCCCCGGAGGTTGTGTTTATCCTGGCTCCCCCGCCCCCAGTGGAACCTCTTTCCTAAGAGGAATTTAGGGACCACCAATAGGTTTAATTTTCTTGAGCATCTCCCCTGTGGAGATCCTCTTGCCTAAGGGAGAATCTGGGGACCTCCCTCCCCCCACCCCCAATGGGTTGTATTTTCCTGGCATCTCCCCTGTGGCAGAACCTCTTGCCTTACCCATGGGTTATAGTTTACTGAGCTTCTCCCCCATGGCAGACCTTGTGCCTAAGGGAGAATTTAGGGATCATCAACAGGTTTCATTTTCCTGGCTTTTCCTCATGGCAAAACCTCTAGCCTAAAGGGGAATTTAGGGACCCCCAGTGGATTTCTTTTTCCTGCCTTCTCCCCTGTGGCAGAATCTCTTGCCTGAGAGAGAATTTAGGGATCCCCAGTGGGTTGCGTTTTCCTAGGCTCCTTCCTCTTCCTCCCACCTCCCCCACCCCTGCCAAGTTGGGCCAGAGAACCAAGAGTTAGCTGCAGACGACTCCCCGTGGGCCGGGTTTCGGGGGCTCCTCTTGACCGTTTTCAATGCGTGCGATTTGCATTTCAGCCCTGAGCAAACTGAGGTTCCCCAACCTGTACCCCCCCAGCCAAGTGGAGATCGTCCAGTCCAACGTGGTCTTCGACATTGGCAGCCTCATGCTCTACGGGACTCAGGCCGTCCCAGTCCGCCTGAAGATCCTGCTGGACCGACTCTTCAGCGTCCTCAAGCAGGAGGAGGTCATCCAGATCTTGCATGCGCTGGATTGGACCTTGCAGGATTACATCCGCGGCTATGTGCTTCAGGTACCGCCCCGAAGGCCTCCCCTTCCGCCCCCCCGTTTTTTTTTTGATGGTATTTAAGCACGTACTATGTGTTCCAGGCACTGTTCTAAGCACCAAACCCCTCAAACTGAGAGAGATTCAGGAAGCCCCTGTCCGAACCGCCTTCCGGTGAAACGAGTCAATCCGGGCATTACCTCCCTGATGCTGTTAACCAGAGACACAATAATAATAATAATCGTGGTATTTGTTAAGCGCTTACTACGTGCCGGGCACTGTACCTAAGCACCAGGGCAGCTAAAAGCAAATCAGATCCCTGCCCCACACGGGTCTCCCAGTCTCAATCCCCATTTTACAGAGGAGGGAACTGAGGCACAGGGAAATGACTTTCATTCAGTCATTTATTGAGCATTTACTTTGTGCAGAGCACTGTACTAAGCACTTGGAATGTACAATTTGGCAACAGATTGAGACAGTCCCTGCCCAGCAGCGGGCCCACAGTCTGAAAAAGGGGAGACAGATAACAAAGCAAAACAGTACAAAACAAAACAAGTAGTCTGGCGTAGATATCACCGAGTTAAATAGAATCATGGATATATACACATCATTAACAAAATAAATAGAGTAATATATACAAATATGCACAGTACTGAGGGGAGGGGAAGGGAGAAGAGCAGAGGGCGGGAGAAGGGGGAATGGGCAGGGGAGGAGGAGCAGAGGGAAAAGGGGGGCTCAGCCCAGGAAGGCTTCCTGGAAGAGGGGAAGAGAGTTTGGCGGAGATGAGGAGGGAGGGCATTCCAGGACAGCGGTAGGACGTGGGCCAGGGGTCGACGGCGGGACAGGCACGAACGAGGGACGGTGAGGAGGTGAGCGGCAGAGGAGCGGAGTGTACGGGGTGGGCGGTAGAGAGAAGGGAGGTGAGGTAGGAGGGGGCTTGCCCAGGGTCACACAGCAGACAGTATTTGTAGTATTTGTTGAGCGCTTACTATGTGCCAGGCACTCTGGTAAGCGCTGGGGTGGATACAAAACGAATTGGGTTGACCACCGTCCCCATCCCTTATGGGGCTCATAAGTCTCAATCCCATTTTCCAGATGAGGTAGCTGAGGCCCAGGAAAGTGAAATGACTTGTCCAGGGTCACACCACAGACAAGTGGTGGAGCCGGAATTAGAACCCAGAACCTTCCGACGCCTAGGCCCGAACTGCCGCCTCTCGAGTAGGTTTCGGTCGTGCCGACGCGGCAGGCCGATGGAGTCTTCGGATCCAGCCAGGAAGCTTGAAAAGGTTCATCGAGATGATAGCCCCAACAACTAGCCAGATCTGACCTCGTAGGGAAACCGGCATTACGATCTTACATTATGACACGGATCAATATTTAATGATCTCGATAATCTTGCTTTTTAGTGTTAGGATTCAAAATATGGAATCAATTACCTTGAACCTCTTGCCCATGAAACATTTATGACGCTACATTCCTCCTCCTCTCAGAAACTCTTACATGCCCTGTGAAAAATCTCAGTAGGCCATCAAATACATGTTCTGTGATAAAATATTTATCGTAGTTATTGGGAAAAGTTAGCCAGAGCCCCAGTTTGAAAGAACTCCAGCACTCTAGTGTAATTACAGCTGAGCTTGGTGAACACGGGCAATAGATCAATACGGGTTCATTTGTTCTCTGATCTTAGTTGCTGGGAAGATTATTAAACTGGGAGTGAAAGGATACTTGACTTAAACGAGGAGTTCTAGCTAGGGCCGACGGCTTCTTTTCCGCTTCTGGGTCGCGGGGCCCCGGTACGGGAGGGGAGAAGACGACCCTCGGGACGGTCGCGGAACTGGGCAAGTGGTTTCTTGGCAGTCAGGCGCCGCACTCGAAGGGCTTGGGGGAGAGACGAAATAATCGGGTCAAGGTCCCGCGAGACGGTAAGCTCATCGTGGGCAGGGAATGTCCCGTCTGTCAAGCTTTCTGTGAGACTCTCCCGAGAGCCAAGTTCGGTGCTCTGCACCTCAAGAAGCGCTCGACAGATACGACTGACTGACCGACTGACTCCCGGCTAGGAAGCTCCAGAGTCCAGGAGGGCGGGTGGTTGGTTTTTCTTTATGGTATCTGGGAAGCGCTGACTGTGCCCCCCTGCACCGTTGTAAGCGCGGGGTAGACGCGAGGTGATCAGGCGGGACGCGGTCCCCGTCCCACAGCCTTAAATCCCCATTTTTGCAGATGAGGGAACCAACGACCCAGAGAAGTGACTTGCCCTAGGTCACCCGGCAGGCGGGGGGCCGGAGTCGGGATCGGAACCCCTGTCCTTCTGACTCCCAGGCCCGGGCTCCATCCACTAGGCCACACTGCTAGGTGAAAGGTGAAGGAACCAGAAGCTGGGGTCGTGTGCCTGGTTTTGAGGAGAGAGCGGGGCGAGACTGTAAGCGCGCTGGGGGCGGGGACTGTGTCTGTCATTCTGTTGTCTTCTCCCAAGCGCTCAGTACAGTGCTCTGCAGCGCTCAGTAAGTACCACTGACCTACTTCACTCTCTGTGTCTCCGTTCCCTCTAGACCGTAAGCTCATAGTGGGCAGGAAACGTGTTTATTGTACTGTCCTCTCCCAAGCGCTCGGTACAGTGCTCTGCACTATTAAGCGCTCAGTAAGGACGACTGACTGCCTGACTTCAATGAGAAGCAGCATGGTGCAGTGGATAGAGCACAGACAGGCCCGGGAGTCAGAAGGTCTTGGGTTCTAACCCCTGTTCCGATTGTGACCTTAGGCAGGTCACTTCACTTTTCCGGCCCTCAGTTACCTCATATGTAAAAACGGGGATTGAGACCTTGAGCCCCACATGGGACGGGGACTGTATCTAACCCCAGCTAACCTAAGCTTGGATTCACCCCAGCGCTTAGCACAGTGCCCGGCACAAAGTAAGCGCTTAACAAATACCTTCATGATCATCATTATTAGTACTTCTCTGTGCCTCCGTTACCTGTAGTCCGTAAGCTATTTGCGGGCGGGAAGTGTGCTTATCGTTCTGTTGTCCTCTCTCAAGCGCTCAGTACAGCACACGGTAAGCTTTGAAGAACTAGGATTGATTGAATAAATGAATGAATGAGTAATGGGCCTCCCCCACCCCATCTCTGCCCCAGGATGCCTCGGGCAAGGTGCTGGACCACTGGAGCATCATGACGGGGGATGAGGAGATGGCGGCGCTCCAGCAGTTCCTGCGTTTCGGGGAGACCAAGTCGATCGCGGAGCTCATGGCCATCCAGGAGAAGGAGGGGCAGCTGATGGTGGCCCCCCCGGCCCCCGCCAACCTGGACATCCGAGCCTTCATCGAGAGCTGCGGCCAGCGCGGCTCCGGCCTCCCCGCCCCGGGCCCCGTCCACCCCTTCGAGAACCCGGTGGACAACGTGGCCTTCATGCTGCCTTTCCAGTTGTTCGCCCCGCTGCCCCCGCCCCTGATCGGCGCCCTGCCCGAGGCGGAGCCGGGCCGGGACCGGGGGAGCGACCCCTCCGGGCGGGACGGGCGGGCGTCCTGCCCCGGGGGTGGCTTCCCGTCGCCTCCCCGGGGCCCGTTCCGCGCCGGGGAGGCCGAGCCGGCCGAGCCCGCCCCGGACGGTGGACCCCGCCGGGCGGACCCGGAACCCGGCCCGCCGGGCCCGCCGTCCCCCCGGGCCCGGGGGGCGGAGAGGGGGGGCCCGCGCAAAGGGAGGGTCTTCTGCACGGCCTGCGAGAAGACCTTCTACGACAAGGGCACCCTGAAGATCCACTACAACGCAGTGCATCTGAAGATCAAGCACAAGTGCACCATCGACGGCTGCAACATGGTGTTCAGCTCCCTGAGGAGCCGGAACCGGCACAGCGCCAACCCCAACCCCCGCCTCCACATGCCCATGAATCGCAACAACCGCGACCGGGACCTCCGCCGGGGCCCCGACGACGTCAAGAGGCCGCCCGGACCCCCGCCCCGCGAGCCGGACCCCCGGCCCGAGGTGAAGGCCCCCGCCGGCCCGGGCCCCAACGGCGTCCTCTTCCCCATCCTGAAAACGGTCCAGCCGGTCCTCCCCTTCTACCGCAGCCCGGTGCCCCCGGCCGAGCTGGCCCACACGCCCGGCGCCCTGCCGTCCCTCCCCCCGCTGTCGTCCTCCGCCGGCCCGGGGGGCGAGGGCCTGCCCCCGTTCGACCCCCTGCCCAAGAAGAAGTCGCGCAAGTCCAGCATGCCCATCAAGATCGAGAAGGGGGCGGCGGAGGACGGCCCCTCGCGGGCGGGCGGCGAGGGCGAGCCGGAACCCGGGGCCGCCTGGCCGCCGTCGGGCGGGGCCTGGGGGGCCCCCCCAGAGGGCGGGCCCCCGCCACGGACCGACCCCGGCCGGGACCTCCGGGAGAGCCCCGCGGAGGACGACCCGGCCGCCGGGCACGGCCGGACGTTCGCCCTGGGGACCGGGGAGCGGCTCCTCGGCGACCCCCCGCTCCTGGCCCGCTTTTTCGGACCGCCCCCGGGCCCCCCGTCTTTCGAGAAGGAGCCCGCCGAGCCCGGGACGCCCCCCGGTGACGCACCCCGGCCCCGCTTTCTGGCCGCGGCCTTTCTCGGCGCCTTGCCCTCCCGGGGAACGGTTCCGCCCTGTCGCGAAGACCCCCGGGGACCGGAGTTTGCTGGGCCGAGGGAAGAGAGTCGCTTCCACTGCGACATCTGCCAGAAGACTTTCAAAAACCCGTACAGCGTGAAGATGCATTACCGAAATGTCCACCTGAAAGAGATGCACCTTTGCACGGTGGAAGGTTGCAATGCTACCTTCCCTTCCCGCCGAAGCCGAGACAGGTAAGGGCGGGATAAAGTTGTTTTTTTATTGGGTTGGGGTTTTTTTTTTGGTCGTTTTCTTTTCCTCTTCCCCCACACCCAGCTAGCTCCACGACACACTGTCCTGGATCTGGACTTTCCTTAAAACAAAAATCCATGGAGAGAAGCGTTTCATTTCTCCATCCGCGGCAGTATGAAGAGCAGGGGAAAAGAAAACCCCTAAATGGGGAAAGGACAGAGAACTTCCCAGCTCGTCGCGGGCCGGGAACGTGTCTGTCTGTCGTTCTGTCGCCCTCTCCCAAGCGCTCAGTACAGTGCTCTGCGCACAGGAAGCGCTAAACTCCAACCGAATGAAGAGTGGGTAGAGCACCGGCCTGGGGGTCGGAAGGACCTGGGTTCTAATCCCGCTGTGCCGCTCATCTGCTGTGGGACTCTGGGTAAGTCTCTTCACTTGTCTGTGCCTCAGTTACCTCACCAGTGAAATGGGGATCAAGACTGTGGGCCCACATGGGACATGGACTCTGTCCAACCTGATTAGCTTGTATCTACTGCAGCGCTTAGTACAGGGCCTGGCACGTAGTATGCCCTTAACGTGGCTCAGTGGAAAGAGCCCGGGCTTGGGAGTCAGAGGTCATGGGTTCTAATCCCGACTCCGCCACTTGTCAGCTGTGTGACCTTGGGCAAGTCATTTAGCTTCTCTGTGCCTCATTTACTTCATCTGTAAAATGGGGATGAAGACTGTGAGCCCCACGTGGGACAGCCTGATTACCTTCTATCTACCCAGTGGTGAGAACAGTGCTTGGCACATAGAAAGCTCTTAACGAATACCAACATTATTATTATTATTATTATTATTATTAACAAGTAGCATAAAAAAGAGCCAAAGAGGAAATGCTTAGGGTAGTGCATTCTTTATCCCTGAAATTGTGACTGGGAGATAGGTATAGTCATTTTCCTTAAAGACACACCAACATGTGGCATAGCGGAAAGAGCATGGACCTGGAAGTCAGGGGACCTGGGTTCTAATGCTGACTCCACCACTTACTAGCCGTGTGACTTTGGGCAAGTCACTTCCCTTCTCTGGGCCTCTGTCTCTCACCCGTAAAACGGAGATTAACAGTGTGAGCAATATGTGGGAAAGAGACTGTCCAACCCAACTAGCTTGCATCCACTACAGTGCTTGGTACATAGTCAGTGCTTAACAAATACCGTTTAAAAAAAGACTCAAAGAGAAGATGCCATTAGGGTGTGCATTCCCTGGCATTGAAAGTGTACTGGGAAATGTATATATCCATTTTGTTGACAAACATACCAACGTAAAGAGGCAGTGTAACAGAGTGGAAAAAGCTCGGGCCTGGGACTCAAAGGACCAGGGTTCTAATGGTGACTCTGCCACGTACCTGCCCTGTGATCTTGGACAAGTCACTTCATTTCTGAGCCTCAGTTGCCTCATCTTTAAAATGGAGATTATGTCTCTAAACCTATGTGGGCCGTGGATTGTGTCCAACCTGATTAGCTTCTATCTATCCCTGCGCTTAGTACAGTGCTTGGCACATAGTAAGCCCTTAACAGATACCATTTTTTAAAAAAAGAGTCAAAGAGAAAAGCCATTCGGGTATGTGTTCCATAGCTCTGAAAATGTGATTGGGAGATGGGTGTATTCATTTTTTTTTTTTTTTAAGATTTGCCAACATGTAGGAAAAATCCTGTAGTGCAAACAGAAACCTCCCAGAACAGAAACAGCAGAACACAGTACTAAGCGCTTGGGAGAGGACAGTAGAACAATAAACAGACCCATTCCCTGCCCACAAGGAGCAGACAGTCTAGAGGGGAGACAGGCTTGAATAGAAATAAAAACATTAGAGATATGGACGTAAGTGGCATAGGGCTGGACGAGGGTGAAGAATGAAGGGAGCAAGTCAGGGCGACGCAGAAGGGAGTGGGAGAAGAGGAAGGTGGGGCTTAGTCAGGGAAGGCCTCTTGGAGGAGATGAGCTTTCAATAAGGCTTTGAAGGGGGAGAGAGTGGACGTCGGTCGGATTTGACAAGGGCCAGAGGCAAGACATGGGCGAGAGGAATTCTGTGAGCCCCATGTGGGAAGTGGACTTTGTCCAACCTGATTAGCTTGTATCTCCCACAGCGCTTAGTATAGCTCCTGGCACCTAGTAAGCGCATCACAAAAAGCATTAAAAAAAAAAAAAGCTTGTGACACCTTCCAGAGGGAAGGGCGGATTCAGATTCCATGTCCAGTACTGCCTTCTGTCAAGTCTTAAAGGGAAATTTATCTGTTGGTTCATATTAATGTCTGTCTTCCCTTCTAGACTGAAAGCCCCCTGAGGGCAAGGGGATGTTTTCCAACTCTGTTGTATTGTACTCTCCCAAGCGCTCAGTACAGGGCTCCGCACACAGTGAGCGCTCAATAGATATTGATTAAGCTCTTTTTTGGGCTGGGAACGTGTCCTCCACCTCTGGCGTATCGTCCTCTCCCAAGCGCTTTGCACAGTGCTGTGCACACAGTAAGCGCTCAATAAATATCTTTGATCAAGCTTGTTCTGGGCAGGGAATCTCTACCGACTCTGCTGTATTGACCTCTCCCAAGCACTTAGTACAGCACTCTGCTCACAGTAAGCACTCAATAAATATCACTGATTAAACTCCATTTTGGGGCCGGGAACTTTTCCCATCAACTCTGTTGTAGGGTCCTCTCCCAAGTGCTTAGCACAGTGCTATGTACGCTATAAGCACTCAGTAAATTTGACTGGTTAATCGGACAGGGAGGAATGTGGAACGGTCCACTCGGAGCCATTGATGGGCAGTGCCTTCTCCCTCCGGGGTCCCGGTGTCATTCAGTAGTATTTATTGAGCGCTTACTATCTGCAGAGCACTGTACTAAGCGCTTGGAATGGACAGTTCAATGTCGCTGGCGGAGAGATAGGCCTGGGCCACCACACGCGGACTCAAGCTGGGAGTGGGAATTCCTTGCCGAAGAATGTCGGAGCGATGCGATTCCCGTCCGGCCCTCATTCCAAACCCCCAGGACCTCCGCTCCTGATGAGAGGAGAAGAGGTCCCGGGAGTGGACTGTGGTCACAGTCGGTCGTATTTACTGAACGCTACTGCATGCCGAACATTGGACTAAGCAGTCAGTTGTGTTGAGCGCTTTCCGTGTGCAGAGCACTGGACTAAGCAGTCACTCAATCGTACTTATTGAGCGCTTACCGTATGCAAACACTACTAAACAGTCAATCATATTTGAGCGCTTACCGTGTGCAGAGCACTGGACTAAGCAGTCAGCCAGTCATATTTATTGAGCGCTTACTGTGTGCAGAACAGTGGACTGAGCAGTCAGTTATATTTGTTGAATGCTTACTGTGTGCAGAACACTGTACTAAGCACTTGGGAGAGTACCACACACAGCATAAAGATATTCCCTGCCTACAACAATGCATTATGACTCTTTCCCGGGATGGGAAAACTGACTTTTTGCTCCATTAGATCCGCGTTCCAGTAGTGCTATTTTGAGCTGTCAAAGGATTTTTTTTTTTTTTTGTGGTATTAAGCACTTTCTATGTGCCAGCTATTGGACTAAGCGCTGGGGTAGATACTAGCTGATCAAGTTGGACATAGTCCCTGTCCCATGTTGGGGGCTCAGTCCTAATCCCCATTTTACAGATAAGGAAACTGAGGCCCAGAGACTTCAGTCACAGTTGTATTTATTGAACGCTTACTGTGTGCAGAGTACTGTACTAAACTCTTAGGCCAGTACTACACAACAGTGTAACACATATTCTTTGCACACAGTGAGGCGATATGGCTCTTTCCCAGGATGAGGAAATTGGCTTCTTTGCTCCGTTAGATCCAGGTTCCAGGGGTGGTATTTTGAGCTGTCGTGGCGTTTTTTACTTTTTTTTTGTTGAATATGGTATGTGTTAAGCACTTATTATGTGCCAGGCACTGTACTAAGTGCTGGAGTAGTTACAAGATAATCAGGTTGGACACAGTCCCTGTCCCACATTTTACAGGTCATGGAACTTAGACCCAGAGACGTGAAGTGACTTGCTCAAGATCACATGCAGCGGAGAAGGGGCAGAGGGGGATTAGAACCCAGGTCCTTTTGACTCCCGGGTCCCTGTGTGCTCTATCCTTTAGGCCACACCGCTTGGCAGATGCCACCCAAGCAGACAGCGGCCAGCGTGTCAAAGGAGGCACCTTCCTCCTTAGATTGTCAACCCCCCAAAGGACAGGGACCATGTCTGATTCCCTCCCAGCGCTTAGTACAGTGCTCTGCACACAGTAAGCACTCAATAAATGCAGTTAGTTAGCACTCCTACTACTTGTTAGCCAAAACAGACCCTCCTTCTGCTCCCTGGAATAATCGTAATAATAGTATCTTATTAAGCGCTTACTATGGCAGGCACCGTGCAGAGTGATGGGGCGGATACGGCCAATCGCGTTGGACACAGTCCCTGCCCCACGTGAAGCTCACAGTCTCAATCCCCATTTTACAGATTAGGTCACTGAGGCACCGAGAAGTGACTTGTTCAGTCACACAGCAGAGAAGTGGCGGAGCCTGGATTAGAACCCATGACCTTCTGACTCCAGACCGGGTTTCTCTCTACAGACAGACGCCATTGTGGGGGAGTGGGTAGAGGGAGGGGAGGGCGAGGAGGAGGAGACCCCTAATCAATTTGCAATTGGTGTCAGCTATTTGTTTCAGTCCCGTCTCGGTCTGTCCTCGGCTCTTTCCAAACAGTGACAGCCCTATCAGTCAATCATCATTCGTGGTATTTGTGAAGCGCTTACTCTGGGCCCGGCACCGGTGTCGAGGTGGTTACAAGCAAAGTGGGTTGGACGCAGTCCCCATCCCACGTGAGGCTCACAGTCTCAATCCCCATTTGACAGATGAAGAAACTGAGGCCCAGGAAAGTGACTTGCCCAAGGCCCCACAGGAGACCAGCGGCAGAGCCAGAGTCAACTGATCAGTGGTGTTTATTGAGCAAGTCCTAAGGCTGGGGAAAATATAATCCTGTGCCCCACAGGGCATTTACAGTCTCTTTGGAAGCCCTCTGATCAGTTAGTGGTATTTATTGAGCGCTTACTATGTGCAGAGCACTGTACTAAGCACCTGGGAGAATCCAGGATGACAGAATGAGGAGCTGATGGCGATCATTTCCTTCAGCGTGTGTCACCACCCTGGCAGTGTAGCTTAATGGATAGAGCACAGGCCTGGGAGTCAGAAGGACCTGGGTTCTAATCCTGGCTCTGCCACAGGTCTGCTGTGTGACCTTGGGCAAGTCACTTCCCTTCTCAGGGCCTCAGTTACCTCATCCATAAAATGGGAATGGGGAGTGTGAGCCCCGTATAGAACAGGGACTGTGTCCAACCTAATTAGCTTGTATCTACTCCCGTGCTTAGAGCAGTGTTTGGCACATAGTAAGCACTTAAGAAGTACCATAATTATTATTGTCTATTATTATTGTTATTGTTATTAATAATGATAAAGCAAACCATCAAGCCTTATTGATGGGGGCTCAGAAAGCTCTTTGTGGGCAGGGAACATGTCCATCAACTCTGTTGTACTCTCCCAAGCGCTTAGTACAGTGCTCTGCCCACAGTAAACACCCCTAAATACCATTGTTTGATGCAGAAACCTTGTCAAGCTCACCCAGGTCTTGGCCTCGCTGCCTCGATGAAGTCTGGGGAAGGGGAAATGAGTTGCTCAGGGACACACAGCAAATGAATCGGCGCAATCCAGTGGCTAGAGCACAAGTCTGGAAGTCAGAAGACCTGAGTTCTAATCCCGGCTCCTCCGTGTACCAGCTGTGTGATCTTGGACAAGTCGCTTCACTCCTCTGGGCCTCCATTCCCCCTTGAGCAGGCTGGGAAATTGTTTTTCATGGTGTTTAAGCACTTACTCTGTGCCAAGCACTCTACTAAGCGCTGGGGTAGATACAAGATAATCAGGTTGGGCACAGTCCCTGTCCTACATTCATTCAATAGTATTTATTGAGCGCTTACTATGTGCAGAGCACTGTACTAAGCGCTTGGAATGAACAAGTCGGCAACAGATAGAGACAGTCCCTGCCGTTTGACGGGCTTACAGTCTGATCGGGGGAGACGGACAGACGAGAACAATGGCAATAAATAGAGTCGAGGGGAAGAATATCTCGTAAAAACAATGGCAACTAAATAGAATCAAGGCGATGTATGTTTCATTAACAAAATTAACAAAATAAATAGGGTAATGAAAATATATACAGTTGAGCAGACGAGTACAGTGCTGAGGGGATGGCAAGGGAGGGGGGAGGGGGAGGAGCAGAGGGAAATGGGGGGAAAAGAGGGTTAAGCTGCGGAGAGGGGAGGGGGGCGGTAGAGGGAGTAGAGGGAGAAGGGGAGCTCAGTCTGGGAAGGCCTCTCGGAGGAGGTGAGTTTTAAGTAGGGTTTTGAAGAGGGGAAGAGAATCAGTTTGGCGGAGGTGAGGAGGGAGGGCGTTCCGGGACCGCGGGAGGACGTGGCCCGGGGGGTCGACGGCGGGACGGGCGAGACCGAGGGACGGCGAGGAGGTGGGCGGCGGAGGAGCGGAGCGTACGGGGTGGGCGGTGGAAAGAGAGAAGGGAGGAGAGGTAGGACGGGGCGAGGTGATGTAGAGCCTCGAAGCCTAGAGTGAGGAGTTTTTGTTTGGAGCGGAGGTCGATAGGCAACCACTGGAGGTGTTTAAGAAGGGGAGTGACAGGCCCAGATCGTTTCTGCGGGAAGATGAGCCGGGCGGCGGAGTGAAGAATAGACCGGAGCGGGGCGAGAGAGGAGGAAGGGAGATCAGAGAGAAGGCTGACACAGTAGTCTAGCCGGGATATAATAATAATAATAATAATAATAATAATAATAATAATGTTGGTATTTGTTAAGCGCTTACTGTGTGCCAAGCACTGTTCTAAGCGCTGGGGTAGACATAGGGGAATCAGGTTGTCCCACGTGGGGCTCACAGTCTTAATCCCCATTTTACAGATGAGGGAACTGAGGCACAGAGAAGTTAAGTGACTTGCCCACAGTCACACAGCCGACAAGTGGCAGAGCTGGGATTCGAACTCATGAGCCCTGACTCCAAAGCCCATGCTCTTTCCACCGAGCCACGCTGCTTCTCGTATATATATATATAACGAGAGCCCGTAGCAGTAAGGTAGCCGTTTGGTGGAGAGGAAAGGGCGGATCTTGGCTACATGGGGCTCACAGTTGTAATTCCCATTTTACAGATGAAGGAACTGAGGCCCAGAGAATTGAAATGACTTGCCCAAGGTCACAAGCCAAAAGTGGCAGAGCCGGGACCTTCTGACACCCAGGCATGGGCTATATCCATTTGACCACACTGCTTCTGTTCTCCTTCCGACTTGGACCGTTAGTCCCTCGAGGGCCCTGATGATCTTGTACCTACTCCAGTGCTTTAGTACAGTGCTTGACATATAGTAAGCGTTTAACAGATATTATTATTATTATTACTAGTGAGGGAGTTGAGCTTCCACATTGCAGCCCCCAGCCCCTTGTCTTATCCCCTGGGATGGCAAGAGGGGTTTCCCTTCCGCGTCTTCAGACTGTTGACTCTCAAGACCATAAGCTCGTTGTGGGCACGAAACATATCTCTCATCATGTCTAATCGTTCTCTCCCGAGCGCTTAGTACAGTGCTCTGCCCCCAGCGACTGCTCAGTAAATATGACCAATCGGTCCATTGACGGAGAATATCTCCCAAACTGGGCTCGGACACCCAGTCCCCTCCATCCCCCATCTTCTCCCCGGCCTCGAAAATGACAGTAATAATAATAATTGTGGTATTTGTTAAGCGCTGTGCCAGGTACCCTACTAAGTGCTGGGGTGGATACGAGCAAACCAGGTCGGACACAGTCCCCGTCCCACGTGGGGCTCACTGTCTTGATCCCCATTTTCCAGATGAGGTCACCCTCAAGAAGTGAGGTGACTTGCCCCAGGTCACCCGGCAGCCAACAGGGGGCAAAAGTCAGGATTAAAACCCATGACCTTCCGGCCTAAGGCACCAGATTCAAATTGTCACTTCTAGTGGGGGTGTCTGTTCTCCGAATGGAGGCCTGGGTGTGAATCCCACTTTTCACACCTCTCTCTAGATTGTGAGCTCATTGTAGGCAGGGATTGAGTCTATTTAGCATAGTATCGTCCTCTCCAGAGCGCTTAGTATAGTGCCCTGCATACAGCACGGTCAATAAATGCGACCGAATGAATGAGTGAATGACTTGAGGCCTGGGCTCTAGCCGCTAGGCCGAGCTGCTTCTTGCTTCTCCCTGGGTTTTAATAACTAATAATTGTGGTATTTTTAAAGCGCTTACTATGTGCACTGTACTAAGCGCTGGGGTGGATCCAAGTAAATTAATAATAATAACGAGGGCATTTATTAAGCGCTTACTATGTGTAAAGTACTTTTCTAAGCACTGGGGGGATACAAGGTTGTCCCACGTGGGGCTCACGGTCTTAATCCCCATTTTACAGATGAGGGAACTGAGGCACAGAGAAGATAAGTGACTTGCCCAAAGTCACACAGCTGACAAGCGGTTGAATCGGGATTAGAACCCATGACCTCTGACTCCCAAGCCCGTACTCTTTCCACTGAGCCACGCTGCTTCCCACATTGGATTGGACATAATCCCTGTTCCACACGGGGCTCACCTAGAGCCCGGGCCTGGGCGTCAGAAGGTCATGGGTTCTAATCCGGTTCCTCCATCTGTCTGCTGTGTGACTTGGGGCAAGTCACTTCACTTCTCTGGACCTGAGTTCCCTCATCTGGAAAATGGAGATTGAGACTGAGCCCCATAGGGGACAGGAACCGTGTTCAACTCGATTTGCTTGTATCCGCCCCAGCGCTTAGTACAGTTCCCGGCACATAGTAAGTACTTAACACCACGGTTATTACTCAGCACTTAGAACAGCGCTTGGCACATAGTGCTTAACGGGTATCATCAACATCGTGGATTTTAACCCCGCATTCCCCGTTGCAGACACAGCTCCAACCTCAACCTACACCACAAGCTCCTGACCAAAGAGGCCCCGGAGATGCCCCCGATCCCCCCGTCCTACCTGACTCCGGACGTGCCCGGCGAGGCCTACCGGGACCTCCGACCGCCCTCCGCCCAGACGTCCGTTCTCTTCAAGGGCATGAACCGGACCGGCAGCCTGGTCTACCCCATGAGCAAGCTCCGGGACCCCCGCCCGGAGGTCTACGGCTACCCCCCAGCGCCCGAGGGCGCCGGCTATCCCCCGACGCCCGAGGGCACGGTCCTGGACCTGAGCACCACCTCCAGCGCCCCGTCGGAGGGCAGCGCCCCCTCGTCCTGGGACTCGGACGGAGGGAGCGACGAGGGGCTCGCGGCCCTGGACGACAGCGACGAGAGCTGCGCGGGGGACTCCGACCGCCGGGCCGGGCCCCGCCCGGCCCACCCACCCCCTGGCCTGCCCATCACCTGCCACCTGTGCCAGAAGATCTACAGCAACAAGGGCACCTTCCGGGCCCACTACAAGACGGTGCACCTCCGCCAGCTGCACAAGTGCAAAGTGCCGGGGTGCGACACCATGTTCTCCTCGGTCCGCAGCCGAAACCGCCACAGCCAGAACCCCAACTTGCACCGGAGCTTGGCTTCACCGACCCACAGCCTCCCTTAAGAGGCGCGGCGACCCGGTCCGGCCCTCCCCCTACCTGCCCCCAAGTCTCCGTTGGCTCGGACGATGGAGACGCCGGGCCGTCTGAGGTGATTCTGCCCGCGCGGAGGAGCGGATTTGGGGAGGAGGTGGGAGGCAGCCGCCGGTGAGCGTCCTTCGTCTGAAGCGTCGATCCCCCCGCCCGGCCACCGCTCCGAGGGCCGGTTCCCCGGGGGGGACCGAAGCGCCCGGCCGATTTCCCCCGCCGGAGGCGGCCCGTCACCGGCCCCATCAACGAGCCCTTCCATGACATCGAGGGCCGAGGGCGGGGGCGTCAGGTTGGAGGCCGTGGGGTTGGCGATTTCCTCACGTAAGGTGTCTCCCGCCCCAGGAAGCCTGTCAAGGCTCGTGACGCATGCATGACAGGCCTTCCTTGCCGAGGTCTGTCCAGAGACGCTTTTAGAGCCCACCTTTCAGGGGCCGGGGGTTGGGGGGGGGAGATCCTCCTCTCTGTCACCCCACACTCGCTTCCCTGTCCCCGCTGCGGCTCAGAGAACCGCCCGGAACGATTTCCCTCCGTCGGCAGAAAAGAACGGACACGGGCCCAAACGTTACCTCAGAGGCCCGGAAGCGCCCATCTCTCCAGGAAGGCAAAACTCCGGTCGGTCCCGAGGGATCGGTCTTCTGCCGTGACACCCCAGCACGGGGAAACTTAAAAGCTATCCTTGAGACCAGGGGCATCGTGACTGATGGTATTCTGCACTTCATACTGGGTTTGCATTTTATTTAAAAACGTTTTGATAATATTTAATTTGTGGTCATGTCATACAAGTCTTGTATGTGTCTGTGGCGGGCAACGGTATGCTCGACTGAGTCTTTTCTAAAGAGCAGAAGAAACGCTAAACCGGGTTTGGCCAAACCACTGCTTAGTTTGACGGTTTTCATTTTTATTTTATTTTATTTTTTCATTTTGTAAACTCTCGAATTTCTATTCTGGTTTTGACCAGTTGTGGTACCCAAGCATGCTTCTCCGACAGCACAATTTGTATATATTATCCCAAAGTGCTGCGAGTATTTGTGGTTTTTTCTAGGGTCGGGGTGGGTTTTCCAGGATAACTGGAGCTCTTCTTTTTCAGGCATTTTTGGACATGTTAAGATTATAAACTGAACCTCAGGGTTTAGTTGGTAGGAAGAAAAGGGCAAAGTGACAGCCATAGTTTGTCTTCCTGTTTAACTTATTGTAGGATGCTCCAAATACGTATGGAACCACTTCATATTGTACAAACAAAGCTAAACCAAATGAAAAGAGTTCACAGTGTAGGAGATCTGATTGTGCATTTTGCAAACCCGAGGCCGTTAGGATCGTTCAGATCCGTGCCAACCGGAAATGGGTTTTGTACCCCAAGTGGAACTCAACCCACCTTTTATATTTTTTCAGTAGCGTTGAGAAACGACGAGAGGTCCGTAACGACGGTCAGTGCTTTATAAAGAAACATGTTATTACTCTAGCCTTCTGGTGAAACCCGCCGATATTCTGTTGCCGATTTTCTACCCGTTTGTAGAAGCGTGATTGTCTAACCTTTTGGGCTCGGTCTGCGACGGTATGTTGCATCTCTCAAATATTGTACTTCCCAGGCCTCGTGTTTTTTCAGTTTCCAAAAAAAAAAAAAAGTAGCTAATTTGTATACCCTCTGAGTTTGTTTTGTATGCGTTAATAAAAATATACCACATATCCCCTGCCCAATGCATTAAGACGACTTCCTTCTCAGCATTTGCAACTGGGTCTTAGTTTGGGTGTTTTGGGGGGGTGGGGTGTTGTGGAAACTTACCAGGTCAACTACCGTGTGGGTTTGCAGGGAGGTTGAGAATCACCAGAACAGCCATCCTTCCGAGAAAGCAGTGATTGCAGTTAATGAGCTCTAATATAAATAATGTAATCACTTTCTCAAATGGTGTATTGATTCTTCCTTGGGAAGAAGCAGGAGGAGTCTCTAACCGTTGTCCTTAGCTTCAAGGTAAATCAGGACTGTTTGGGGGCCGGGGGGCTCTGACGGGTTTTGAGAATACCGGGCACCCCTTTTCTGAGAGACGGGGAGGGGAAGGGGGGAGAGGGAGAGACGTATCCAACAAGATTTTCTAGGACTGTAAAGTCTTCGAAACGCTAGCTTGGATCAGTGAGTCGTATTTAGTGAGCACCTGCTCTGGGCCGAGCACCGTCTTAAGGGGTGGAGAGGGAGGAGGGAGAGAGAAATGGGGAGAGAGAGACCAGAGAGCCAAAAACAAATGCCACCCTACTGAGGGAAATTAATGCCCTAAATAGGAGTCAGACATGGTGGAGTCCATGTTAGAATGGTGGGCGATTCATGCTTGGATTCCCCAACCCCCCTGCAGCTTCAAGTACCGTCACACCAGCCCACTCGGCTAAGCTTTGTGGATAAAACTACAAATCTGCCCTGCTAAGCTTGTCTGCTGTGAGCATATATCACCCCTCTGCAGCATTGTGAATTTCTAATCCACTAAAGGACTGTGAATCAATTGTCGGTGTTAATTAAGCACTTATTACATGCAGAGCACTGCACTGAGCGCATGGGAGTGTCCAGTACAACGGAATTCGCAGACACATTCCTTGCCTAGAGCGAGCTTGTGGTCTAGAGAAGCGGTAGAAGAGCAGTATTTATTGGGGCAGGGCCCTGAACTATGTCCCTGTGTAATACAGATGACTTTTACTTTTTAATAGCAGATATAAAGATATAGAAAACTAGTGGGCAAGAGAAGTAATGGGTACCTGTGCATACGTGAAGTAGCATGGCCTAGTGGATAAAGATTAAGACTGTAAGCCCCAGCGGGGACTGGGACTGTGTCCAACCCAATTTGCTTGCTTTTACCCCAGCCCTTAGTATGGTGCCTGGCACATAGTAAGCGCTTATCAAATACTACAATTACTATAAAGCACGGGATTTGGAGTCAGAAGGACCTGGGTTCTAATCCTGGATCTGCCACTTTGTTGTGAGACCTTGGGCAAGTCACTTCACTTCTGTGGACCTCAGTTATCTCATCTGTAAATGGGGGTGAAGGCTGTGAGTCCTATGCCGGACAGGGACCATTTCCAACCTGATTAGCGTGTGTGTACCTCAGTGCTTAGTACAGTTCCTGGCACACAGTAAGTGCTTAAATACCATAAGCAAACAAACATGAGTGATATGTGCTTTGGACTATGTTCTCTGCACATAGTAAGTGCTCAACAAATACCAGTCATATTTATTGAGTGCTTAATGTGTGCGAAGCACTGTACTAAGCGCTTGACAGAGGACAGTATAAATACCACTGACGCACTGAGTGCTGAGGATAGGTAGAGGCTACAGGGATGATAGGGACACAGCTTGGCCAAGCGGAAAGAGCATAGGACTGGGAGTCAGAGGACCTGGGTTCTAATTCTGCCTCCCACATACCTGCTGCATGACCTTGGGCAAGTCCCTTCACTTCTCTGGGCCTCATCTGCAAAACAGGGATTCAATATCTGTTCTCCCTCCTACTTAGACTGTGAGCCCCCACGTGGGACTTGTCATCTTGGATATCTACCTCAGCGCTTGCTACAGTGCGTGGCACACAGTAAGTACTTAATTCCACAATTATTATCTGTCTCAGGATGCAAGGGTGGTTTGTCGGCAGAGGTGGCATTTTAGGAGGGCTTTGAATTGGGGAAGAGCTAACATCTGTGTCGTGAGGAGGGAGGGAGTTCTAAGCCAAGGGAAGAAAGCGGAAGCCCGGTTTGGAAGAACTAAATGAGGGGAGGAAGGCGAGGAAATGCAGCAAGAGGAGTCCTAACTGACTCTGAGAAAAAATAGGCCCGACGTGTGAACTTCGAAAAGGTGTGTGAACAGTCAGGTGGAGGGACATCGATTCACGCGTGTTGCAGGCAGGGAACGGGTCTACCAAATCTCTCGTATCAACAGATATGATGGAATCAGGATCATCAGAGACCTGCTGTTTTAGCCTGTAAGCGTTTCAAGGCCAGAAATGGAAACTTGCTCTTCTCTACGTTCTGCGAGTACTCAGTCCGGTGCTCTGCACAGAGTAGGTGACCGGAGCACAACCGTGAGTGAGATTGACTCACCCCAGAAAGATTTCTTGGTCTGTTAATCGAGGCCAGATCAGGTGTCTCATGGGCCCAGGGCAGCGGTAATAATATTAAGGATGGTGTGAAGCCCTTACTAGGTGCCAAGCACTGTTCGTATGATCGAATCTCCTTTTTACAGCTAGGCTAACTGAGGCATAGAGAAGTTAAATGGTGTTTGTTAAATTCTTACTGTGTACCAAACACTGTTCTATGCGCTGGGGTAAATCTAAGGTAGGTTGGACACAGTCCCTCTCCCACATGAGGCCCACAGTCTCATTCCCATTTGACAGATGAGGTAACGGAGGCACAGGGAAGTGACTTGCCCAAGGTCACACGTTGACTGTGGTAGGCCCAGAATACCCCCACCCTCCAGAAGCCAATCCAGTCAGCTCTATCTGCTCCCTGTTCACTTGGCTATTTCTCATTTTTTTGTCTTTTTTTTTTTTATGGTAGTTGTTAAGCGCTTACTAGGCACCAGGCTCTGTTCCAAGCCCTGGAGTAGATACAAGCTAATCAAAATAGACACAGCCCCTAAGGGCAGAGGATATGTCTGTTTATTGTCGCATTGTACTCTCGCAGGTGCTCAGTACAGTGTCCTGCACACAGTAAGCACTCAGTAAATATGAATGAATGAATTGAATGAATGACTCCCAATCCCCATTTTAGGGATGAGATAACTGAGGCCCAGTGAAGTGAGTTGCACGGCAGACAAGTGGCAGAGCTGGGATTAGTAGCCAGGTCCCTTTATAAAAAAAAAATGGTATTTGTTAAGCACTTACTATGTGCCAGGCAGTGTAACTAAGCACTGAGGTAGATACATGCTAATCAGGTAACCATGTCCCACATGGGGCTCAAAGTCTTAACCCCCATTGTACAGATGAGGGAACTGAGGCCCAGAGAAGGGAAGTGGCTTGCCCAAGGTCTCACAGCGGACAAGTGGCCGAGCCGGGATTAGAACCTGGGTCCTGCCTCCCAGGTCCGGGCTCGGTCCACTAGGCCACGGTTTCCGAGGGGGCTCCTTGGCCAGCATCAAACCCTGCCCAAACAAGTCGTAGGCTTCTCTGGCTCGGGCCTGAGGCGCTAATGGAGTCCTGAAGACGAGACATTTCACGCCAGGGTAGGATGTCTGACTCATCCTGGCAGCTCTTCCTCTCGGGTAAACCCACGTCTTCCTGACCTCACTCCTCCCGGTGCTTGGAGAAGAACCGTGGCCTAGTGCAAGTCACTTCACTTCTCTGGGCCTCGATTCCCTCAGCTGTAAAATGGGGGTTGAGACTGTAAGCCCCAGGTGGGACAGGGACTGTGTTCAACCCGCTTTGCTTGTATCCACCCCAGCACTTAGTACAGTGCCTGGCACATAGTAAGCGCTTAACAAATACCACAATTATCATTATTATTAGGGGAAAGAATCCAGGCCTGAGAGTCCAAAGGTCAAGAGTTCTAATTCCAGCTCTGCCACTTGTCTGCTGTGTGACCTTGGGCAAGTCACTTAGCTTCTCTTTACCTCAGTGACCTCATCTGTAAAATGGGGATAAAGAGCATGAGCCCCATGTGGGACAGGGACCGTTTCCAACCTGATCAACTTGTATCCACCCCAGATCTTAGAACTGTGCTTGGCACGTGGTAAGCGCTTAACAAATACCGTAATTATTATTATTAGACTCTAAGCTCATTGTGGGCAGGGAATGTATCTGTCCTACTGATCTCTTGGACTCTACCAAGCACTTAGTACAGTGCTCTGCCCACAGTAAGTACTCCATAAATACAAGTAACTGGCTCTGCCACTTGTCTGCTGTGTGACTTTGGGCAAGTCACTTCTCTGGGCCTCAGATCCCTCATCTGTAAAATGGGATTAAGACTGTGAGCCCCACGTGGTACATGGACCATGCCCAACTTGATTAGCTTGTATCTACCCCAGCGCTTAGTACAGTGCCTGGGACATAGACCATATACCGTTAACAAATACCATTTTAGAAAGAAAATTTAAAAAGTACAGTAGAGGTTCAAATGTGGGGACTCAAGCATGAAGCTCTCTTAGAAAGACCCCGGCTTAGTGGGAGTGCCTTTCAAACTTAGGCAATGCCCACCTTTTTTTTAATGTTGCTTATGATGTGTCACTGTTCTAGATGCTGGGGCAGATACGTTCAAGTTAGGTTGGACACAGTCCCTGTCTCCCTTCTGCCACGGAGGAGGAGAAACGTTTCCTTGAGCAACTTGTAAGCTTGTCATGGGCTAATTCTGTTGTACCGTGCTCTCCCAAGCACTTAGTGCAGTGCTTTGCACATAGTGCACAATAAGTACGATTGATTGATTCCATTTCCAGGTCAGGGGGTTGTGGCTGATGGCTTCCTTCAAATCAAATTAATGGTATTTATTGAGCACTTACTGTGTGCAGAGCAGTGTACTGAGCGCTTGGGAGAGAACGGTTTAGCTGAGGTAGTAGACATGTAACCCCGCCCCACCTGCTGTCTTTGCTGAATCACCTAGTAACCAAAAACAACAGCTCCTTTCCAGCAAGCATGAAAAATCCACAGGCTTCCCTAGGTCGGGGAAGGAGGATATCATCATGGGCACACCCAGTTCTCCAAAGGGCAGCCATTAATAAGTCTCAAGCACTGTTCTGAGTGCTGTTGTACTCTCCCAAGGGCTTAGTACAGTGCTTTGGACACAGTAAGCGCTCGATAAATACGATGGAATGAACAAGTTGATCAGGCTGGTTACTGTCTCTGTCCAAATGGGGCTCGGTCAAGTAGGAGGAAGAATAGGTACTGAATCCTTATTTGTCAGTTGAGAAAAAGGCACAGAAAAGCAAGCAAGTAGCAGAGTCAGGATTAGAATTCAGGTCATCTGGCTCCCAGGGCCGTGGTCTCCACAGATTCATTCATTCATTAGTATTTATTGAGCGCTTACTATGTGCAGAGCACTGTACTAAGCACTTGAAATGAACAAGTCAGCAACAGATAGAGACAGTCCCTGCCGTTTGACGGGCTTACTGTCTAATTGGGGGAGAATAATAATGTTGGTATTTGTTAAGCGCTTACTATGTGCAGAGCACTGTTCTAAGAGCTGGGGTAGACACGGGAATCAGGTTGTCCCACATGAGGCTCACAGTCTTAATCCCCATTTTACAGACGAGATAACTGAGGCACAGAGAAGTTAAGTGACTTGCCCACAGTCACACAGCTGATAAGTGGCAGAGCCGGGATTCAAACCCATGACCTCTGACTCCAAAGCCCGTGCTCTTTCCACTGAGCCACGCTGCTTCTCCAATGAGAAGCAAGTGTGGCTTAGTGGATAGAGTGCAGGCCTGGGAGTCAGAAGGACCTGGGTTCTATTTTTGCCTCTGCCACTTGTCTGGTAAGTGACCCTGGGCAAATTACTTCACTTCTCTGGGCCTCAGTTCCCTCATCTATAAAATGGGGATGAAGACTGTGAGCCCCATGTAGGATAGGGATTGTGTCCAATCTGATTAGTCTGTACCTTCCCCAGAGCTTAGAACAATGCTTAGCCCATAGTAAGTGCTTAACAAGTACCATTTTTTCTAAAGTTTTAGCCCATGTTGCTTCTCAATACAATGCCTTACTGTGTGCCAAGCACTGTACTAAACATTAGGGTAGATTTGATATAAGCAAATGGGACATGATACCATAAGGGGCTCAGAGTCCAAGGAGCAGGGAGGACAGGTATCTTTTCCCCATTTTTTCAGATGAGGAAACAGAGGCACAGAGAACTTAAGTGACCTGCCCAAGGTCAGGTGAGTGGTGGAGTCAGAGTTAAAAGCCTAGGTCTGACTCCCAGGCTTGAGTATTTTCCCCTAGTCCACATTGAGGACAGCTCTTTTTTCTTTTTTGTAGGAGCCACATGCTGTACTTAGCACTGGGGTAGATAAAAGTTTGTCAGTTTGGACACAGTCCCTGGCCCTCAGAGGGCTTACTCCCCATTTCATAGATGAGGTAACTGAGGCCTAGAGAAGTTACATGGCTGGCCCCAGGTCACGCAGAAGGCAGTGGCAGAGGCAGGTTGAGAACCCAGGTCCTTCTGACTCCCTTACTGATTTGGCTGAGGCCGCCCCAGGGAGGAATGGTTTTTGGATGTTCCACGCAGTCCATCCAGGTCCTGATTTTGCTGCTGGCCAGTTCAAGCTGTGAAACAATCAGTTGACCCTAATTCAGTGCTCTGCACACAGTAAAGCTTCAATAAAGAAGAGAAGCAGCATGGCTCGGTGGAAAGAGCGTGGGCTTGGGAGTCAGAGGTCACGGGTTCTAATCCCGGCTCCGCCGTTAGTCGGCTGTGTGACCTTGGGCAAGTCGCTTAACTTCTCTGGGCCTCAGTTACCTGATCTGTCAAACGGGGATTAAAACTGTGAGCCCCACGTGGGACAACCTGATCACCTTGTACCCCCCCCCCAGCGCTTAGAACAGTGCTTTGCACCTAGTAAGCGCTTAACAAATACCACAATTTATTTTATAAGTACCAGTGATTGATTGATTTGGGAGCACTATTCAGGAGGTGGCCTTGGTACGGTTGTGGTCTCCACTTCGGAGTCCTCATTTTGGGCTACATTTTCTGACACTCTTGAGACCCAAGATGGAGGCCTTCAGTCACCCTGTTAGCCCTCTTTATGGACTACATTTCCCAAAAGCCATTGAGACCCAAGATGGAGGTCTTCTTTCCCCATAGAGCTCTTTTGGACTACATTTCCCAGAAGCCCTTGAGACCCAGGATCTCAGTCCTCAACATACCACAAACCCGGCAAAGGAATACTTTGCCTTTCACTCGCCCATAGCGTATTCATTCCTTCAAATTTTCTGAGCACTTATTGTGTGCAAAACACTGTACTAAGTGCTTGGGAGAGGACAATACAATAAAGAGACACACATTCCCTGTCCACCAGGAGCTTACAGTCTGTGAAATCAATAAATTACAGATATGGACATAAGTGCTGATGGAAGAACAAAGGGAGCAAGTCAGGGTGATGCAGAAGGGAGTGGGAGAAGAGGAAAGGATGCACTCTCAGTAAGGCTTTGAAGGCCCCTGGATGGAGAAGTAATTGTCAGATTTGGAGAGGGAGGACTTTCCAGGCCAGAGGCAGATGTGGGCTAGGGGTCGGCGGCAAGATAAGCAAGATCCAGGTACAGTGAGAAGGTTGGCAATAGAGGAGCAAAGTGAGTGGGCCGGGTTGTTGAAGGAGAGTAGTGAGGTGAGGAAGGCGGGGGCAAGGTGGTGGACTGCTTTGAAGCCAAAGATGAGGAGTTTTGGGTTGATACAGAGGCATATGGGCAACCACTGGAGTTTTCTGAGGAGCGGGGTGACGTGTCCCAAACACTGTTGTAGAAAAACGATCCGGGCAGCAGAGTGAAGTATGGCCTGGAGAGGGGAGAAGCAGGAGGCTGGGAGGACAGCGAGGAGGCTGATGCAGTCATCCAGGCGGGATAGGGTGAGTGATTGAATTAATGTGGTAGCAGGTTGGATGGCAAGGTGAGGGTGAATTTTAAGGTGGGATCAACAGCATTTAGTGATGGATCGAATATGTGGGTTGAATGAGAGTGGTCAAGGATAACGCTCAGGTAGGAGGGGGGATGGTGGTGCCGTCTACAGTGATGGGAAAGTCAAGGGGAGTACATGGTTTGGGTGGGAAGGTAAGGAGTTCTGTTTTCAACATATTAAGCTTGAGGTGACGGGAGGATAGCCAGGTCTTGTAGGCAGGAGGAAATGCGAATCTGCAGAAAGGGAGAGAGATCAGGAGGTGGAGATTTGGGTATCTTCCACATAGAGGTGGTAGTTGAAGTCATGGGAGCCAATGAGTTCCCCAAAGGAGCGGGTGTAGATGGAGAATAGAAAGGGGACCCGAACTGAACCTTGAGGGACCCCCACAGTTAGGGGGTGGGAGGCAGAGGAGAAACTCGCAAAGGAGACTGAGACTGAACATCCGGAAAGATGAAAAGAACCAGAAGAGGACAGCAACGGTGCAACCAAGATTGGATAACATTTCCAGGAGAAGGGGGTGCTCTACAGTGTCAAAGGCAGCTGAGAGGTCGAGGAGGATTAGGATGGAGGAGAAGCCAGTGGAGAGAAGCAGCGTGGCTCAGTGGAAAGAGCCCAGGCTTGCGAGTCGGAGGTCATGGGTTCGAATCCTGGCTCTGCCACTTGGCAACTGTGTGAATGTGGGCAAGTCACTTAAACTTCTCTGTGCCTCACTTACCTCATCTGTAAAAATGGGGATTAACTGTGAGCCTCACGTGGGACCACCTGATTACCCTGTAACTTCCCCAGTGCTTAGAACAGTGATCTGCACATAATAAGCGCTTAACAAATACCAACGTTATTATTATTATTTGGTAAGAAGGAGCTCATTGGTGACTTTTGAGAGGGTGATTTCTGTGGAGCAAAGGGGATGGAAGCCGGATTGGAGGGGGTCACGGAGAGAATTAGAGGAGAGGAATTTGAGGCAGCAGCTGTAGACAATCGCTGAAGGAGTTTGGAGAGGAATGGTAGGAGGGAGCTTATACCTATCCCAGCATTTAGTTCGGTGCGTGGCAGATAGTAAGCGCTCAACTGTAATCCAGGTTTTTTTCAAAATAGTGCTGCTTCTCCACCCTACTCCAGTTCTCTTGTGAGCTTCCCTATCTTAATTGTAATTCATTTACTGATAGTAATGTCTGCCTCCCCCTCTAGACTGGAAGTTCGTTGTGGGCAGGGACTGTGCATCTTATATTGTACTCTCATAAGCACTTACTACAGTGCTCCACACACAGTAAATGCTCAATAAATATGATTGATGGACCGACTTCCAGAGCAGGCTGCAACAGCGTGGCTCAGTGGAAAGAGCACGGGCTTGGGAGCCAGAGGTCGTGGGTTCTAATCCTGGCTCTGCCACTTATCAACTGTATGACTTTGGTCAAGTCACTTAACTTCTCTGTGCCTCAGTTACCTCATCTGTAAAATGGGAATTAAGACTGTGAGCCTCATGTGGGACAACCTGATTACGCTGTATCTACCCCAGCGCTTAGAACAGTGCTTGGCACATAGTAAGCACTTAACAAATACCAAATTATTATTATTCATAGAATCACCATTTGATCCCCAAATTGGAATGGACCTGCCTCCCATTGAACTTGAAAAGCATGCTTCTGCATTTAAAGATGTTCCCGCCGGCTTGGAGTTTGAAGCAGATAGAGAGAAAATTAATACTGTCTGCACAACATTAGCCGTGCACGAAATTGTCAGGGGTGGCCGGTCACCCCCGGAATCTATCACAAACCAACATTGAGCACCTGCAAGTAACTAAATTAATCATAGTTTCAGGTTTGTAACTCAGCTGAGCAACGGAAGGATTACACAAAATCCCTGACAGGTGGAATACAGATGGAGATTACTTGCTTACAAGTATTAAGACAACACTGAAAAGGAGCGCATTGCTGCATATAATTACGTTTTGTCTGTATTGAAAACTCATGTTCTATATTATATCGATGAACTAGACAGGGAGGAATTGTTCTAGAAACCGGACTAAATGTTCCAAGCAGTTAGGATAGAGCCCGGGCCTGGCGGTCAGAAGGACCTGGGTTTTAATCCCGGCTCGGCCACTTGTCTGCTGTGGGACCTCGGGCAAGTCACTTCACTTCTCTGTGCCTCAGTTAACTCATCTGTAAAATGGGGATTTAGACTGTGACTCCCATGCGGGACAGGATCTGGATCCCACCTGATTAGCTTCTAGATTCACCAGTGCTTAGACCAGTGCTTAATACATAGTTAAGCGCTTAACAGATACCAACATCATCATCATTATTATTATTAGTTCAGCCTTGCCAAGAAGGGTACAAATGAATGGGGAAAATGACTCTCCCCCCATTCAAGGCCATATTGAAGGCACGTCTCCTCCAGGAGGCCTTCCCTGATTAAGCCCTCCTTTGCTCTTCACCCACTCTCTTCTGTGTCACCCTGACTTGCTCCCTTTATTCATCCCCACTCCGAGTCCCGCAGCACAGTACATATCTGTAATTTATTTATGTCCATTAATGTCTACCTCCCCCTCTAGACGGTAAACTCACTGTGGGCAGGGAGTGTGTATGTTTACTGTGTACCTAGTAAGCACTTAAAGAATACCGTCATTATTTTACAGATGGCTGCTTTAGAGGCAGTTAGCTGCTTCAGTTCCAGCCTCAGACGGACCGAGGCACCCTGCTCCTTGGTGTCCAGTGGATTTAATGATTCGGGACATCGGGGAGCTTTTCACTGTAATCAATTTTTAGATGCAGAGCTGGACCATCTTGTAGAGACTTGTTCCATCTTGTAGAGACTCTAGGCTGCAAACGCCAGGCCTCTAGACTGAGCTTGTTGTGGGCAGGGAATGTGTCAGTTTACTGTCCTGTTATACTCACCCAAGCGCTTAGTACAGTGCTCTGTACACAATAAATGCTCAATAAATACCACTGAGTGACTGACGGCCTTGAAGTTTGAGCAGGGGATCGGAGACCCAATTCTAGGCTTTAACTCTTAGGATAGCGCGCCCTCTCCTGGCAATTAAGAGGGACTGCATATACCTAAATTCCTTTTTTGTTGCGGGTTTTTGTTGTGTTTTCTTTTGTTTTATTGGTTTTTTTATAGTATTTGTTTAGCGCTTACTATGTGCCGGGCACTGTGCTAAACGCCGGAGTAGATACAAGGTAATCAGGTAGGACACAGTCCATGGTCCTCTAGGCTGTCAGCTCGTTATGGGAGGGGAACTTGTCCTGCTAATTCATTCATTCATTCAATCCAATTTATTGAGCGCTTACTAGGTGCAGAACACTGTACTAAGCGCTTGGGAGACTGCACTACAACAAAAAATAGACATATTCCCTGCATATAATAAGATTACAGTCTGAGCGGGGGGGAGGGAGACATCAATACAAATAAATCCAAGTGCTGAGCACAGTGCTCTGCATATAATAATAATAATAAAGGTAGTGTTTGTTAAATGCTTACTATGTGCCAAGCACTGTTCTAAGCACTGGGGTAGATACAAGGTAATCAGGTTGGACACTGTCCCCATCCCATATGGGACTTACCGTCTTAATCCCCATTTTACAGATGAGGCAACTGAGGCCCAGAGAAGTGAAATGATTTGCCCAAGGTCACCCAGCATTGATTCATTCATTCACTCGTATTTATCGAGTGCTTACTGTCTGCAGAGCACCGTACTAATCACTTGGAAAGTACAGTTCAGCAATAAAGAGAGACAATCCCTGTCCACACTGGGCTTACAGTCTAGAATGGGGAAGACAGACATCAAAATGGTAAACAGGCATCGATATAAATAAATAGAATTATAGATAGATACACATCAAACCAAGTAAACAGGCATCAATATAAATAAATAGAAATATAGCTATATAGATATATACACAACTGCTGTGGGGCGCGGAGGGGCATCAAGAGCAAAGAGAGCGAGTCTGGGTGATGCGGAGGGAAGAAGGATCTGAGGAAAAGGGGGGCTTAGTCTGGGAAGGCCTCTTGGAGGAGGTGAGCCTTCAGAAGGCCTCTGAAGAGGGGAAGAGTGACTGTTTGGCGGATGTGAGGAGAGAGGGCGTTCCAGGCCAGAGGTAGGATTTGGGCCGGGGGCTGGCGGCAGGACAGGCGAGAGGGAGGCCCAGCAGAAAAGTAGTGGATCGGGGATCAGAAGCCCTGATCTTTTGACTCCCATGCCCGTGTCTTATCCACTATGTCATGCTGCTTCTCTGCTTGAGTTACATATAGTAAGCACTCAGTAAATACCACTGATTGATTGATTGACTGACACCCTCTGCTCCTCCCCCTTTCCCCTTCACGTCCCCTCAGCTGAGCCCCCTTCCCCTCTGCTCCCCCACCCTCTGTTCCTCCCCCTCCCACCTTCCCCTCCCCTCAGCACTGTCCTCATTTGTATATATTATTTATTACCCCATTGATTCTGTTAATGAGGTGTACATCCCCTTGATTCTATTTATCGTGATAATGTTATCTTGTTTTTCTTTTGTTCTGTGTTGCTTTGCTGTCTGTCCCCCCCGCTTAGACTGTGAGCCCTTCATTGGGCAGGGATGGTCTCTATCTGTTGCCGATTTGTCCGTTCCAAGCGCTTAGTACAGTGCTCTGCACATAGTAAGCGCTCAATAAATACGATTGAATGAATTGAGCCCCCGCTCGAGCCTTTAACTCTTAGGACAGCGCGCCCTCTGCTGGCATTTCGGAGGGACCGCAGGCCCCATTTCTTTTTTTTGTTGTTGTTCTTTTAATAATGATGGCATTTGTTAATAATAATGTTGGTATTTGTTAAGCGCTTACTATGTGCAGAGCACTGTTCTAAGCGCTGGGATAGATACAGGGTGATCAGGTTGTCCCACATGGGCTCACAGTTTTAATCCCCATTTTACAGATGAGGTAACTGAGGCACAGAGAAGTTAAGTGACTTGCCCACAGTCACAGCTGACAAGTGACAGAGCAGGGATTCGAACCCATGACCTCTGACTCCCAAGCCCGGTCTCTTTCCACTGAGCCATGCTGCTTCTCTGTTAAGCACTTACTATGTGCTAAGCTCTGTTCTTTCGGTTCTTTTGGGGTTCTTTGTATTGTTTCATTGCTTTTCATGGTAGTTGTTAAGCGCTATGTTCCAGACACTCTACTAGGCGCTGGGGTAGATACAAGGTAATCAGATTGGACCCAGTTCCTGTCCCACATGCGGTTCACCGTCTTAAGTCTTTATGGATAATAAGTATAATAACTATGGTATTTGTTGAGCGCTTACTATGTGCCAAGCACTGTTCTAAGCGCTGGGGTAGATAAAAGGTAATCAGGTTGTCCCATGTGGGGCTCACAGTTTTAATCCCCATTTTCCAGATGAGATAACTGAGGCAGAAAGCAACGTGGTTCAGTGGATAGAGGCCGGGCCTGGGTGTCTGAGGGACCTGGGTTCTAATCCCAGCTCTGCCACATGTCTGTTGTGTGACCTTGGGCAAAATCACTTCACTCCTTTGGGCCTCAGTTCCCTCATCTGTAAAATGGGGATTAAGACTGTGAGCCCCATGTGGGACAGGGACTGCATCCGACCTGATTTACTTCTTAAGGGAGGACGAGGTGGCCGAGTGGTTAAGGTGATGGACCGCTAATCCACTGTGCTCTGCCCGCGTGGGTTCGAATTCCTTCCTCGTTGAAAGAGCTCATTTTTCCCTGATTAGACTGTAAACCCGTCAATGGGCAGGGACTGTCTCTGTTGCCGATTTGTACATTCCAAGCGCTTAGTACAGTGTTCTGCACATAGTAAGTGCTCAATAAATACTATTGAATGAAAGTCAAGTGACTTGCCCAAAGTCACGCTGCTGATAAGTGGCGGAGTTGGGATTAGAACCCAGACCTGTGACTCCCAAGCCCGGGCTCTTGCCACTGAGCCTCTCTGCTTCTCTAATGTGAGATGGATATGGATGTGAGAAGCAGCTTAGAGTAGTGGGGAGAGCCCAGGCCTGGGAGTCAGAAGGTCTTGGGTTCTAATCCCTGTTCCGCCCTTTGTCTGCTATGTGACTGTGTCCAAGTCACTTGACTTCTCTGGGCCTCAGTTACCTCATCTGGAAAATGGGGATTAAGACTGTGAGCCCCACATGGGAGAGGGACCATGTCCGACTCAATTTGCTGGTATCCACCCCAACTCTAAGTACAGTACATGTTCACTGTGTGACCTTGGGCAAGCCATTTACCTTCTCTGGGCCTCTATTCCCTCATCTGTAAAATGGGGATTAAGAGTGTGCGCCCCATATGGGACAGCGACTGTGTCCAACTTGATTAACTTGTATCTACCGCAGCGCTTAGAACAGTGCTTGGTACATAGTAAGCACTTAAGCACTACAATTATCATCATCTATGCAGTGCCTGCCACAGAGTGAGGGCTTAACAACACCATTATTATGGACAATAATCGTACTAATAGTTGTGGGATTTGTTAAGTGCTTACTATGTGCCAAGCACTGTCCTGTCTGCTGGATTTAAAGACTCGGGACATCAGGGTGCTGCTGACTGTAGGAAAGCAATAGATTCAGAGCTGAAACTCTGTTCTATAGGGCTCTATGGGGCCGGGACTGTGTCCAACTTGATTAACTTGTATCTACCCAGTGCTTAGAATGGTGTCTAGTACATAGAAAATGTCTAACAAATACCATAATAAGGCGGCAGAGCCACGTATAGAACGAAGGTCTCCTGACTTCCAGTCCTGTGCTCCTTCTACATTAACATGCTGCTTTGCAAAGCAGGTGCTCCTTCTTTTCCTTTGCTCAAGCTGGGGCTACTCTTAGAAGCTCTGGCAGGCCACGGTTTCTTGTCCATTAGTGAATCAACCAATAGTATGTGCTAAGCGCTTATCACAGGGTAACAATAGACACAATCTCAGCCCTCAGGAAGCTTACATTGTGTCTCCACTTCCCTGAAACAACCCCACTGCCAGAATGGGGCTGGAAGCTAGGCCTAAGACCTGTGATGCTGTTATATTATTGCTATTGTTTTTGTCTGTCTCCCCCGATTAGACTGTAAGCCCATCAATGGGCAGGGATTGTCTCTATCTGTTGCTGAATTGTACATTCTAAGCGCTTAGTACAGTGCTCTGCACATAGTAAGCGCTCAATAAATATCATTGAATGAAATGAATGAATGAATATTACTCTTCTATTGTATTCTTCCAAGCACTTGGAACAATCACTTAGCTTCTCTGTGCCTCAGTTTCATTCTCTATAAAATGGGGATTAAGCTTGTTAGCCCCATGTGGAACAGGGACTGTATCCAACCTGATTACCTTGTATCTACCCCACTGCTTAGAACAGGGCTTGGCACATCGTAAGCACTTAACAAATACCATAATTATTATAATTATTATAATGCTCTTACACAGATTAAGTGCTCAATAAATGCTACTGATGGATTGACTGATTGTATCTTGTAGAAGTTTGAGCAGTGGATCCGAACCTGTACATTCCAAGTGCTTAGTACAGTGTTCTGCACACAATAAGCACTCAATATATTCGATTGAATGAATGGATCCAAGCCCCAGCTGTAGCCTTTAACCCTTAAGACAGAACACCCTCTGCTAGCAGTTAGGAGGGACTACCGCCCCTGAAATTCCCTTTTTGGGGGCGGGGGGGGGGGGGTCTCTGTTTTGTTTTCTTGCTTTTTATGGCATTTTTTAAGAGCTTAGTATGTACCAGGCAATGTACTAAGCTCTGGGCTAGGTTGGTCACAGTCCATGTTCCTCTGGTCTGTAAACACATTATGGGCAGGGGACATGACTGCTAATTATGTTGTATGCTCCTAAACTCTTAGAACAGTGTTTTGCACATCGTAAGTGCTCAGTGAATACTATTGATTGATTCCATCCTGTAGAAGGTTGAGCAGCTGGTCCAAGCCCCAGCACTAGCCTTTAACTCTTAGGACAGGGTACCCTCCCCTGGCAGTTAGGAAGGGCTGCAGGCACCCCAATTTCCTTTTTTTGTTGTCTTTTGGGGTTCTTTGTTTTGTTTTATTGTATTGTTCTTTTTATGGCATTCGTTAAGTGCTTACTAGGTACCAGGCACTGTTCTAAATGCTGGGGTAGATAAGTGATAATCAGATTGGACACAGTCCCTGTTCCACATGGGGCTCACAGATTTTATCCCCATTTCCAGCAAAGTGAAGTGACTTACCCAAGGTCACACAGCAGTCAAGTGGTGGAGCTGGGATAAAAACCCAGGTTCTTCTGACTTCCAGGCCCAGGCTCTACCCACTAGGCCAAGCTGCTTCTCAGTTGTGATGTTGTTCATTCATTCATCCATTCAATCATATTTACTGAGTGCTTACTGTGTGTAGAACACCATAATAAGCTCTCGGGAGAGTACAATACAACAAGAAACAGACACATTCCCTGCCCACAAAGAGCTTACAGTCTAGAGTTGTAATACTGTGATGAAAAGTCCTACTGAAATATCTATATCTCCTCACATTAGTATTTCTACTTGCAAAAGGCCAAGGATATCGACAGCATTTTAATTCATTCATTCAATCATATTTAATAATTATGGTATTAAGTGGTTACTATGTGTCAGGCACTGTACTAAGAGCTACTGAGCGCTTACTGTGTGCACAGCACTGTACTAATCACTTGAGAGAGTACAATACAACAATAAACAGTCACATTCCCTGGCCACAATGAGTCTAGAGGAGGGGAAACAGACATCAATACAAATAAATAAAATGACAGATATATACATAAGTGCTGTGGGGCTGGGAGGGAGGAAGAGCAGAGGAAGCAAGTCAGGGTGATGCAGACGGGAATGGGAGAGGAGGAAAAGTGGAGCTTAGTCTGGGAAGGTCTCTTGGAGGAGATGGGCCTTCAGTAAGACTTTGAACTGGGGGACAATAATTATCTTTCGGATTTGAGCAGGGAGTTCATTCCAGGCCAAGCTAGAGGTCGGCGGGACGGGGAGATGGAGGCACAGTGAGAAGGTTAGCACTAGAGTAGAAGGAGAGACGCTATTCTTACCTGGGCAAGGCACAGACTTTTTACTAAGACTGTTCATGTAGCAAGTTATGGAATAGAGATTTCAGAGTCTAGGAGATGAAGGCTTTGGAAAAGAGATGGATTTCCAAGAGAGATTTGCTACAGTTGGTGGGACGGAGCTCGTAAGGTTGGAGACGAGAGGAGAAGGAAAGAAAGCAAATAAGAGATGGGAGCAGGAAGAGGAAGATGGATAGAGAGGAAATTAATTGATTACAGGAGTAGAGAAAGAAGAAACAGTAGACCAGCATTCTGAACAGGAAATCAAAACTGGGAAAGGAATTCTCTTCCAATATGCTCTTCCCAGCCCACGGCACTTATAATAATAAAACTGATGGTATCTGTTAAACGCTTACTATGTGCCAAGTACTGTTTTAAGCGCTGGAGTAGATACAAAGTAATCAAGTTGTCCCCTGTGGGTGCTCAGTCAATCCCCATTTTACAGATGAGTTAACTGAGGCCCAGAGAAGTGAAGTGACTTGCCCAAAGTCACAGAGCAGACAAGTGGCAAAGCCGGAATTAGAACCCAAGACCTCCTGACTCCCAACGGGCTTCTGCTGCTGCTTATATTCTTGTGTACACTACTCTGCCTCTTCCGCTACCTGAAATTCATGTTATCCCACTAGAATGTAAGCTCCTTGAGGTTAACGATCATGTCTACCAACTCTATTGTCCTCTGCCAATAGCATAGTGCTCTGCACACAGTAAGCGCTCAATAAATACCATGGACTGATTGACTGGGGAAGCTACTTAGACTGTGAACCCAACATGGGACAGGGACTGTGAAAAATGATCATTTTTTTGAGCACTTACTGTGCACAGAGCATTGTACAGAGCATTGGGAGAGTACAGTGTAACAGAGGTGGGCAGCGGTGGATACATTTCCTGTCCACAGTGAGCTTACGGTCTAGAGGGGGAGACAGGCTTTTTTTTGTCATGGTATTTATTAAGCACTTACTATGTGCCGGTGACTGTACTAAGCTCTGGGGTCGATGCAAGCTAATCAGGTTGGACACAGTCCTGGTCCTACATGGGACTCACAGTCTTCATCCCTATATTACCAATGAGATAACTGGGAAGTGAATTGACTTGCCCAAGGTCACATAGCAGACATGTGGCAGAGCCGGGATCAGAACCCCGGTCCTTCTGATGTCCGGACCTGTGCTCTCTCCACTAGATCACGCTGCTTCTTATGTAAATATTACATTAATAGACCTACCTCCATCTACCTCAGTGCTTAGAACAGTACTTGACACGTAGTAAGTACTGTAATAAGCACTTCAGAAGGAGCAAGGCGTAATGGATAGAGGAAGGGCTTGGGAGTCAGAAGGTCATGGGTTCTAATCCAGACCCCACCACTTGTCTACTCTGTGACCTTGAGCAAGCCACTTCTGTGTGCCTCAATCACCTCATCTGTAAAATGGGGATTTAAACTGTAAACCCCACATGAGACAGGGACTGTATCCAACACAATTTGCTTATATCTACTTCAGGTCTTAGTACAGTGCCTGGCACATAGCGCTTAAATACCATTGCTATAATAATAATAATCAATACCATAGTCGATTAATAAAAACAGGTCTCAAAGTAAACAAAAGAAGCTCATGTCCTGTTGCCTCGTTCCTCTTCTCTCCCTTCCTCCAGATGATGTGCAAAGCTTCAGTAGTAGCTCCTCAAAAGTTACTGTTAAATATTTGAAGAGGGAATCATTCTGGGGCAGTCAAGGTATCAATCGCTAGTACAAGGCAGGAGAGACCCGTCTGAAAGCCTTATCGGCAATTAAAGCCACAGAGCAGAGCTTTATTGCAGCCGATAACAGGGCACAAAGAGAAATGTCTGTCCTGTTCCAGACAGATGAGCTCTTAGCCATGCAATTAGGAGATCCTTGATGATCAGATGGAAGAAGCCCTCAAGGGTATTCCAAATGGTGTTCTTAATGAATCTATTATTTTTATGTTATTTGTTAAGCGCTTACTATGTGCCAGGCACTGTACGAAGAGCTGGGATAGGTACAAGCTCATCAGGTTGGACACAGTCACCATCCCACATGGGGTTCATAGTCTTCCTCCCCATTTTACAGATGAGGGAATTGAGAAATGAATTGACTTGCCCAAGGTCACACAATAGACAGGTGGCAGACATGGGATTAAAACCCAGGTCCTTCTGATGCCCATCCCCATGTGTTATCCATTAGGCAACACTGCTTCTTATAGTTGGGGGAAGAAAGTCAGACAATTGACACGTCTGGAAAATCCATTTCAGACTTCACTGTGAGCGGTAAGAAGCAGCCTGGCCTTGTGGATAGAGTATGGGTCTGGGACTCGGGAGGACCTGGCTTCTAATTCCGGCTCTGCCACTTCTCTGCTGTGTGACTTTGGGCAAATCTCTTTACTTTTCTGTGCCTCAGTTCCCTCATTTGTAAAATGGGGATTAGAACTGTGAGCCCTTTGTGGGATGATTGTATCCAACCCGATTTCAAAGAGCCTGAAATTCTACTCCTCCTCGAGCCTCAGCACCTATTGATTTTGGACTTATTTGGTGAGTTTGTCCATGTTGGGTTTTAATGTTTCATCATTCCTGATATGTTTGTCTCCAATCCCTTCTCTTCACTTGTACTCTTGGATTGTACTCTCGCCCCTTCCCTCCTCCCTTCCTTAACTCCCATCTTTAACCACTCACTCTCCAACAGCTCCTTCCCCTCTGCCTTCAAACATGCCCAGGTCTCCCCATCCTAAAAAAACCCTCTCTTGACCCCACTGCCCCTTCCAGTTATTGCCCTATCTCCCTTCTACCCTTCCTTTCCCAACTGCTAGAACAAGTCATCTACACTCGCTGCCTTGAATTCCTCAACTCCAGTTCTCTCCTGGACTCCCTCCCATCTGGCTTCCATCCCCTCCACTCCACCGAAACTGCCCTCTCAAAGGTCACCAATGACCTCCTTCTTGCCAAATCCAAAGGCTCCTACTCTATCTTCATCTTCCTCGACCACTCAGCTGCCTCAGACACTGTCAACCATCCCCTTCTCCTCAGCCTTCACGGACTCTGTCTTTTCTTGGTTCTCCTCTTATCTCTCTGGCCGTTCATTCTCAGTCTCCTTCACGGGCTCCTCCTCCCCCTCCCATCCAATAACTGTAGGGGTTCCTCAAGGGTCAGTTTTTGGCCCGCTTCTGTTCTCCATCTATACTCACTCCTTTGGTGAACTCATTCGCTCCCACAGCTTCACCTTTCATCTCTACACAGATGACACCCAAGTCTACATCTCCTCCCCTGTTCTCTCTCCCTCCTTCCAGGCTTGCATCTCCTCCTGCCTTCAGGACATCTCCACCTGGAAGTCTGCCCACCACCTAAAACTCAACATGTTCAAGACTGAGCTCCTTATCTTCCCTCCCAAACCCTGTCCTCTCCCTGACTTTCCCATCACTGTGGATGACACTACCATCCTTCCCGTCTCACAAGCCTGCAATCTCAGTGTCATCCTTGACTCTGCTCTCTCTTTCACCCCACACAATCCAATCCGTCACCAGAACCTGCCGGACTCACCTTCATGACATCGTCAAGATCCGCCCTTTCCTCTCCATCAAAACTGCTACTTTGCTGGTACAATCTCTCATAACATCCTGACTGGATTACTGCATCAGCCTCGTCTCTGATCGCCCATCCTCCTGTTTCTCCCAGCTTCAGTCTACACTTCATTCTGCTGCCCGGATTATCTTTCTACAGAAACGCTCTGGGCACATCACTCCCCTCCTCAAAAACCTCCAGTGGTTGCCTAGCGCTTAACAAATACCAACATTATTATTATTATTATTATTATCAACCTTCACTCCTCACTCTTGGCTTCAGAGCTCTCCATCACCTCGCCCCCTCCTACCTCACCTCCCTTCTCTCCTTCTACAGCCCTCCCTGTACACTCCACTCCTTTGCCACTAACCTCACTGTGCCTCGTTCTCACCTGTCATGCCATCTACCCCTGGCCCACGTCCTACCACTGACCTGGAATGCCCTCCCTCCTCACATGTGCCAAACTAACTCTCTTCCCCCCTTCTAAGCCCTACTAATAATAATAATAATAATGTTGGTATTTGTTAAGCGCTTACTATGTGCAGAGCACTGTTCTAAGCGCTGGGGTAAACACAGGGGAATCAGGTTGTCCCACGTGGGGCTCACAGTCTTAATCCCCATTTTACAGATGAGGGAACTGAGGCACAGAGAAGTTAAGTGACTTGCCCACAGTCACACAGCTGACAAGTGGCAGAGCTGGGATTCGAACTCATGAGCCCTGACTCCAAAGCCCGTGCTCTTTCCACTGTGCCACGCTGCTTCTCTGAGAGTTCACCTCCTCCAGGAGGCCTTCCCAGACTGAGCCCTCCCTTTCCCTCTGCCCCTCCTCCCCTCCCCATTGCCCCTACTCTCTCCCTCTGCTCTACTCCCTTCCCTTCCCAACAGCACTTGTCTATATTTGTATATATTATTGATTACTCTATTTTATTAAAGATGTGTATATATCTATGATTCTATTTATCTATTTTGGTGGTATTGATGCCTGTCTACTTGTTTTGTTTTGCTGTCTGTCTCCCCCTTTTAGACTGTGAGCCCATTGTTGGGCAGGGATTGTCTCTATCTGTTGCCGAATTGTACATTCCTAGCACTTAGGACAGTGCTCTGCACACAGTAAGAGCTCAATAAATACGATTGAATGAATGAATGAATGAATGAATTGGGATCCCCCAAGGGGCGGACCATGTCTGATTCCCACCTGTGTATTTTCTCCCACCACTTAGTATAGTGCTCTGCACATAGTCTTGTCTTATGCCATCGAGTCTTCTCCGATCCATAGCGACACCATGGACGTATCTCTCCCAGAACACCCCACCTCCATCTGCAGTCATTCTGGTGGTGGATCCATAGAGTTTTCTTGGTCAAAATCCAGAAGTGGTTTACCATTGCCTCCTTCCGCGTGGTAAACTCGAGTCTCCACCCTCGACTCTCTCCCATGCCACTGCTGCCCAGAACGGGTGAGTTTTGACTTGTAGCAGATTGCCTTCCACTCGCTAGCCACTGCCCAAGGTAGGAATGGAATGGATATGCTTCTGCTTGACTCTCACTCCTGAAGTCAAGACTGGTAGAGTACTGGAAACTCTCCAGGTGTTACCCTGAGAGGAGTCTGCAGTACACACTTAATACTATTCCTCCTCCTCCTTCTATTACTACTACTGTGCAGAGCACTGTACTAAATGCTGGGAAAGACAGTCAGTCAATCATATTTATTGAGCACTTACTGTATGCAGAGCACTGTACTGAGTGTTTGGGAGAGGACAATACATCAGTGTAACAGACAAATTTCCTACCCACAACGAACGTAGAGTCTAGAGGGGGAGATAGACATTAATATAAATACTTAAATTACAGATAAGTTCTGTGGGGCTGGGAGGAGGGATGAAAAAAGGGAGAAAATCAGGGTGAGGCAGAAGGGAGTGGCAGAAGAAGAAAAGAGGGCTTAGTCAGGGAAGGCCTCTTGGAGGAGATGTGCCTTCAATAAAATTTGAAGAGGGGAAGAGTCATTATCTGTCAGATACGAGGAAGGAGGAGGTTCCAGGCCAGAGGCAGGATGACATGGGCGAGAGTCTGGCGGTGAGATAGACGAGATCGAGGTGCGGTGAGGAGGTTGACATTAGAGGAGCGAAGTGTGTAGGGTGAGTTGTAGTTAGGAGAGTAGGGAAGTGAGGTAGGAGGGGGCAAGGTGATCGAGTGCTTTAAAGCTAACGGTGAGGAGTTTCTGTTTGACGTGGAGGGGAATGGACAACCACTGGAGGTTCTTGAAGAGAGGGGAAACATGACCTGAACGTTTTTGTAGAAAAACGATCCGGGCAGCAGAAGGAAGTGAGGACTGGATTGGGGAGAGACAGGAGACAGGGAGGGAAGCGAGGAGGCTGCTACAGTCATCAAGGCAGGATAGGATAAACTACTGGATTAAGATGGTAGCAAATTAGATGGAGAGGAAAGGGAGGCTTTTAGCGATGTTATGAAGATCAAACTGATGGGATTTAGCGATGGATTGAATATGTGGGCTGAATGAGAGGAGTCAAGGATAACACCAAGGTTACAGGTTTGTGAGACAGGAAGGATGGAGGTGCCATCAACAGTGATGAGAAAGCCAGTGGGAAGATAAGAAGTTATGTTTTATTTTACACCTGTTAAGTCTGAGGTGATGGGAGGACATCCAAGTAGAGATGTCTTGAAGGCAGGAGGAAATGTGAGAGTACAGAGAGGGCATGAGATGAGGGCTGGAGATGTAGATTTGGGAATCATCCACATAGTTGAAGCCATGGGAATGAATGAGTTCACCAAGCGAGTGAGTGTAGATGGAGAAGTCAGAGAAGAGGTCAGTGCTTGAGAGACAGAATTCAGAGTCATCCACACAACAATGGTAGCTGAAGACTACCCAGGAGATTGGGTGTGAAGTGAGAAAAGTGGGATCCTACAACAGAATCTAAGAAACAGAGGAGACAGCAAATGAAATCGAGACGGAACAGTAATAACGTTGGTATTTGTTAAGCACTTACTATGAGCACTGTTCTAAGCGCTGGGGTAGACACAAGGGAATCAGGTTGTCCCACGTGGGGCTCACAGTCTTCATCCCCGTTTGACAGATGAGGTAACTGAGGCCCAGAGAAGTGAAGTGACTTGCCCACAGTCACACGGCTGACAAGTGGCGGGGCCGGGATTCAAACTCATGACCTCTGACTCCAAAGCCCGGGCTCTTTCCACTGAGCCACGTACCCTCCCCAACATTTAACAGTAGGAGAGGTAGGAGGAGAAGGGAAGCAGAGAAGCAGCGTGGCCTACTGGAAAGACCATGGGCCTGGGAGTCAGAGGACCTCGATTCTAATCCCAGCTCCCCCATTTGTCTGCTGTGTGACCTTTGGCCAGTCACTTAACTTCTCTGGGCCTCAATACCTTGAATGGGGATTCAATACCGGTTTTCCCTCCTATTTAGAATGTGAGCCCCATGTGGGACAGGGGTTGGGTCCAATCCGATTAACTGGTATCTATCCCCGTGCTGGGCACATAATAAAGCAGCATGGCTCAGTGGAAAGAGCATGGGCTTGGGAGTCAGAGGTCATGGGTTCGAATCCCAGCTCTGCCACTTGTCAGCTGTGTGAGTGTGGGCAAGTCACAACTTCTCTGGGCCTCAGTTACCTCATCTGTAAAATGGGAATTAAGACTTTGAGCCTCACGTGGGACAACCTGATTACCCGGTATCTACCCCAGCGCTTAGAACAGTGCTCTGCACATAGGAAGCGCTTAACAGATACCAACATTATTATTATTATTATTATTATTAAATGATTCTTCTTCAAATGCCATCTAATCACTTCCGATCCATAGTGACTCCATGGACACACCTTCTCCAGAACATCCCATCTTCTGCCATAAAGTCGTTCAGATATGCATATTCATAGAGTTTTCTCAGTAAAGATCTGGAAGCGGTTTACCATTGCCTTCTTCTGTGTAAGAAGTCTCTGCCGTTGTCTCTGATCAACGTTTTCATCACTCGATCATCCATCTTGGACTCTTTCCCGTGTTGCTGCCACCCAGCCCCAGTGAATCGACTTTTCCTGACCCTTGGGCTTAGAACTTTCCATAATGGACAACACTATATGGTATAGCTCTAAGCTTCAGCAGCGTATGCAACCTCTCCTGCCGCGATACGGTGTCGATTCGTAGGCGAGAGTTGGTGCTTAACAAGTATTACAATAATAATAATACCCCAGTGCTTAGCATAGTGCCTGGCACCTAGTAAACATTTAACAAATAGCACAATCATTATTACTGTTACTGTTTTTGGAGGAAGATAGAGTGGTCTCTAGCATCAAAAGCAACGGAGAGGTGAGGAGGATCAGGAAAAAGCACTGTCCTTAGAACTGGGCTATGTGAAGGTCACTGGTGACCTTAGAGAGAGCCTTGCTCAGGTGAGTGAAGAGGCCAAAGTCAGACTTTAGAAGATGCGGAAGACAAATGGAGGAAAAGAAATGAAGACAAGGAGTGTATACCACACATTTCAAGAGTTCGGTCAATAATGCTCACTGTAGGCGGGGAATGTGTCTACCAACTCTGCTGTTGTGCACAGTAAGCACTCAATAAATATGATTGATTGATTGAATGGGAAGAGGGGCCCGTGGAGTTAAAAGGGTTTTTTTTTAACTTGGGGAGACTTGTGCAGAGTTGAAGGCAGAGGGAAGGAGCCAATGGAGAAGAGGTTAAAGCTGACAGTGAGAAAGGAAAAGAGAGTAGGAACAGGTGATTTTAGGAGGTAGGAGGGAACAGGGTCAGAGATGCAGATGGAGGGGGTGGATTCATCAAACACGTGGGAGACATAATTGATTTATTTATTTATTTACTGCAACGACATTTATCCAAGCACTTACCCTATCCCGCATTGATTTCTGTATCAGCCTCCTTGCTAATCTCCCAGCCTCCCCTTTTTCACCATTCCAGTCCATATTTCACTCTGCTGCCCGGATCGGTTTTCTACAAAAACGTTCAGGCCATGTTTCCCCTCTCCTCAAGAACCTCTAGTGGTTGCCTATCCACCTCCACATCGAAAGGAAGCTCCTTACCATCGACTTTAAAGCACTCCACCATCTTGCCCTCAACTACCTCAGCTCACTGCTCTCCTACTCAACCCAGCCGGCAAACTTCGCACCTCTAATGCCAATCTACTCACTGTACCTCAATCAATTTACCTATCATGCTGCCGACCTCTCACCCCACATTCACCCACATATCACGCCCTCCCTCTTCATATCTGACAGACCATCACTCTCCCTACCTTCAAGCCTTAGTGAAGGCACATTTCCTCCAAGGGACCTTCCCTGACTAAGCCCTCCTCTTTTCCTACTCCCTTCTGCATCGCCCTGACTTGATCCCTTCATTCATCACCCCTCCCAGGCCCATAGCAATTATGTTCATATCCATATTTTATTTATTTATTTATCTACATTAATGTCTGCCTCACACTTTAGAGCTCACTGTGGATAGGGAACTTGTCTACCAACTCAGTTTTATTGTACTTTTGAAGCACTCAGTACAGTGCTCTGCACATAGCAAGCACTGAATAAATACAAGTGAATGAATGAAGTGCAATTTAGGTTACTGTCTCTTGCAGAGGATATTGTAGAGTTGGAGAACATGTAGACAAGAGCATTTTAGACTGCAAGCTCACAGCTAAGTATTGAAACAGGCCTGTAAAGTGGGGATTAAGACTGTGAGCCTCATTCATTCATTCGAATGTATTTATTGGGCACTTACTGTGTCCAGAGCACTCTACTAAGCGCTTGGAAAGAACAATTTGGCAATAAAAAGAGATGATCTCTGCCCACAATAGGCTTACAGTCCGGGGGGGGGGGGAGACAGACATCAAAACAAATAAATAGGCATCAATATAAATGGAATTATGGATATATACACATGTATATAAGTGCTGTGGGGCGGGGAGTGGGGGGCAAGAGCAAAGGGAGCGAGTCGAGGTAACATGAAAGGGAGAGGGAGCTGAGGAAAAGGGAGGCTTAGTCTGGGAAGGCCTCTTGGAAGAGGTGCACTTTCAGTAGGGCTTTGAAGGCGTGGGGGAAGAGAAAGGATATTTTTTGATTGTCTGGCAGATTTGAGGAGGGAGGGCATTCCTGGCCGGAGGTAGGACTTGGGCCAGGGGTCGACAGCAGGACATGCTGGAACGAGGCACAGTGAGAAGGTTAGCACCAGAGGGGCAGAGTGTGCGGGCCGGACTGTAGAAGGAGAGAAGGGAGGTAAGGTAAGAAGAGGTAAGAATGCGGATGGAGAGTTTTAAAGCCAGAAGTGAGGAGTTTTTGTTTGATATGGACATTGATAGGCCACCACTGAAGGTGGTGGGAAGACATCCAAATAGAGATGCAGGAGGAGATGTGAGCCTGGAGGGAGGGAGAGAGAACAGGGGAGGAGATATAGATTTGGGTGTCATCCGCATAGAGATGATAGTTGAAGTCATGTGAGTGAATGAGTTCTCCAAGGGAGTGAATATAAATGGAGAATAGAAGGGGACCAAGAACTGACCCTTGAAGGACCCCTACAGTTAGGGGATGGGAGGGGGAGGAGGAGCCTGCGAAGGACACCAAGAATGAACAGCCAGAGAGATAAGAGGAGAACCAGGAGAGGCCAGAGTCAGTGAAGCCAAGGTTGGATAACGAATCGAGGCGAAGGGGATGATCCAGAATGTCAAAGGCAGCTGAGAGGTCGAGGAGGATTAGCATGGAGTAGGGACCGTTGGATTTGGCAAGCAGGAGGTCAGTGGTGACCTCTGAGAAGGCGATTTCAGCAGAGCAAAGGGGATGAAAGACAGATTGGAGGGGGTCCAGGAGAGAGTTGGAGGAGAGGAATTTGAAGCAGCGAGTGTAGACAGCTTGCTCGAGGAGTTTGGAGAGGAAGTGTAGGAGGGAGATGTGGCGATAACTGGAGACGGCTATAGGGTCAAGGAAGGGGTCTTTTTTAGTATGGGGGAGGCATAGGCTTGTTTGAAGGCAGTGAGGAAGAAGCCATTAAGACAGGGACTGTGTCCCAGCACGGCCTAGAGGCTAGAACACGGGCTGGGAATCTAATCCCAGTTCTGTCAGTTCTCTGCTGTGTGACTTGGGTAAGTCACTTTTAACTTCTCTGGACTTCCGTTACCTCGTCGGTAAAATGGGGTTTAAGACTGTGAGCTCCATGGGGGACAGGTGTTGTGTCCAACCCGAGTAGGTTTTATCAACCCCAGCACTTAGAAGAGTGCTTGACATGTAGTAATTGCTCAACGAATACTATCGTTATTATTACTGACCCAATTATCTTGTATCTATCCCAGCTCTTAGTTCACTATACATAGTAAGCGCTTGACAAATAGCATCATCATTATTATTGTTGTTCTTGTAGTTATTGTTGATATTATTAAATGCTGGCAAGGGAATTGCTGGGGAGGGCAAGACCAAAACAACCATAAAACCTATGATGTTGGTTTGGCCAAGTCTCCCAGAAGCTTTTGGGGGCATTCTGGGAGGAGTTATCCTCTTGGCCAGTAATGAAAGGGTTCCAATTTCATCTGACCAGAGCAGAGTTTTCCTCAGAAGGAACTTTGGAAAAAAACCTCAGTTTGTCTTGGGTTGCTGTTTCGGACTCCTGTTCCTCCCTATTGCTTCTCTAGAACCTGGCCTGAAGAAGCGTGGTAATAAAAAATAAAAACTAGGTGTACTAATTTGGGGTTTATTCATTCAATCGTATTTATTAAGCGCTTATTCTGTGCAGGACACTGTACTAAGCGCTTGGCGTTTATTAAAACTGAAACCTTTCCACTCAAACCCTCTTCTCTCCCACAACTTTTCCATCACTGCAGACAACACTACCAGGACCCCCGTCTCATAAATCCGTAACCTTGGCGTTACCCTCCACTCATCCCTCAATAAACCCGCATATCAGTCTGTCACCAAATCCTGTCGGTTTACCTCCACAACATCTCACACCTTCCTTTTCATCCCAACAGCTACCAAACCGATTTAAACATTTATGTCCTACCTTGACTAGCTGCAGTCAGAGATGATGCCTTTCGCGTTTCCTCACCTGTAGTTACAAGGGTCACTGGGCAAGGAGATGGGGTAGGAGAGGGGTATAAAGTCATCACTGATAATCCCTAGGATAGGTGCATCTCCCACCGGTCCCACCTTCACAATATCCGGTCCCACCTTCACCATATCGCCAAAATCCACCCTTTCCTCTCCATCCAAACTGCTACCTTGCTGGTACAAACTCTCATAATATCCCGACTGGATTATTGTGTCAGCCTCCTCTCGGATCTCCCATCCTCTTCTCTCTCCCCGCTCCAGTCTATTCTTCATTCCGCTACCCGGATAATCTTTCTTCAGAAACGCTCTGGGCATGTCACTCCCCTCCTCAAAAACCTCCAGTGGTTGCCTATCAACCTTCACCTGAAACAAAAACTCCTCACTCTTGGCTACAAAGCTCTCCGACACCTGGCCCTCTCCTATCTCACCTCCCTTCTCTCCTTCTACTGCCCACCCCATACACTCCGCTCCTCTGCCGCTCACCTCCGCACGGTCCGTCGTTCACGCCTATCCCACCATCGACCCCTGGCCCATGTCCTACCACTGACCTGGACTACCCTCCCTCCTCACATCCGCCAAATTAACTCTTCCCCTCTTCAAAGCCCAACTGGGAGCTCACCTCCTCCAGGAGGCCTTCCCAAACTGAGCCCTCCCTTTCCCTCCGTCCCTCCTCCCCTCCCCATTCCTTCTCCCGCCCTCTGCTCTTCCCCCTTCCCCTCCCCACAACACTTGTGAATATTTGTATATATTATTTATTACTCTATTTATTTTGTTAATGAAGTGTATATATCTATGATTCTATTTATCTTGATGATATTGACGCCAGACTACTTGTTTTGTTTTGTTGTCTGTCTCCCCCGTTTAGACCGTGAGCCCCTTGTTGGGCAGGGATTGTCTCTATCTGTTGCCGAACTGTACATTCTAAGCGCTTAGTACAGTGCTCTGCACATAGTAAGCACTCAATAAATACATGGAATGAATGAATCTCAAACTGCCTGCAGTGCAATAAGCAAATTGTATTATTCATTACACCGTCTGCAAGACCCACTTGCCATCCCCAGACAGCCCCTCACCTGATAGCTGCAGGGGATGGGAGGAGCCCCGTGAGGGGGAGAAGGGGTGGCATCTGGAAGCCCTAAACCCCCAACTCCAAGAGGAAAAACCAACCAAATTGGAGGTCCAGCTCTGGATCACCAAGATCTCCCCTCTGGGCTCTCTCTTCCTCATTCCAAAATGCATATATCTTAGTCAGGATGTTTACTGGAGGAGCAGCACAGTTGGACTCTAGTTTCTATTTCTGGGGTTCAGGGATGGGGGTGTGTGTGTTTGGGGGGGTGATTTTCTTGACCTTCCTGCCCCTGCTCTCTCCGCTGCCCGGATCATTGTTCTTAAAAACATGTCCTGCATATACCTCCCAGGGGTTCTAATCCCGGCCCGGCCACTTGTCCGCTGTGTGACCTTGGGCAAGTCACTTAGCTTCTCTGGGCCTCAGATACCTCATTAGTAAAATGGGGAATGAGGCTGTGAGCCCCATGGGGGACAGGGACCGTGTCCAACCCGATTTGCTTGTAAATCCCCACCGCTTAGTAAGCTCCTGGTACTTAATGAATACCGCGATTATAATTATTATTACCTCTCCATTCTTCAAAACCCCCAATGGCTCCCTTCGATCTCCCATGAAACACTTCTTAGCATTAATTCTAAGGCACTCGATCATTTCTTCCCATCCTACCTGACCTTACCTCTCTCCTACTTCAACCCCACCCCTCACAATCTGCTCCTCTAATGCCAAACGTTTCGCTGTAACTCCATCTCATCTTTCTCACTGTTGACACCTTATTCACTCTCGCTCCTAGTCTCTACTAGTTTATAACCGACAGACTACCACTCTCCTCGTCTTCAAAGCTGAGAAGCAGTGTGGCCTAGTGGAAAGAGTACGAGTCAGAGGACCTGGGTTCTAATCCCAGCTCTGCAACTCGTCTGCTGTGTGATCCTGGGCAAGTCATTTCTCTTCTCTGAGCCTCGGTTACATCTTCCTCCTTCCTATTCAGACTGTGAGCCCCAGGTGGGACAGGGATGGTGCCCAACCTAATCAACTTGTATCGGCCCCAGTACTTGGCACATAGTAAGTACTTAGCAAGTATTATTAACAAAAAATGAGCAGAGGAAGCATACTGTGAGGGTGATCCAGGGCTGCGGGTTAGTGGTATGAGATCAACGGAGGGACAGAGGAGTGAGGGTGTTGAGTTCAGTGGTGCTGTGAGTTTGGATTTGTACATTAGGAGAAGTTAAGTAGGACATGGAGACCAAATGGAGTATGATAACTTTACAGAATTGGAGGGAAGATCAGAGGTCTCTGTGGGAGACTAGGACAGATTTTTTTGGGGTTCTATGTGCCAGACACTATTCTAAGCACTGGGGCAGATGCAGGTTAATCAGGTTGGACCCAGTCCATGTCCCACATGGGGCTCACGGCCTTAATCCCCATTTTCCAGATGAGGTCACTGAGGCCCAGAGAAATGAAGCAATTTGGCCGAGGTCACATGGGGTGGAGCCTCACCCAAAATCCGGGTCTAGAACCTAGGTCGTTCTGACTCTGGGGTAGTTCTGCTCTACCCGGTGTGGGAGAAAATAATAATAATGATGGTATTTGTTAAGCGCTTACTATGTGCTGAGCACTCTTCTAAGCGGTCAATCAGACAATCATATTTACTGAGCACTTACTGGATTCAGAACATTATACTAAGCACTTGAGAGAGTACATTACAACAATGTAACAGACACATTCCCTGCCCACAATGAGTTTACAATCAAGAGGGGGAGAGAGAAGGCAGGTCAGGAGGTTGTTGTCTGAGAGTGGAATTTCAGAATTGGTGAGATTGGAGATTGTACAGTGAGTAATAATAATAATGTTGGTATTTGTTAAGCGCTTACTATGTGCAGAGCACTGTGCTAAGCACTGGGGTAGATACAGGGTAATCAGGTTGTCCCACGTGAGGCTCACAGTTAATCCCCATTTTACAGATGAGGTAACTGAGGCACAGAGAAGTAAAGCGACTTGCCCACAGTCACACAGCTGACAAGTGGCAGAGCCGGGATTCGAATCCATGACCTCTGACTCCCAAGCCCGGCTCTTTCCACTGAGCCACGCTGCTTCTCAGAGAGATTCATTCATTCAATCACATTTATGGAGCGCTAACTGTGTGCAAAGCACTATACTAAAGAGGTTAGAGATGATGATGAGATTGAGTGTGTGACCAAGTGGGTGAGTGGATGAGGTGGGATGGAGCAGGAGGCCAGCGTAAGCTTCTTGTGGGCAGGGAATGTGTGGGTTTATTGTTCCACTGTACTCTCCCAAGCACTTAATACAGTGATCTGCACACAATAAGTGCTTAACAAATATGACTGAATGAATAAATGAATGAATTCATTCATTTCATTCATTCAATCGTATTTATTGAGCGCTTACTGTGTGCAGAGCATTGTATTAAGCGCTTGGAAAGTACAGTTCGGCAATAGATAGAGACAATCCCTACCCAACAACGGGCTCACAGTCTAGAAGGAGAAGACAGAAAACAAAACAAGTAGATAGAAATCAACAGCATCAAACTAAGTAGAATTCTAGATATATACACATCATTAATAAATTAAATAATGTTGGTATTTGTTAAGCGCTTACTATGTGCCGAGCACTGTTCTAAGCGCTGGGGTAGACATAGGGGAATCAGGTTGTCCCACGTGGGGCTCACAATCTTAATCCCCATTTTACAGATGAGGGAACTGAGGCACAGAGAAGTTAAGTGACTTGCCCACAGTCACACAGCCGACAAGTGGCAGAGCTGGGATTCGAACTCATGAGCCCTGACTCCAAAGCCCGTGCTCTTTCCACTGAGCCACGCTGCTTCTCCAATATGTACAAATATACACAAGTGCTGAGGAGGTGGGGAAGGAAAGGGCAGAGGGAGGGAGTAGGGGCAATGTGGAGGGGAGGAGCAGAGAAAAGGGGGGGCTCAGTCTGGGAAGGCTTCCTGGAGGAGGTGAGCTCTCAGTAGGGCTTTGAAGGGGGGAAGAGAGCTAGTTTGGCGGATGAAAGGAAGGAGGGCATTCCAGGCCAGAGGTAGGACGTGGGTCGGGGTCGACGGCAGGAGAGGCGAGAACGAGGCACAGTGAGGAGGTTAGGGGCAGAGAAGAGAGTGTATGAGGTGGACTGTAGAAGGAGAGAAGGGAGGTGAGGTAGGAGGGGGCAAGGGGATGGAGAGCTTTGAAGCCAAGAGTGAGGAGTGAAGGTGGATAAGCAACTACTGGAGGTTTTTGAGGAGCAGAGTGATAGTCCCAGAGCATTTCTATAGAAAGAAAATCCAGGCAGCGGAGAGAAGTATAGACTGAAGCGGGGAGAGACAAGAGGATGGGAGATCAGAGAGGAGGCTGATGCAATAATTCAGTCGGGATATTATGAGAGATTGTACCAGAAAGGTAGCCTTTTGGATGGAGAGGAAAGGGCAGATCTTGGCAAAGTTGTGAAGGTGAGACCAGCAGGTTTTGGTGACAGATTGGATGTGTGGGGTGAATGAGAGAGCAGAGTCAAGGATGACACCGAGATTGCAGGCTTGTGAGATGGGAAGGATGGTAGTGCCGTCCACGGTGCCAGGAAAGTCAGGGTTTGGGAGGGAAGATAAGGAGCTCAGTCTTGGACATGTTAAGTTTTAGGAGGTGGGTGGACATCCAGGTGGAGATGTCGTGATGGCAGGAGAAGATACAAGCTTGGAGGGAGGGAGAGAGAACACGGGAGAAGAGATTTGGGTGTCATCTGCATAGAGATGATAGTTGAAGCTGTATGAGTTAATAAGTTCACCAAGGAAATGAGTGTAGATGGAGAACAGAAGGAAACCAAGAACCGACCCTAGAGGAGGAGCCCGCAAAAGACTGAGAATGAACAGCCAGGAGAACCAGGAGAGGACAGAGTCCATGAAGCCAAGGTTGGATAACGTGTTGAGGAGAAGGGAATGGTCAACAGTGTCAAAGGCAGCTGAGAGGTTGAGGAAGATTAGGATAGACTAGGAGCCATCGGATCTGGTGAGAAGGAGGTCATTGGTGACCACTAAGAGGGTAGTTTCGGTGGAGTCGAGGGCACGGAAGCCAGATTAAAGGAGGTCCAGGAGAGAGTTGGAGTTGAGGAATTTGAGGCAGCGAGTATAGATGACTCACTCTAGGAGTTTGGAAAGGAAGGGTATGACGAAGATGGGGTGATAACTGGAGGGGGCAGTGGGGTCAAGAGAGGGGTTTTTTTAGGATAGGGGAGACGTGGGCGTGTTTGAAGGTAGAGGGGAAGAAGCCGCTGGACAGTGAGTGGTTGAAGATGGAAGTTAAGGAGGGGAGGAGGGAAGGGGTGAGAGTTTCTATAAGGTGAGAGGGAATGGGGTTCGAAGCACAGGTGGAGGAGGTGGCACTTGAGAGGAGGGAGATCTCCTCTGCAGATACTGCTGGGAAGGATGGGAAAGAAGGGGAGGGGTTTGAGAGCCGGGGGGATGGAGAAGGGGGAGGGGTGACTTTGGGGAGCTCAGACCTGTTGGTGTTAATTTTTCTAATGAAGTAGGTGGCCAGATCGTTGGGGGTGAGGGATGGGGGAGGGGGAGGAACAGGAGGCCTGAGGAGGAAGTTAAATGTCTGGAACAGCTGATGGGGGTGATGGGCAAGGGTGTCAATAAGGGAAGAAAAATAGTTTTGCCTGACAGAGGAGAGGGCAGAGTTAAGGCAGGAAAGGATAATTTAAAGAGAACAAGGTCAGCTTGATGTTTAGACTTTCGCCAGCAGCGTTCAGCAGCTCGAGCATAAGAGCGAAGGAGGCGGACAGTGGCAGTGATCCAGGGCTGTGGGTTAGTGGAGCAAGAGCGACGGAGGGAAAGGAGAGCGAGCGAGTTAAGTTGAGTAGAGAGGGTGGAGTTGAGAGCTGTAATCTGATCTTCCAGAGTAATAATAATGTTATTTGTTAAGCGCTTACTATGTTCAGAGCACTGTTCTAAGCGGTGGGATAGATACAGGGTCATCAGGTTGTCCCACGTGAGGCTCATAGTTAATCCCCATTTTACAGATGAGGTAACTGAGGCCCAGAGAAGTTAAGTGACTTGCCCACAGTCACACAGCTGACAAGTGGTAGAGCCGGGATTCGAACCCATGACCTCTGACTCCCAAACCCGGACTCTTTCCACTGAGCCATGTTGCTGTAGATAGAGAGGATAGGGAGGCAAGGTGGGGTGTGATGCTTTGAGAGAGATGGATGGGGTCGAGAGAGCGGAGGTCTCTGTGGGGGAGTAATACAGATTTACAGGGGGAAGGGAGTGTGAGAGAGGAGGCAGGTGAGAAGATTATGGTCAGAGAGAGGGATTTCAGAGTTGGTGAGGGTGGAGATAGTGCAGCGGTGAGAGATGATGAGATGGAGGGTGTGACCAAGTCGGTGAGTGGGCGAGATGGGGTGGAGCAGGAGGTTGGCGGAGTCAAGGAGCGATAGAAGGCGGGCGGCAGAGGAGTCATCGGGTACATCCATGTGGATGTTGAAGTCTCCGAGGATCAGAGTGGGCAGGGAGAAAGAGAGAACGAAGGTGAGAAAGGGGTCAAAATGCTTAAAGAAGTTGGAGGTGGGATCGGGGGGCGGTAGATGATAGCCACGAGAATCTGGAGGGGGTGGTAGAGGCGGATAGTATGGGCTTCAAAGGAGGGGAAGGTAGAGTTGAGGGGTGAGCGGAAGCAGGGAGCTAAAAGGACATCAGGAACAACCAAGTGGATATTGAAATCCCCAAGGATCAGTGTTGGGATCAAGGAAGAGGGAAGGGATGTAGGAAATGGATTGAAGTTTTGTTTTTTTTTCCTCAAGTGGTATTGTTAAGTGCTTACTATGTGCCAGGCACTGTACTATGAACCAGGGTGGATACAAACTAATCAGGTTGGACACAGTCCATGTCCCTCATGGGGGTCACAGTCTCAATCCCCATTTAATAGATGAGGGAACTGAGGCCCAGAGAAGTCATGTGGTTTGCCCAAGATCATCCAGGAGACAAGTGGCAGAGCTGGGAATAGAACCCAGGGCCTTCTGACTCCCAGGTCCGTGCTCTATCTACTAAGCCATGCTGCTTCTCCAGGCCGTGCTGCTTTCCTGGGTCTGGTTCTGCCGGTTCAGAAAGGTGTATTTCTTAAGTGCTTTCCATGTGCAGAGGGAGAGAATAGGGAGCAGCTTGGCTTCGTGGAAAGAGCACGGGCTTGGAGGTCAGAGGTCATGGGTTCTAACCCCGGCTCCGCCACTTGTCTGCTGTATGACCTTAGGCAAGTCACTGAACTTCTCTGTGCTCCCCATAAAACTGTAAGCCCCATGTGGGACAACCTGATTACCTTGTATCTACCCCAGTGCTTAGAACACTGTTTGGCACATAGTAAGCGCTTAACAAACACCATCATTATTATTAATAATAGACTAGGCAGACACAATCCCTGCCCTCAAGGAGTTTATAATATCTGAGCTTATCTGACAGTCACTCTCCATCTCTTCAAAGCCCTATTGAAGGCCCATCTCCTCCAGGAAGCCTTCCCTAAGCCCCCCTTTCCTCTTCTCCCACTCCCTTCTGCATCACCCTCACTTGTTCCCTCTGTTCTTTCCCCCTCCCACCTCCTCAGCACTTACATGCACATCTGTAATTTTTTACAGATTAAAAATTAAAATCAAAAATTAAAAATATTCATTAATGTCCGAAGTGACTTGCCCAAGGTCACCCAGCAGACAAGTTGGCCGAGCTGGAATTAGAATCCAGGTCCACATAGTAGGCACTTGGTAAATAACACTGCTTAGGCTGTAAACTCGTTATGGGCAGGGAACTAGATTTAACTTCTCTGGGCCTCAGTTACTTCATCTGTAAAATGGGGATTAAGAGTGTGAGCCCCATATGGGACAGGGACTGTATCCAACCTGATTAACTTGGATCCACCCCAGTGCTTAGAATGGTTCTTGGCACCGAGTAAGCACTTCACAAGTACCATTATTATTATTCTCACTCTGTTGGATTGGACTCTCCCAAGTGCTTAGTACAGTGCTCTGCACAAAGCACCCATTAAATACCACTGATTGGGTCTTTTGGGGGGGATGGGGGAGGGGGCTTGGACAGGGAACAAAAGAGGGGCAGGAGGAGAGGTGGGGCTGTGTCGGTGTGGCCTAGTGGCTAGAGCCGGGGCCCTGGGCGCCAGAAGGACCTGGGTTCATTCATTCATTTCAATCGCATTTATTGAGTGCTTACTGTGTGCAGAGCACTGTACTAAATGCTTGGAAAGTACAGTATAGCAATAAAGAGAGACAATCCCTGCTCACAACGGGCTTACAGTCTGAGGGGGGGAGACAGACAACAAAACAAGTAAACAGGCATCAATATAAATAAATGGAATTATAGATGTATACATATAGATATAAGGGCTTTGGGGCAGGGAGAGAGGGAAGAGCAAAGGGAGCGAGTGGAGGTGAAACGGAAGGGGGGGGAGCTGAGAAAAGGGGGCTTCACTGTGATCCTGTGGTTGGGCAGAGATTGTCTCTATCTTTTGCCAAATTGTATATTCCAAGTGCTTAGTACAGTGCTCTGCACATAGTAAGCGCTCGATAAATTCGATTGAATGAATGAATGAATGAATGAATGAATGAATGAATGAATGAATGAAGGCCTCTTGGAAGAGGTGCACCTTTAGGGGCTTTGAAGGGGGTAAGATTGTTTGGCAGGTTGAGGAGGGAGGGCATTCCAGGCCAGCGACAGGACATGGACCAGGGGTTGGCAGCGAGACGGGTGAGAGCGAGGCACAGTGAGAAGGTTAGTGGCAGAGGAGCGGAGTGTGCAGGCTGGGATGTAGAAGGAGAGAAGGGAGGTAAGGTAAGAGGGGGCAAGGTGAGGGAGAGCTTTGAAGCCAATAGTGAGGAATTTTTGTTTGATTCGGAGGTTGATAGGCAGCCACTGGAGATTTTTTTGGGGGGGTGGTGGTGACATGCCCTGAACGTTTCTTTAGAAAGACAATCTGGGCTATGAGAGTGAATTATGGACTGAAGTGGGGAGGTTGGGACGTCAGAAAGGAGGCTGATGCAATCATTCAGGATAGGATGAATGACTGTCCTAATGTGATAGCAGTTTGGACGGAGAGGCAAGGACGAACCATAGCGATGTGGTGAAGGTGAGCCGGCAGGATTTGGTGACGGATACGTGGGGTGAATGAGAGAACGGAGTCAAGGGTGACACCCAGGTGGTGGGCTTGTGAGATGGAAAGGATGATTATGCCATCTCCGGTGATGGGAAAGTCTGGGAGAGGACAGGGTTTGGGAGGGAAGATAAGGAGCTCAGTCTTGGTCGTGTTGAGTTTGAGGTGGCGGGAGGACATCCAAGTAGAGATGTCCTGAAGGCAGGAGGAGATGCGAGCCTGGAGGGAGGGAGGAGGGAGGGAGAGAGAACAGGGGAGGAGATAGAGATTTGGATGTCATCCCCATAAGAGATGAGAGTTGAAGCCGTGGGAGTGAACGAGTTCTCCAAGGGAGCTAAGGTAGATGGAGAACTACAGATGGAGACGGGTTCTAATCTTGGCTGGGCTACCTGCCTGCTGTGTGACCTGGGGCGGGTCAGCTGACCTCTCTGGGCCTCAGTTCCCTCATCTGGAAAATGGGGATGAAGGCTGTGAGCCCCACGTGGGATGGGGACTGTGTCCAACCTGGTTACCTTGTATAATAATAATAGTTGCGGTATTCGCAAAGCGCTTACTATGTGCCAAGCACTGTATTAAGCGCTGGGGTGGCTAGAGGCCAATCGGGTTGGACACAGTCAGTCCCCGTCCCACGTGGGGTCACGGTCTCAATCCTCATTCTACAGGTGAGGAAACTAAGGCCCAGAGAAGCAAAGCGACTTGCCCCGGGTCACACAGGAGAAGCAGCGCGGTTCAGTGGAAAGCGCCCGGGCTTGGGAGTCAGAGGTCGTGGGTTCTAATCCCAGCTCCGCCGCTTGTCGGCTGTGTGACCTTGGGCAAGTCGCTTCACTTAATAATGTTGGCATTTGTTAAGCGCTTACTTTGTGCCGAGCACTGTTCTAAGCGCTGGGGTAGACACAGGGGAATCAGGTTGTCCCACGTGGGGCTCACAGTCTTCATCCCCATTTTACAGATGAGGGAACTGAGGCACAGAGAAGTTAAGTGACTTGCCCACAGTCACACAGCCGACAAGTGGCAGAGCTGGGATTCGAACTCATGAGCCCTGACTCCAAAGCCCATGCTCTTTCTCTGGGCCTCAGTGACCTCATCCGGAAAATGGGGATGAAGACGGCGAGCCTTGGAGCACCTTGGATCGCCCCGGCGCTTGGTACACAGTGAGCGCTTAACAAGTACCAGCGTGCTCCTAAGTGGCGGAGGAGGGATGGGAAGCGGCGAGAGTCCCAGGCCCGGGCTGGTCCGTTCTTTCACCGTTCGGACGGGGACGACGGTGTCTCTCTGGGGTCGAGTTGTCGGTTCCAAGCGCTCGGTCCAGGGCTCCGCACCCAGGGAGCGCTCAATAAATGCGAAGGGATGAGTTGGGGGGTGGGGGCTGAGCGCCGACTCTGTGCAGGGCGGCGGGTAAGGGGTGATGGAAGAGGCCCGGCCAGTCCTGGGAGAGGAGGAGGCGGCGGCGGCGGCGGCTCCCCCGGGGTTGGGTCGGGGGCGGGGGGCGTCGAAGGCGGTGTTGGCGGCGTCCGTCCGGGGCCCAATCCGGAGCGAATCCATGTTCCCGCCGAGCCGGGGAGGGGAGAGGCGGGAGCGGGAGGCGGGGTAGGGCAGGCCGGGCCGGGGCACCATGAGGACGGGCGGGGGGACGAGGACGGGCGGGGGGACGACGCCGCCGCCGCCGCTCTGAGAGACATACACAGAGACGGACGGACGGACGGACAGAGGAGGAGAGCGAGCGAGGGGGACGGACGGACGGAGGGAGGCGGCCATCGCCTCAGCAGCGCCGGGCCTGGGGCTGGGCTGGGGCCGGGGCTGGGCCGGGCTCTCCTCCCCGCCCCCCCCGGGGGAGGTCTCCGCCTCAGCCGGCCTCGGCCTGCCTCCCGCCTGTCGCTCGGTCTGTGTGCCGCTCGCTCGCTCGGTCGGTCGGTCGGTCGGTCGGCCGGTCTGTCGGTCGTTGGGCCGCCCTCAGGGCCCGGCGCCATCGCGGGCGGCCGAGCAGGGGCGGCTCCGATGGCGCGCCCGCGGCCCCGCGACTACAAGGCGGGGGAGCTGGTCTTCGCCAAGATGAAGGGCTACCCGCACTGGCCGGCGCGGGTGAGTACCGCACCGCGCCGCGCCGCACCGCCCCCTTCTCCTCAGCTCCATTTTCCCCGCCGGGGCCGCCGCAGCCCGACGCCGCCTGAGGGGCACCGGCGGGGGGAGGCCTCCCGCACCCCCTCCCTCCCTCGGTCCCTCCCGCACCCCCGGCAGGGACCCCCGCACCGGGCCCCGCCGCCCGCCCTCGGCCTCGGCCTGGCCGTTGTTGGCGGCGGCGGGCGCGGCCTAGTCCGTCGGCCGCGGCGGGGCTCGATTTGAGGCAAGGCCCGGGGCCCGCTCAGCCATCCGGACGGGCTACTGACTGAGCGCCTCCGAGGGGCCCGCCGCCCGGGACCCCACCACAGTGCCACCCGCTTGGCCGCCGCCGCCGCCGCCGCCGTCGCCGAGAAGGACAAATAATAATAATACAAACGAGGGCATCTATTCAGCGCCGGGGCGGGGGTATTTACTGAGCGCCTACTGGGTCCCGAGCGCCCCGGGCGGGACAGTCCCCCGGAGTCGGCAGCCACCTTCCCGACCCCCCCCCCCCCCAGCAAGAGTCGGGGGGCGGCGGGACGGCAGGGAGAGGAGGAATCAGAAGATTCGTGCTACTTAGTAGGCGCCGACGATGTGGCGGGTCAGCCGTCAGTCGGTGCTATTTGTTGAGCGCCCCGGGGAGGACGGTACGGCGGAGTTGGCGGGCACGTTCTCTGCCCACGGCGGGAGCGGGAAGGGTTGGGGGGTAATCAGGCAGTCCGTGGGATTTAGTGAACGCTTACTGCGTATGGAGCACTGGACCGAACGCCCCGGGGCGGACAGTACAGCAGAGTTGGTAAACACATCAGTCAGTGGTATTTACTGAGCGCTTCTCGGGTGCAGAGCACTGGACCGAGCACTCGGGGCCGGGGGACGGCGTAACAGAGTTGGTAACCCCATCAGTCAGTCGGTCGTATTTATTGAGCGCTTCTTGGGTGCGGGGCACTGGACTGAGCGCCCCGGGGGAGGACAGTACAACAGTTGGTAAGCATGTCAGTCAGTGGTATTTACTGAGCGCTTCTTCAGTGCAGAGCACTGAACTGAGCACTCGTGGCTGGGGGACAGCGTAACAGTTGGGCAGCACATCAGTCATTGTGGTATTTATGGAGAGCTTCTTGGGTGCAGAGCACTGGACTGAGCGCTCGGGGGAGAGTTGGTAAGCACATCAGTCAGCTAAGTGGTATTTATGGAGAGCTTCTTGGGTGCAGAGCACTGGACTGAGCGCTCGGGGGAGAGTTGGTAAGCACATCAGTCAGCTAAGTGGTATTTTTCGAGCGCTTCTTGGGTACAGAGCACTGGACTAAGCGCCCGGGAGAGGGCCGTACCACAGAGTTGGCAGGTGCCCTGCCCAGAGCCGGACGAGCAGGAGGGAGAGGAATCGGTCTGTCAGTGGTATTGAGCGCTTATGGAGTGCAGAGTACTGTACTAAGCCCTTGGGAGAGGACAAGAGAACAGAGTCGGTAGGCCCATCTCCTCTAAGAGCACACCACGATTTTTGAGAGTTGGTAGCCATGGTCTCCACCCACGAGCTTCCAGTCAGTGGTATTTAGTGAGCGCTTAATGTGTGCGGAGCACTGTACTAAATGCTGGGGAGAGTATAGTGTAACAGTTGGTAGGCATGTCTCCTCTAACAACACAGTGACCATTTGTGAGTACGGATGTATGTCTGTTTTGATGTCTGTCTCCTCCCCTCTGGACCGTAAACTCCAGGTGGGCAGGAAATGTCACTGTTTATTGTTGTGATGTACTTTCCCAAGCGCCTAGTACAGTGCTCTGCATACAGTAAGCGCTCAATAAATGTTTGAAGGAATGAATGGGTATGTGTGCTTGCCTGCTTTCTAGAAAGCAGCTGGAGGAGTTATCCCGATGGGTCCTCTAAGGAGCGGAAGCATGGCCAAACACTGCTCGTTATGGGCAGGGAAGGTCTCTGCCAGTTCTGTCGTATCATCCACTCCCAAGTGCTTAGTACAGTGCTCGGCACAGAGTAAGCGCGCAGTAAATACCATTGACTGTGAGTTCGCTGTGGGCAGAGAATGCGTCTACCGACTCTGTTGTATTGTACCCTCCCAAGAGCTTACCTCTGAGCACTCCCCAAAATAAGCACCCAATAAATATGATTGATTGCGCTGCACGTAGTAAGCACTCAATAAATACCACTGGTTGATTGCACTTGGTGGAGATTTGATTGATTTGGCTCGGAGATTTTGCTGGATTGATTGGACTTGATGGGGATTTAATTGATTGATTGGGCTTGGGAATTCGGACTTGGTGGGCATTTGATTGAACTTGAAGATTTGATTGATTGACTGGACTTGGGGATTTGATTGATGGATTGGACTTGGAGACAGGGATTGTCTCTGTTGCCTAATTGTACATTCCAAGCGCTTAGTGTAGTGCCCTGCACATAGTAAGCATTCAATAAATACAAATGAATGAATGAACTGACTGAATGGACTCGGAGACTTGATAGATTGGACTTGGTAGGGATTTGGGGGCGGGAGCCGGGTGTGCCAATTCTTGTAGACTTGGAAGGAATCAGGATTTTCTAATAATTGTGGTATTTGCTGAGCGCTTACTATGTGCCAGGCACTCTACTAAGCGCTGGGGAGGGCAAGCGAATTGGTTTGGACGCATTTTCGGCTCGTTGTGAGCAGCGACCGTGTCCAACAACTCTGCTGTGTTGTATTTTTCCAAGCACTTGGTACAGTGCTCGACACACAGTAAGTGCTCAATAAATGCCACTCATTGATTCAGCTCTGTAATAGTTTGCAACCTATTGGGTGAGCAGGCTTTGGACATGTATTAATGAGTAGGGTCCAGGGACGATGAAAAGTATTCTCAATCAATCAGTGGTATTTTTTGAGCGCTTACTGTGTACTTAGCGCTTGGGAGGGTACAGTACAACAGAATTGGCGGACACCTTCCCTACCCATAATGAGCATACGGCGGTCTACGGTGAATTCTTGAAGAAAAGGAGAAATGGGTATAAGGGAGAAGAGGTATTAACTGTGGAGTTGCTCAGTAAAGCATTCTCTTCCATTCGAGTGCAAAATAGGGAAGTAAACTGTCTTGCACAGAATAGGGGAATTGATGTGCCCCAGGGAGTTATTGTGGTATCTGTTGGGCACTTACTATGTGCCAGGCACTGCATTAAACACCGGGATGGATGCAAGGAAATTGGGTTGGACACAGTCCCTGTCCCACGCGAGGCTCGCAATCACCATTTACAGATGAGGTCACTGAGGCACAGAGAAGTGAAGGACTAGGCCGCACATGAGAGGAGTGGCAGAGCCGGGATTAGAATCCATGACTTTCTGACTCCCAGACGCATCCTCTATCCACTACGCCGTAAGGCCTGGGAATTTAGGTTAAAAGCACCAGGGGATACCTTCTCAAGGAAGTCCAGTTTGATTAAATTACTGAACGGATGTTGGATGAAATAGTTCTAAACTCCCCCCCCCCCACAACCCTGTTTTGCTCAACAGAATGTTATCAGTCCTCTCCTTGTTGGTATCGTAGCCGCTGTAGCCTAGTGGCTAAAGCCTGGGCCTGGGAGTCAGAAGGTTCTAATCCCGCCTCTGCCGCTTGTTTGCTGGGTGCTCTTGGGCAAGTCGCTTCACTTCTGTGGGCCTCCCTTCCCTCCTCTGTAAAATGTGGATTAAGACTGTGAGCCCCGTGTGGGATAAGGAGTGGGTCCAACCCGATTAGCTTGTACCCACCCCAGCGCTTAGTACAGTGCGTGGTACATAGGAAGTGCTTAGTCCAATAACCAGTTATCATCAACATCACTTGAAAGGAAGTTTTCTCCACAAGTCGGTATTTTTCCTCCAAATGGGTCTCAGTGTCGATAAAAATAGAAAATTGAGGCCAGTTGAACTAGCTACTTTTTGTCTTCAATGATGCTTTAATAATCAAAGGACAGTGTAGAATTTCAATTCCACTGTTTTCTGGCATGTAGTATTTGAAACAGAACAGAAAGCCCTTTGGCATTGTGTTTCTCAATGAAGAGGTGAGTTTCCCCCACCCCAGCACTGGGAGAGGTGTTTGAGGACTGAAGAAAGTGCTCAACAACTGGAAGGAAGGGATTAGGGAGAGGAGGTTTAGACACAGCAGTTTGGATGGGAGGACTTGGTAGGGGTAGCCGAATCGATCCTTTAATGAATCCGTGGTGTGAGTGCTTAATAATAAAAGTATGGTACTTGTTAAGGGCTTACTATGTGCCAAGCACTGTTTTAAGCACTGGGATAGATCCACGTTAATCAGGTTGGACACAGTTCCCGTCCCACATGGGGCACACGCTCTTAATCCCCATTTTTTCCAGATGAGGTAACGGTGGCCCAGAGAAGGGGAATGAACTTGCCCGAGGTCACACAGCAGATATGTGGAGGAGTCAGGATTAGGACCCAGGTCCTTCTGACTCCTTAGTGTAGCCACGAAGCCAGGTTGCTTCTGTGGGATATTGGCAAGGGGGAAAAACCATGGTTCAGGGCAAGAGGGAAGAGAAACCTGAATGTCAACATGTGAAAAGACTACCACTGAAATAAATCAGATGCCCACAGGCTCCGCGGGGGAACTGGAGGAGGCTCAATACTAAATAATTACCATTTCTTCATGGAACGATGAAATAATTCAATAAGAGGAAGCGCTGGTATTATTTAAAAGGCATTGTTATTATTTTTGCAAAATAAAAAGAGAGAGAAAAGCATCAAAGTAGATGCCTGCCATTACTCATTCATTCAATTGTACTGTGTGCGGAGCACTGTACTCAGCTCTGGGGAGAGTCTAGTACAACAATAAACAGACACATTCCCTGCCCGCAACATGCTTACAGCCTAGGTGAAACTCCTTCCTCCCTCAAATCTGCCTAGCCACATCTCACTCCTTCAAAAACTCTTAAAAAGCCACCCCTCCTCCAGGGACATACTCCTACTAACCGCCGCTCCCCCCCCCCCCCTTCCGTGTACATTCCGTGTTATTTGCGGTATATTTAATTGCTTGACAAGTTGCCCTCATTTATTGAAAAGTCATCGACTGCGTGAGAAGAGGATGGGGTCTGGGCGTCAGAAGACCCAGGTTCGAGTTTCGGTTCTGCCCCTTGACTGCTGCGTGACTTGGGGTCTCAGTTTCCTCATCCCCCTAGGCTGTAAGCACCGTTCTAGTCAGGGACCGTGACTGCTAATTCTGTGGTATCATCCACTCCCAAACACTGAGTACAGTGCTCTGCACACAGTAAGCACTCAATAAATACCCATGATTGATTGACCTGTAAAAGTCCCTTCCTCCTAGACTGCGAGCCCGTGTGGGGCAGGAACTTTTTCTGATCTAATTATCCTAGAATCTATTCTAATCCATGTCGTACAGTAAGCACGTAATATGGGCAGGGAACATGTCTGCTAATTCTGTTGTACTCTCCCCAGCATTTAGTACAGTGCTCTGCCCCTAGTAAGCATTCGATAAATACGATTGATTTAATAAATCCTGTCATTATTGCTGTTATTTGTATCTATGTTCTTGCTCTTGTACCTGTTGCGTATTTGGCACTTTAGGATAGTTTGTCTCCTCCGTAAGATTGTAAACTCCTTGAGGGCAAGGGCAGCTTCTTATTTCTATTGAATGTACCCAAACTCATAATCCGGGTCTCTACATAATAATAATAATAATAATTGTGGCATTCGTTAACCAATTGCAACGGGCCTGGCACTGTATTAAGCCCTGTGGTAAAGACAAGATAACCAGGTAGGACCCAATCCCTGTCCCACACAGGTCCCCCATTCTAATTCCCATTTCACAGATGAGGGAACTGAGGCCCAGAGAAGTGAAGTGGTTTGCCCAGAGTCACCCAGCAGACAAGAGGCGGATCTGGGATTAGAGCCCATGACCTCTGACTCCCAAGCCCTTGCTTTTCCCACTAAAGCACCCGTTAGGCACTCTGGAATGCTGTTGGGGAATGTGAGGCGTTGAACAGCAGGTAACGAGCGATCCACAGTCATGGATTCCTCAGAGTGCTTTTCACGGTGCACCTTGGAAGTAACATAGCCTAGTGGAAGGTGCTTGGGCCTGGGAGTTAGAGGACCTAGGTTCTAATCCCGGCTCTGCCACTTGTCTGCTGGCTGACCTTGGGCAAATAACTTCACTGCTCTGTGCTTTAGCAGTTATCTGTAAAATGGGGATTAAATATCCACTTTCCCTCCCACTTAGACTGCAAGCCTCATAAACGACAGGCCCCTAACAGATCCCCTTATTATTATTATTCTTACTCCATGCACTTGAAGTGTTATCTGATCTAACCTATTCCCGCTTTGATATCTGCAAGAAGTTGGCTATGTGTAGTTTGCCACTATCCTTGAGGAAGAATCAGTCAATTGTATTTAGTGAGCGCTTACTCTGTGGAGAGCACTGTATTAAGCACTTGGGAGAGGTCAAGCCAACAGGATCAGCAGAGACCTTCCATACCCTTAACGAGGGGAAGACAGACAAGGACAAGAGAAGCGTGCATAAGGGGCAAGGTAAAAAAGCTTTTTCAGTATTTTGTATTTAGTCATCCCCCGTGAAGTTATTGAAATGGATCATTTCAAAACAAACCCACCGGACACACTCTCCTGAGAGCTTAGAAGGAGAATCAGAAAAAGAAAACAAGGAATATACCGTAGGGATCGGTTTAAAAAATAAAAAGTAGCACATCAAAGGTGAACAGTCTGGAACACTCCTGGACCGCGTGTGAGATCTTTAAGGACGGGATTGTGTTTTTTATGTAAATTGTCTTCTACTTTACAGGAGACATATTTTGAGTGCTTAATAAATAATTGATGACGGTAATTGGATTTTCCTAAAAGAGGGGAATTAAGAAAGTGAATGTTCTAAATTAAAAGGCCAGGGTTAGGAGAGATTTGTCCTTATATTCCGTAATTTATCTGTCATTAGCGTGTGTACCCTCGCCGTCATTTTGAAGCGATATTTTTATTAATTCTCCACGTGGGAGGCAGCGAGGCCTGGTGGAAGGAGCATGGAAGTGGGAATCAAGATATGGGTTCTAGTCACAGCCCTGCCACTTGGCTTTACGCGATTTTGGGCAGATCTCCTACAAACCTCATTCTTTAAATTTTCTCATCTGCAAAATGGAGCTAAAGTGCCTGCTGACCCTCTCTCTCAAACTAGCTCGTTATGGTCAGGGAATGTGTCCCTTACATTGACCTCTCCCAAGCACTTTGTACGGTGCTCTGCATCCCGTAAGCTCTTAATAAATGCCATCGATTGATTAAACAGTGAGCCCCGTATGGCACAGAGATGGTGTCCAGGCAGATTAATTTATGTCTTATCCCAGTGTTTGGAGCCTAGTAAATACTAAATGAATACCGTTATTATTATCATTATTATTACTGTTATTATCTGAGTTACCTTAAAAATAGGAAAGCATAACTTCTTTGACTCTATGCTGTTAAAGCCTTTTTGGACGGAGGGTTGAAGATTGGCCACCACTGAGGATCTAGGAGGGACTGAGAAGAATGTGAAAAAGTGGCAAAATAATATAATGTTATTCTTATTGTATCTGTTAGGTACTTACTGTGTGTCAGCTCTGTTTTAAGCACTGGGGTGGATACACGTTAATCAGGGCAGGCACAATACTTGTCCCGCAAGGGGCACCCAATTTTAAGTCATGAGAATTTAGAATAATGTAGGAAGAAAAATCCCAAACTGAAAAGGAAGCTGAGAAACCATCGGGAATGTGATGCTGGTGAACACAAAGTCAGCAGTAGAGAAGATATTTGTGATGCTAATTGTGGACGAAATAGGAAAATACCTAAGCAGTTATGGTTTAATTAAGGATCTCGGCATGGATTCACAAATGGTAAATTGTGGTGAAGAAATTCGACGGATCAGTTTGAGGAATTGATGAGATGCCTTCAAGTTTTTTGTTTTGTTTTGTTTTGTTGACTTTAAAAAACCTTGTGCTTCTGTGCATTTGTTCCTAAATGACTAATTTCCCAAATCAGTAAGTATGGAATCAGGGGCCAGCAGCTTGGTTAAAGAAGTGTCAGGCTGTCTAGGTAAAAATTGGCAATTTCGGATACGCCCTCCCATCCAACCTCTGAGGTGTTTTGGAGAATGCCATCCGCAACCTTAGTGGCTTGGAAACCAATTGGGGCCACAGACGGGATACAGTCTCTTAAAAATACCAACCTCTTCTCTGAGTGGCCCAGAGATATTAGAAACAGCGGCGTGCTCCCCGGTGGCTGTGCCGTCAACTTTGTTGTCAGTACATTCCGGCTCTCCTCGGTCGCCCCAGTTTTCCTTTCGGGGCATCTCTGTGTGACTCTGCCCAGCCCGTGGCAGTCCTCAGCTTGGGATGGAACCATAGGACTTGAAAAAAACAGCGAAAGCCACTGTTTTGTTGACACCCACCTGAAAGTCAGTTGTCACGGCACAGTGGACAGAGCACGGGCCTGGGAGTCAGGAGGTCATGGGATCTGAACACGGCTCCGCCACTTCTCCGCTGCTAGGGGACCTTGGGCAAGTCACTGTGCTTCTCTGGGCCTCAGTTAACTCTTCTAGAAAATGGGGATTGAGAGTGAGCCCCACATGGGGCAGGGGCAGCGTCTAACCCGATTTGCTTTTATTCACCGCAACACTTAGTACAGTGCTTGGCACATAGTAAACGCTTAACAGAAACCACAGTTATTGTTGGGGGAACTAGCGGGCCTTTCCCGCTCTTTATCAACATTTATGGAGTGCTCATGGTGAGCACTGTACAAGGTGCTTGTGGACAGGGAATGTGTCATATTGTTATGTAGTCCTCTCCCAAGTGCTTAGTACAGTGCTCTGCACAGAGTAAGTGATCAATAAAGATGATTGACCGACTGACCACCACAGGGTGAGAAGACCCCCATCCCCGCCCTTGAGGAAGGGGCTTGTAATCTAAAGGCAGCCACAGATGGTAAAAATATGGACAGTACTAGTCTGGGAGCTCATTATAATAATACTAATAATAATGATATTTGTTAAGCCCTTACTATGTGTCTGGCACTCTTTTAAGCACTGGGGTGGATATAAACCAATCCGGTTGGACTCAGTCCCTGTCCCATGTGGAGCTCACAGTCTCAATCCCCATTTTACAGATGAGGGAACTGAGGCACAGAGAAGCGAAGTGAGTTGAACAAGGTCACACAGCAGATAAGTGGCGGAGCAGGGATTAGAAATTTCTGGCACCAGGCCTGTGCTATATCCACTATCCCACACTGCTTCTCAGTGATTAAATGAATGAAATAACTTTTAAAATCGTTAAGCGTTTATTGCTTGCTTGCTTGAGTCAGTCCATGGTGTTTACTGAGCCCTCGCCGTGTGCAGAGCACTGAACTAAGCGCTCGGGAGAATCCAACAGAGCAGAGTTGGGAGATGTGATCCCTGCCCACAGACTAAGCGCCGGAGACGATGACAGACATTAAAATAAATTACAGATGGGGAAAATGGCAAAGTGTCAGGCTACGTACAGAAGTGTACATATAGAGAAGCAGGGTAGTCTAGTCTATAGAGCCTAGGCCTGGGCGTCAAAAGGACCCGGGTTCTAATCCCACCTCCACCGCTTGTCTGCTACATGACCTTGGGCAAGTCACCTCACTTCTGTGCCTCAGTTTCCTCATCTGTAAAATGGGGGTTGAGACCGGGAGACCCACGTGGGACAGGGCCTGTGTCCAACCCAATTTACTTGTATCCAGTCCAGCACTCTGTACAGTGCCTGGCACATAAAAAGCGCTTAACAGATACCACAGTATTATTCTTATTATCGATGATCCCTGTCACCCAAAGCCATACGATCCCTGTCACTTCTCAATCCTGTTCACCTCCTGCCCCACCCCGCTTCTGCCACCAAGCAGCGTGGCCTTAGAACAGTGCTTGGCACATAGTAAGTACTTGACAAGTACCGTAATAATAATAATAATCGTATGTTATAGTCATTAATGTTATCCCCCCGGCACAGAGTAAGTGCCTGACACATAGGAAGCACTTAACAAATTCCATAAAAATACTTATATGCTTATATTTAAATTATATATTTTAAATTCATTATATTAATAGCTGTTTCCCCTCTACACTGTGACCTCCCGGGCAGGGAATGTGTCTGCCAACTCTGTCGTATTGTACTCTCCCAGGCTCTTAGTACAGTGCTCTTATGCGATGAAACGGCCAACTCTGGGTGCTCCAGTTCTTTAGCCTCATCTCGAGCCAATCGTGGACATTCCCCTAGGTGGGTGTTTTTGAATTTCTGTCTCATTACAACTTCTCCATGGAGCAGGGTTGTTGGTATTCTCCACTGTACTTGCGTTGCACTTGGGGAGGACAATATAACGCGCATTCCCTGCCTACAAGGAGTTTACAGCCAAAACGTCATATGCCACTTGTAAATAAATGAGGAATTGGAATGATGCATTGTCTTTGCAGAAAGGTTGTTCCACTGACTGTGATCATGAAGATTTTTGTCCAGCATAGGTCGAACCATAGCCTTTTTCTTCGCAAAGAACACTTGGGTCTCGCTAAGGGTCTTCTGCAATAATATTTATAAATTCACCTACTTTCACAGAAAGCTATGCCAGATCTTAGCTGGCAATAAAGAAACCATAACCACTTCTTCATCCATATCGGCATCTCACGGTCATACGGTGGATTGTTGATCCAATGGATGGTTGTTAGCGAAGCAGCGTGGCTCAGTGGGAAGAGCACGGGCTTGGGCGACAAGGGTCGTGGGTTCTAATCCCAGCTCCGCCACTTGTCAGCTGTGTGACTTTGGGCAAGTCACTTACCTGCTCTGTGCCTCTCTTCCCTCATCTGTAAAATGGGGACAACCTGATTTCCTTGTATCCCACCTGCCCCCCAGCGCTTAGAACAGTGCTTGGCACACAGTAAGCGCTTAACAATTACCATCATTATTATTATTATTATTATTATTCTCAATGCCTCAGTTCCTCATCGGTAAAATGGGGTTTGAGACTGGGAGCCCCACATTGGACAGGGACTGTGTCCAATCCGATCTGCTTGTATCCACCCCAGCGCTTAGTACGGTGCCTGGCATATAGTAAGCGCTTAACAAATATCACTATTATTATTATTATTCGAGTTGGATATGGTCTTCTGTAAGAGATGATACATGGCTCATCAGTCAATCAGTGGTATTTATTGAGCACTTACTGAGCGCTTGGGCGAGTACAGTAAAACAGATTTGGTAGGCATGTGCCCTCTCCACAGTGACCTTCCAGTCCAGAGGAGAACTTTATGGTCTAGTATTGCGCTTATAATCGGCACCCTCTTAATTTCCCATTGTTTTCCCTTTTGCCTCTCTGAAATGGGAAGGGGAGATGGCTCATTAAAAACTTGGCTAGCGGCTTGCACAGCTGTGCATTCGTTAGAAAATGATGTCATCAGCCCCACCTGAGCCCAGAGAGCTTCCTTTTTGCAGGGCTTCCACCACTGTAGTCCCCCACCCCTTCTTAAGGCATTTGTTAAGTGCTTACGATGTGCCAGGCCCTGTACTAAGCACTGGGGTAGATGCAGGCTATTCTTCCCCTTGACTCTATTAATTGCCATTGTTCTTGTCTGTCCGTCTCCCCCGATTAGACCGTAATCCCGTCAGACGGCGGGGACTGTCTCTATCTGTTGCCGACTTGTTCATTCCAAGCGCTTAGTACAGTGCTCTGCACATAGTAAGCGCTCAATAAATACTAATAATAATAATAATGTTGGTATTTGTTAAGCGCTTACTATGTGCAGAGCACTGTTCTAAGCGCTGGGGGAGACACGGGGGAATTAGGTTGTCCCACATGTGGCTCACAGTCTTAATCCCCATTTTACAGATGGGGTAACTGAGGCCCAGAGAAGTTAAGTGACTTGCCCACAGTCACACAGCTGACAAGTGGCAGAGTGGGATTCGAACTCATGACCTCTGACTCCAAAGCCCATGCTCTTTCCACTGAGCCACGCTACTATTGAATGAATGAATGAATAATCAGTTTGGACCAGGCCCTGTCCCACTTGGAGCTCACAGTCTTCAACCCCATTTTACAATTGAGAGGACAGGCCCAGAGAAGTGAAGCGACTTGCCCAAGGTCACGCAGCAGACAAGGGGCGGAGCCGGCATTAGAACCCAGATCTTCTGGGGCCCTTCACCACTCTAGCTGACTCCCCTTTTGAAACCTCTCCTGGCGGTCTTTCCGTACGTTCACCTTCGGTGGTGTCAATCGGGTTGCATTAAAATATGAAGGAATCGATCTATTGCGGACAGTTATTGAGCTCTTGCTGTGTGCAGAGCACTGTACTAGGCACGGGGAAGCAGGGTGGCTCAGGGTAAAGAGCCCGGGCTTGGGAGTCAGAGATCATGGGTTCGAAGTTAAGTGGGCAGGTCACTTAACTTCTCTGTGCCTCAGTTACCTCATCTGTAAAATGGGGATTAACTGTGAGCCTCACGTGGTACAGCCTGATTACCCTGTATCTACCCCAGCGCTTAGAACAGTGCTCTGCACATAGTAAGCACTTAACAAATACCAATATTATCATTATTATTATTTGGAAGACTGCCGCTTAATAATGCTTTGAGCCCCTTATGGGCCAGGGACTGTGTTGGCTTGTGTTTAACCCAGGGTTTAGTAGAGTGCAGGGCACATAATAAGCGCTTAAAAGACACCATTTAAAAAAAGCAACAACAAAATATAACAGAGTTGGGAGATGTGTTCCCTGCCCACAACGAGTTTACAGTCTAGAGGACATTTGTATATTCATTCCATCGTATTTATTGAGCACTTATTGTGTGCATAGCACTGTACTAAGCGCTTGGGAGAATACAATACAGCAATAAATCCCATTCCCTCTAGAGTCAGGGAAGACAATTGTAGATGTATTTGTATGTTCATCCATCAGTTTTATTTGGGCCAAATCCCTTGGATCCCCCTCCACAAAAGACAGCTATTGGGCCCCTGGCTTCCTTTGTAGTCCTTCCTCTGGTTGGTGTTTTGTTTTAAAGGTATTTGTTAAGCGCTTACTCCGCGCCAGGCACTGTACTTAGCACTGGGTAGCTACAAGCTAATCGGGTTGGGCAGTCCCTGTCCCACATGGGGCTCAGAGTCGGAATCCCCCTTTTCCAGATGAGGTCACTGAGGCCCAGGGAAGTGAAATGACTGGCCCAAAGTCACACTGTCCACGCGTGGCGGGGTCCGGATTGGAACCCAGATCTTTGTAATTAAGCATCACCATCCCCCGGTGGTTCTTTCCTCTCCCTGCCCCCGGGAAACGTTCTAGAACTGCAGGCCCTTACCCGTTGTCTGTCCTCTCGGACGCTCCACAGTTCCTCCTCGTATCCCGGCATGGGTGTCCTTTATCATTTCTTGGTCTTGCTCGTTATTAATGGCCTGATTTGTTGCGCCTTAAAAAGTATATTTAGCGACACTTGTGTGCATATCTTTCAATCATATATTAGAAATTATTTATATTAATGTCTTTCCCTTTAGACATTGTGGTCAGGGACTGTGTCTGTCTTATTGTTCTATTGTCCTCCCCCAGGTGCTTAGTACAGTGGCCTGCACACAGTAAAAGTTCAGTAATAAGATTGATTATATCAATGTTTGTTTTCCTCTAGACTGTAAGCTCATGGTGGGCAGGGAATGTGTCTGTATAGTGTTCTTTTGTCCTCTCCCAAGTGCTTAGTACAGTGCTGTGCACATTGGAAGCTCTCAGTAAATACGATTGACTGATTGCTGTATTGGCCTCTCCCGAGCGCTTAGTACAGAGCTCTGCGCATAGTAAATGTTCGATAAATACCATTAATTGATTGGCTCCTTAAAACCAAAAAAACCTTCCATTTTCCCTCCCTCAGATGACCTTCCAGATGTGTCTCAAGAAAATTTCCCCCCATCTGCTGCCTTTTGATGATTTAATAAAACCTCCCACCCTTTGATCAATTCTTATATAAAATCTCTTTGATCCTTAAGGCTTTCGGATAATTTGTGCCCTTACTCAAACTTGACAAGATCCCTAAAATTTACAGTTGGTCAGAGAAGTAAGCCTCCCTCGTCCTTTTTGGTGACACCCTCTCCTCATTCCCCTGAATATATCACTCAGTCAATCGGTGGTATTTATTAAGCGCTTCCTAGGTGCAGAGCACTGTACTAAGCTCTTAATGTATATCTTATCTTGTGCCAGTCCATCTGCTCTTTTAAAAAAAAAAATTTGATATGTGTTAAGCAATCACTCTGTGCCAGGCACTCTGCCTGGGGTAGATACAAGCTAATCAAGTTGGACATAGTCCGTGTCCCACCTGGGGCTCACAGTCTTCTTCCCCATTTTGCAGATGAGAGAACTGAGAAGTGAAGTGACTTGCCCAGGGTCGCACAGCAGACGAGCGGCGGAGCCGGAATTAGAACCCAGGTCCTTCCGACTCCCAGGCTCGTGTTCTGTCCATTAGGCCACATTGCTTCTCCCGTCATTGTTTCTTGCATCAACAACCCGTCCCATCCCCCGTCTTTTATTACTCTCTGCCACAGCTCTTGTGTGCCAGGATCAAATGCCATTCACATTGTTCAGGCCAACTGACCCACTTGGCTGAATCCGTTTCAGATTTTTGTGTGTGTGGTTTTCTTTTTATGGTATTAAGCGATCATCGTGTGCCAGGCACTGCACTAAGCACTGGGATAGATGCAAGCCAATCAGGTTGGACACAGTCCAGGTCCCACCTGGGGCTCACAGTCTTAATCCTAGTTTTTACAGACCGAAGGCTCAGCGAAGTGACTTACCCAAGGTCACAAAGCAGACAAGCAGTGGACCCGTTGTTATAACCCCGGTCCTCTGACTCCCAGGCCCGGGCTCTACCCATTAGGTGACACTGCTTCTCATGGCTGAGTGGAAAGAGCCCGGGCTTGGGAGTCAGAGGTAATGGGTTTGAATCCCGGCCCCGCCGCTTGCCAGCTGTGTGACTTTGGGCAAACCACTTAACTTCTCTGTGCCTCAGTTACCTCATCTATCAAATGGGGATTAAAAACTATGAGCCTCATGTGGGACAAACTGATCACCTTGTATCCCCCCCAGCACTTTAGAACAGTGCTTTGCACATAGTAAGCGCTTAAATACCACCATTATTAATATTCTCTCCCCTCCTCTTCCCTAGTCTTCTTTGGCCTCTGCATCAACCTTTTCCTCTCCTGTCTCTTTTTTTTTCCCTCCCTTTTCCCCCAGGCTCTGACTTTCCTTTTTGCTCCTGTGCCTTTGCCTGTTCTCCTTCTGGGGCAGTGGGTTGGAGGGATCAACCAATCCATTGATTGTATTTATTGAGCACTTCCTGTGCGCAGACCACTGTACTAAAGGCTCGGGAAAGTCCATTAGAACAATAAACAGACACCTTGTCTGCCCACAAAGAGCTTACAGACTGGGGAGATGGCTCAGAACTTGCTCTCTTATTAATAATAATAATAATAATAATAATAATAGTAAGTGTGGTATTTTTACTAAGCCCTGGGGTGGATACAGGCAAATCAGGTTGGACACAGTCCCTGTCCCACCTGGGGCTCACTGCCCCACAAGCCCCCTTTGCTTTTTCCCGATCTGTCAGTCTTTGCTTGTTTTCTTTTCTCTTCTCGCCTTTCACTTCAAACTCTTCCCTTCTCTTTTTTCCAAGGTTCTTTTAGCTCCTTCCTTCCTCCCCTTCCTCTTCATCCTTGCCCTTTTTTCGGAAGCGGGGGGAGGGTTTACCACCAACTCCTCCCCCTCTTCTATTGTGCCCCCTTCCTCTCTCTACTTAATTTCCTTAATTGGGGTCTCTCCTACCTGTGGCTTCTCCCTTCTTTGCTCTTCTCCTCCTCCCTCCCTCCCTCCAACTTGGTATTCCCTCTTCTCCTGATGCAATCTAGGTAGTCACATGGGGCAAGTGGATGTACAGTTGTCTCCCTCCCTCTCTGCCTGCCTGCTAGGTACAATTAGCTCCTGCTGTTGAGTGGCCATGGGGAAGAGGCAAAACCTTCTCCTCCTCCTCCTCTTTTTCCTCCTCCTTCGACTCCTCTTTCTCCTCTTCTCTTTCTCCTCATCCTCCTCCTCTTCTTCTCTTCCTTCTCTTTCTCTCTCCTCCTCTTTTTCATCCTTTTCCTCTCCCTCCTTCTCCTTCCCTTTCCCCTCCCCCTCCTTTTTTCTCCTCCCCCTCGTCTTTCTCCTCTCCATGCTTCTCTTACTCCCGCCTTTCCTCCCCCTCCTCCTGCTGATCCTCCCCTTTCCATTCTCCATCCTCCCCTTTCCATTTCTCCATCCTTTCCTCTCCTCAGCCGGGAGCTCGCAGTGCCTAGCAGGCAGCCAGGTACCTGTAGGTCCCCCTTCCCCAGAGATTGCCCCTGGCGCGGTCAGTCATTATGACCCGTCCCCACCGCTGCACACCTGTGTACCAGATAGGGAGGGATGTTACCCTCCCAGCCCCATCCCCTGGGGCAGCACCTCACCGGCTCCCCACAGAATTTAGAGATGGCCCTTTCCCCTGCACAGACAAAACATCTCCCCCCTTCCAAATTCACACCTTCATTCACTTATCGAGCGCTTACTGTGTGCAGGGCACTGGACTAAGTGCTTGGGAGGACACGTCGCAACAGTATCACAGACGTGGCTTAGTGGATAGAGCCCAGGCCTGGGGAGTAAGAACGACCTGGGTTTTCATCCCGGCTCCGCCCCAGGTCTGCTGTGTGACCTCGGGCAAGTCACTTTACTTCTCTGGGCCCCAGTTCCCCCATCTGGAAAATGGGGATTGAGCCTGTGAGCCTCATGTGGGACAGGGACTGTGTCTAACGTGATCAACTTGTATCTACTCCAGTGCTTAGACCAGTGCTTGGCACATAGCGCTTAACAAGTACTGTTGTTAATAATACTGTTAATAATAATTATTATTATAAGTATTATTATTAATAATATAACAGACATATTCCCTGCCCACAACAAGCTTCCATTCCAGAGGGACCAGGTCCGTATCCCAGCGTGTGGACATCGCTCTAGCGGCTACCACGTGGCCTGGTGTAGAAAGAGCCCGGGCCCAGGAGGCAGAGGACCTGAGTTTTAATCCCGGTTTCACCATTCGTCTGCTGCTGTGTGACCTTGGGCCAGTCACTGCACTTTTCTCCAAAGCTTCTGAAAACCCAGCCGTCCGCTCCCGGAAGTCGGAGGGGGAGAGGCAACCGCTCCCTCCCACTGCCGCTCTACACCTGCGGGCAGCGCCGTCCAACACCAGACAACATCACCGCAAAAGGCCATTCCAGCCCTGAAAAATCTGGCTGGGGACTGTCAGCTGCCCCACGCTGGTTTATTTTTTTTAATGGTATTCATTAAGTGCTTACTATGTGCCAGGCACTGTATCGAGCACTGGAGGGAGCGGAAGATAGAAACTAATCAAGTTGGTCACAGTCCATGTCCCACATGGGGCTCGCCGCCTTAATTCCCATTTGACAGTTGAGGTAACTGAGACCCAGAGAAGTGAAGTGACTCTCCCAAAGGTCACACAGCAACAAGCATTGGCCGGATTAGAATCCAGAACCTTCTGAGTCCCAGGCCCGGGCTCTTGCCACTAAGGCCACGCTGCAAGTCCTTGGCAACCTCACCTCGTTTGGGAAGACCGTTCAATTCCTTCCCGGAATTCCAGACTTCAAGTAGCGTAGACAACGGGCTCGAGTCCTCGGCTATCACACCGTAGCTGACCCAAATAATCATGCCGTGGCAGAAAGAGAATGCACGCTCCTCGTCGAATAAGGGAATAATTCAAAATAAATGAATATTTATTAACGGCGCATTAAGTGGGCGAATTCGCACAACCAAACGTTCCGCTTTGAGTCCATGGTTCCAAAGTTTCCCATCCTACAAATTGTCAAGAGGTCTCCAGCAGACATGAATACAGTTAAAAGCTCATTAATTAGAATTCAGGGAACCAAAAAATAACAACTTCAAATTAAAGGGGTGGAATGATTGGATCTCATTTTAGCTGCAGGAGAGCAGAGTTTTAATGAGCTAGCTTTTTCCAACAAAGAATCCTGATTAACTTGTATCTTCCCCAGTGCTTAGAACAGTGCTTGACACATAGTGAGCGCTTAACAAGTACGATCAATACTACAACTATGACTACTAATAATAGTTATTAATTTGGCAATAGGGAGAGGAGTAATGGATAGAGCACGGGCCTGGGAGTCAGAAGGACCTGGGTCCTAATTCCGGCTCTGCCACGTGTCTGTTGTGGGACCTTGGGAAGTCACTTCACCTCTGTGGGCCTCAGGAACCTCATCTGGAAAATGGGGATTCAGACTGTGAGCCCCATGGCTCATATCTATCCCTGTGCTTAGTACAGTGCCTGGCATGTACCACAATTTAATTTTTGTTGTTGTTGTTATAGTCTCCCTTCGAATTTTGTTTCAGTTCAAATGACTCGTTTATTCCTATTACTGTCTGTATCCTCCCCCCACCAGAATGTAAGCTTTTTATGAGCAGGGAATGTCTGCTAATTCTCATATATTGTCCTCTCCCAAGCGATTAGTACATTGCTGTAAAAAGAGCGTAATAAATACCACCGATTGAGTTCAGAGCTGATCTGAGACAGTTGGTTACCAACAAATTTCATAATAATAATAATAGTGGTATTTGTTAAGCCCTTACGATGTGCCAGGCCCTGGACTGAGCGCTGGGTGGGTACAAGCAAATCGGGTTGGACACGGTCCCTGTCCCACGTGGGGCTCCCAGTTTCAATCCCCATTTTACAGATGAGATAACTGAGGCCCAGAGGAATGAAGTGATTTGCCCAAGGTCAGTCAAGTGGGTACAGCTGGCCACACAGAAACGGCTTGGCCTAGAGGTGAAAGTACGGGCCTGGGAGTCAGAAGGATCTAGGTTCTAATCCTTGCTGTGCCGTTTACTGTGGGACCGTGGCCAAGTCACTTCACTTCCCTGGGCCTCAGTTCCCTCATCTGGAAAATGGGGATGAAGACTGTAAGTCCCCGGAGGGGCAGGGCCTGTGTCCAACCTGATTAATTTGTCTCTACCCCAGCGCTTAGAACAGTGACTGGCACATAGTGAGCGCTTACCAAATACCATATAAAAAAACTTGGGCTTCCATCTGTGGATCCATCTACCTGGCTTTTTGTGTGATCTGTGCTGAGGATAAGGTTTCTGAGGAACCGGGAGGTTTTAGATTGCAGTGATGAGCTGGTGTCAAAATCAGGACTAATCCTGAAAAACAGAGCTGTGTTAATCCTCTTTCCCTATTCCTGTCTCCGCTTCCTACCAGAAACCTCTCTCTCACTATCCTTCTCTCCCCTCCCTGCCTCTCAACGCTTCGTCAGTCTGATGGTTTCTTCCCCTCTCTCTCTCCATTTGCCGTATTCATTTCTAATTATTTGTCAGTCGGGTTTCTTCGTCTTGTGTATCTCTGTCCATCCTTCGGGTCTCCTCGTGCTGCCCCTCCGTCTCCTCTTTTCGTATTCTTTTTTTCCTTCCCCACTGGCTGCTCCTCTCTCGTCTCTCCCTGTTTGCTCTGGCCCTTTGTCCCTCCTGGTCTTTGACAGCTGTTCGCATGTCCCTCTCTCCTTCTGCTTGGTTTAGCTGAGGCTTCTCTGTTCCCTTTCCTGGCCTGTTAAACCTTTTTTTTTTTTCTTTTCCCTTTTAAGTTCCTGTCCTTTCCCCCTCCTCCTCCTCCTTTCTTCCTCTTTCTCTCTCCTCCTACCTTCCTTCTCCTTTGTCTTCCCCGTTTCTTTCTCCCCTTACCTCCCTGCCTCTTCTTTTCTCTTCTTTTATCCCCCTTCTCTTTCTGCCTCCCTCTTTCTCCTCTTCTTTCTGTCTCTCCCCTTTCCTCCTCTTCTCTCTCTCTCTCCTTATCTCTTCCCTTCTCTCCTCTCTCTCTCCCCCCTCCTCTCTTCTCTCTCCCCTTCCCATCGCCTCCCCCTCTCCCCTTTTCTCTCTTTCATCTGTCTCCCTCCCCCTCTCTCCCCTTTCCACCTTTCTCCTCTTCTCCTTTGTAGTCTCTGTTCTCCGACATACCCCAGAGCCTCCCTTCTCCTCGTGAAGTCTCCCCTTCCCCTCTGCCTGGCCGCCGCCAGACTGTTTCCTTGAGGACGGGGCAGTCCCCGGTCTCAGTGGACTTTTCCTTGCTAGAGGGGTTGACGCTTCTCGGGCAGGAGGAAGCCACTCGCACATCCTACAGGACACAAAGCATTTTTGTATGGTATTTGTGAAGCGCTTACTATGATCCAGGCACTGTACTGAGCATTGGGGTAGATACGAGCTAAGCAAGTCAAGCACAGTCCCTGTACCCCATGGGGCTCCCAGTCTTCATCCCCATTTTCCAGATGAGGGAACGGAGGCCCACAGAAGTGAAGCGACTTGTCCACGGTCCCACAGCAGACAAGCTCTGGTGCCGGGATTAGAACCCGTGTCCTTCCTACTGCCAGGCCCGGGCTCTATCCACTAGACCACGCTTATTCTCCATTTTATGGGTACCTAGGAGTTCTTGGATGAATAGCGGTTATTCTGCTGAATCAGCAGCATTTTGGGTTTTCAGAGAGATTGTTAATTATGTCTGAACTGTCGATCATTAATATTTGAAGGCAAGTATAATAGAGAGAAAAATCACAATCCCTATCCCCAAGGAACTTACTGTCTAATGGGCAGAGAGATACAAAATCAGTCAATCATTGATATTTATTGAGTGCTTCCTATGTGCAGAACACTGCAGGAAGCACTTGGAAAAGATAAGTGAGTCATTCCCTACCCACAGAGAGCTGACAGTCTAGAGTTGGGGAGGCTAAGTGGCTGATCCCTGACCCAGGTCTCCTTCATTCATTCAGTCGTATTTATTGAGCACTTACTGTGTGCAGAGCACTGTACTAAGCACTTGGGAGAGTAAAATTCAACAATAAACAGACACATTCCCTGCCCTCGGCAAGCTTGCAATGTAGAGTTGCGGGGACTTAGTGGTAACTCTGTCTGGTCCCTGACCCAAGACTTATTCAATCAATTCAATTCAAGGTATTGAGCACTTACTGTGTGCAGAGCACTGTACTAAGCACTTGGAGTGTTCAATACAACAATAACGGACACGTTCCCTGCCCTCAATGAGCTTACAGTCTAGAGGACTCCATCTCAGGGCTAGAAATCACGCTCCTTTGCTAAACTCTGCGCTTTAACTCTTAGGTCCGTATCCATAATTTATTGATTTCTGTTAACGTCTCTTTCCCCCTTCTAGACTGGAAGCTCTTCGTGGGCAGGGGAAATGTGTCTGTTGGATTGTTCAAATGTACTCTCATTCATTCATATTTACTGAGCGCTTACTCTGTGCAGAGCAGTGTACTGAGCACTTGGGAGAGGACACCAACAATAAACCGACAGGTTCCCTACCTATAGCGACCTTACCGTCTAGGGGACTGACTCTAAGATGCCGCTGATGGCATCTTGTGCCGTCCCCTCCCTCAGCCCCACAGCACTTACATCCGTATCCATCATTTCGTTATTTCTGTCAGTGTCTTTCTCCCTCTCGAGACCGTGAGATCGTGGCGGTCGGGGAACGTGTCTAAAAACTCGGGCGTATTGTCCTCTCCCAGTGCCCCGCACGTAGGAAGCGCTCGATAATTGCTGTCGATTGCATTGACCGATCGTTGTTATTAATGAAGTTTTAATGACAGGGAGAGGCCAAGGCCCGGTCATCCAAAAGAGGCAAAAGCAAGGAATGGGAGCAGCGTGGAGGATGAGACCGTTGAATCAGTCAGGGGTGTTTATTGCACACTTACTTTGTGCAGAGTACTGTGCTGAGCTCTTTGGAGGGGCAGCACAAGCTCCCATTTTCAAAAGAGCAGTAAAACTGTGGTGCTTGTGTGTGTGCGCGCGTGCGTGCGCACACGCCTGCACATTCACCCACTCAGTTGTTCTAGTGGTGTGGGAGCAACATGGAGAACAAGACTATATTGAGCGCTTAATATATACAGAGGACTGTACTAAGCTCTTGGGAGAGGACAATGCAAAAACGATTTGTAAAAAAGCAGTAAAACCCCCACCTCCCCCGCACGCAGGCACATCCATCCGTCAAGTTCCGGTGGTGTGGGAATAAAATTGAGAATGAGGCTGTTTGCGAAACCATTTGCAGAAGAGCAGTAAAACTGTGGCTTAGTGAGAAGCAGCATGGCTTAGCGGCTAGAGCCCGGGCCTGGGAGTCAGGAGGACCTGGGTTCTAATCCCACTCCGCCACGTGTCTGCTGTGTGACCGTGGGAAGTCGCTTCACTTCTCTGGGCCTCAGCGACCTCATCTGTTAAAAAAAACAGGGATGAAGAGTGCGAGCCCAGTTTGGGACAGGGCCTGTGTCCCACCTGATTAACTTGTATCTACCCCAGTGCTTAGAGTAGTGCTTAGCACATAGTGAGCGCTTAACAAGTACCATCATTATTATTATTATTGCGGGCGGTGGGGTGTTTGTGTGTGCCCGCCATCCATCCAGGTGTTCTAGTGATGTGGGAGCAACATGGAGGACGATTCCGTTCGAGAACCACTGGCGAGAGCAAAACGGAGACAATTGCCCTTGGGCGAGCTAGTCCGGCTCTTGGGCGCTTTGGCGCCTTAGCTCAGAACGGTCCGGGCCGGCCGGGAGATCGGGGGACCCTGGGAAGCGCAGGGCCGACTCCGGGCTGGGGAACCACAAGGAGACGGGCCAGAGCCACCGTGTTCTTCATCGGCCCCGTCCCTGGGAAAGACGTCCCCACCCCCCGGGGTTGACGTGATCGACGTGACGAGGATTTCGCTAACGGGCCCGGACACCTCTCTTTCCAACAGATCGATGAACTCCCGGAGGGAGCGGTGAAGCCGCCAGCCAATAAATACCCGATCTTCTTCTTCGGCACTCACGAAACGTAAGTCGTTAGCCCGGCCTGGTCTTTCCCTCCTCACTTCTCCCCTGGCCCTAGCTTTGGACATCACTCTGGGGAAAAGCTGGTTCCAGGCAGGGAACGCGCCTGCCTATCCTGTTGGATTGTCCTCTCTCGAGCGCTCAATACAGTGCTTGGCACACAGTAAGCGCTCAGTGGATCCCGTTGATTGATGGATTGATATTTATGTCTGTCTCCCATCTAAGACGAAGCTCGCTGTGGGCAGAGGATGTGTCTGTTATAGTATTATACTGTACTCTCCCAAGTTCTTAGTACAGTGCTCGACACACAGTAAGCGCTCAATAGATACCCTTGATTGATGGATTGGTTATTTACATTGATGTCTGTCTCCCCTTCTAGACTGAAAGTTCATTATAGGCAGGGGATATGTCTGCTCTAGTGTTCTATTATACTCTTCCGAGCACATAGTAGAGTGCTCTGCACATAGTAAGTGCTCAATAAAAGCCATTAATTGATTATATTAATGTCTGCCCCTCTAGACTATAAGCTCATGGTGGGCAACGAATACACCTGCTAACTCTGCTCTGTGTTGTCCTCCCCCGAGTGCTTAGTACAGTGCTCTGGCACACAGTAAGCACTCAATAAATACTTTTGATTGACTGATAGAATGATAATATATATTGGTCAGGGCTATTTTAGCGAAATGCGTTTGCGAAAGGTCGAAAAACAAATCGTGTCTTAAAGAAAATGAGAGCATCTTCTGCCTTGAATGTCATTCTTTCCTTCAGTCTAATGCCAGGGTTGAACCCCCTCATCTTCTTCCCAGTCTTGCCCCCCACGTTTTTATTTTAAATGATAATGTTAAGCACTTACTGGGTGTCACATGCTCTTCTAAGCGCTGGGGTAAATACAAGTAAATTAGGTTGGTCACAGTCCCTGTCCCATATGGGGCTCCCAGTCTAAGTAGCAGGGAGAACCGAGGCCCAGAGAAGTGAAGCGACCTGCCCCACGTCACACAGCAAGCATTTGGCAGAGGCGGGATTAGAATCCAGGTCCTCTGACTCAGGCCCGGGCTCTGACCACGAGGCCACGCTGCTTCTCCTTTGCCACCCTTCTTACCTCTACTGTCCCATCCCTCCCTCCACCCTTCCCCTTGCTAGCTTCACATTTCTCAGCCTTTCCTGCGGTACGACTCTCAGCCCTGAACTCATTCCTTCATCTCTAGACTGTGAGCCCGTTGTTGGGTAGGGGTCGTCTCTATTTGTTGCCAAATTGTACTTTCCAAGCGCTTAGTACAGTGCTCTGCACTCAGTAAGCACTCAATAAATACTATTCATTCAATTCAGTCGTATTTATTGAGCGCCTATTGTGTGCCAATAAGCATCTGGGAGACTACAGTAGACCAATAAATAGACAATTTCCCTGCCAGCGACGAGCTTAGAGTCTAGAGCTACTCAGCTCAGTGTCATCCCTCACAAAGAGTCACCCTCCTCTCCCTTTCCTTTCCTGGTTTTCCTCCTCCAACCCTACCTCTGCCTCATCTATTCAATCAATCAAAGGTATTTATTGAGCACTTGATGTGTGCAGAGCACTGTCCTAAGCACTTGGGAGAGTGCAATAGAACAGAGTTGGTAGACATGTTCCCCGTCCACAACGAACTTACAGTCTATATGTCTTCAGACATGTACCTATCCTTAGATTCTACTATTTCTCCTATCTGAAATACATTTAAAAATTTTTTTATGATGCTTGTTAAGCACTTACTGTGTGCCAGGCACTGAACTGAGCACTGGGGTGGACACAAGCCAATCAAGTTGGACACAGTCCCTGTCCCACATGGGGCTCACAGTTTCAAGCCCAGTTATAGAGATGAGGTTACGGAGGCACAGAGAAGTGAAATGACCTGCCCATGGCCACAAAGAGGACAAGTGGTGGAGTGGGATTAGAACCCATAACCTTCTGACCCTCGGGCCCGTGCTCTATCCACCGCGCCGTGTTACTTCTCCAAGCGGTTTGTACTTAGCGGTTGGGAGAATAGAACACCACAGAATTACCCGACACAGCGCCATGTGGTTTAGTGGATAGAGCACAGGCCTGAGGGTCAGAAGGATCTGCGTTCTAATCCCGGCTCTACCTCCTATCTGCTGCGTGACCCTGGGCAAGTCGCTTCACTTCTCTGAGCTTCAGTTCTCTCATTTGGAAAACTGGGGTTAAGACTATGAGCCTTACGTGGGACAGGGACCGTGTCTAACCCAATTTCCTTGTCTCTACCCCAGCGCTTAGTACAGTGCCCGACACAAAGTAAGCACTTAAATACCACAATTATCAGTATTATTATTTCTGAACACAAATTAAGCCGCTCCAGTCCACAATACCAGCCATAAAGCAGACAAGTCAGCCAAACACAATAGCACATTTAAGGTTGGGACAGCACTCCTTTCCAATGTTTTTTTTTTTATCGTATTCAGTGTGCTTAACTTGGGCGTGTAATAGAAATGTAATTTGTTTGCAGACCAAAGAAAGATCTGTTTATTGTTGTACCGTACCCCCCTAAGCACGTAGTACAATGCTCTGCGCTCAGTAAATACGATTGAGTGAATGAATGAATTCATTAACGTTGTCTGTGTGCAGGGCATTTCTGGGTCCGAAAGACCTTTTCCCGTACAAGGAATACAAAGATAAGTTTGGAAAGTCAAACAAGCGAAAAGGATTCAACGAAGGTTTGTGGGAAATAGAAAATAATCCCGGAGTGAAGTTTACTGGATACCAGGTAAGTGCCTTGCTCTGGGGAACCTGTCTGGGCTTCTCGCGGCTTCCGGTTTCTTTCCCATCTTTGCTCTTCTTGCCTCGCCTCCCCTTCCTCTCCACAGTGAGCTCGATGTGGGCAGTCAGTCTGTCCATCAGTCCATCTTCCTGTGTGCAGGGCAAGGAATGGGTGTGTCAACTCTGTTCTGTTGCACTCTCCCAAACGCTTAGTCGCAGTGCTCTGCGCACAGTCAGCGCTCAGTAAATACTGTTGATCGAATCCTCTTTCCAGCCCTCCAGGCTCTTCATCGTCTCTTTTTAATCCTTCCCTTCCCGACTCCTCTGATGGCAGTATCCACTAGATCATAGGCTTCTTGAAGGCGAGGATGTCTGCATATCCTCTTGTCCTTTCCCAAGTACTTAGAACAGTGGTGCGCGCATGGTAATTTCATTTATTTATAGTAACGTCTGTATCTCCCCCTCAACCGCAAGCTCCCTGTGGGCTGGAAATGTCACTGTTTATTGTTGTATCGTGCTTTCCCAAGCGCTTAGAGTGCTTTGCAAACAGTAAGCGCTCAATAAATACGATTGATTGAATGAATGAATGGTAAGCACTCCCAGTTTTCAAATAATAATAATAATAATAGTGGTATTTAAGTGCTTACTCTGTGCCAGGCACTTTACTAAGCGCTGGGGTAGATACAAGGTGACGGGGTTGGACATCATCCCTGTCCCACATGGGGTTCACACTCTTATTCTCCATTTTTCTGAGGAGGGAACTGAGGCCCTGAGAAGTGAAATGACTTGGCCAAGGTCACACAGCAGACGAATGGCGGAGTCGGGTTTGGAACCCAGATCCTTCTGACTCCCAGACCCTGGCTGTATTCTCTAGGCCATGCTGCTTCTCTCACACATCCTACAGGAGCCGAAGCATTTTTTTTGGTGGCGTCTGTTAAGCACTTACTACGTGCCAGACACCGTCCTAAGCGTTGGGGTAGATACAAACTAATAGGTCAGGTGTCCACCGTGGGGCTCACTGTCTTAATCCCCATTTTCCAGATGAGGGAACCGAGGCCCGGGGGGGGAAGTGACTCAGCCAAGGTCACACGGAAGCAGCACACAAGTGACAGTGCTGTGATTAGAACCCAGATCCTCCGGACTCCCAGGCCCTAGCCCTTAGGCCACACTGCTTCTCTTGCAGCCTCTAGACCGAAAGCTCGTTGTGGGCAGGGAACGTGTCTGTTTATTGTTACATTATTCTCTCCTAAGCGTTTGGTACAGTGCTCTGCACTCAGGAAGCGCTCAGTAAATACGATTGAATACGATCGAATCTTTGTGGTTGCCCCAGCGGGGTCAGAGTGTAGGATCTCTGGGATAAGAGGTGGCCACAGAATTCCTTCCTGACTGTCCGTTATGTGATTCTTTCCATCTGTCTAAGATCCGAACGTTCTTTGCCTGACACAGTAAGCACTTAAAAAGTAACACGATTTATTATTGTTTTTGCTACTATTATTGTAGTTATTTAACTCCCGAAGCCCTTTTAAGAAATGCCCACTTTCAAGGAATCATTTGCCCCCCACCAGAGGAAATAATTCTCAATAAAAATTAGATCATAAAAAAGGTGGGGCTTTTTTTCCAAGCGGCCAGTGGGAAAGTTACTTCTTTCAGTCCCTCCTCTTGAGGTGCTGAAGAATAAGCCGTGTTTTTTTCCAAGGACAGCTGTTTCTTATCCCTATCTTGGCACGATGGGTGGTACTTTAGAAGTAATTAGCTGCTATTTTTCTTTTTCTTTTTTTTTTCCCCTTTTTCATTTCTCAGGCAATTCAGCAGCAGAGCTCTTCCGAAACCGAGGGAGAGGGAGGGAATACCGCCGATGCCAGCAGCGAGGAGGAAGGCGGGCGAGTAGAGGAAGATGGAAAGGGCAAAAGGAAGAATGAGAAAGCCGGCTCAAAACGGAAAAAATCATATACTTCAAAGGTAAAACGGGAGGTCTTCCGTCGTCGTGGACAGTCAAGACAGCTAGTTTGGGCTATGGAGGGCTCTGAACTTGAGAAGCAGCGTGGCCTAGTGGATGGAGCCCGGGCCCCGGAGTCAGAAGGACCTGGGTTCCGATTCTGGCTCCACCCCTTGTCTGCTGGGTGACCTCGGGCAAGTCACTTGGCTTCTCTGGGCCTCAGTTCCCTCATCTGGAAAACGGGGATTAGGACTGGGAGCCCCATGTGGGACCGGGATTGTGTCCAACCCGATTACTTTGTATCTACCCCAGCGCTTAGTACAGTGCCTGACATGTAGTAAGTGCTTAACAGATACCAATTTAAAAAAAAAAAAAAAGGCAGTACCAACCCAGACTGGGCCTGTCCTCTAGTAGCATTCTGAAGCAGCGTGGCATGTGGATAAGAGCACAGGTCTGGGAGTCAGAAGGTCATGGGTTCTAATTCCGGCTCCGCCCCTTGTCTGCTGTGTGACCTTGGGCAAGTCACTTCACTTCTCTGGGCCTCAGTTCCCTCATTTGGAAAATGGGGATTGAGACAGTACGATTTATGTCCACTCCTACTTCTGATGAGCCTTGGCTAGTAGAGGAAAAGACATCAGCAGAACCTCCTGTAAGGTAACTCGCCTTTAATACCAAGTGTCTCGGAAAAATATCTACGGTTCTCCATCCTATCCTTTTGCCCAGACGGCCCGGGAGAATTGAGGCCCCAACATTCAGCGTCTGCTTCCCGATAAACATCTCGCGTTTGGTCCACGTCACACGGGGTTCCCGTTACAGAAATTTGCCGTCCCCTGCCTCTGCTTAAAAGTGTCCCATTGTAGCACGTCTAGGTGTGGGGGGAACAAAACGGTCCCATAAGAAGGCGCTTTATAATTGTTCAATGAAAAGAGTCCGGTTCGACGGAAAGAGTCCAATTCACTAAAGTAGAAAAAGGTGGGGTCTGTTCTGCTAGAGTACTTGTTTTCATTGGAATATTTGGATTTCCTTACAAGAATTAATAATAATTATGATTATTTATGGTACTTGTTAAGCACTTGCTCTGTGCCAGGCACTGTACTAAGCGCTTGGGTGGATACAAGCAAATGGGGTTGGACACGGTCCCTGTCCCACTTGAGGCTCACAGTCTCAATCCCCATTTTACAGATGAGGGAACTGAGGCCCAGAGAAGTGAAGCGACTTGCCCAAGGTCACCCAGTCAGACCCGTGGTGGGGCCAGGATTAGATCCCATGACCTTCTGACTCCCAGGCCCGGGCTCTAGCCACTACACCATGCTGCTTCTCCCAGAATTAGGGAGAGTTCTTTCCCTAGGCCACTTCTGCCCAGGAGAGAGCACTGTCTGGTGTCGGAAGAAACTGGAGTGCTCGTGAATGGGGCGGAGGAGAAGCTGAAACAACTGTAATACATTCCTCCTTAATGTTGAGATTCTTTCAGGACACGGCCCCGTCACAGGGGAGAATCGACTGTACTCATAATTCCTTTAATTCACCGAGTACTTTTAACGGTACTTTCTTTGCAAAGCAGTGTTGCCCAGTGGAACGGGCACACGCCCGGGGGTCAGAGAAGCAACTTGGCCTAGTGGATAGAGCGCGGGCCTGGGCGTCAGAAGGTCATGGGATCTACTCCCGGCTCCACCACGTGTCTGGCTGGGTGACCTTGGGCAAGTCGCTTCACTTCTCTGGGCCTCAGTTCCCTCATCTGTAAAATGGGATGAAGATTGCATGCCCCAAGTGGGACGGGGACCGTGTCCAACCTGATTAGCTTCTACGTACCCCAGCCCGTACTACAGTGACGGGCACGTAGTAAGCGCTTAACAGATACCATTAAAAAAAAAAAAAAGAGGACCTGGGTTCTGTTCCCATCGCCACCCGGCCGGGGTGACCTCGGACAAGTCACTTCACTTCTGCTCCTCAGTTTCCTCCACTGTAAAATGGGGATTCAGTAACTGTTCACCGTCCCTCTCCGTCTTTGATCCCCATGCACGACACCTCCTTCCGATGTCAGCGAAGGACACAGCTCCACCCAAAGCCACGCTGCAATGTGGTGACTAGGCTTTGTCCCCTGGGGTGAGAACTGAAATTCCTACCCTGGCTTAGCGTTGAAGAAACAGGACGCTTTTCCGTGTATTACCTTAGGCTTCCGAAGCAGCGTGGCCTAGTGGACGGAGCCCGGACCTGGGCTCTCTTCCTGGCTGTACCACGTGACTGCTTTGTGACCTTGGGCTAGTCACTTCTCTGGGCTTCAGTTACCTCATCTGTAAAATGGGTATTAAGAATGAGCCCCGTATGAGAGATGGACTGTGTCCAACCTGATTAGCTTTTATCTACCTTAGCACTTAGAACAGTACTTAGCACATAGTAAGTGCTTAGCAAGTACCATAGTCATTAGTATTAATAATAATAAATACCACAATCATTGTCGTTATCATTGTCATTATTATTATTCCAGGACTCTTCAAAGTCCTCTGTTCACCGTAAGCGTTGAATAAATACGATGGATCGAATGAGTGACAGGTTCTCATCCCAGCCCTCAGTGACTCTGCTCTAGACTGTGAGCTAATTATGGGGAGGGAATGGGTCTGCTAATTCTCTTGGCTTGAAGCAGCGTGGCTCACTGGAAGGAGCACGGGCTTTGGAGTCAGAGGTCATGGGTTCGAACCCTGGCTCTACCACTTGTCAGCTGTGTGACTTTGGGCAAGTCACTTAACTTCTCTGTGCCTCAGTTACCTCATCTGTAAAATGGGGATTAAGACTGTGAGCCCCACGTGGGACAACCTGATTCCCCTGTGTCTACCCCAGCGCTTAGAACAGTGCTCGGCACATAGTAAGCGCTTAACAAATACCAACATTATTATTATTATTATTACTTCCCCAATCGCTTACTACAGTCCTCTGCATATAGTAAGGACACTCAAAAAATACCACTGATTGATGGATCGATTGCAGAGCAGTTGGGAAAGTCCAGTATAACTGAGTTGGCAGATAAGGTTCACTGCCCATAGTGAGCTTACAATCTAGAGGAGACTGTCTTCTGTTTTGAAATGCAAGGAGCCTACAACCCTGGCTGCCGAGACTATTATCATCATCATTATTAGTAGTAAAAATAGTAATTATAACTCCGGCTTCTGACACCACTGTTTGCACGTGCCCCCCCAGCGATCTCCCACCGCTCCAGTTGTGCCGTTGGCACTTTGACTTCTGACCCTTTTGTCGCTTTGTCTCCCTTCTCAGAAGTCCTCCAAGCAGTCCCGGAAATCTCCGGGGGACGAAGACGACAAAGACTGCAAAGAAGAAGAAAACAAGAGCAGCTCTGAAGCCGGAGACGCGGGCAACGACACAAGAAACACGTCTTCAGACTTGCAGAAAACCAGCGAAGGGGTAACTTGGTGGCTCATTTGATTCCCGGTCCTTCAGTCGCTCCCCAAAAGGCCCCCTACATCCAGCCCAACTCCATTTCAAAGAAGGAAAATTTGGAATCGAAGGGGAGATCTCACAAAACATGGGTAGAAAACAGTCAATACAGGCCTGCTTTCAGACTCCTCCACTTTTTTTTTATGGTATTTGTAAAGCGCTTACTGTGTGCCGGGCACTGAACTAAGCACTGGGGGAGATACAAGATCGTCAGGATGGACACAATCCAGGTCCCACATGGGGCTCCTAGACTTAATTCCCATTTTCCAGGGGAGGGAACTGAGGCCCAGAGAAGGGAAGTGACTTGCCCGAGGTCACGCAGCAGACGAGAACCCAAGTCCTCTGACTTCCAGGCCCGGACTCTAGCCACTAGGCCCCGAAGCTTCACCCTGAAGGACACCTAGAAGTCTCTAAAATTGTAAATTTGGGGATGTGTTTGTTACATTATTATTTTGTCCTCTCCCAAGCGCTTAGTACGGGGTCCTGCACACAGCACTCAATAGATAGGTTGACTGACTGACAGACACACTACTGACTACTCAGAAGATGTATGAGTAGCTCAGGAGACCCCTGCAGAAATTGGCCCCGGGGAATGCAAATTAGTAGCAGGAATAAGCTTTATTAAATGCTTACTATGTGCAAAGCTCTATACTAAGCGCTGGGAAAGAATACACAAGTGGGAATTAGACCCAGTTCCGGTCCCAGTCCAAAATTAGTAGGAGATGCAATAAAAGGAGCCACTACAGCCCGTAAAAAGGCTACGGTAATAATAATAATTTTCCCCACTCAGGAACTCCTTTAATAATAACAATACTAATAATGATGGTATTTGTCAAGTGCTCACTCTGTGTCGAGCACTGTTCTAAGCGCTGGGGTGGATATAAGCTAATCAGGTTGAACGCAGTCCCTGTCCCACATGGGGCTCACACTCCCAATCCCCATTTTACAGATGAGGTCACTGAGGCCCAGAGAAGTGAATGACTTGCCCAAGGTCACACAGCAGACAAGTGGTGGAGCCGGGATTAGCGCCCGTGCTCACTCCACTCCGCCTTGCTGTGGGAGCGGTTGGTATGAAAGAAAGTGGGAGTCAGGGAAGTCGCATCTGTGTTGAGAACTCGTAATAATAAGGCATGATCCTGTGCCTCCTCGGCATTCAATCAGTCGTATTTATCGAGTGCTTACTGTGTGCAGACACTGTACTAAGTGCTTGGGAGAGTACAGCACAGTAATAAACAGGCACATTCCCTGCCCTCAATGAGCTAAGGTCTTGTCGTTTCTAGTCAGTTTACCAACGAGAGCTTTCCCACTCTGTAGCCAGCGATTCACCTCGGGGGGGTCTCAGGAGCTCCAGTCAGTCAATCAATCATATCTATTGAGCATTCATTCATTCAATAGTATTTATTGAGCACTTACTATGTGCAGAGCACTGTACTGAGCTCTTGGAATGGACAGTTCGGCAACAGATAGAGACGATCCCTGCCCAAAGACGGGCTCAGAGTCTAAACGGGGGCAGACAGAGAGCAAAGCAAAACAGAATAAAACGAAAACAAGACAACATCATCTGGATAAACAGAATCAAGGAGATAGACACCTTATTAACAAAATAAATAGGGTAATAAATAATAATACATACCCTCACTGGGTGCAGAGCACTATACTAAGGGCTTGACCGCCTCAGCAGCAGCGTAGTCTAGTGGATAGAGCACGGGCCTGCGAGTCAGAAGAACCTGGGTTCTCATCCCAGTTCCGCCGCTCGAGTAGAGCAAGTCACTTCACATCTCCGGGCCTCCACTACCTCATCTGTAAAATGGGGATGAAGACTACGAGCCCCACGTGGGACAGGGACTGTGTCCAACCTGATTAGCTTGTATCTACTCTAGGGCTTAGTACAAAGCCTGGCACATCGTAAGCTCTTTAGAAATACCACAGTTATAATTATTATATCATCATCACTATTATTATTATTAAAGGAGCGCCTAGTGGGGAAAATCTTCCCCTAGGAAACCCTCAGGCTTTTACATTTCCCCTGGGAAAGCTCAGTGCTTGGCACATAATAATAATGTTGGTATTTGTTAAGTGCTTACTATATGCAGAGCACTGTTTTAAGCACTGGGGTAGATACAGGGTAATCAGGTTGTCCCACGTGAGGCTCACACTCTTAATCCCCATTTTACAGATGAGGTAACTGAGGCACAGAGAAGTGAAGTGACTTGCCCACAGTCACACAGCTGAGAGGTGGCAGAGCGGGGATTCGAGCCCGTGACCTCTGACTCTCAAGCCCGGGCTCTTTCCTCTGAACAAATACCACAATTATTGATCACCTTCTAGCCTCTCCAGCGCTGTGAACAGTGCTCTGCACATAGTAAGCGCTTAACAAATGCCATCATTATTATTATTATTATTATTATTATCATTATTATTAGGATGAAACGGTTTCCCGGCAATGAGCCGGCTCAGCCACCGGGTGGCACTGCGTTCACGCTGTAAGATGCCATGGCCATGTTGGATCAAGTAATACTATTTATTGAGCGCTCACTCTGTGCAGAGCACTGGACTGAACACTTTGGAGAATACAGTTGCCACCGTAGTGTTCAATCGAGCGATACTATTTGTTGAGCGCTGGCTGTGTGCTAAGCACTGTACCGAGCTCTTGGGAGAATACGATATAACAGAGTCGGTAGACATGTTCCCTGCCCACGACGAACTTACTACAGTCTACAGGGGGAGACACCAATCAGTCGATCAATCAGTGGTATTTATTGAGTGTGCAGAGCGCTGTATTAAGCACTTGGGAGATACAATACAACGGACACATTCCCTGCCCACACCGAGCTCACGGTCTAACGGGGGAAGAGATCAATCAGTCGATCAAGTCCTATTTATGAAGCACTTACCTTGCGCAGAGCACTGTACTAAGTGCCTGGGAGAGGACAATGCAACAGAATTAGTAGACACATGCCCAGCTCCCAACGAGCTTACGGACTAGAGGGAGAGCTAAAGTAAGACTTGGAACTTGGGGAGGATGGTGTTCCTTTGGATATGAATGGGGAGGGGATGAGAAAAAGGATTGTCAGCGCGAGAGACAAGTTTGAGCCACAATAAGTCGAAATTAAGCGTTTACGGTATGCAGAGCATTGTATTAAGTGCCAGGAGGACGATGATACAGTAGAGGTGTTAGACGTGATCTGTGCCTTAGACATAAAAGTAAAAGAAGATAGGACAAACAGAAGAGTCCAATAATAACTGTGGTATATGGTAAGCGCTTCCTATGTGCCAGGCACTGTACTAAGCACTGGGATGGATACAGGCAAATCGTGTTGGACAGAGTCCCTGTCCCACATGGGCTTATAGTCTCAACCCCTATATTCCAGATGAGGGAACTGAGGCCCAGAGAAGTGAAGTGACTTGCCCAGGGTCATACAGCAGACAGGTCAGAACCCAGGACCTTCTGACTCCCAGGCCCGTGCTCTAGCCACTACGCCACGCTGCATAAGGATATGCCCACAAGAGCTATGGGGCTGGGGGCGGTGAGAGTATGAATCTAAGAGGTTCAGATCGGAGTGAATAGGCAACACGGGAGGGGGAGCAAGTAGGGAATGGAGGGATTAATCTGGGAAGGCCTCTTGGAGGAGATGCGACTGTAGATGCTCTTAGAAGATGGGTGAGTGGCGATCTGTCAGCTATGAAGGAAGAGGGAGACTCTAGCTCGTTTTGGCCTCGGTTTATTGTTGTAGCATAGTCTCCCAAACGCTTAGTACGGTGCTGTGCATACGGAAAGCGCTCAGTAAACACGACTGAACGAATGAGTTCCAGGCCACAGGGAAGACATGGGTGAGGAGTCGGAGGTAGAGTGAGTAGGTCGGCGAGGGAAGAGCAAAGCGAGCAGGTTGGATTGGGTAAGTGAGGTGAGGCAGGATGGGAGAGGTGATCGAGCTCCTTAAAGCCGGCGGTAAGGAGTTTTTGTTGGCTGCGGAGGTGGATGGGCGGTCGTTGCAGGTTTCTGAGCCCGGGGGAGATGTGGATTGAACGTTTTTCTGAGCAAAATGATCTGCCCAGCAGAGTGAAGACTGGACTGGAGAGGGGAGAGACTGGAGGCAGGGAGGTCAGCGAGGAGGCCGACGCAGAAGGTCGAGATGGGGTAGGATAAGTGTTTGGATCAGCGTGGGAGCATTTGGGATGGAGAGGAAGAGATGTTTTGAACTGGGTGACAGATGGAATCCACGAGTTGAATGAGAGGGATGAGGTGAGGGTCATGTCAAGGTTACGAGCCTGCGGAGCCGGGAGGATGGCGGTGATGGGGATGGGAAAGTCGGGGAGAAGATCGGGTTGCGGTGGGAAGATGAGCTCTCTGTCGGGCCTTACAGTCCTCTAGACTCTGAATTCCTTATGGGCAAGGAACATATCTGCTGGTTTTGTTGTATTGTCCTCTCCCAAGCGCTTAGTACAGGGCTCTTCACATAGTAAGTGCTCAGTGAACACCATCGATTGATGTGTTTGGCTTGAGGTGATGGCAGGATAACCAATTTGAGAATCATCCGCAGAGAGAGATAGTAGTTGAAGCCGTGGGAGCGAATGAGTTCTCCAAGGGCGTGAGTGAGGATGGAGACTAGAAGGGGACCCAGAACTGAGCCTTGAGGGACCCCCACAGTTAGGGGGTGGGAGGCAGAGGAGGAGCCCGCGAAAGAGACTGAGAAGAAGCGGCCAGAGGGATCAGAGGAGGCCCGGGAGAGGACAGTGTCAGCGAAGCGGAGGTTGGATAGCGTTTCCAGGCGAAGGGGGCAGTTGACAGCACCGGAGGCGGCAGATAGTTTGAGGAGGATTAGGATGGAGTAGAGGCCGTTGGATTTGGCAAGATCTGAGGGATTTCCACCAACAGCGCAGTTTGGGCACAGGAGGAAGTGGACTTTGATCGAGGAAGTGTTTTGGTGACATAGGACAGTTTTTGTGGAATGCAGGGAGCACAGACCAGATTTCAGGGGGTCCTAAAGAGAGTCGGAGGAGAGGAAGTGGAGGCACCTCAAAGGGAACAATTCGTTCGATGTGTTTGGAAAGGAAAGGTAGGAGGGAGATGGGGCAAGAAGAGGTCGGTGCTGTGGAATCATGGGAGGGATTTGCATTATTAATAATAATAATATTAGTTGTGTTTGTTAAGCACCTGCTGTGTGCCAGGCACCGTTCTAAGCGCTAGCGTGGATAGAAGCAAATCAGTTTGGGGACCGTCCTTGTCCCATGTGGGGCTCACGCTCATATCCCCATTTTCCAGATGTCACCGAGGCCCAGGGAAGTGCCGTGACTTCCCCAGGGTCACACATCAGACACGTGGCAGGGCTGGGATTGGAACCGGGATCATTCATTAACTGGGATCATTCATTCATCCCATCATATTTATTGAGCGCGTACTGTGTGCAGAGCTCTGTACTAAGCGCTTGGGAAAGTGCGGTACAACCAGAGACGCGTTCCCCGCCCACAGTGAGCTTACCCTTCTGACTCCCAGATCCGTGCTGTATCCACTAGGCCGCACAGCTTCTCAAAGGAGATACGGAAGCGTGCTTGGTAGGGAAATGGCGGGGCCTAGTGAGAAGAGCACAGATCCGATCTCTCAGAACATAACCTCCTCATCGGCTCTCTTTCCCACAAACACTCACCCCCCGCTCCCCGCCACTCTATCCTGTTCCCCCGTAGAGACGTCTGTTCTTTTGACCCCCACCTCCCCAGTATTCCACGTTTCCAACTCCGAACTGCAGGTCCTATTTTTTAAGGCACCTCCACCCAATCACTCGGCTGACTCCGGTTTTGAGAGGAGCCTGGCCTGACCCAGAGCGGAATTTTGGGCCGGCCCAAGGCGGATCCCACCCATCTTCCTCCCAGCCCTCCTCCACCCCCACCCCCATCCACCCCTCTCAAGGTCCGTTCCCCGTCTCTTCCCACAGACTTAACCGTCGGAACGAACGCCGCCCGCTAAGGAAGATCACACGGAGGTTCCACGTCCGGTTGTCTGACAGTCTTGGATTTGATAGAAGTCGCCCCATATAAGTCACAGTCCCCATCGACCGAGTCCCAGTTTGTATATGCACATCAGTCCCACCCCCTCCCTCTCTGTTGTATTTGCCGAACTCAGACATTTTAGCTTTTTCCGAGGGTCACCTTTCATCCCCTATCGTTTGCTTGCATGAAGTCGTCCCGTCCCACCAGCGGGTGGGGGGGGGCCCGAACTTTTTGCCCCAACCGGTGTCCGCGTTTGAGGGGCCCCCTTCCCACCCCCACAGGAGGCCCCGTTCGATTTGATTCTACCTTTTTTTAGACAGGTGGGCGTCGGGGGGGGGTGGCGAAGAATGTCTCCCTCCTCTCCCGAGCGGAACTAAGGATCGATTCCAAATCGCCGGAGACACCCGATCGGCCGAAAACCCGAAAAACAAAGTCATCTGTTAGTGCCCGAGACCGAGGCTGTAAGATACGTATTCCCCGTTAGAGCTAGCTAGTTGAAACCCGAAATGCGTCTCCAAAATCATGTCGTCCTGTACCCACGCTCACTTAGTTTCTCTATGTGAAGTTAGTGAAAGTCTTTTTTGTGTTCCTTTAGATGAAGACCAGGATTTTTTTTTTCCAATGGCGATACAGTTCGAGCTCTTGGCTCAAGTGGATCCTTTTCAACGGTGAGCCTAGGAGATTCAGCAGTTACCATGGGAAAAAACCAAAACCCCCCTTCAATTTTCAATACTTAAAGCCTGAAAAAATAATTAAAAAAAAAAAAGGAACTTCTTCGGTTTTCTTTTGGAAATAGAGCTAGATTAGTAAGTAATCATTCCAAAATCCATGATTCTGTGTACATTATCGTTGCTATTGTGATAGAGAATTTTATTTATTTTTTATGCCAGCTTTTATCGTGAGAACATATTTAGTCGGTTTGGGTTTCCTCAGTCCTCGTTATGCTTGTCTTTGGAACATCTTTCGCGTATTCAAGGTTTGTAGTTGAAGAGTTTACTGTAAAAAAAAAACAAAAACTAAACAAAAAAAAAATGTATTGTTTTTACCGAATAAATTTATTGGAATGTGTATTGGGAGTAAGATTTGAGGTTGTAAGCAACTAAGTTAGTGTCATTTGACTTCATTCATGTAACAATGTGAGGTATTAATGTAACTCAAGTATTAAAGAAAAACATCGTCAACCCTGAGTTGCCGATAGTAGAATTAAGTGCAGGTGAGGTTTTTTTTGGGGGGGGGAGGGTGGTTGGTTGTGGGGGGGGTGTACCTTTTCCGGGAGGGCTCAGAGGCTCCGGATTCCTCCGCCCCCTCCGCAGTCCCCGCGGGACATTGGACGTACGGCATCGTGGCGTTAGGTCAGGTCTTCGCCCACCACGAACGGGCCCCCGCCGGCTCCCCTCGCCCCCGTCAGAGTCCCGCCCCGGCCGCCGCTCCTCTCGGCGATAGCGGAGAACCGTGGGGTGGCCAGGCCGAGTGACGTGGAACCACCTCAGGCGGAAGCGGGATCCTCCGCGGTCCGGGCCCTTCCCTTACTGGGGCTGGGATTTTTTCCACCGCCCAGCGGGTGGAACAGACGGGACCCACTCCAGCCAGGAAGGCCTTCGCAAGATCCCCTCAAGGTCCTCCAGATCTCCCCAGCCCCACACGCCCTCCGCCGGCTGTAGAAACATAGTGCCCTGGTATCCGTCGTCTGAAAGAGACAGACCACCGCGTGGGCACCAGCAGGGGAGGGGTCTGCCCGGGCTCAGAACCCAAGGCAAAAACGTAAGGCCATATTTCCAGAAATCCACCCCGGAAGCACTCGCAGCCAGGGGGACGGTCGACTGCTCTTAAAATCCAGTCAGCACGTTGTAATCATTAGAGAAGCACCCGCTATTTTTATTATCGGGGTACGAGAGTAGCAATGTGTCCATCCGCAAGTGGAGGCAGAGATTATGGTACTTGCTAAGCACTTACTATGTCCCAAGTGCTGTTCTAAGCCCTCGGTAGAGACCAAGTAATCAGGTTGGACAGTCCTGCCCCACATGGGGCTCACACTCTTATCCCCATTTTACAGATGAGATCACGGAGGCCCAGAGAAGCGAAGTGACTCGCCCTGGGACACGAAGCAGACAGGTGGTGGAGTCAGGATTAGAACCCAGGTCCTTCTGACTCCCAGGCCTGGATTATATCCACTAAACCACGCGGCCTCTCGATAGCCCCCGGAGCTAAGAAGAAAAAAATGAGGTGCTTCTTGTAGCCGAAAGGGTAACGGGGCTGTGGGTACAGCACGGTAGAGATTCACCCAGTGGGGAGGAAATTCCAGGGTTGAAAGGCCCCCAGCAGGCAGTTAGCCCTTGGCCTCCAGATTCTTATCTTAGAGCCAATGGAGCGGTGAAGCTGCATCGTTTTCAAAAGGCCAAGCCACCAGAAATGACTTTCATTTAAATCAGTCAGTCAGATTTATTGAGCCCGTACTGCGTCACTGTATCCCCTTTGAATGGGTAATTGAATGAAGCTGTTTTGTCCTTTCAACTAACAAGATGGACCCGGCTCACTTTTTTCTCACACTCCGGTATAGTTATTAGAGAGCCGACTGGAGAGGGGAAAAAAGCACGAGCGTCTAAAACTATCCAACCTTCGGCGATGGGAGGACCAGAATGGCCCAGACGGGCAAGTCGTAGCATATCAAAAGTTTATTGAAAATAATTTCCGAGAGCGAATTTGCTAACCGGGTACAGCAGAACGTAACTGTTTCTACGCAACTCAGTATTCCCTTTAGACCCAGGAGCGGACAGACTCGTGAATAGCACGATTTGCCCCCCATTCGCGATTTGAACGGACTCGAGCCGCCACCTTTTCACCTCTGGGCCCTTTCTCACATCAGCGGAGTCCGATCTGAGCGAAAGCCAGCGACCTCGTCAACCCACAGCCCGAACCTCGTCCTCTCTTCATTCCTTTTTCTCCTGCGCCCTGGCTCTCGTGAAGAATTCCGGGTTGTAGACGCACCGGTAGGCCAGCAGCTGAGGGAGAATCCCGTACACGAGGTTTAATCCCAGGAAGCCGATTTTCGCCTCCTCGGGCACGCGGTAGACGTAAGGCGTCCGAGCGTGAAGAGAAGCCCCGATGTGAGAGAACTGAGCCTGTCGTACACGAAAGAGACACGGGCCGCACGATGAAGAAAGCGCCAGCCGGTGATGGCGTTTCTGAGTCGCCTCACCTTCAGACAGCTCGCTTGGGCCCCGTCCCACCCTCTCGCATTTCCCCGGCCTTGAAAATCCTCCTCCTCTCCCCGGAAACACCCCCGGCTGAATTCGGCCGCCCGCCGTCGGACCTGTACTTTCCAAACCCGACTGGGTGCTCCGTGTAGAACAATCTTAAAGCCCCATTTCCCCCCAGACTGTCAGGAAACCAAAAATGACTATTTTGCTGCGGTTTATATAGGTCCGGAAGCCCCGAGTGGATTTGGTGACTTCCGTTTTATCAATAATAATAATACTAGAACTTGTGAAGTGCTTACTGTGTGCCAAGCACTGTCGTAGATACAAGTTAATCAAGCTGGATACAGTCCCCGTCCCCCGTGGGGCTCACGCTCTCCATCCCCATCTTGCAGTTGAGGGAACTGAGGCCCAGAGAAGCAAAGCGACCTGCCCACGGTCACACAGCGGACAAGTGGCAGAGCTGGGATTAGAACCCAGGGTCTTTGGACTCCAGGCCTGGGTTCTATCCACTAAAATATGCTGCTTCACTACCTGCAACAGAGGTGTGAGGGTGGAGAGGCTTTGGGAGAGAGGGAGCGTTGCCAAGATGGAGTATAATTTCCACACTAGGCTATGGAAAAGCTCGCGTGGCCTAGTGGATAGAGCACAAGGCTGGGAGTCGGAAGGACGTGGGTTCTAATCCTGGTTCTGCCACTTGTCTGATGTGTGACCTTGGGCAAGTCACTCCACTTCTCTGGGCCTCAGTTCCCTCATCTGTAAAATAGGGCTGACAACTGGGAGCCCACGTGGGACATGGACTGATTAGCTTGTATCTACTCCAGTGCTTAGAATGGGGCCCGGCACATAGGAAGCGCGGAACAAATACCGTAAAAATGAAATCCTGGGCCCACTGGGGTAGTTCGTGGGGGAGAGGGGATGTGTCTGTTGTACTGTCCTGACCACTTGGCACATAGTGAGCACTCAATAAGTACGACTGAATGAATAAGGGTCCCTGATTCCCGGGTCATTTCGTTCATTCGATCGTATTTATTGAGCGCTGACTGTGTGCAGAGCACTCTACCAAGCACTCGGGAGAGGACAACCAAACGATAGACCAGACCCACTCCCTGCTCCGCTTCCGGTGTCGAGGAGCTTCCTGAGGGGGGAAGGGCGGGCCAGGAAGGGCGGCGAAGCCCGAGGGCTTCTGCGGGGTGGGCGATGGCATGGCAAGAAATACCTGAGCGAGGCCTCCGGCGTGGATGACCGTCAGGTCCCGCATCCACGAGCAGCCGGGGACCATCAGCCCGTACGTGGCCGCCACGCACCACGGCACCGAGTAGAACAGGTAGGCCAGCATCTGACAGGAGGACACATCCCGCATCGTCACCACCCTCCTCCTCATCATTCATTCAGACCTATCTATTGAGCGCTTACCGTGTGCAGAGCACTGGACTAAGCGCATGGGGGAGGACCATACAATTAATGATGATAACGGTATTTGTTAAGCACTTACTATGGCCCAAGCACCGTTCTAAGCGCTGGGGCAGCTACAAGGAAATCAGGTTGTCCTACGTGGAGCTCACAGTCTTAATGCCCATTTTCAGAGGAGGTAACTGAGGCCCAGAGAGGTTACGTGGCCTGCCCAGGGTCACACAGCAGACCAGTGGCGGCGCTGGGATTAGAACCCACGTCCTCTGACTCCCTCTTTCCACTGAGCCACGCTGCTTCTCACAGTGAGCTTACAGTCTAGTACAGTCACCATTATCACAATCTAAACTGTGAGCTCGTTGTGGGCAGGAATGTGTCTTCTTGGATGGTACTCCCCCAAGCGCTTAGTACAGTGCTTTGCACGCAGTGGACACTCAATAAACACAACTGAATGATCATAATTGTCGGGTTTGTCAAGCACTTCTTAATAATAATGATATTTAAGTGCTTTCTATGGGCTAGGCACCGGGGTGGATACAAGCAAATCGGGTTGGACCCGGTCCCCCCCGTCCCACAGGGGGTTCACAGTCTTCACGCCCATTTTCCAGATGACGGAAGTAAGGCCCAGAGAGGTGAAGTGACTCGCCCCAGTAACTTGCTGCTTCTCTAAATGTGTGCGGAGCACTGTACTGAGCGCTGGGGAGAGGACAATGAACAGACACATTCCCCGCCCAGAGCGAGCTTCCAGCCTAGGGGGGGAGATGGACGTGAAAAGGAATAAATCGGGGATATAATAAAGGGAGCGAGGCAGAAGGGAGTGGGAGGAGAGGAAAGGAGGGCCGGGGGGTGGCGGGGATTACCTGCAGCTTGGGGTAGGCAGAGGGGTCCTTCAAGTAGGGCTCTTGGGTCTGGAGGTACAGCTGGCACAGCTCCATGGGACAATCCAGGGCGATCTAGGGGGGCCACGGCCTCGTCACCCTGACGCTGGAGGCGCGGCCCCTGCCTCCTCTGTCGCCCAGGACACCCCAACCCCTTCGGGAGCCCCCAGACTGAGGACAGCCCGGGAAGGCGGCTGGGGGTCGTTTTACGCTATCTCTTCAGCCCTGACTGTGTGCCGGGCACTGTACTAAGCGCTAATCATGATATTTGTTCAGCGCTATGTGCTAGGCACTGTACTAAGCGCTAATAATAATAATGATGGTATTCGTTCAGCGTTTCCTATGTGCCAGGCAGCATGGCTCAGTGGAAAGAGCACGGGCTTTGGAGTCAAAGGTCATGGGTTCGAATCCCAGCTCTGCCACTTGTCAGCTGTGTGACTGTGGGCAAGTCACTTAACTTGTCTGCGCCTCAGTTACCTCATCTGTAAAATGGGGATTAAGACTGTGAGCCCCACGTGGGACAACCTGATTCTCCTGTGTCTACCCCAGCGCTTAGAACAGTGATCTGCACATAGTAAGCGCTTAACAAATACCAACATTATTACTAAGTGCTAATAATAATATTTATTCAGCACTTACTATGTGCCAGGCACAGTGCTAAGTGCCAATAATAATAATGATGTTATTTGTTCAGCGCTTCCTATGTGCCAGGCATTCTACTAAGCGCTAATAATAATGATCGTATTTGTTCAGCGCTTACTATGTGCATAGCACTGTACTAAGCGCTGGGTGGATACAAGCCAATCAAGCTGGACACAGTCCCTGTCCCACATGGGGTTCACAGTCTTAATCCCCATTTTACCCATGAGGTAACTGAGGCCCAGAGAGGTGAAGTGACTTGCCCAAGGTCACTCAGCAGACACGTGTCAGAGGCAAGATTAGAACCCAGGTCCTTCTGACTCCCAGACCCGTGCTTTAGCCACTAGGCATGTTGTTTCTCAGTGGGCCATGCTGCTTCTCGGTTTTTTGGGTTTTTTTTTTTAATCTACCTAATCGCTTTGCACAGTGCTTGGCACAGAGAACCCTGATCCTTCTGACTCCCAGGCCCTTGCTCTACCCACTAGGCTACGCTGTTTCTCAGTAGGCCATGCTGCTTTTCGCTTTTTTTTTTTTTTTATTCTACCCATTCCCTTAACACAGTGCTCGGCAGGTAAGCGTTTAATAAATACCGTAATCATTATTATCATGCTGCTTCCCGCACCCCAGCCCCTGTTTCGAGCAAAAACCTAATGGAGAAGCAGCACGGTCAAGTGGCCTGGGAGTCAGAAGGTCATGGGTTCTGATTCCGCCTCCATCGCTTCTCTACTGTGTGACTTGGGGCAAGTCACTTCACTGGGCTTCGCTTACCTCATCCGGAAAATGGGGCTGGAGACCGCGAGCCCCACGTGGGAGGGGGAATGTGTCCAACTCCATCTGCTTGTATCCACCCCGGTGCTTAATACAGTGCCTGGCACATAGTAAGTGCTTCGAAATACCATCATTATCACTACTGTTATTATTATCAGTTCCTAGACGATATAGCGTTACCCCGGCCTTTTCCGCAGGGCTTACCAAACCCCGGAAAATACAAAATCCAGTAGCAAAGATCAAGTATACAACCAGGAGTAGATCACATGGTCTCCTCAGCAATCCTTTCTTCTGGACATCCTCAATCACCTGGAACACACAGTGTACATTGAGCAGCAACTCAGTTCAAGCAGAAAAATCAATTACGGGCTGGGGGGTGGTGATAAGGCTGATCAATCAATCGTATAAAATTTTTTTTTAAAATGGTGGTATTTGTTAAGTGCTTACTATGTGCAAAGCACTGTTCTAAGCACTGGGGGATACAAGGTGATCAGGTTATCCCACGTGGGGCTCACAGTCTCAATCCCCATTTTACAGAGGAGGTAACTGAGGCACAGGGAAGTTAAGTGACTTGTCCAAAGGCACACAGCTGGCAAGCGGCCGAGCAGGGATTTGAACCCACGACCTCTGACTCCCAAGCCCGGGCTCTTTCCACTGAGCCACGCTGCTTCTCTATTTATTTATTATATATATTTATCGAGTGTTTACTGTGGGCAGGACACAGTACTAAGCGCTTGGGAGAGGACAATGGAACAGAGTTGGTAGACGCATTCCCTGCCCACAAGGAGTTAATCAATCAACTGTATTTACTGAGCACTTAATATGTGCAGAATGCCTGTACTAAGTGTCTGACGATAGAACAGATCTGGTAGACACGTTTCCAGCCCACAAGGAGCTTAATCAATCCATCGTACTGACCGAGCACTTACTGTGTGCAGGGCACTGTGCTAAGCCCTTGAGAGTGGACACTCTCAAAGTAGAAAAGACCCATTCCCACTGGCAGTTGACAGTCTAGAGGGGGAGGCAGCCATTAATGAAGAGAGGGAAGAGTTATAGCAGGCTGAGAATAATAATAATGTTGGTATTTGTTAAGCGCTTACTATGTGCCGGGCACTGTTCTAAGCGCTACGGTAGATACGGGGTAATCGGGTTGTCCCCCATGAGGCTCGTAGTCTTAATCCCCATTTTACAGAGGAGGTAACTGAGGCAGCGAGAGGTGAAGTGACTTGCCCAAAGTCACACAGCTGACGTGGCGGAGCCGGGATTAAAACCCATGACCTCTGACTCCTAAGCCCGGGCTCCTTCCACTGAGCCGCGCTGCTTCGGGGGAAAGTCGCAAGGTCCAGGCTGGAGGAAACTGAGAGAGCAAAGATGCTTAAGAAATCATCACTTAATGTAACAGCGTGGCCTAGTGGCAAGAGCACAGGCCTGGGAGTCAGAAGGACCTGGGTTCTAATTCCGCCTCCGCCACTTGTCTGCTGAGGGACTTTGGGCAAGTCGCTTCACTTCTCTGGGCCTCGGTGACCGCATCGGTAAAATGGGGATGAAGACTGGGAGCCCCTAATCCAACCCGATTAGCTTGGGTGTCTACCCCAGCGCTTAGAACAGTGCCCGGCAGGAGTGAGCGCTTAACAAATACCATAAAATATATCTAAAAAAAGAGCAGAGGGTGTGGGTTAGGCTATAGCAGGAGATCAGCGAAGTTATGTAGGAGGGAGAGACAGCTGATCGAGTGCCCTGAAGGCAAAGGGAAGGAATTTTTGTTTGCTATGGATAGGTGGTTTGATATATTTTTTATATATATTTGATAGATTGATAGATTTGACAAAGCTTCTTCTCCCACTCCCTTCTGCGTTGCCTTGCTCTCTTTGTTCTTTCCCCCTCCCAGCCCAACAGCACTTATGTCCACATCTGTCATTTATTTATTTATTTATACTATTGTCCGTCTTCTCCTCTAGCCCGTAAGCTTGTTATGGGCAGGGAATGTAATAATAATGTTGGTATTTGTTAAGCGCTTACTATGCGCAGAGCACTGCTCTAAGCGCTGGGGTAGATACAGGGTAATCCGGTTGTCCCACGTGAGGCTCACAGTTAATCCCCATTTTACAGATGAGGTAGCTGAGGCACAGAGAAGTGAAGTGACTTGCCCACAGTCACACAGCTGACAAGTGGCAGAGCCGGGAGTCGAACTCATGACCTCTGACTCCGAAGCCCAGGCTCTTTCCACTGAGTCATGCTGCTTCCAATGTATCCAATGGTTGTTCTACTGTCCTCTCCCAAGCGCTTAGTACAGTGCTCTACAGACGGTAAGCGCTCCATAAGTACGACGGGCTAGACAGATGGCCCCTGCGGGTCTGGGTTCGGATCCACCGACTCCATCGTATCATAACTTTCCCAAGGGCTTAGCTCAGGCCACTGAGAACAGAAAGTCTCCGTAGACAACCAGGAATTGATTAATATGTGGGGAAGCTAGGCAGTGTCTGCTTTTGGACCTTGGGAGAGTCACTTCTCTTCTCTGTACCTCAGTGACCTCTGTAAAACGGGGATTAACTATGAGCCTCACATGGGACCACCTGATGACCCTGTATCTACCCCAGCGCTTAGAATAGTGCTCTGCACATAGTAAGCGCTTAACGAATACCAACATTAAGACTGTGAGCCTGGGGTGGGACGGGGACTGGGTCCAACCTGATTAGCTTGTATCTACTCCAGTGCTTTGAACAGTGTCTGGTACATAGTAAGCGCTTAAGAAGTACCATAGAAAAAAATCTAGCTTCTCCCCACAGAGCACCTGGGCATCTGGGAAGAAGGAAAATATAACTACTGATCCAGGGCGGAGCTCGGTCTCCTGACCAGAGGCAGGGGGCTGGATCGAATAACCTTCCAAGGGTCCGCCCAACTCACAATAATAATAATAACGCTAACCGTGATATTTGTTAAGCTCTCACTGTGTGCCAGGCACTGTACTGAGCGCCGGGGTGGATACAAGCCAATCGGATCGGACACGGTCCCTGTCCCACGTGGGGCTCCCATTCTTAATCCCCATTTGACAGATGAGGTCACTGAGGCCCAGAGAAGTGAGGTGACTTGCCCAAGGTCACACAGCAGACAAGCGACGGAGCCAGAATCCGAACCCGCGGCCTCCCGCAGCGTGGCACCAGGACCTCGTCTCAAACCCCACGTTTCCACGAGGAATTAGGGGCCGCTCTCTACGGAGGGAATGAAACCTAACCACGAGGTCACCTTTGCTGGGGAGCTGCAATTCTCCGAGGGCTGATGGTAGATTCGGAAGCCGGCCCACACCGGGAGACAGACGTAGGGGAGACTTAAGAAAAAAGCCGGACAAATTCTCGTTCCGTACTTTCCTGTTCGGATGAGAAAGGGAAGGGGAGAGAGGAGAGTCACCTGAGATGGCTGGACGATAATAACAGTGACGACGGTACTTGATGAGCGCTATGTGCTGAGCACTGTTCTAAGCGCTGGGGTAGATACAAGTTGAGCGAGTTTGACGCAGTCCCTGTCTCTCATGGGGCTCACGGTCTTCATCCCCATGTTACAGATGAGGGGACTGAGGCCCAGAGAAGTGAAGCGGCTTCCCCACGGTCACACAGCAGACAGGTGGCCGAGCCGGGATTAGAACCCAGGGCCTTCTGACTCCCAGGCCGGACTCTAGCCACTCGGCCACGCTACCTGGGGTGGGGAGAGAGAAATCTTTGAGACTCCTCGCCCACCCTGGGTTGAGTTGGACTGTGCTGGGTAGCACCTTTTGCTTTGGGGCGTCTAAGGAAATGGCAATAGACTGGAAGCTTGTTGTGGGCAGGGGATGTGTCTGTTCCGTTGTTCTATCAGACTCTCCCAAGCACTCAGTACACTGCCCTGCACACTCTGGCCTCCTAAAGCCATTCTAAAAGCCTTGAAAGGCCACACCTCATTTCCTCCTTAATAATCGGGGAGGGGGGGGAGGTGGCAATTATGTGGTAAAGCAATTATGCGAGTAAATGTGATTTTTGTTCCGGTTTGGATCCCGCATCTGATCTGCAGGGGCAAAACTAATGTCCGTTTGGGGAAAAGGACAGAATTTCCATATTTATTCCTGTAAGATCGTTATGGGCGGGGAACGTGTCTGCTCATTCTGTTGAACTGTACTCTCCCAGATGCTCAGTACAGTGCTCTGCACACGGTAAGCGCTCGATAAATAGCAGCGTGGCTCAGTGGAAAGAGCCCGGGCTTGGGAGTCAGAGGTCATGGGTTCGAATCCCGGCTCTGCCACTTGGCAGCAGGGTGACTGTGGGCAAGTCACTTAACTTCTCTGTGCCTCAGCGACCTCATCTGTAAAATGGGGATCAACTGTGAGCCTCACGTGGGACAACCTGATTACCCTGTATCTACCCCAGCGCTTAGAACGGTGCTCTGCACATAGTAAGCGCTTAACAAATACCAACGTTATTATTGTTAATAAATACCCCTGATTGACCGAGAGGACTGATGGTAATACCAGTGGCTTCCTTTTCAACCTAATCCAGGAGAAGCAGTGTGGGCCAGTGGCTAGAGCATGGACCTGAGAGTCAGAAGGCCCTGGGTTCTAATCCCGGCTCCACCACCGTCTGCTGTGTGACCTTGGGCACTTCATTTCTCTGGGTCTCGATTCTCTCATCTGTAAATGGGGGTGAAGACTGGGAGCCCCATGGGGGACAGGGGCTGGGTCCAACCTGGTGAGCCTGCAGCTGCTCGAGCGCTTAGTACAGTGCCTGGCACAGAGCAAGTGTTTAACAAATACCACAGTTATTATTATTAATATTATTATTTTAAGGAGAAGCGCCTTACCTACAACGTTCCCTGGGAGAAAAACAATGATGCTCATGAGAACTGACCCCACCCAATACAGGCCAACGGTTCGGTAATTTTCCCTGCAAAAGAAATTCACGGTTTTATCTTCTGACACCACAGGAGAAGAGCCTCCCCAGGAATCCCCGGGCTTCCACTTCCCCTCAGATTAGCGATTCTACCACCAGGCCGGTGCCGGGCAGACTGCGCCGGACGTCAGAGCCCTGCTGGCTTCCTTCCATGACTTAAGCGCTTAGTACAGTGCTTTGCACACAGTAAGCACTCAATAAATGATTGAATGAATGGAGGTGGTCATTATTAGTTATCATGGACCGAGTGCTTCTGGAGCAACTGAGATGCAACGTGGCTTAGTGGCTAGAGCCCGGGCCTGGGAGTCAAGAGGGACCTGGGTTCCCATCCCGGCTCTGCCACTCGCCTGCTGTGTGACCTTGGGCAAGTCACTTTGCTTCTCTGAACCTCAGTTCCCTCATCTGACTAGAGCACAGGCCTGGGAGTCAGAAGGACCTGGGTTCTCATCCCGGCCCTGGCACTCGTCTGCCGTGAGACTTTGTGAATGAATGAATGAATGAATACGCCAAGCACTGTGCTAAGCCCTGGGGTGGACACCAGCAAATCAGGTTGGACACAGTCCCTGTCCCATACGGGGCTCACAATCTTCATCCCCATTTTCCACTTGAGGGGACTGAGGCCCAGAGAAGTGAAGGGACTTGCCCAAGGTCACCCAGGAGACAAGTGGCAGAGCCACGTGATTAGAATTCACGTCCTTTGGGGCGGCGCCCAGAGAAATCAGTCTGCCTTCCAATAAGGACTGGATTTTTGTTTAACCCGTCTGTGCCGCCTCCCCCCGGACCACCAGCCAATAGCCCAAAGAAGCGGTGTGGCCTAGTGGGCAGAGCACGGGCCAGGGAGTCAGAAGTCCCTGGGTTCTCATCCAGGCTCCGACACTTGCCTGTTGTGTGACCCTGGGCAAGTCCCTTCATTTGTAAAATGGGGATGGGGACTGTGTCCAACCCCATTAGCACGTACCTACCCCTGCGCTTAGACCCAGTAAGCGCTTAACCAATCCCACCATTATTATAATCGTTATTATTAAAGGGGGGGTGTGGGGCTGAGGCGGGGGGTGGGAGGGGGGGAGGGTGGTCTTACTCCCAGGCTATGGCAGCCACCATTACAAGATACATCAGGTAGTGAGCCGATCCATCCCAATAGCAGATCACGTGCCCGTAGGCGGTGTTCAGGTACGGCTCTCCCTGGTTAAAACAGAAGAGAAAATTAGTCCACTTCATTCATTCACTCAGTCGTATCTATTGAGCGCTTACTGGGTGCTCAGTACACTGTATTAAGCGCTTGGGAGAGGACTTTATCACAACAGACGGACACATTCCTGCCCACAACCAGCTCACCCTCACTTTGGCAACTTCCCAGAGTGTCTCAATCAATGGTAGTTATTGAGCACTTACTGTGTGCAGAGCACTGTACTGAGAAGCAGCATGGCCTAGTGGATAGAGAACGGTCCCGGGAGTCAGAAGGACGCGGGTTCTAATCCCACCTCCACCACTTGTCTGCCGGGTGGTCCTGGGCAAGTCACTTCACCTCTCTGGGCCTCAGTGACCTCAGCTGTAAAATGGGGATTGAAACTGTGAACCCCGCATGGGCCAGGGATTGCTTCCCACCTGATTTGCTTGTATCTACCCCAGCACTTAGCACAGTACCTGGCACATAGTAAGCGCTTAACAAATACCACAGTCATTATCACTAAGCTCCTGGGAGGGGATAGTAAAACAATAGGCACGTTGCCCGCTCTCAACGAGCTTACGGTCTAGAGGGGGGAGACAGACACGAACATAAATCAATAAATTACAGTCATGATCTTTCCCGGACCTGTCTGGAATTCATTTTTTGGTTTTTTGTTTGTTTTTTTTAAAATGGTATTTGTTAAGCGCTCACTGTGTTCCAGGCACTGTAGTAAGCGCTGGTTCAAACTCTTGGATGTGTTCGCCCAGATCAGCTTCAACCTGAGAAATATTCACAGAAATATACTGTTTGCACGATCAGTGGTGTTTTGCAAAGTTTTGGCTTCTGGCTCCCCTATTTTCACTGTATCTGAAAAAAGGATTTTAGATTACTTGAGATTTCGCCCAAAGCCCTTACCTCTCTCAAATAATATGTCATGAATCCATCAATGATCCCATCCTGTTCGAGTCCTATGATGAGGTTCACGACACTGGTGAATGCAAACACTGCATAAACTAGAGAAAGAAAAGAAAAAAACGAGAGAAACCTTTTCTGCATTACAAAGGAAGAGCTGAGAGTACAATACTGAAGAGATTAGAATTATCCAAAACAAATGCATTCAGTAATCATTAATCAATCGGTCATATTCACTGAGAGCTTTATGTGTGCAGAACACTGTCCGAAGGTCTTGGGAGATTACAATATAACGGACACATGCCCTGCCCACGCTGAGTTTACAGTCTAGAGGGGGAGAGATCGTTTATATTTATTGGGCACTTACTGTGTGCAGAACACTGCAGTAAGCACTTGGGAGAGGACAATATAACAATATAAACCTCCTTCCCCGCCCACAACAAGTTTACCTGATTTAATAGCCACGGCCAACCTCTTTTTCTATGATATCTGTTAAATCCTTACTGGGTGTCAAGCACTGTTCTAAGCGCAAGTGAATTAGGTTGGACGCAGTCCCTGTCCCGCATGGGGCTCACAGGAGGGAGAATAGGAGAACTGAGGCACAGAGAAGCGAGGCGACTTGCCCAAGATCACACTGAAAGCCACTGGCAGAGCCAGGATTAGAACCCAGATCCTCTGACTCCCAGGCCCATGCTCTTTCCACTGGGCCTCGCTGCTTCTATAACCTATCAGCAGGTTAAAAACAGTTCAAGGAAATAGCATCTTAATGGCCCCAAAAATAATAATAATAATAATTGCGGTATCTGTTAAGCATTTACAACGTGCCAGGCACTACACTACGTGCTGGGGTCGAAGGTGATAATAATAATAATTACGGTACTCCTTAAGCGCTTGCTATGTGCCAGACACTGTTCTAAGCACTGGGGTAGGTACGAGCTAATCAGGTTGGAACCAGTTCCTTGGCCACATGGAGCTCACACTCTTAATCCCCTTTTTACAGATGAGGTAACTGAGGCCCAGGGAACTGAAGTGACCTGCCCAAGGTCACGCAGCAGAAGTGGCGGAGCTGGGATTAGACCCGGATCCTCCTGACTTCCGGATCTGTGCTCTGTTCATTGAGCCACGCTGCTTTCAAGCATTTAGAACAGTGCTTGGCACTTAATAAGGGCTTAACAAATCCCATCATTATTATTATTCTCAAGATACAAGGTGACTGAGTGGGACACGGTCCGTGTCCCAGATGAGGTTCCCAGTCCTAAATCCCCATTTTCCAGATGAGGTAACTGAGGCCCAGAGAAGTGAAATGACCTGCCCAAGGTCACACAACAGACAAATGGCAGAGCTGGGATTAGAAGCCAGGTGGTCTGAATCCCAGGCCCGGGCTCAAACTTTTTCTCTGTTTTCAAGCATCTTATTTGTTCAGCAAAGTAAAACCGAGGTTTTGTGGTGGGAGGGGCCCATCCCATTTCCCCCGGGGTGGTGACTAGAGAAGTTTTTTAATAATAATAATAATAACAATAATGTTGGCATTTGTTAAGCGCTTACTATATGCGGAGCACTCCTCTAAGCGCTGGGGTAGATACAGGATAATCAGGTTGTCCCACATGAGGCTCACAGTCTTCATCCCCATTTTACAGATGAGGTAACTGAGGCACAGAGAAGTGAAGGGACTTGCCCACAGTCACCCAGCTGACAAGTGGCAGAGCTGGGATTCAAACGCATGACCTCTGACTCCCAAGCCCGGGCTCTTTCCACTGAGTCACGCTGCTTTTTTAAGGTATTTGTTAAGCGCTTACTATTAAGCGCTGGGGCAGATACAAGCTAGTCAGGTTGGATACGGTCCCCGTCCCCCGTGGGGGTCACAGTCTTCACTCCCTTTTTGCAGATCAGGTCACCGAGGCCCAGAGAAGTGAAGTGACTCGCCCCAAGTCACCCAGCAGACGGGTGGCGGAGCCGGGATTATGGATCCGGATCCTTCCGACTCCCAGGCCCGGGGCTTGTAGCCACTAGGCCACGCTGAGATGAGAAGGGTTTGCTTCGTGCGATTTTTGGACACAATTGAATAGCGGAGTAGGAGAGCTTCAAGCTAAGCTTGTGGGAAAACCAGATTTATGCCCCACGATCTGTCTCTCTGTGGAGATCCTGCCTGGTCCCGGTCCCGAGAGGTTTAATTGACAGTCGCTGCCCGGGGCGGGGGTCTAATTTCCTTTCCCGCCCCTTTGCCAGCCTGTCAGGGTGGGGTAGAGAGACGAATCTGGGGTGCAGAAAAGCTGCATCAGATCCCCAGTATGGCTCGGGGGAGCCAGATGGGGATTGGTGTGGAAGAAAACTTCACCGACTCTGTCATTCATTCATTCATTCCATCGTATTTATTAATAATTACCAATAATGATGGTATTTGTTAAGCGCTTATTATATATATTATATATTCCCCCCTTTCCCTCTGCTCCTCCCCCTCTCCTTTCCCATCCCCTCAGCACTGTACTCGGCCACTCAACTGTATATATTTTCATTACCCTATTTATTTTGTTAATGAGATGTACATCACCTTAATTCTATTTATTGGCTATTGTTTTAATGAGACGTTCATCCCCTTGATCCTATTTATTGCTATTGTTCTTGTCTGTCCGTCTCCCCCGATGAGACTGTAAGCCCTTCAAAGGGCAGGGACTGTCTCTATCTGTTAGCGATTTGTACATTCCAAGCGCTTAGTACAGTGCTCTGCACATAGTAAACGCTCAATAAATACTATTGAATGCATAAAAAATAAAAAGAAATAAACGAGGGCACTCGTTAAGCGCTTACTATGTGCCGAGCACTGTTCTAAGCGCAGGGAAGGATACAAGGTGATCAGGTTGTCCCACGTGGGGCTCACAGTCTTAATCCCCATTTTACCGATGAGGGAACTGAGGCAAAGAGAAGTTAAGTGACCTGCCCAAAGTCACACAGCTGACATGTGGTGGAGCCGGGATGTGAACCCATGGCTTCTGACTCCCAAGCCCGGGCTCTTTCCACTGAGCCACACTGCTTCTCTAATGCCAGGCACTGTTCTAAGCACTGGGGTAGATACAAATGAATCAGGTCAGATTCAGTCCCTGTCCCACATGGGGCTCACAGTCTTCATCCCCCTTTTACACATGAGGGAACTGAGGCCTAGAGGAGTGAAGTGACTTACCCAAGGTCACACAGCAGACACGTGGCACAGCCGGGATTAGAACCCAGGTCCTTCTGACTCCCGGATCCATGCTCTATCCACTAAGCCACGCCGCTGCTTATTGAGCGCTTACTGTGTGCAAAGCACTGTACTAAGCACTTGGGAGAGGACAGTAGAACAATGAAGAGACACAATCCCTGCCCACAATAATAATGTTGGTATTTGTTAAGTGCTTACTATGTGCAGAGCACGGTTCTAAGCGCTGGGGTAGATACAGGGTAATCAGGCTGTCCCACGTGAGGCTCACAGTTAATCCCCATTTTACAGATGAGGGAACTGAGGCACAGGGAAGTTAAGTGACTTGCCCACAGTCACACAGCTGACGAGTGGCCCAAGCCCGGGCTCTTTCCACTGAGCCACGCACTTCTTGTGTCCGAAAGGGTATGTCAGAGACAAGTTTATTACTACTAGCACTTGTTGCTTATATCCCCTCCAGAGCTTAGTACAGTGCCGGGCACATAGCACTTATTATTAGCGCTTCTTCTACCACTAGCAAGAAATGGTGGTTGAAGGGCAGAGTTTTCATTACCAGTCAAGCCCAGCTCAACTTCAAGCCAGTGAGAATTTCTTTATATACAGTTCACACAGCCTCCTAGCTTCACAAGTGATCAGAGAGCACAATTCACGATCTGTATTTTAAGATAAACAAGCGGCGTAAATTTCCGCTGTGCCCCGCCTGGTCCTCATGATAGAAATCGGGTGGGCAGATACCGCTGCTAAGCGACCAGGGGTCTCGACCTTGCTGAGGGAGGAACGCCTCCATACCAAGCTCCCCGACAGGGCAGACATCTGGAGCCGGGAAAGAGAGGAGGAGAGGACACGTGTCCGTCTGTCTCCCCCGATTAGAGCCCGTCACTGGGCAGGGATTGTCTCTATTTGTTGCCCAATTCTCCCTTCCAAGGACTTTGTGTAGTGCTCTGCACTTAGTAAGCGCTCAATAAATACTACTGAATGAATGAAAGTCCGCTTTGAGAAAATGGTGGCTTGGCCAGACAAAATGGAGTCCAGGCCTAAAGACCCATCGCGTTCCATCCCTCAGTATCTCACCACTCCTAGCGACTCTCTACTCACCGGAGTTATTCCCGTTCGCTTAAACAAGCTGGTCAGGAGACGACCGAGCGGGCCTAGAGAGGAAACAGCTCAGAGGGAACGGTCGGGTGAGAAGCGCTTAGTCTTCTTGAGTTGGGCAAGAGCAGGCAAGGCGGGCGCCTGGATGCGTTTCTTTATTTTTGCCCTTTTCGTGGGTCGTCGTCCCGTTGCTCCCGCTGCGCCCGAGGTTGGGGGCGAGCGGAGCCGGCCTTGGGGGACGGCGCGTGGCGGGGGAAAACGGTCCGTGGTGGAAACGTGGCCACCACTTTGTACGCTCCAAGCGCTTAGTACAGTGCTCTGCACGCAGTAAGCGCTCAATAAATATGACCGGATGAGTGAACGAATACAGTGGCTGGCACATAGTAAGCGCTTAAACACCATCATTATTATTAAGAGGGTGATGCAAGATCCAGACCGTTGTGAGACCAAGTTGGTTTGGCTCCAGAAATTCCGGACCTGGGGCCCAAAGGAGAGCAGGAATATCAGCCGGGCGGAGACCCAAAAGGAACATTTTTGCAGAAAGCAAGTGGTGGGAAAAAATGCATCTGGGGAGGCTCGGGCAGTTTTATTATCTAGGAGAAATAATTCCACCTGTTGAGATGTCTATGGGACTCTACGCTGGGGTGGGGATATCCCCAGCTTAGGAAAGGAAGGACGTTGGTTTCAGTCATTCATTTATGCATCATTCAATCGTATTTATTTATTTATTATAAATAATAAATAAGTGTATTTATTGAGCGCTTACTGTGCGCAGAGCACTGGACTAAGTGCTTGGGAGAGGGCAACATAACAATAAACAGACACATTCCCTGCCCACAATGAGCTTATGAAGCGAATCATGTCTTCGGAGAAAGGAAAAACTTGGGAGAAGCAGCATGGCCTAATGGATGGACCGTGGGCCTGGGAGTCAGAGGACCTGGGTTCTAATCCCGGCTCTACCGACTGCTTGCCGTGTGTCCCTGAGTAGGTCACTAACCTTTCTGTGCCTCGGTTCTCCTGTTCTCCCTCCTGCTTAGACTGTGAACCCCATGTGGGACAGGGACTGTGTTCAGAAGCAGCGGGACTTAGTGGAAAGAACCTGGGCTTGGGAGTCAGAGGTCATGGGTTCTAATCCCGCTCTGCTGCTTGTCAGCTGTGTGACCGTGGGCAAGTCACTTAATTTCTCTGTGCCTCAGTTACCTTATCGGTAAAATGGGGGTGAAGACTGTGAGCCCCACGTGGGACAACCTGATTACCTTGTATCTACCCCAGTGCTTAGAACAGTGCTTGGCACATAATCACTGCTTAAATACCAACATTATTGTGATTATTAATAATTGATTTGTATCTACCCCAGTGCTTAGAACAGCATTTGACACAGAGTAAGTGCTTAATAAACACCATTTTAAAAAAAAAAGAAAAATTTGGACCATTTTTAATGGTCAGTGACCACTGTGTTCAACCTAATCGACTTGTACCTACCCCAGCACTTAGTACAGTGCCTGGCACATAGTAAAGCGGTTATTATTATTACCTCTCCGGCCACCCAAACCCAGAGGATTCTCAGGACATAACCAGACTGCATGTATTGTACTGTACTCTAGACTGTTAGCTCACTGTGGGCCGTGAATGTGTCTGTTTATTGTTGTGTTGTACTCTCCCAAGCGCTTAGTACAGTGCTCTGAACACAGGAAGCGCTCAGGAAATACAAGTGACTGACTGACCTGGGCTAGGAACGTTGGGGAGGTCCCGGAGTGACATTCGATTGGCATTTTCATATTTGATTCGCAGATTGGTCAATGATCGAGATGTTTCAGGAGTTTAGGGAAAAGGACAAAAGATTCCACCCCTTCGGGGGCACAGAGGGAAGGGAGTGGCAGCCAGTGGGTGTTTGAACCCCTGTCCAAGCCACCCTTACCACCGGGGTCTCTTTACTCCTTACCATTGCCTTTAAAGCAGTCAATCTCCTTGCCCCCTCCTACCTCATCTCGCTACACTCCTCCTGCAATCCAGCCCACACTTCGCTCCTTTAATGCCAACCTTCTCACTGTCCCTCCATCTCATCTATCTCGCCACCGACCCCTCGCCCACATCCCTCCGCTGGCCTGGATCGCCCTCCCTCCTCAAATCCGACAATGACTCTTCCCCACCCTTCAAAGCCTTATCGAAGGCCCATCTCCTCCCAGAGGCCATCCCTGACTAAGCCCCCCCTTTCCTCTTCTCCCACTCCCTCCTGCGTCGCCCTGACTCGCTCCTTTTATTCCTCCCCTCCCTCGGCCCCACAGCACTTATGTCCTCATCTGTCATTTATTTGTTTCTACTAACGTCTGTCTCCCCTTCTAAACTGTAAGCTCACTGGGGGCAAGGAACAGATCTGCTAATTCTGTTGTGTTGTACTCTCCCAAGTGCTTAGTCTAGGGCTGTGCACATGGTAAGCAGAGAAGCAGCGTGGCTCAGTGGAAAGAGCCCGGGCTTGCCGATTTGTACATTCCAAGCGCTTAGTACAGTGCTCTGCACATAGTAAGCGCTCAATAAATACTACTGAATGAATGAATGGGAGTCAGAGGTCATGGGTTCGAATCCCAGCTCTGCCACTTGTCAGCTGGGTGACTGTGGGCAAGTCACTTCACTTCTCTGTGCCTCAGTGACCTCATCTGTAAAATGGGGATTAAGACTGTGAGCCCCAAGTGGGACAACCTGATTACCCTGTATCTACACCAACGTTTAGAACAGTGCTCGGCACATAGTAAGCGCTTAACAAATACCAACATTATTATTATTAAGTGCTCAATAAATATCACTGATGGAGTGATGATTGACTAAGCAACCCCAGGACTGGTGTCCTTAACGAGGACAAGGGATGAGATCCGTATATCCACAGTGTAATGGGCAACCTTCTTCATCGTCAGGGACGATGTCTCTGAATGGATGGGCAAGCCCAGGAGCTGAGAAGCAGCACAGCCTAGTGGCTAGAACCCGGGCCCGGGAGTCAGAACGTCATGGGTTCTAATCCCGGCTCTGCCACTTGTCTGCTGTGTGGCCTTGGGCAAGTCACTTCACTTCTCTGGGCCTCAGTTCCCTTATCTGCAAAATGGGGCTTAAGACTGAGAACCCCATGTGGAACAGGGACTGGGTCCAATCTGATTAGCTTGTACTCACCCCAGGACTTAATAAGGTACTTGGAACACAGTAAGTACTTAAACAAATATCACTATTATTATTATTATTATTATTACACCATTTTTCAGCCCACCAGCACAGAAGGGCCTCGGAAGAGAGGATGCACTGTTGAGTGGGTAAAGCACGGGCCTGGGTGTCTAAAAGACCCTAGTTTTCATCCCAACTCCACCCTTTGTCTGCTGTGTGACCTTGGGCAAATCAATTCACTTCTCTGGGCTTCAGTCCCCTCATCTGTAAAATGGGGATCGAGACCAGGAGCCCCATGTAGCACAGGGTCTGCGTCCCACCTGATTATCTTGAATCTATCCCGGCGCTTAGTACAGTGGCCAGCACATAGTAGGCGCTTAACAAATCCCACAAGAAACAAAACAAACTTCAGCAAACCCAAGAAGGAAACGCCGCCCCATTTCCTGCCACTCCGATACCCACCATAAAACAGGGGGTCTCTGGGGGGCTTCCTTTTGACGAGGAGGCGAGCCAACAGGGCCACCAAAAGCAGAACCAGAATTCCAACGGCTACAATCGTCCAGGGGCTGCAGAGAGAGAGACCAGACAGGTGTGGGTCTGGGGGCCTGGATCTGGGAGCCTCCTTCCACTAAGGGGGATTGAGCCCCCTACCATAATAAGCCCTGGTAGCTGCGGGGAGTTCAAAGTCTGCTAACTGTGGTCTACAGCTGGGGAGGAGACAGGAGTTGCCTGGTAGCTCGTTATGGACAGGGAATGTGACTGCTGATTCTGTTGGGTTGTCCTCTCCCAAGGGCTCAGCACAGGGCTCTGCACATAGTAAGCGCTCAGTAGATACCATTGATTGTGACTGGGGAGGAGAAAGAATCAATCAGTGTTATTTACTGAGCACTTCCTATGTGCAGAGCACTGTATTAAGGAGTAGGGCGAGTCCAATACAACAGAATGAGCAAATTCCCTGCCAAAAACGAGCTTACAGTCTAGGGGGGGCGGGGGAGGCAGACATTAATATAAAGAAATAATGTAAAATATATCATTCAAAGGGATGTACTTTAGTGCTGTGGGGTTGGTAGTCGGGGTGAATATCAACTGTCCAAATGCATAATCAACGCAGAAGGGACAGCGAGCTGGGGAAAAAAGGACTTAATCGGGGAAGGCCTCTCGGAGGAGGTGTGACCTTTGAAGGTGGGGAGAGTGGTGAGCCAGTATCTATGGAGGGGGAAGGAGACCAGGCTGCGAGAAGGATGTGGGAAAGGGGTCAGCGGTGAGAGGGGGGCACAGTGAGTAAACCGGTGCTAGAGGAGTGGAGTGTGTGGGCTACCATATTAATCCGATCACTCATCCTATCCCACTTTGATGACTGTATAAGCCTCCTGGCCCAGCATCCTGTCTCTCCCCACTCCAGTCCACATTTCACTCTGCTACCCGGATCATTTTTCTACAAAAACGTTCAGGCCATGTTTCCCCACTCCTCAAGACCCTCCAGGGGTTGCCCATCCATCTCCACAACAAACAGAAAACGCCTCACCTTCAGCTTTAAAGCCCTCAATCCCCTCACACCCTCCTACTCTCATTACTCTCCCACTCCAACCCAGCCCACAAGCTTCGCTCCTCTAATGCCAACCTTCTCATTGTGCCTCCATCTCATCTATTTCACCATCGACCCCTCATCCACGTCCCGCCTCCGGCCTGGAACGCCCTCCCTCCTCATATCCCACAGACAATGACTCTCCCTCCCCCCCTTCAGAGCCTTATCAAAGGCCCATCTCTTCCAAGAGGGCTTCCCTGACTAAGCCTCCTTTCCTCTTCTCCCACTCCCTTCTGCGTCGCCCTGACTTGTTCCCTTTATTCATCCCCCCTCCTGGCCCCACAGCACTTACGTCCGTATCCATCATTAATTGATTTCTATTAATGTCTGTCTCCCCCTCTAGACTGTAAGCTCGTTGTGGGCAGGGAATGTGTCCGTTTCTTGTTGCATTGTCCTCTCCCAAGCACTTAGTCCAGTGCTCTGCACACAGTACGCACCAAATAAATACAACCGAATGAATGAATTTTGTCCAGGAGCGTAGCTGGCAATGAGAGAAGGGAAGCGGATCTCCAAATCAGACCCAGATTCAAGGGTGTGAGGACCAGACTAGAGGATGTGGGAAGGATAGGGGGAGAGGATTTGAGGAGGCAGAGTTTCTGTACTTCCTCATGAGCAAAGCCGTGCCCTGAGCCAACGGTGTGGCTTAATGGTTAGAGACCCGGCCTGGGAGTCAGAAGGACCTGGGTTCTAATTCCGGCTCCACAGCTTGTCTGCTGGGTGACCTGGGGCAAGTCCCTTTGCTTCTCTGGGGCCTCAGTTCCCTCATCTGTAAAACGGGGATTAAGGCCGGGAGCAGCATGACGTAGTGGACAGAGCCCGGGTCTGGGAGTCAGAAGGCCCTGGGTTCTAATCCCGGCTCTGCCGCTTGTCCGCTTCTCTGGGGCCTTAATTCCCTCATCTGTAAAACAGGGATTAAAACTGTGAGGCCCATGAGACTGACCTGATTGACTTGGATCTACCCTAGGGTTTAGTACAGTGCCTGGCACATTATAAGAGCTTAACAAATACCATGAAAAGAAAAAACACCCACCCATTTATATGAAAAGGGAGTACAGACAAACATATACACACCCCCCCATATAATTGCCTCCACCTCTGAATGGCCCCGCCTGTGTTTTAATGTAATAAAAATTATGTCCTAAAGTAGGGTAATCATATTTTTTGGCATAGCTGGGGTAGGTGTGGAGGGAGCCTCCAAGATGCAAGGGGTCTGTGCTGAAATCCCTAAAACCCCTGCATTAATCTGGCCCCAGAATATGTGTTTATTGTTATATTGGACTCTCCAAAGCTCTTAGTACAGTGCTCTGCACACAGTAAGCACTCCATAAATACGACTGGATAAATGAATGAATCCAGAGAGACCATTTAGAGCAAACAAAAAACAACAGATGCCAACTCTTCTAACATTTCCTAGTATCTCACTGCAGATCTCTCATCCATAAATATATACCTAGACCCCATTAGCATTGAGGAATGTGTAGCTTTTATTTTTCATTTTTCCAATATGGTCTCTAATCAATCATCTTATTTGATTCTCACGTCTATGAGGAAGGAAGAGGTAGGCGAAGGTGGAGAGCTGAACAGGAGCGAGTGTTTTTAGAAGGTAAGAGGGGGTTCGTTCCTTCATTCGATCGTATTTGAGCGCTTACTGTGTGCAAAGCACTGTACTAAGCGCTTGGGAGAGCACGATAGGACAGTAAACACACTCCCTACTCACAACGAGCTTCCAGTCTAGAGTTCCAAAGTACAGTCCTTGTCTTCACGTCCTCCCTTTCACTTCCTTTTAGATGCTTGAAAACAGAGAAGCAGTGTGGCCTCGCCGCTAGAGCCCGGGCCTGGATGTCACACCACCTGGGTTCTAATCCCAGCCCTGCCTCTTTCTGTTGTGTGACCTTGGGCAAGTCACTTCACTGTGCCTCAGGGATCTCACCTGTAAAACAGGGATTAAGACGGTGAGCCTTATGTGGGACATGGACTGTGTCCAATCTGATTAACTTGTAGCTACCCCAGTGCTTAGTACAGTGCCTGGCACACAGTAAGCACTTAAATATCACTTTTTTAAAAACCCACCATGAATTACTATGGGGCTTTATTAACCGAACCCCAAAAGACATGAATTACTAAGGGGCTTCATCATCCGCACTCCAAATTGAGGGGCCGGCCTGCTTAGGAGAGTTTAGAATGAAGTCGCCACGTTTTACCCTAACCAAGAATGCTACCTAAAATAGGATCCAGGTCAATGTTATAGTATTTTATTAGAAGAGATTAAACCTGCTCCCTCGTCTTTAAATTCCTCAGAGTTTGAAAGAGGGAAAAATAAGGACGGTTCCCATTAGACATCCTTTTCACTGCATGGTATCCCCAGGGTAGGCGAAGCCTAAAATAGAAAATGAGCCGCAACAAAGGTCAGGAAGAGACCGTGCATCTGAAAGAGCAAGAGACAGCGGGAACTCATCCGATGAAGCTGTTTAAATGCGCGACGTACGACAAGGTTAGATGCAGCGGGGCCTAGTGGAAAGAGCCGGGGCCTGGGAGGCACAGGACCTGGGTTCCAATCCCAGCTCCGCCACTTGTCTGCTGTGTGACCTGGGGCAAGTCGCTTCACTTCTCTGGGCCTCGGTTACCTTACCCGGAAAAAGGGGATTGAGACTGCTAGCCCCACATAGGACAGCTGATTTGCTTGGATCCACCCCAGCGCTTAGTACAGTGCCTGACACATAGTAAGTGCTTAACAAATACCACCATCATTATTACTATTAGTTTGTACCATGGCTCAGTGGAAAGAACCCAGGCTTGGGAGTCAGAGGTCATGGGTTCGAATCCCAGCTCTGCCACTTGTCAGCTGTGTGACTGTGGGCAAGTCACTTAACTTCTCAGTGCCTCAGTTACCTCATCTGGAAAATGGATATTAATTGTGAGCCTCACGTGGGACCACCTGATTCTCCTGTGTCTACCCCAGCGCTTAGAACAGTGCTCTGCACATAGTAAGTGCTTTACAAATACCAACATTATTATATTATTATCTATGGCAGTGCTTAGTACAGTGCCTGACATATTCATTCATTCAATCGATTGTATTTACTGAGCGCTTACTGTGTGCAGAACACAGTAGTAAGCGCTTGGGAGAGTACATGACAAAAACAAACAGACACACTCCCTGCCCACAACGAGCTTAGAGCTAGAGGTGGGGAGACAGACATTAATAGAAATAAATAAATTACCATTATGGACGTAAGTGCTGTGGGGTTGGGATGGGGGGATGAGCAAAGAGAGCAAGTCAGGGTGACATAGAAGGGAGCGGGAGAAGAGGAACGAAGGCGGGGCTTAGTCAGGAAAGGCCTCTTGGCACCTAGTAAGCGCCTAAAAAATGCCATCATTATTATTATTAATAATAATAATAATGATACTGTTGGTATTTGTTAAGCGCTTACTATGTGCAGAGCACTGTTCTAAGCACTGGGGTAGACACAGGGTAATGAGGTTGTCCCACGTGAGGCTCACAGTCTTCATTCCCCTTTTACAGATATTAGTAGCAATATAGTGCTTGACACATAGTAAGTGCTCCTCTTGTCTTATGCTGAAGAGTAGTCTCCAACCCATAGCGACTCGATGGACATATCTCTCTCAGAACACCCCATTCTCCTTCCGCAATCATTCTGGTAGCGTAACCATAGGTTTTCTTGGTCAAAATCCGGAAGTGGTTTACCATTGCCTTCTTCCGTACAGTCAACTTGAGTCACCGCCCTGGACTCTCTCCCGTGCCGCTGCTTCACAGCACAAGTGAGTGGTGACTTGTAGCAGATGGCCTTCCACTCGCTAGCCACTGCCCGAACTAGGAATGGAACGGGTAGGCCTCTGCTTGACTCTTCCTGCCGTAGCAGACTGGTAGAGTCCTGGAAACTCTCCAGGTGCCATTCTGAGAGGGGAGTAAGTGCTTAAAAAATATTATTATTATCCTGGATGATAAAAACACTCTCCTTCCATTTGGCCACTAGTTTCCCAGGAGAGGATAGCAGGGGCAGTATTCCCGGATAATTCTGCAGGGCCGGGTTAGTCGGTTTGGAAATTCTCTGGTCCCACCTGCTTTTTCCTCCTCTCGCTTGGAAAAGAACATGGCCTAGTGGCTAGAGTCCGGGCCTGTGAGTCAGAGGGACCCGGGTTCATAATCCCGGCTCCGTCACTCGTCTGCTGGGTGACCTGGGTCAAGTCATTTCACTTCTCTGGGCCTTGGTGACCTCATCTGTAAAAGGGGGGTGAAGACTGTGAGTCCCATGTGGGACAGGGACCGTGTCCAACCTGACTAGCTTGTATCTGCTCCAGCGCTTAATAGTAGGCGCTTAACAAATACCTTAAAAAAAAAACAAACTTGCTCTGGGCACCATCCCAGGGGGAAAAGGGACAGGCCCCTTCCACCACAAAACCTCGGTTTTATTTTGCTCAACTTTGTTCTCCCAAGACGGGAGGCCCACTGCCTGCTGGAGCAGGTGTGGGTACTAGCAGAGGCCCAAGAGAAGCAGTGTGGTCTAGCAGACCCAGAAGGACCTGGGTTCTAATTCCAGCTCCTCCACATGTCTGTTGCGTGACCTTGGACAAGTCCTTGACTCCTCTGGGCCTCAGTTCCAAAATGGGGGATCAAGACTGTGAGCCCCATAAGGGACAGGGATTGTGTCCAACCTGACAAGCATGTATCTTCCCCAGTGCTTTGTGCAGTGCTCAGCACATAGTAAGCGCTTAACAAATATAAATTTTTTCTACAAAAGTGGGCCAGAGTTCCCAGGAGAGTGGGATCTTCAGGGTTCCCGAGGTCAGACCAGCCCCCATCCTGCCTCACTGCCTCAGGCCAGCGACGACAGCCTACTTTCCGGCACTCAGTACAGTGCCTGGCACATAGTAAGCGTTAAGCACATAGTAAGCGTTAACAAATACACTTAACAACAACCGTCCAAACACTCCAGAGATCATCTGAGTTGGAAACCGAGACTCGTTCAGAAGCCTGGAGGAGGAGTCATGATAATAATAGTAATAATAATAGTAATAATAATAATGGTATTTGTTAAAGTGCTCACTCTGTGTCAAGCACTGTCCTATTGGCTGAGGTAAATATCAATCACCTTGACTCCTCTGGTGTCAATCAATCAATCAGGTATTTCCTGAAGGCTTACTGTGTGCAGAGCACTATACTAAGTGCTTGGGGCCTAGAAGAGCAGTGTGGCCTAGCAGACAGAGTCCGGTCCTGAGAGTTGGAAGGACCTGGGTTCTAATTCCGGCTTCGCCACTCGTCTGCTATGTGACTTTAGGCAGGTCACTTCACTTCTCCGGGCCTCAATTCCCTCATCTGTAAAATGGGGATTAAGACTGTTAGCCCTATGTGGGACAAGGACTGTGTCCAACCTAATTAGCTTGTATCTTCCCCAGTGCTTAGAACAGTGTACTATGTGCCAGGCACTGTAATAATAATAATGTTGGTATTTGTTAAGCGCTTACTCTGTGCAAAGCACTGTTCTAAGCGGTGGGGCAGATACAGGGTCATCAGGTTGTTCCAAGTGAGACAGTTAATCCCCATTTTACAGATGAGGTAACTGAGGCATAGAGAAGTGAAGTGACTTGCTCACAGTCACAACAGCTGACAAGTGGCAGAGCTTGGATTCGAACCCATGACCTCTGACTCCCAAGCCCGGGCTCTTTCCACTGAGCCATGCTGCTTCTCCGCTGTACTAAGCGCTGGGGTAGATAGAAGCTAATCAGGTTGGTCACAGTCCCTGTCCAACACAGGGCTCACAGTCTTCATCCTCATTTTACAGATGAGGTAACCTAGGCACAGAGAAAATAAGTGATTTGCCCAAGGTCAAACACAGCAAATGATGGAACCGGGATTAGATAAATGCCAATCTGGTCACATTGCATGTCCCACTTGGGGCTCACAGTCTTAATCCCCATTGTACAGATGAGGTTTTGTTTTGTTTTGTTGCCTGTCTCCCCCTTCTAGACTGTGAGCCCGTTGGTGGGTAGGGATTGTCTCTATCTGTTGCCGAATTGTACTCTCCAAGCGCTTAGTACAGTGCTCTGCACACAGTAAGCGCTCAATAAATATGATTGAATGAACAGTGCCCTCACATAGGAAGCGCTTAACAAATACCATCATAATCATTGCAGTGTATTTCTATTAATGGCTGCCTCCCTCTCTAGACTGTAAACTCCTTCTATGTTGCCCTGACTGGCTCCCTTTATTCATCCCCTCTCCCAGCTCCACAACACTTCTGTCCATAGCTGTCATTTATTTATTTCTATTCACGTCTCTCTCCCCCTCTAGACTCACTGTGGGCAGGGAATGTGTCTGCTCTGTCTTGTACTCTCCCAAGCGCTCAGTACAGTGCTCTATACACAGTAAGTGCTCAATAAATACGACTGACTGACTACAATATAACAAGATTGGTAGCCCCATTCCCTGCCCACGGCAAGCTTACAGCCTTGAAGGGGGGGTTGGACAATCAGGTCGGACCCAATCCCTGTCCCCAAAGGGCTCACGGTCTTCGTTTTCCAGATGAGGGAACCGAGGCCCAGAGAAATGAAGTGACTTGCCCAAGGTCAGGCTGCAGACATGTGGCGGATCCGGAATTAGAACCCAGGTCCTTCTGACTCCCAGGCCTGGGCTTTTATCCACTAGGCCACTCTGCTTTTCTCCATTTAAAATCTCACCATGTGAAAGAAGCTTTCTTTATGTTTCATCAGCCATTTCCCCCATTTCTGTAACCACCAGGCGACTCGAGTTGATGCCATAAGAATTTCCTCCCCATTTCATGTCTTTTTTTTCTCCCCCCCAAAATCTTCTCACCATTTGTCCAAACTTGAGATGCCCCCTTTAAAGCCCCATCCCCCTCCGCCTCTCTCCCCACCTATTAAGGTCTCCCTAAGCCCTCCTTTCTTTTCTCCCACTCCCTTCTGCGTCGCCCGAACTTGCTCCCTTTATTCATCCCCCCTCCCAGCCCCATATCTGTCATTTATTTATTTCTATTCACGTCTGACTCCCCCTCTAGACTGTAAGCTGACTGTGGGCAGGGAATGTGTCGGTTTATCGTTCTGTTGCACTCTCCCAAGCGCTGAGTACAGAGCTCTGCACACAGTAAGCGCTCAATAAATACCATTGAATGAATGAATCCCTCGACTCCTTCCAGCCGTTGGGTGAGGCTACGGTCTGTGAGTTGGCATTGTTGAGATGCCTCTCTCTTGGGTGGCAGAAGATGGTTTTGATGATTCCTAGCATATCCGCTCCTTCACCCCACTACTCACTCTTGCATTGGCATTTCTTTTATGGCATTTGTTGACCACTTCCTATATGCCAGGCACTGTACTAAGCACTGGGGTGGATACAAGCTCATCAGGTTGGACTCAGTCTCTCATGGGGCTCTCAGCAAATCAATCAATCAATCAATCAATCGTATTTATTGAGTGTTTACTGCGTGCATACTACTTCTTAGAATGTGTCTGAGAAGCAGCATGGTTTAGTGGAAAGAGCCCGGGCTTGGGAGTAAGAAGATGTGGGTTCTAATCCCGCATCCGCCACTGGCCTGCTGTGTGACCTTGGGCAAGTCACTTAACTTCTCTGTAACTTCTTAACTTCTCCTCAGTTACCTCATCTGTAAAATGGGGATTAAAAGTTTGAGCCCCACGTGGGACAACCTGATTACCCTGTATCTACCCCAGTGCCTAGAACAGTGCTTGGCACATAGTAAGCACTTAACAAATACCATAATTATTATTATTACTAAGCACTTGGGAGAGGACAATAGAACAGAGTTGGTAGACACGTGCCCTGCCCACAAGGAGCTTATGGTTTAGATTCTAAGCGTAGACTGTCGTTTACAATCTACACTGAAACACTGAGGATTTTTATTCATCTCTAAGGAAGGTCTGGGGTCTCATAAGAACCCACCACTACAAACCCGCCAAAGAGAGCAGATGGAATCATCCTCAACACAGAGTGGGACTCACTTACCCTCTTGGGACTCAGTTTCCTCATGTGGAAAATGAAGATCATTCCTGATCCTCTCTATATCCTTTAGTGTTCATCATTAAATTAAAAACCCAGGAAAATAAATGAGATCATGTATGGGAATAATTGAGTGCCACAGGTGATTAGACTGTGAGCCCATCACTGGGTAGGGACTGTCTCTATCTGTTGCCGAATTGTACATTCCAAGTGCTTAGCACAGTGCTCTGCACAGAGTAAGTGCTCAATAAATATTATTGAATAAATGAATTGGACACAGACTGTTAAAATCGCTATTGCTTGCGTCGTGAAGGAGAAAGCCCTTCTTAGTCGTTGAAATGTGAGGAAATGTGGAGAAATCACCTTGGGCACAACATTTGGGTAAGTCACAGCCATGAAGCAACATGGCCTAGTAGAAAGAGCCCAGGCCTGGGAGACAGGAAACCTGGATTCTAAATCTACCACTTTTTTTTTTTAATGGCATTTGTTACAGTGTTTACTTTGTGCCAGACGCTGTACTAAGCACTGGGATTGATACAAGATAATCAAATTGGACACAGTCCATAGCCCACAAGGAGCTCACAGTCTTAAATCCGATTTTACAGATGAGGTAGCGGAGGCCCAGAGAAGTAAAGTCAAGGCCAGCACAACTTCAAGCAATCAGAGGTTCTTTATGTACAGTTAGTACAACATCCTAGCTTCATGTGTGATCAAGGAGCGCAATACACTGTTCATTCATTAAACTGTACATTTACTGTGTGCAGAGCACTGTACTGAGCACTTGGGAATATATACCTTAAGACAAACAACAGTAAATTCCAAGCCCTGTCTGATTCTCTCCATTATAAGGATCTGTCTTCATCCCCTTTCAAGACCTTGACAAACCAAACTTCTCAACATGGCAGACATCTGGACGGGAAACGGAGGAGGAGACGATCCGTGAGGTGCCCGCTTTGAGGAAATGGTGGCTTGGCCAGACAAAATGGAGTCCAGGCCTAAAGGCCTGTCACGTTCCATCCCTTGGTATCGGACCACTCCTGGCGACTCTAGTCACTGGAGCGTCTCTTGTTCAAATAAACAAGATGGTTAGGGGATGATCGAGCAGGCCTAGAGACAAAACAGCCCAGAAAGAACAGTCTATCCCAGTGCTTAGTACAGTGCCTGGCACATAGTAAGTGCTCAACCAATGTCATTGCTATGTGCAGAGCACTCTACTAAGCGCTTGGGAGAATTAGCAGACACGCTCCCTGCCCGTAAAGAGCTTACAGTCTAGCAGCTGAACTTTCCCCAAGATACTGAAGGGTCCATTTGCAGAATCTTTTATTATTACTTATTAATCGCTTGGGAGAATAAAATATAACATCAGACACATTCTCTGTCCACAACCAGTTCACAGTCTAGAATACCATTAAAATCCCATTTTTAAATTCCACTTGTGCCTAAAAAGAAGCAGTATGGTCCAGTGGATAGAGACCGGCCCTGGGAGTCGGAAGGTCCTGGATTCTAATTCCGGCTCCGCCACTCGTCTGGTTCTGTGGACTTCAGCAAGTCACTATGCTTCTCTGGGTCTCAGTTCCCTCATCTGTCAAATGGGGATTAAGACTGAGTCCCATGTGGGACAGGGACTGTGTCCAACCTGGTTACCGTTTGTCTACCCCAGTGCTTAGAACAGTACCTGACACATAGTAAGTGCTTAACAAATACCACAATAAATATTATTATTACTAAAAAATAATAAACTTCAATCCCCATGTAGGGCAGGAATTGTGTCCAACCTTCTTCTACACTATGAGAAGCAGCATGGTGTAGTGAATAGAGCCCGGGCCTGGGAGTCAGAGGACCTGGGTTCTAATCCCAGCTCTGCCACTTGTCTGCTGTGTGACCTTGGGCAAGCCACTTCACTTCTCTGTGCCTCAGTTACCTCATCTATCAAATAATGAGCCCCATGTGGGACAAGGACTGTGTCCAACCTGATTAGCTTGTATCTACCCCAGCACTAAGAACAGTGCCTGACAGAGAGTGAGAGCTTAACAAATACCACAATAATTATTATGATTACTACATAATAATACACTGTAAGACCCTTGTGGGACAGGGATTATGTCCAATGTGATTAACCTGTATCGACCCCAAGTGCTTAGTACAGCACTTGGCATATAGTAAGCACTTAAATACCATAAAAAGAAAAGGTTTGCAAACTTATGCAATTTCCTCTGTAGCGGTACAGCTTATGAAGAAATACCGCAGATCGCTTCCTCCATTCTAAAAGCAACTGCCTGCTGGCACGAACCAACCGCCCGCTAATTTTTCCATTTCCTCGTCGACTGCCTGGCCCGGCGTCCGGACCCAGCCCGGACATGGAGACCCACCCACCCGGCTCCGGGACAAGGCTGGGACCTGAGACCTGGCCCCCGAGCCCGGCCACCGGCCCCCAGTCCCAGCCCCCGGCCCCCGGCCCCGGACTAGGAGATCCAGCCCCTGGCCCCTAACTCCAGCCCCCTGTCCAACTCCCCCGATTAGACTGTAAGCCCGTCAAACGGCAGGGACTGTCTCTATCTGTTGCCGACTTATTCATCCCAAGCGCTTAGTACAGTGCTCTGCACATAGTAAGCGCTCAATAAATACTATTGAATGAATTCCCCAACCCAGAGCAGGAGACCCAGCCCTCAGCTCCTGACCTGGACTAGGAGACCAAGTCCCCAGCCCCCAACCCAGAACACGAGACCAAGCCCCCAGCCCCGGTCTCCAGTCACTGACCTGGACCAACAGGCCCAGCCGCCGGACCCTAACCCCAGTCCCTATCCCCTATCCAAGAGCAGGAGACCCAGCCCCTAGCCCCTGATCTGGATTAGGACACCCAGTCCCCCAGCCCCTGACGAAGACCAGGAGACCCAGCCCCCAGACCCAAACTCCAGCCCCCAGCCCCTGACCCAGACCAGGAGATCCAGCCCCAGGCCCCCAATCCCAACACCCAGCCCGACTCCAGCCCCCAGCCCCTGACCTGGACCAGGAGACCTAGCCTCAGCTCCCAGCCCCCGACTCCAATCCCTGCCCCCGAGACCCCATTCCCTAGCTGAGACCCGGCCCCCGGCCCTGTCCCCCTGACCCCAGCAGCGTGACCTAGTGGCTACAGCCCGGGCCTGGGAGGCAGAAGGATCTGGCTTCTCATCCTGGCTCCGCCACTTGTCTGCTAGGTGAGACCCCGGGCAAGTCACTTCACTTCTCTGGGCCTCAGTTCCCTTATCTGCAAAATGGGGCTGAAGACTGAGAACCCCATGTGGAACAGGGACTATGTCCAATCTGATTAGCTTGCATCACTCCTGACCCGCAGCACTAAGTATAGGGCCCGGCACATAGTAAGCGCTTAACAGATACCACAATTATTATTATTGTTATTAGCTGGTATCTACCTTAGCACTTAGAACAGTGCCTGACACATAGTAAGAGCTTAACAAACACCATCATTATTTTTTATTATTTTTATTATCTCTGCCCCGGCCCAGAACCTGAATCCCAGCCTCCTGACCCCAGCCCCAACCTGGTCCCCAACCCGAGCCCTGAAACCCAGCCCTGCCACCCAATGCCCCGGCCCCCTCCCAGCCGAGGGTCCTGCTCTACGGGCTCCTGCTACAGGGGCTCCTGCTATAAGGGTTCCCACTCTAAGGACTCCTGCTACAGGGGGGCCTGCTATAAGGGGTCCCACTCTAAGGTCTCCTGCTACAGGGGGTCCTGCTATAAGGGTTCCCACTCTAAGGGCTCCTACTACAGAGGGTCCTGCTATAAGGGTTTGCACTCTAAGGGCTCCTGCTATAAGGATTCCCACTCTCAGGGCTCCTGCTACAGGGGCTCCTGCTATAAGGGTTTGCACTCTAAGGGCTCCTGCTACAAGGATGCCCACTCTAAGGGCTTCTGCTATAGGGGTTCCCACTCTAAGGGCTCCTGCTATAGGGAGTCCTGCTATAGGGGTTCCCACTCTAAGGGCTCCTGCTACAGGGAGTCCTGCTATAAGGGTTCCCACTCTAAGGGCTCCTGCTACGGGGAGTCCTGCTATAAGAGTTCCCACTCTAAGGGTTCCTGCTACAGGGGGTCCTGCTATAGGGGTTCCCACTCAAAGGGCTCTGGCTTCAGGGGCTCCTACTATAAGGGTTTGCACTCTAAGGGCTCCCACTATAAGGATTCCCACTCTAAGGGCTCCTGCTACAGGGGGTCCTGCTGGTTCCCACTCTAAGGGCTCAGGGTACAGGGGCTCCTGCTATAAGGGTTTGCATTCTAAGGGCTCCTGCTATTTTGCTTCCCACTCGAAGGGCTCCTGCTACAGGGAGTCCGGCTATAGGGGTTCCCACTCTAAGGGCTCCTGCTACAGGGGTCCTGCTATAAGGGTCTGCACTCCAAGGGCTCCTGCTATAAGGATTCCCACTCTAAGGGCTCCTGCTATACGGGTTCCCACTCTAAAGACTCCTGCTACAAGGGCTCCTTGCTTTAAGGCCGCCTGCTAACAGGGCTCCTGCTCTAGAGGTTCCTGCTTTGAAGACCCCTGGCCCGGGGGCTCCCGCTCTGGGGGCGGGCCCCTCCCCCCGGCCCGGCTCACCTGTGCTGCTGGGCGGCGAGCTGGTTGAACAGGTAGGTGACCGGGATGGCGGAGAGGGACAGCACGAACACCCCCGTGGCCGCAGACGCGCTCATCGCCGGGCCCCGGGAGCCCTCACCGCAGCGCGCACCGGCCTGGCTACAGCACGGCCGCCCCACCGGCTCCGGCTCCGGCTCCGGCTCCGGCTTCGGCTCCGGCCCCGCCCCGCCCCGCCCGCTCAATGTCACTCACTCACTCGCTCATTCATTCCATCGTATTTATTGAGTCCTTACGGGGTGCAGAGCACTGGACTAAGCGCTTGGAAGGTCCAATTCGGCAACAGATAGAGACCATCCCTGCCCAACGACGGGCCCGCAGTCTAGAAGGGGCAGCCAGCGAAACAAGTAGACAGGCATCAATGGCATCAAGATAAATAGAATCGTAGATATACCCCCATCACCCCCTCACTCCTATTTATTCAGCCCTGCCGAGTGCAGGCTGGGATTCAAGTTCTGGCCCGGCGGCAAAGGTAATAACAATAATAATAATAATAATAAATAATGATGGTGTTGGTTAAGCAGTTACTATGTGTCAGGCATCATTCTAAGTGCAAGCTAATAAAAATAATAATAATCGTGGTATTCGTTAAGCGCTTACTCTGGGCCAGGCCCTGTGTGTGCAATCAGCAGACACATTTCCAGCCCACAACGAGCTCACGGTCCGGAGCGAGAGACGGACACTAGTAAGAATCAAGAAATGACAGCTGTGGGCCTAAGTGTTGTGGGCTGGGAGGAGGGATGAAGAAAGGGAGCCAGGCAGGGTGAGGCGGAAGGGAGTGGGAGAGGAGGAAGAGGGGGGCTTAGTCTGGGAAGGCCTCTTGGAGGAGATGGGCCTTCAGTAGGCTTTGAAGGCAGGACAGAGTCATCATCTGGCGGTTTTGAGGAGGGAGGGCCGTCCAGGCCAGAGGCAGGATGTGGGCCGGGGGTCGGCGGTGAGATAGACGGGTTTGAGGTACAGCGAGAAGGTTGGCGTTAGAAAGGCAAAGCGCACGGGCTGAGTCGTGGTAGGAGACCGGCGAGGTAATAATAATAATGTTGCTATTTGTTAAGCGCTTACTATCTGCAGAGCACTGTTCTAAGCGCTTGGGGTAAAGAGGAATGAGGTTGTCCCACGTGAGGCTCACAGTCTTCATCCCCATTTTACAGATGAGGGAACTGAGGCACAGAGAAGTGAAGTGACTTGCCCACGGTCACACAGCTGACAAGGGGAAGAGGGCCAGGGGATGGAGATCTTTAAAGCCGCTGGGGAGGAGTTTCCGTCTTATGCGGAGGTGGGTGGGCCACCACTGGACGTTCTTGAGGAGTGGGGAGATGGTTTAGACTGTGAGCCCGATGTTGGGCAGGGATTGTCTCTATCTGTTGCCAAACTGTACATCCCAAGCACTTAGTACAGTGCTCTGCATGTAGTAAGTGCTCAATAAATACTATTGAATGAATGAATATCTCATCTTTTACTCTCTCTAGACTGTAAGCTCTCTATGGGCAGGGAATCTGTCCATTATATTGTTGCGTTGTCCTTTCCCAAGTGTTTAGCACAGGGCTGTGCATATAGAAAACGCTCAATAGCATTGATTGATTGACTGAAATTTGGGTCTAGAGTCAACAATTTCGATCTCCCCATCTTCCCCAGCAGTGACTCTGGAGCTATAGGTGGTGGGTGTCTGTTTCCCCGCCTGTAGTCTGTAAGTTCATTGTGGGCAAGGAATGCCTCTGTTTGTTGTTCTATTGGACTCTCCCAAGCGCTTAGTCCAGTGCTCTGCACACAGTAAGCATTCAATAAATGCGAGTGAATGAATGAATGATTGCCCCATCCTCGGTCTGAGACCCAGACATCCCCACCCCCAGCTTCTGCTTTGGAGAAACGTGCCCACCTCACCCCACCCCCTGTTAACCTCACCCTCTCTGGTGTCATGCCACCAGATGTTTTTGGTGGGCTTTTTTTTTTTTAGTGGTATTCGTCAAGCGCTTACTATGTGCTAAGCACTGGGGTACTTCTCCTGATTAACTTTATGATGCCTGACTACTTGTTTTGCGGTCTGTCTCCCCCTTTGAGATTGTGAGCCCGTTGTTGGGCAGGCATTGTCTCTATCTGTTACCGAATTGGACATTCCAAGTGCTTAGTACAGTGCTCTGCACACAGTAAGCGTTCAATAAATATGATTGAATGAATGAATCTACCCCAGTGCTTAAAACAGTGTCTGGCACACGGTAAGCACTAAAGAAGTACCATAATTATTATTATTATTGTTATTAGGACTTGGTAGGTTTGGAAGAAGCTGTTCCTGATTGAAGGAGATTAGCACACTCTTTGGTTTGCTCAATGGCTCTCCTAATCAGGCCCATTTTCAATCTCCTTGTTCCAGTCTCTCCCTTGGATGACTCCAAGCGTTAGTGTTTCCAGCTGATAACAGTTTAGGATGTTGCCAATACTCCCGGCAGCCCCACAGCCATAAAGGCCTTTCCATGGACTCTGGGAAATCTGACTCATTTTTCACCTTGCAAAAGTGGGAGAATGCTATATATTCTTCTCTTTAAGCAGGAAAAAAAGAAGCAGCATGGCTTAGGGGAGAGAGCACGGACCTGGGAGTCAGAAGGTCATGGGTGCTAATCCTGACTCTGCCACCTGGCTACTGTGTGACCTTGGGCAAGTCACTTCTCTTCTCTGGGCCTCAGAGACCTCATCTGGAAAATGGGGATTAAGCGTGTGAGCCCCATGAGGGACAGGGACTGTATCCAACCTGACTATTTTGTGTCTACCCCAGTGCTTAGAACAGTGCTTGGTGCTCAAAAAGTACCATAATAATAATAATTTGTTTAAGGTGGAGAATGCTTTAGATTATTCTGCTTAAGTGGGAGAATGCTACGTCGATTAAGCCAGAGAATGTTCTAAATTATTCTGTTTAAGTGGGAGAATGCTCTATATTGTTCTGTTTAACAGGGAGAATGCTATATATTATTCTGCTTAAGTGGGAGAATGCTCTATCCTGTTCTGCTAAGGTGGGAAAACACTTTATGTTGCTCCGCTTGGGCTTCTCATTCGGCCCTGAAGTAGTGAATATAGAATCTCTCTTCTTGCCTTCTGTGAGTGACCTTACTTTTCTATTTATAGTTACAATGCCTCATCCTTACACAAAAAGGATCTTCCCCTTGGCTCATGGCAACACACATACCAGGGAATCTTCTGGGATCGGTGAGACCTCACCATAACTCTGTTTCAGTCAATCAATCGTAATTATTGAGCCTTTACTGTGTGCAGAGAACTATACTAAGTACTGGGGACAGGACAGTGTCATAGACACATTCCCTGCCCACAAGAGCTTACAGTCTAGGGGGGAGACAGGCATTAATAGAAATAAATTAAATGACAGATATGTACATAAGTGCTGTGGGGCTGGGTGGGAGGAGGGAGATGATTAAAGGGAACAAGTCTTTATCGATGCTGCTTCGCTTTCCCTCTTCCATGTTGGATCAATCAGTCAGTCAATTGTATTGAGCGCTTACTGTACTAAACTCTTGGGAGAGGACCATTCCCTGCCCACAAAGAGCTTAGAATCTAGAGGCGGGAGAAGGACATTAATATAAATAAATGACAGATATGGACATAAGTGCTGTAGGTCTGGGGGTGGGGGAAATAAAAGGAGCAGATCAGGGCGAAGCAGAAGGGAGTGGGAGAAGAGGAAAGGAGGGCTCAGTCAGGGAAGGCCTCTTGGAAGAGATAGGTCTTCAGTAAGGCTTTGAAGCAGGGGAGAGGAATAGTCTGTTGAATATGAAGAGAGAGGATGTTCCAGGCCACAGACAGGACAAGTGGATCCATCCCTAACTCTTCTCCCTGAACTTTCCTTCCTTTTAAGTTATTTTTTCTTTGTGGTATTTGTTAAGTGCTATGTGCCAGGCACTGTATTAAGCACCGGGGTGGATACAAGCCAAGTCTCTGTCCCACAGAGGGCTCGCAGGCTAATTCCCCATGTTATAGATGAGGTGATTGAGGCCCAGAGAAGCAGAGTGACTTGCCCAAGATCACACTGCAGACAGGTGGTGGAGCCGGGATTAGAACCCAGGTCCCTCTGACTCCCAGGCCCATGCCCTGTCCACTAGGCCCCGCTGCTTCTCAATCTGCTTACTCTCCTCTTCAACTTGTAATAATAATTTTTTATTATTTAATTATTTAATAATAATAATAACGCTTACTGTTCAATGGTATTTAATTATGGTGTTTGTTAGTCCCCCCTGGGGTGGATACAAGCAAATCGGATTGAACACAGTCCCTGTCCCATGTGGGGCTCACAGTCTCAATCCCATTTACAGATGAGGGAACTGAAGCATAGAGAAGTGAAGTGACTTGTCCAAGATCACGCAGCAGACAAGTGGTAGAGCGGGGATTAGAACCCATGACCTTCTGACTTCCAGGCCCATGCTCTGGCCACTACCTCATGCTGCTCCTCATCTGTTAAGCGCTCATTTGTTAAGTCCTTATTGTGTGCCAAGCACTGTTCTAAGAGCCGGGGTAGAGACAAGGTAATCAGGTTGGACACAGTCCCTGGCCCACATGGGGCTGACAGTCTTAATCCCCATTTCACGGATGAGGGAACTGAGGCCCAGAGAAGTGAAGTGACTTGCCCAAGGTCACACAACAGACAGGCAGCAGAGCCAGGATTATTAGAGAAGCAGCGTGGCTTTGTGGAAAGAGCCTGGGCTTGGAAGTCAGAGGACGAGGGTTCTTATCCCACCTCTGCCACATCTGCTGTGTGACCTTAGGCAAGACACTTAACTTCTCTGGGCCTCAGTTCCCTCATCTGAAAAATGGGGATTGAGACTCTGAGCCACACGTGGGACAACCTGATTATCTTCAAACTACCCCAGTGCTTAGAACAGTGCTTGGCACGTAGTAAGTGCTTAAATACCATAATAATAATAATGGTATTTATGAAGTGCTTACTGTGCAGCCTCCCAACCCCATGCTCTTAATGTCTTCCTCGATTCTATTTGCTGAGATGTATTGCTCCTTTTGGTCTGGCTTTTGTTCTAATTATAAATCAGAACGCAGGGTGGCATATATTATTTCTGTAATCATCCCAGCTGGCATGAGAAGTCAGGATTCAACAACAGCTACAGTAAAAAAAAAAAACAAAAACCCACGGCACCGGGAGAGACTGTAGATTCAGGTCTGGATTTTATTGTATCGTACTCCCCCAAGCCTTTAGCACAGTGCTCAGCACACAGTAAGCACTCAGTAAGTACGATTGAATGACTTCAGTAGAGGCTGAGCTTCCGGGGGAAAAATCCAACAGATGGTATAAAGGGCCAACTTGTTTTATGGCTGAGACCAGAGTCAGATCTGTGGTATCATTATCGTCATCTACGGTATTTACTGAGCGCTTACTAGGTGCTGAGTACTGGACTAGGCGCTTGGGAGAGGACAATAAAAACAACGTTAGCAGACCTGTTCCCTGCCCACAATGGGTTGTTTGCTTTTTTTCATGGTATTTGTAAAATGCTTACTGTGTGTCAAACACTGTCCTAAGCGCTGGGGCAGGGACAGGTTAATTAGGTGGAACACAGTCCCTGTCCTGCGTGGGGCTCACAGCCTAGGAGGAGGGAGAACAGGGATTTAATCCTTATTTTACAGTTGAGGAAACTGAGGCACCGAGAAGTGAAGTGACTTGCCCAAGGTCTCACAGCCGAGTACCAGAGCCGGGTTTAGAACCCAGGCCATTGTGACTCCCAGGCCCATGCTCTCTCCACTAGCCCACCCTGCTTCCCTACAGAACTTAACAGTCTAGATGGGGAAACAAGACATTAAAAGTAACTTCTTTCTCATGTATGCCTCAGTGACTGCTTGCCTTAATCAGTGAGCGCTTACCTTGTGCAAAGCACTGGACTAAGCGCTTGGGAGAGTGCAGTAGAACAGAGTTAGTTGACATATTCCCTGCACACCGAGTCACTGGTTTCTAGTTTAACAGCCCTAATTTTCACTGGCACTATACAGCCATGGTAGGGGTTTTCTTAGGGACTCCAGGCTCATGCACCTCCAAACTACCCCTGTGTATCCGCCAAAAGCACAGGAATAATATCTGTTCTCCCTTTCCTTTAGACTGTGATTTCCACGTGGGACAAGGGACTATATCTGACCTCATTATAATAATGTTGGTATTTGTTAAGTGCTTCCTATGTGCAGAGCACTGTTCTAAGCACTGGGGTAGATACAAGGTAATCAGGTTGAGCCACATGAGGCTCACAGATAATCCCCATTTTACAGATGAGGTAACTGTGGCACAGAGAAGTGACGTGACTTGCCCATAGTCACACAGCTGACAAGTGGCAGAGACAAGATTCGAACCCATGACCTCTGACTCCCAAGCCCGGGCTCTTTCCACTGAGATCTTGTATCTACCGCAACGCTCAGCACAGTACTTGACCCTTAGTAAGCAGGGATCATCTCTCCCAGTTGTGCTGTTTGTACTTTCCCAAGTGCTTAGTACAGTGCTCTGCACATAGTAAGTGCTCAATAAATACCACTGATTAACAAATACAAGACTATGAGCTCACTGCAGGCAGGGAATGTCACTGTTTATTGTTGTACCGTACTTTCCCAAGTGCTTATTGTAGTGTTCTGCACACAGTAAGGGCTTAATAAACACGACCGAATGACAGAATGAATAAAAATATTTCATAGGTATGGAGGAACAACTAATTCCCCTCCCCGCCGATGAGAGCCATCTCTCCAAATCATAAGTTCCACACACACAAATCACTCTTTGGTTATTGACTGATAGCCAATATGTACTTCATTAAAGGTTTTTTTAAATGGTATTTGTTAAGCACCTCCTGCTATGTGCCAGGCACCGTTCTAAGCGCTGGGGTGGATCCAAAGTGATCAGGTTGGACGCAAGGGGCTCACAGTCTTCATTCCGATTTTACAGATGAGGTAATGGAGGTGCAGAGAAGTGCAGTGGCTTGCCCAAGGTCACACAAGCAGAGAAGTGGAGGAGCCGACATTAGAAGCCAGGTCCTTCTGACTCCCAGGCCCGGGCTCTAGCCACGAGGCCGCGTTGCTTTCAGGGTTCAACAGCAACCCATATAAAAAAGCTGTGGACTGTGTCCGACCCGATTTGCTTGTTTCCACCCCAACGCTTAGTGCTGTGCCTGGCGTATAGTAATGGCTCCAAAAAAAAGCCACAATTATTAATAATAATAATAATGGTATTTAAGTTCTCAAAAATACCCCAAATTAATAATAATGGTATTTAGGTGTTTACTAGGTGCCAGGCACTGTTCGAAGCACGGGGGTGAATCCCAGCAAAGTGGGTTGGACACAGTCCCTGTCCCACGTGGGGCTCCCAGTCTCAATCCCCATTTTGCAGCTAGGGTAACTGAGGCCCAGAGAAACGAAGTGACTTGCCCAAGGTCACCCGGCGGACAAGTGGCAGAGGGGAGATTAGAACCCGTGACCTTCTGACTCCCAAACCCGGGCTCTACCCACTAGACCACGAATCCACTAAATGCCAACTTTTGCCGCTTCTCTCCTCCCTCCCCGATCCTTAGGGTTCACCCCACCTATTCCTTTATTTCCCTCCTCCCACTCTTTAGAATTCAGCCCCGCCTCTTCAGGCAGGACGTGAGGGCGCAGGCGCGAGAGCGGGTGGAGGCGGCTGCCGGCGCGCAGGCGCGCAGGCGGGGCGGGGGGGGCGGGAGCGGGCGCTAAGGCGCAGGCGCGCGGGGCGACGCGCGAGGGCGGGGCGGGGGCGGGGGCTAAGGCGCAAGGGCCAAGGCGCAAGGGCTAAGGCGCAGGCGCGAGGGTGGGGCGGAGGCGGGAGCGGGCGCTAAGGCGCAGGCGCGCGGGGCGACGCGCGAGGGCGGGGCAGAGGCGCAGGCGCGCTGGCGGGCGAGGTGGTGGCGGCGGCGTTGAGCGCGGGCCCGCGCGCCTGAGGGAGCCATGGGGCCTCGGTGCGGCTGCGGCCCCGGGCCGGGCCCCGGCCATTGAAGCGCCTCCGCCGCCGCTGCCCGCCCCCGGGCGGGAAATGGCGGCCGCCGCCGCGTCCGCGTCCTCGTCCTTCTCCCCGTCCGCGGGGGAGCCGGGGTCGCCGGCGGCGGGGGAGCCGGGCCCTCAGCGGGCGCTGCCGCCCCCTCCGCCCCCGCCGCCGCCGCCCCCGCCGCCCCCGCCGCCCCCCGGCTCCTGTCCGGGTCCGGGTCCGGGCCTGCAGCGGGAGCCGCAGTACAACTGGCAGGCCACCAAGGCCTCGCTCAAGGAGCGCTTCGCCTTCCTCTTCAACACGGAGCTGCTCAGCGACGTGCGCTTCGTGCTGGGCAAGGCCCGCGCGCCGCCGGGGCCTCCGGGGCCTCCGGGAACGGGAGGCGGGCCGCAGCCCCCGCCGCAGCCCCCGCCCCAGCCCCAGCGCATCCCCGCACACCGCTTCGTCCTGGCCGCCGGCAGCGCCGTCTTCGACGCCATGTTCAACGGGGGCATGGCCACCACCTCCGCAGAGATCGAGCTGCCCGACGTGGAGCCCGCCGCCTTCCTGGCCCTGCTCAGGTCGGGGGCACGAGCGGGAGGAGGAGGAGGAGGAGGTGGAGGAAGAGGGCCGGGGACCGTTGGGCAGCGGGGAGAGGCCGACGACCGTTGGGCGAGGGGACGGGGCGGGGGCTCGGGCCTTGAGTCACAGTTGTGGGATTCGCTAAGCTCTCACTCTGTGCTAGACACCGTACGAAGCCCCGGGGCGGACACGGCCCCCGTCCCACCCGGGGCTCACGGGCCCCATCCCCATTTTACGGATGAGGGAACGGAGACCCGGGAAGTGACTTGTCCAGGGCCACACAGCAGACAAGTGGCGGAGTTGGGATTGGAACCCGTGACCTTCTGACTCGTCGGCCCGGGCTCTGGCCACTACACCGTGCTGGGAGCCTAGAGGGCGGGCCCTGGGGCTTAGTTAATCAGTGATATTTATTAAACACTGTGTGGGAGGGGGGGACTGTACTAAGCGCTTGGGAGAATAAGAACCCACCCAAACCCTGCCCTCCCGCTCACTTTCCCATCGCTATGGACAGCACCACCATCCTTCCTGACTCGCAAACCCCTAACCTTGAGTCCACTCTGTCATTCCACCCAATTTTCGACCCATCGCTAAATCCTGTCAATTCGACCTTCACCACATCGCCCAAATCCACCCCTTCCCGTCCAAACTGCAACCATGTTAACGCAGTCGCGCATCCTCTTCTGCCGTGACTTCTGTATGAGCCTCCTTGCCGACCTCCCAGCCTCCTGCTCTCCCCACTCTAGTCCTTACTCCATTCTGTTGCCCGAATCATTTTCCTTCAAAAAAAATTCGGACCAGAATCAGCCAGTAGTAGCTATTGAACTCCATGCCTGGAAGAGGACAAAAGAATGAGTAGAATATGATCCCTGCCCTCAAGGAGCTTAGAGTCTAGTGGGGAAGATAGATACTCAAGTTACAGGTAAAAGGAGGAAAGAAAGGGAACATGCCTGCTACTTCAGTTGTATTGAGCTCTCCCGAGCACTTAGTACAGTTCGCTGCACACAGTAGGCACTCAGTACTGTTAATCGACTGGTTAGTGTTTAAACAGTAAGGTGTCGAAGATGTACATAAATGCCTTGGGAAGTGGTGAGAACACAAGGGCTAAGGTGAGGTAGAAGTGGGGACTAAAAACTGAAGAGTCTTGAAATTAGAGAAGGCTTCCTGGAAGACATCTGATTTTAACTGGGCCGTGAAAGTGGGCAAAGCTGCGCTCTCTAAACTGGAAGCTCCTTGTGGGCAACTTTGCTTTATTCTCCCGTGCATGTAAGACAGTGCTCTGCACACAGTAAGCGCTCAGTAATGGGTTGATGGCTCAATCTTTTCAATTTGGAGGAGAGATTACCAGGCAAGGTAAGTGAGCATAAGCAAGATGTAGGCACTGGGAGAGATGAAAACGAGGCACAGGGAAATAGGAGGAGCGAAAAGTGTGAGCTGGGGTGTTACAGAAGAAGAGTGGGTTCAATTGGAGAGAGAGAGAGAGAGAGAGAGAGAGAGACCCAGTTGCCTTAAAGCCAGTGATTAAGAGTTTCGGCTTAACGTGGAGAGGGGCGGGACACCATCGGAGTTTTTTGAGGAGTGGAGAGAATGGCATTTTAGCAAAGTGACACAGGGAACAGGGAGAAAGTCTGAGAATGGGGAAGAAAGCAGTGCGGAAGGTATGACAGAGCCTGGTGATCATTTGAGTAGAGGTGAGGCCATCGGGAGGATAGTGTTGAGGTCAATGGTGATAGGATTATGAGGAGGAGAAGATTTAGCAGGAGAAGATGAAGAGTTTAGTTTGGCACCTGTTGAACTGGAGTTGCTGGCAGGATATTTTTTGGTATTCATTAAGTGCTTACTCTGTGTCAAGCACCCTGTCAGGTGCTGGAGTAGATACAAGTTAACCAGGCCAGAAACAGTCCCTATCGTACATGGAGTTCACTATCTAAATAGGAGGAAGAGGAGATATGGAATCCCCATTTTACAGATGAGGAAACTGAGGCCCAGAGAAGTACAGGGATTTGCCCAAGGTCACACAGCAAGCAGGCAGCAGTGCTGGGATTAGAACCCAGGTCCTTTGGCTCCCAGGCCCGGGGCGGAGAAGGGGGGGGGGGGCTCTCCATGGCCTAGGCCTGGTTTTGGGATGTGTGTGATTGGGTGGGTGGGGGTGGTCCCCCTCTTCCTCAATCGATGGCATTTGTGGGGAAGTAGCATGGCCTAGCAACTAGAGCCCGGGCTTGGAAGACAGAAGGACCTGAGTTCTAATCCCTGCTCTGCCACGTGTCTTTGTGACCTTGGGCAATTCACTTGGCCTCTCTGGGCCTTAGTTCCCTCATCTGTTAAATGGGGATGAAGACTGTGAAGTTCATGTGGGACCGGGACTGCATCCAACCTGATGAGCTTGAATTCATTCATTCAGTTGTATTTATTGAGCGCTTACTGTGTGCTGAGCACGGTATTGAATGCTTGGGAAAGTACAATCCAGCAATAAAGAGTCCCTGTCCACAATGAGCTCACAGTCTATAGAGGGGGAGACAGACATCAATATAAATAAATAAAATAACAGATATATACATAGGTGTTGTGGGGCAGAGAAGGGGACGAGCAAAGGTGACAGGGCGTGGGAGATGAGGGGCTTAGGGAAGGCCTCTTGGAGGAGATGTGCCGTCAGTAAGACTTTGAAGGAGGGGGAGAATCACTGTCTGATTTGAGGAGGAAGGGCATTCCAGGCAAGAGGCAGGACGTGGGCCAGGGGTCAGCGGCGAGAAAGGAGAGGCGGGGGCACAGGAGGAGGGAAGAGTGCAGGCTGGGTTGTAGAAGGAGAGAAGCGAGATGAGGTAGGAGGGTGCCAGATGATCGACAGCTTTTAAAGCTAATGGTGGAGGAGTTTTTGTTTGGTACAGAGGTGGATGGGCAACCACTGGGGTTTTTTGACAAGTGGGTTGACAGGTCCCGAGCATTTCCGTGGAAAGATGATACGGGCAGTGGAGTGAACTGTGGACTGGAGTGGGGAGAGGCAGGAGGTTGGGAGGTCAGAAAAGATACTGTTGTAATAATGTAGGTGGAATAGAATGAGTGTATTAATGTGGCTGCAATACGGATGGAGAGCACAGGGTAGATTTTAGCAATGTAGCGAAGGTGAGACCCCCAGGATTTGGTGATGAATGGGATGTGCGGTTTGAATGAGAGAGCAGAGTCAAAGATCTGCCACGGTTGCGGGCTTGTGAGACGGGAAGGATAGTGGTGCCGTCTACAGTGACGGGAAAGTCCGGGAGAAGGCATGGTTTGGTGGGGAAGATTAGGAGCTCTCTTTTGGACACGTTAAGTTTGAGGTGACCTGAGGACATCCAAGGAGAGGTGCCTGAGAGACAGGAGGAGATGCGAGCCTGGAGAGAGAGAGAGAGATCAGGGGAGGAGATGGAGATTTGGGTATCATCCATATAGAGATGGTAGTTGAAGCTGTGGGAGCGAATGAGTTTTCCAAGGGAATGAGAAAACAAATAATAGTAATGGTACCTGTTAAGCACTTACCATCTGCCAAGCTCTGTTCCGAGCACTGGGGTAGGTACAAGTTAAGTTGGACACAGTCCCCGTCCCACATGCGGCTCACATTCTTATCCCCATTTTCCAGATGAGGTAACTCAGGCCCAGAGAAGTGAAAGTGACTTGCCCAGGGTCACACAGCTGACAAGTGGGGGAGCCGGGATGAGAACCCAGGCCCTTCTGACTCCCAGGCCCAAGTTCTATCCTCTAAGTCGCCCTTAGTGCGGTGCTCTGCACATAGTATCATCTCAAATATCCTCGACTGACTGAGATTCAGTGGTTGAGTCTGGAGAGACCCAGCAAAAGTTCCTCCGTTTAGACTGGAAACTCATTGCGGGTAGGGAATGTTTGTTATATTGTACTACTCTCTCAAGCGCTTAGTACAGTGCTCTGCACACAGTAAGCTCTCAATAAATACAATCGACTGACTCGGTGGCAAGAGTGCAGGAACGGAGAGGAAATGTGTGCTCTGTGGGAGGTGTTCCAGGGCTTGGGGATGGTGGGGTGAGGTTGAGAAAGGGAGGAGGGGGGAGTCAGTGGAGGGTGATATTCGAAAAGTTCACCGTCCCTCTTCCCCATTTAAGGCTGATGGGTTGCCATTTTCATACGCCTGCACAGATTTATATGTACATACATTTGGATAATCGAGGTCTCAAATTACATGTCAATGGGAAGTGTTTTAGATCATTTAGTTAATTATGGGTCAGATTATTCCAGACTGTTGGGAAACAGCAGTCCTTCGCCTCAGACGCGATTAGATTTCACCATGCCAGATGATTTAAAATTTGGGCTTTGGAAGGATTTTCTAATCAGCACTTGGGAAGATGCTGCCAAGTGAGGATGGGAACTCTCTTTTGGAAGCCTTTAAAAAACAGAACCGATGCCTGTCTTTTGGGGTGATTGTCCTGTACCGAAGTTGAGTGGGGGGTGTCCAGACCACTCCAGGACTCTTCTAGTAGTCATGTGAGCATTTATTGAGCGCCCACTGGGTGGACTGCAATGTACTGAGCACTTGAGAAGTGGAAAACAGATAGGTTCCCTGCCCTCACAGAGCTTACCCTCAACAGTACAAATAGAGTAGTCAAGATTAAATGTACAGTTGAATAAACATATGTATACACGAATAATTTTAACTCAGTAAAATCGGCAGAATGGGTATAAGGCCATACCATTTGGAGATGACACTCTTAATAGCACAGGTAGAGTAGTCAAAATCGAATGCACATTTGAAGGTACATTTATAGGAATACTTTTAATTCAGTACAATCAGCAGTAGGGTAAGAGAGCCTATATGGTGACTGGTCAGAAACGAAAACCGAACCGAGGTTCTTTGCAGAAGCATTTCTTAGATCTGCAGATAAGAAGAAAGGTCATTTGGGGAGCTGAATCTCTGAGTTCATTTCACAAACACACATACTTAGTCCGGTAAGCTAGTCGGTTCACAAAAGGGCGTACAGGCTGGGAAAAATCAAATTTTCCACCTGTCATTTTGGGCTCATAAAATAAATGCCATGACTTTTGCAAGTGAAAGACTAACTTTCCCACCACTTCCCAAATATTTTTAAAACATGACAGCGAAGATTTATTTGACTGTTTCTATTAATACATTACCCATTTGAGCAAACAGTACCCAAAGATTCTGTCTTCTTGAGATTGTTTTCAAAGTTCCTCTAGAAATCCTGTCTCTGTGATTTTTTTAAATTTTAATCATTCACATTTTAGTTTTTTCCAAAAGTAGAGCCAACATTTATATGTTTACATTAATGTCTGGCTCCCCATCTAGACTGTAAACTCATTGTGGGCAGGGAACCTCTCTACCAACTGTTATATTGTGCTCTCCCGAGCACGCAGTACAGTGCTCTGCACATGGTAAGCGCTCGATAAATACAATTGATTGAGTAGCTCACCTTCTTACTCCACATTTTCCAGATGAGGGAACTGAGGGCCAGAGAAGTGAAGTGAGTTGCCTAAGGTCACACAGCAGACAGACGGCGGAGTTGGGATTAGAACCCAGGTCCTCTGACGCACAGGCCCATGCCCTCATCATTAGGCCCTCCTTGCTCAAGGTCACCAACAGATGAGCCAGCGAACTGAACTTCTTCTGGAGGTTGGCTTAACTTGAGGATGGAATGGTTGGTTTTTGTCTGACGCTGACCGTAAGAGGGCTGCGTGATTTCACAGCGTCCCCTTTGGGGTCCCCTAGGGGACCACAAAAGGGAGTCTCGCTTCCCCCTCTTCCAGGGAGGCTTAGGAGATTTTCGCCAGTTCTGACATCCCAGGACCGTGGCAGGTTACCTGCTACTCGAGGTCCAAGTCACAGGAGAAGCAGCATGGTCTAGTGGTTAGAGCACGGGCCTCGGAGTCAAAAGGACCTAGGTTCTCGTTCTGGCTCCACCGCTCATCTGCTGGATTTGATCTTGGCCAAGTCACTTCACTTGTCTGGGCCTCAGTTCCCTCCTCTGCACAGTGAGGATTAAGACTGTGAGCCCCATGTGGGATGGGGACTGCGTTCAACCTGATTAGCTTGGAGCTTCCACAGTGCTTAGTTCCTGGCATATAGTAAGCATTTAGAGATGCCATATATATATATATATATATATATATATATTTTTTTTTTTTTTTAAAAAGAGTAATCAGTGTCCATCTTTGCCAAATGCCCATTTGTGAAACTGGGTGTTTGGTGAATCACTTTAAAATGAGGGGTTCAAGTTCACAAGTGTCTCTCCTACCTTGTGATGGGAACCTCATGCCTCTTGGTGTTTATCGAGCGCTTACTGTGTGCGGAGCACTGTACTCAACACTTGGGAGAGGACGCTGCACTGGAGACGGCAGACCTGTCCCTTGCCAACAGCGAGCTTGTCCGCATCTCTCCTCCTTCCCAACAACTGGGCTAAGAGTTGGAGAGCTATTGGCAAATGAGAGAGTAAAGAAAACCCTCAACTAGCCTTGCAAAGAAGCTTCTAGACTTGGGGAGAGGGCGGACTCAAAAAAAGAGGGCAAGGAAAAAAGAAGAATGAGCTGTAGCCCTGTTGATAATAAAGGTCCAAGGAAATGGTGAACTGGCTGAAGCCCTGAGAACCCTAGAGCTGTCTGAGGGCGTAGAGTTCACTGCCCTCCCCTAGAGTACGATCTCCATGAGCCAAGCCTGATCCAGTCAGTGTTGGTCTTGTTTTATGGTATTTGCTATGTGCGTCCTATGTGTGGAGCACTGTTCTAAGTGCTGGGGTGGATATGATAGTAATTGTGGTATTTAAGTGGTTACTATATGCCAGGCACTGTACCAAGTGCTGGGGTGAGTACACGTAAATAGGGTTGGACAAAGTCCCTGTCCCACTTGGGGCTCACGGTCTCGATCCCCATTTTACAGGTAAGGTAACCGAGACACAGAGAGTTGAAGTGATTTGCCCAAGGTCACACAGCAGAAAAGCGGCAGAGCCGGGATTAGAACTCGTGACCTTCCGACTCCCAGGCCCGTGCTCTATCCACTACACCCTGCTGCTTCTCAAGTTTAACAGGTTGGACACAGTCCCCATCTCATAGGGGGCTCACTATCTAAGTAGGAGGCAGAAGAGGGATTCAGTGCCCCGTTTTACAGTTGAGGAAACTGAGGTCACACACAGCAAGCAGTTGGTGGGGCCTGGATTAGAGCCCAGATCCTCCGACTCCCTGACTTGTTCTCTCTCCGCTCGGCCATGCTCCCTCTCAGTGGGCTGCTACCCCCACCTCTCTCCCTCCTCTCTGCTGATCCCAGCTGGGAAACTCGGCAGCAGTTTGCAAAATCCGCCTCCAAGCCGGTCTTCGATCCCTGCCTGAGCCTGGCTGAGGAGATCCACAAGCCTCCCACCATCACCACAGCCCTTGTTGTTCTGCCTCCACAAAAGTTGTCCCCTTTCAGCAAAACTCAAGGGACCTTCTACTGACTCCCCTCAGAAAACTAACAGGATTTCACCGAGGGAAAAGTTATTTCGGACCAAGAGTGAGGTCACACCAGAAGTATGTTGATGCCCACACCCATTTTTTCTTTCTTTTTTTATGGTGTTGGTTTTAAGCGCTTACTGTGCGCCAGGCACCATTCTCTGAATTGGGGTAGAGACAGGCTAGTCAGGTCGGACGCCGTCCCTGTCCCACACGGGGCTCACAGTCTTCATCCCCATTTTACAGATGAGGGAACTGAGGTGCAGAGAAGTGAAGCGACTCACCCGAGGTCACGCAGCAGACAGCTGGCAGAGCCGTGAATAGAACCCAGGTCCTCCTGACTCCCGTATGCTATCCACCGGGCCTCATTACTTGCCTTTCGTATTCACACAGTAATGGCAGGCAGAGAGTTGCTGAGGTCTGAATTCTGACTCAAAGGCCAGAGCTAAAAGTAATTTTGCTGGCTAAGCTCTGAGTTGCTCCTGTCTCCGTACCACCTATCTTCAGCTCAGTGCGATCTTCGGTGAGATTCCAGCCCCCCTCCTGCCTTATCTTTGATCAGAGCAGGATTTGACGGTCAAATTTTCCTGTTGGCCTTTCTACCTAGACCCCGAGCCCCATGCGGGACGGGGGACTGTGTCCAGCCCAATTCACTTGTATCCACTCCAGTGCCTAGAACGGTGTGTGACACGTGGTCAGCACTTAATACCTTTAAATTAAAAAAAAGTGACTGTCTCCGCTCATCACTTTCCATAATCCAAGAAATTCACGAATAAGGAAACAGGCTGTTTTTATTAGCAGTTTGGTTGGGTCATCTGAGCTATGACTGACTCTGCCGGTAAAAAAGTTACTGATTTAAGGGGAATGTCACTCTTGATCTCTTTCGGAAGAAGGAACATTTTAATATCAGTGCTACTTGAATAACGAATATTCGATTTTTGCCGAATATAAGCACATAAACACTTGTGTAAAAAAAATGGGCCCACAGGCTATCAAGGATGGTGATCGGGGACAGCAGTGGTAGGGACTCGGTGACGAGGAGTTGTGTGGCCTAGTGGATAGAGCACAAGCCTGGGAGTCAGAAGGACCGGGGTTCTAATCCCGGCTCCGCCACTTGTCAGCTGTGTGACCTTGGGCAAGTCACTTAATTTCTCTGGGCCTCAGTTCCTTCATCTGGAAAATGGGGATGAAGACTCTGAGCCCCACGTGGGACAACCCGATGACCTTCTATCTCCCCCAGTGCTTAGAACAGTGCTTGGCACAAAGTAAGCGCTTCACAAATGCCATCAGCATTCATCATCTCATCATTGCTGTGTGGCCTTTGGCGAGTCACTTCAGTTCTCTGTGACTGTTACCTCACCTAAAATGGGGGCTAAGATTGTGAGCCACATGTGGGACGAGGGACTGTGTCCAACCTGATTTGCTTGTATCTACCCCAGCGCTTAGTACACGCATGCCATGTAGCGCTTAAAAATAAATAAATAAACCCAATGGAAAGATTACCCCTGGAAAAAAATAAACCCACTGGAAAGATGGAGGAACCTGTGATAGCTGCCCTTCTCGAGAATCACCTGCAAGTTTCTGACTTTCAAAATATATCTTCATCCATCAACCCATAGAACTTATGGAGGGTCTCCTTGGTGCAGAACACTGTACTTAGTGCCTGGAAAGAGTTTAACAAACATTCATTCATTCACTAGTATTTATTGAGTACTTACTATGTGCAGAGCACTGTACTATGCGCTTGGAATGTACAGTTCGGCAACAGATAGAGACGATCCCTGCCCATTGACAGGCTTACAGTCATTCAAGGACATGGGCCTTGCCTTCAAAGTGTGTACAATCTAGTAACGGAGACTAATATAAAAGGTTACTTTTAGGAGGGAGGTTAGAAAGCCGACTCTGTGGGTTACTGTTTAGAGTATGTGAATCCACATACGCAGAGGAGTTGCCAATGATAGTTAATGTACGGGTGTAAGGGAGACACAAGTCGTGAAGTCGAGAAGCAGCGTGGCCTGGGCGATCGAGCCCGAGCCGGGTGTGAGAAGGACCTGGGTTCTCATCCCGGCCCTGCCACTTGTCTGCTGCCGTGCGATTTTGGGGTGATAGTTTCCTTATCTTTCAAATGGGGATTAAACCTGTGAGCCTGTGTGGGTCGGGGACTGTCCAACCAGATTAGCTTGCGCCTACCCCAAAGCTTAGTACAGGGCCTGACACATAGAAAAGCATTTAACAGATACCATTTAAATAAAAAAAAAAATGGGAGGATGACCTCAGAGGAGGAAAGTTAACTGGGGAAAGCCTCCTGGAGGAGGAGGTAGGATTTTAGAAGAGCTTGGAAGGTGGGGGGAGCTGTGATCCTATAGACTGTAAATTCTCTAGACTTGTAAGTTCCATGTGAATCGGGAGTGTGTCTAGCAACTCTGTTATATTCTTCCAAGCATTTAATACAGTGCACTGCACACCTTAAGTGCTCAATAAATACCATTGATTGGTCTTCCATATTGGAAGTGGGGAGAGAGAGATTCAGATTTTGGTGGGGGAGGGGGAAAGCGAGATTGGGCTTGAGCAAGAGGTCTGAGGTCTTTGAAGCACTCAGTCACCTTGCCTCCTCCTACCTCTCCTCAGTGCTCTACTACTCCAACCCAGCCCGCACACTTTGCTCCTCTAAAGCAAACCCACTCATTGTACCTCGATTCCATATATGTTGCTGCCAACCTCTGGTCTGGAACTCCCTCCCTCCTCAAATCCAACAATTATTCTCTCCCCCTTCAAAGGCTTATTGAGGGCACATCTCCTCCAAGAGACCTCCCCCGACTAAGCCCTCCTTTCCTCTTTTCCCACTCACTCCCTTCTGCATCCCCCTGACTTGCTCCCTTTTCTTCACCCCCACCCCCCCAGCCCTACGGCACTTATACACAGACCTTTTATTTTTTTTCTTTCTATTAATATCTGCCTCCTGCTCTAGACTGTAAAATGAATGGGGGCAGGGAATATCTACCAACTCAGGTTGGACTCCATTCAAGCACTTAGTACAGTGCTCTGCACACAGAAAACGCTTAATAAATACAAGTGAAGGTTCAATTGATCTCCTCACTCACTCCTCGGAAACTTCCAACAGTCACCCGTTCCTTTCTGCATCAAGCAGAAACTCTTGACCGCTGGATTGAAGGCACTCAGTCGCCTCCTTCTCCCTAGTTATCCACTCAGCTCTCCCCTACATCCCAGCTTGCACTCTTCGTTCCTCTCTAGATCACCTGCTCATTGAGGCAAGGGGTCATGTCTACTAATTCTGTTTATACTCGCCCCAGTACTCCATCTCTGCACACAATAGCCCCTCAACAAATACTTTTGATTTTTTTGTTTTGTTTTATTCTCTGCTTCGCTGTCCTCTTGGGGACTTTTTGCCCCGCCTTGTGTATGTGCTCGCCAGCTTCCTCTTCGGCTATTCATTTTGGTGACTTCTCTGATTTCTTACATTGCTCTGCAGATTTCTGTATTCAGATGAAGTGCAGATTGGTCCAGAAACTGTAATGACCACGCTCTATACGGCCAAGAAGTATGCTGTTCCTGCCCTGGAAGCTCATTGTGTGGACTTTCTCACAAAACATCTTAGAGCAGATAATGCCTTTATGCTCCTAACTCAGGTAAATCCTTTGAGCGGAAGCGCACTGTGAAAAAGCAGCACGGTAAGCCGTCTGTCATATCTCCTCCTTCGCCACCACAGACCAGGGTCTAGAGTGTGAACGTGGCTGTCTCCTTAGCCGTAATCGGGATGATTAAGCACCTGCAGCTTGCCAAGTACCGTACTAAACACCGGGGCTCAGTCGTAAGAATGACAGGGGAGAGGAGATTGGCAAGCCAGGCTTAGCGCTATAGTTTGAGCAAGGAATATCCTAAGCAAAATCTTTTCCAGTAGAGGAAAATTCCATCTCTAAACACTCAGTCTTGAAATTTAACCTAGAAGAAACTGGGAGAAGGGAATCCGTGATTAAAGGGCCCAGGTTTCTGCCCCAAACTTGGGTTGAATTGATCAATCGATTGATGATACTGATTGAGCACCGACTGTGTGCAGAGCACTGTACTGAGCTCTTGGGAGAGGACAGTAGAAGAGCTGGTAGACCCGTTCCCTGACCACAACAAGCTTACGGTGTATCAGTCGATCCGTGGTATGTATTGAGAGCTTACCGTGTGCAGAGCACTGTACTGAGCCCTTGGGAGAGGACACTAGAACGGTTGGTAGACACATTCCAGTTTGCTCGTGCTGGGCTTTGATGTGAAATGCTCCATCATCAGGAACCCTTCGGGCCTGATTCCAAAGTGATCTGTATTTTAGAGGCACAGAGAACAACGTCCTTACCGCATCCTGCCGTTTGTAGTGTATGTGTATATACATACTTTTAATGGTACTTGTTAAGCGCTTACTATGTGTCTAACACTGTTCTAAGCGCTGAGGTAGAGACAAGTGAATTAGGTCAGACACAGGCCCCGTCCCTCATGGGGCTCACGGTCTAAATTAGGGCACTCGACCTGAACAACAATCAGACCTACCGAAATAGAGAGCAGAAAGAGAAAACCGGCTCGATTTCTTTTCGGGTGGTGTATTTTTATGACCTTTTACGAGGCAGTTTCAAATTACATGAGCAATTTTTACAATTCTGCCATTTGGGAGAAGAGTCTACACTTGAATCCCCAGAGGTTTTAGAGGCAAGCATTATGAAGAAAGAACATTTAAGCCGGTTCCTGCCATCATCCTCTGTCCCTCTTCCTTTCAAACGTTATTTCCCCCCCATATCTATCTGTAATAACCAAAAGAGGTTATTCTTTTTCCCTGGGAGGAGAGATTTGATTAGAAAATGGATTTAAACTGTGACCAAAACATGCAGCTCTGCTCCTAGGGAAAATTTGACCTTTTTTAATAGCACATGATCCATGTTCTAGTGAGCATGAAAACCTGAAATGGTTGATTTTGATCCCTTCGACCGTGTTCTCCTACTCGGTCTTCATCCCCGCAACCAGCGATTTAACTGCCGCGGCGCTGACTTGCTCTGAGAGCTTGCTCTCCTTTTTGGGGTTTGCTCTTTGGATAAGCGATTAAATTTAATGCAGGGTGAAGGGTAGTGGAATGAGGGAAAGAGCCAGAGAGAATCCACTCTTGAAATCCACTTAAAAATTTAACGATGATATTTTAGAGAAATGGCCGAGTAATTCTTGAAATTAAACTGAACTGTACTTGAATCGAAACGCTGGGTTGAAAGCAAGGCCCCATCAAACGTGGTTTGTGAGCTATTTGGTAACTGTTGTTGCTTGCAGTGCCAAATGAAAATACCTGAAGCCTGAAAGTAAAATAAGTATTTTTTTATATGCTTAGGCTCGATTATTTGATGAACCTCAGCTTGCTAGTCTTTGTCTAGACACTATAGACAAAAGTACAATGGATGCAATAAGTGCAGAAGGTTTTACTGATATTGACATAGGTAAGTTTATCCCCTTTGACCTGCATTTTCTTGTTTCTAAGTATATATTAGTGGCGTGTTGTGGATGTGTCTGGTGGCAGCTAGAGGCTTTTGGGTTTGGAAGAGTGATGAAAATCGATTGCGTTGATGGGGGTGGAGAAAAATCAATGACCATCTTCAAGGGTGACGCTTGGAAAATAGGCCTCAGATATGATTTCAGAGCAGTAGCCCATTTCGTTTTGGTAACGTTTCTTTTTGGAAAACGAAGCTAACAGTAGAGAAGTAGCGTGGCCTAGGGGATAAGAGCCCAGGAGCCAGAAGGACTGGATTCTAATCCCAGCTCTGCCACTCGTCTGCTGTGACCTCAGGCAAGTCGCTTCGTTTCTCTGGGCCTCGGTTCCCTCCTCTGTAAAGTGGAGATTAAGACTGTGAGCCCCATGTGGGACAGGGACCGCGTCCAACCCGATCAACTGGTATCCACCCCGGTGCTTAGTACGGTGCCTGGCACATAGTAAACATTCACCAAATATCATTAAAAATAATAATAATAATAATGAAGAGTCCTTTGATCCACCTTTACATGGAAGAAGATTGGACTCTGGAACCATTTTTGCCTGCTCTTCTAGGGGCAACTTTCCAATTTTTGACCGACTCCGTTCTGCATAGTGAGGGCAGTACATTCCTCCATGCCTCAGCCAGCTTCCCCATGTTTGGATGTGGTGTTTTTGCCAAACATGTTTTGTTTTCTGGTTGTTTAGCCCTATAACCTGCTCAGTAGGTTGCTGTTTTGAAAAGCTCTTTGTTTTCATTTTCAGTTTTGTGCCCTGGGTGTAGTTCAAATTACACACCTCACACATTTCTCGATAAATACGATTGACTGACCGACGAGTCAACTTCTCTGCTCCCGGATTGAGTTTTATAAAATTGCATCCTGGCCATTTCCCTTTTGGAAACAAATTCTCCCAAGACTATCTGCTGCTTCCCTGTATGGTGTACTCTCGAGCGCCCAGCATAGTGCTCTGCACCCAGGAAACGCTCAGTACAAACCACTGACCGATCTCTCCCCCTCTAGACTGTCAGCTTGTTCTGGGCAGGGAACTTCTCTGCTAATTCTGTTGTATTGTCGTCTTCTGAGTGCTTAGTACAGTGCTCTGCACATAGTAAGCGCTCCCTAAATACCACTGACTGATTGGTTAACTTCTTTCCCCGCTCCTTCCTGTCTTCTGCCCTTCAGACACACTGTGCGCAGTGCTGGAGAGAGACACGCTGAGCATCCGAGAGAGTCGACTCTTTGGGGCGGTGGTCCGCTGGGCCGAAGCGGAATGTCAGCGACAACAGTTCCCCGTGACGTACGCCAACAAGCAGAGGGTGCTGGGAAAAGCCCTCCCCTTAATCCGCTTCCCCCTGATGACCATAGAAGAGTTCGCAGCAGGTAACCTCTTCCCTCCCCACCTCCCACCCCCAGACCTGGGGGTCCTGGAGGGCAGGTGGGTCCTAAGTCAGAATAGCCCCGGGAAGCAGCGGGGCCCGGTGGAAAGAGCCCGGCTCTGCCACTTGACTGCTGGGTGGCCTCGGGCAAGTCGCTCCACTTACGTGGGCCTCAGTTCCCTCATCTGGAAAAGGGGGGATGGGGTGAAGACTTGGGAGCCCCATGTGGGACAGGGACCGCATCCACCCTGCTTACCCCAGCACTGAGAACGGTGCCTGGCGTAGATTAAGCGCTTAACAAGTACCATATAATATAAGCCTGTATCTACCTCAGCACTTAATACGGTGCCTGGCGTGTAGTAAGTGCCTAACAGATACCGTGGAAAAAGTCAAAGGCTCCACTTGTTGCCTTTTACAGCCAGCTCTAGGAGCTTTCTGGGATCGTGACACCCTTTTTGAGAGACGGTTATGCAGAATTTGGTGGCCACCTGAAGCCTGCATGCCACCTAGAGCGGTCAGGAATTGCTGGCACAACTGGCATTTTGCTGGGGGGGGGGGGAAGGAAAAGGAATTATATCCTATATTTTCTTCCCTGCTGCTTAGTACAGTGCTCGGCACATAGCGCTTAACAAATACGATAACAGTAATAACAATCCCAAAAAAGGAACCACACCTGCTTATCCTTCTTCAGCGTCATTTCCGGGCTGATGAAAGAAGGGGTGGCCACCTCAGAAATAACTTGGATCTCATTTGGGTCTAGTTTGCTGCATAGGTACTGGTAGGGCTTAGGGAGACCATCAGTGGAATTTATTGAGCGCTTGCTATGGGCAGAGCGCTGTCCTAAGCGCTGGCGAGAGTACAACGTAACTGAGTTGGTAGACCCGTTCCCTGCCCTCAAGGAACTCGCAGTCTTAGCCCCAGGTAGGGGGATGTTCCCTTGCCCGTGTCTTCCGATTGGTCCAGTTTTGTGCAAAACGGACAGCCATCTGTTCTGGGGCTCTCAAAAAGCCTTGCTTCCTGTCTTCCTCCCACACTTCCCCCCTTTTCTCCCCTTTCCACCTCTCCTAAGAAGAACAATGCTTACCTTGTGCCAAGCATTGTTCTAAGTGCTGGATACAAGCAAATCAAGTAAGACACGGTCCCTGCTCCAACTGGGGCTCCCAGTCTTAATCCCTATTTTTCAGATGAGGGAACTGAGGTCTCAGAGAAGTGAAATGACTTGCCCACGGTCACACACAGCAGAGGAGTGGCGGAATCGGGATGAGAACCCAGGTCCTTCTGACTCCCAGGCCCGGGCTCTAGCCACTACACCGCGCTGCTTAGTCCACCACAGCAAACTGATGGTCCAGGCGGGCCACATTCGGAAAGAAGAGTTGCCTTCCCTTGGGACGTGGAGGCTTCTCCAAAACCAGCAAATAGAGGCAATCCCCAAAACATAGGCAGGACCTATATGGAACACATGCATCATTGTCATTTGGAGAAGCAGCATGGCGGAGCGAGTAGCACATGGACCTGGAAGTCAGAAGGTCATGGGTTCTAATCCCAGCTCCGTTTCTTGTCTGCTGTGTGACCTTGGGCCATTCACGTCACCTCTCTGTGCCTCAGTGACCTCATCTGTAAAATGGGGATGGAGACTGTGAGCCCCAGTTGGGACAGGGACTGTTTCCACCTTGATTTGTTTGTATCCACCCCAATCCTTAGCCCCACACATAGTAAGCGCTTAACAATTACCACATTATTGTTGTCATTATTAGTATTATTAATATTAGCCCAGCATGGAACCGTCTCTTTGGGCACCCAGTGTGGGATGCGTGGTCAGTCCCACATCCATCTTTTTAGCCACACACGTGAAGGGAATTTCAGCATCAGGGATGTCATCTTAGGAAAAACGTGTTTTGCACACAGTAAGCGCTCAATACATATGATTGAATAAGTGAATGACAGAAGGCAGCTATTTCTGGGTAATGGGAATAAGAAATGCCATCGGAGATTATACGGTTTTGAGAGAAAAGCTCTTTGGGTGATGAAAGTAAGACGCTCCCACAGTAAAGTCATAAAAAGTGTGAAGGCGATGGAGAAATCCATGGGGCCTGAAAATCAGAGTTCTGTGGAAAGATTTTTCCCCTGCCTATATTGGTTATGGGAATCTAACCAATGGTTTGTCTGTCTCCCCCGATTAGACTGTAAGCCCCTCAGTGGGCAGGGACTGTCTCTGTCTGTTGCCGATTTGTACATTCCAAGCGCTTAGTACAGTGCCCTGCACATAGTAAGCGCTCAATAAATACTATTGAATGAATGAATGAATCCACTGAATCCGACCAGATTTTAAGCACCAGATTTTGAGGACAGGTTGGTGTCTACCTACTCTATTGAATTGTCCTCTCCCAAGCACTCAGTACAGTGCTCTGCTCCTAGTCAGTGCTCAGCTCATTACGGGCAGAGAATGTGTCTGTTTATTGTTGTAGTGTCCTCTCCCAGGTGCTTAGTACAGGTCTCCGCACACAATAAGCACTCAGTAAATACAATTGAATGAATGACCGTCAACGAATGCTTGTGCGTTAGTTGCAGCCCTTTAATAATATTTGTTAAGCGCTTTCTCTGTGCCAGGCACTGTACTAAGTGCCCAGTTGGATACAAGCAAATCGAGTTGGGCACAGTTTCTTTCGCACGTGGGGCTCATGGTCTCAATCCCCATTTTACAGCTGAGGGCACTGAGGCCCAGAGAAGTGACTTGCCCCAGGCCCCACAGACAAGTGGCAGAGCTGGGATTAGAACCCATGACCTTCTGACTCCCGGGCCCATGTCCTATCCACTACGCCTTGGTGTTTCTCAAGGTTTGTAACTTTCTTTTTTCCACCCCCATCCCCTTGCTACAGGCCCTGCCCAGTCTGGAATCCTGTCAGATCGAGAGGTGGTCAACCTCTTCCTCCATTTCACGGTCAACCCCAAGCCCCGAGTAGAATACATCGACCGGCCCCGCTGCTGCCTCCGAGGCAAAGAGTGTAGCATCAACCGATTCCAACAAGTGGAGAGCCGCTGGGGGTACAGCGGGACAAGCGACCGCATCAGGTAGAGGGCACGAAGCGGGGTGCCGGGGCCCCTTCTCCGCTGGACCCCATCGGTCGTCGTCATAATGTTGGTATTTGATACGCGCTTTCTGTGTGCCAGCCACTGGGCTGAGCGCTGGGGTGGACGTAGTCCCTGTTACACATGGAACTCACGGTCTCCCCGTTTTACAGATGAGGGAACTGAGGCACAGAGAAGTGAAGTGACTGGCACGAGATATGGTATTTAAGTGCTTACTATGTGCCAGGCACCTTACTGGGCGCTGGGGTGGTTATGAGAAAATCGAGTTAGATGTCCCTCCCCACCCCCTGTACCAAATTAGGGGTTCAGATGAGGGAACTGAGGCACAGAGAAGGGAAATGACTCGCCAGTGCTGGAGCCAGGATTAGAACTCATGACCTTCTAACTCCCAGGCCCCGAGTTCTATGCACTACACCACACTGTAACCCTCGCTCTCTACGATGAAGGGCATGTGATAAATACATGCCCCACTCCGTCCCTGGCTCTGGGGAAAACGTGTGGAAGGTAGGCAGGCCCAGGTCCCTGCCCTCCAGGGGTTCCAGCCTGGCCTAGTGGAGAGAGCACAGGCCTGGGAGTCAGAAGGACCTGGATTCCAATCCCACCTCTGCCACGTGTCCGCCGTGTGGCCTTGGGCAAGTCGCTTCACTTCTCTATGCCTCAGTGCCCTCATCTGTCAAATGGGGGTGAAGACTGTGAGCCCCATGTGGAGAAACCACGGCAGTTAAAGTCCAGTCAGCCCCGGGCAGGAGAGGGCCAGAATGAGCCAGCAACGGTCTGGCCATGGTCCTTGCGAAGCAGGGCCGAGACTGGAGAGCAGGGAGTCGGAGCCCAGAAATGCCCGCGGGAGAAGGGACGCCAGTTGGGTGGGCTCTCGGTTTGGGCCTGTTTGGGCCCCAAAATTCTCTCCCCAGCTTTCTGGACCTCCCCCCAAAACTTTGTACTTACCACGTTGCGGCCTCAGAGTTGCCCTCTGGGACCTTCTTAAATTGAGCCCAAGTGAGCGACACTGGGGTGAGAGGAGGAAGGGGTGGGCCCTGCCCCTAGGTGTGAAGCAGCACGTCTTAGTTATTAGAGCCCAGGCCCGGGAGTGAGAGGTCCTGGGTTCTCATCCCAGCTCCGCCACTTGTCTGCTGGGTGACCTCAGGCCAGTCACTTCACTTCTCTGGGGCCTCAGTTCCCTCATCTGGAAAATTGGGATGAAGACTGTGAGCCCCACGTGGGACGGGGACTGTGTCCAACCTGATTAGCTTGTATCTACCCCAGCGATTAGTACAGTGCCTGGCACGTAGGAAGCGTATAGCCAATACCACAATTATTATTAGCTCTGGGGAAATGAGTAACAGTGGATCCAGGCCGGGGACTGGGAGACGGCACAAAGGAGACAACGGCGCGACTGGGGGTCGGGGCGGAGTACATGAGGTGGAGGGAAAAGGTTTCCCAAAACCCGGAGCGTAGTCACTGGCTGCAACCCATCCCGTAAGCTCAGTAACCGGCGGGACGTGAGCAGGTGCTGAAGACATGACAGACAACTGCATTAAGGGATTCGTCTTCAGTTAGACCAAAAGCCAAGTAGGCAGAACTGAAAATAAACCGATATCACTAGAGATGTCGGAAAGTGAGAGGTTGAGAGAGAGAGAGAGTACCGTAACAACGAGACTTCTAAAGCAAAGCCCAAGTTTCACTGGAAAATTCTAGGGCCCTGGCTGCATGAAAAAGAATTATATTTTTCAAAGCCCAGAAATGTGGCATTGATAGATCCAAGAAAAATAGGCAGAGAACTATCCCTTTAACCTTCTCAACCTAGTGAAAGACATGGGTTTTATTAATACACCTGTCGCTGACATAAAGCTGGGTGGCCACATGATTATGATTTTTGCCATTTTTCCTCATTTTTTATCCCCTCTTCCCACCTCCACCTATATTAATGCAGAACTTTCATGTGAAAGCTCTTATTTAAAGTAAATAACTCCTGACTTAAGTAATTGTAATTACTTACTAGTAATTGCTTACTTACTAAGTAATTTCAGGTCCAGGCATTTAGATTTGTCAGGTGTCTATCGTAACTGTCGTGTCGAGTCTGGACTTGAAAATCATATATAGACATTCCCAGACACCTTGACCAATGTTGGGTTGCACGTTAATAGCTTTTAATGAATCTGGAAAAGTGATGGAAATTTAAAATCCAGATGCTTAAAGCATTGCCTTTTTTTTCTTCTTTTTTTTTTAAACTCGAGTGCGCGGGTTTGAGGTGGCTAATGGGCGCAATCTGAACAGGGAGGTGTAAATTAATTTTGGTAGTGCCTTCCGGGTACAAAAAAGCTAAGCCAAAGCCCCGGGTTCTGGTCTTACAGAATCAGTCATTTCCTCCTCGTTATCATCATCAGTGGTATTTATTGAGCATTTACAAGTTTACAGTCCAATTAACGCCTTGCATTCCAAAGCAGACATTTGGGATTAATTCTCGGATTGCTAGGAAAAGGTTCTGCCGTTGGTTTGTATCCTCTCTCTCTGACTCTGGTTTTTTCTTATGTTCTTCCACACAAGGTTCACAGTTAACAGAAGAATCTCTGTCGTGGGGTTTGGTTTATACGGCTCTATTCACGGGCCCACGGATTATCAAGTGAATATCCAGGTATATTTGGGTTACTCTATAAAGAATCTTGGGTAGAATTAATGTTTTTTATTTAGTGATATATCACTAAAGGGTGATGGTTTAGGTAGCAGATGGTTTAGGGATCGGTTGGTACATTTGAACAGTTAATGAGGAAAAATAATACTTTTATAGGTCCTTACTGAATTATGATATTATGCACTAGCTATGTATCGTGCACTGTTCTAAGCACTGGGGTAGATAGATGGTAATCGGGTGGGACCCGTCCCTGTCCCGCGTGGGGCTCCCGGTCTGTTGTATTTAGCAAGAATAATTACTGTGGTATTTGTAAAGCGCTTACTGTGTGTCAATATTCTAAGCTCTGGGGTGGATACACAGTCCCTGTCCCTCCCACATGGGGCTCACTAAATCCAGGGGCGAAGGGTCTTGTAATTTATTTATATTAATGTCTGTCTCCTCCTCTAGACCGTCCCGAGCCACACCTCCGGTTCCCACCGTAAACTCATTGTGGGCAGGGAATGTGTCTGTTCTATTGTCCTGTTGTCCTCTCCCAAGCACTCAGCCCAGTGCTCTGCACACAGCAAGCACGCAGTGAATACAGTCGACTGAGCTGAAGAGCCAAGCCACACCCCGGCTCTCACCCTAAGTCCTCTAGACCAGAAGCTCATCGTGGGCGGGGGATGTCCATTTATTGTCCTGTTGTCCTCTCCCAAGCGCTTAGTCCAGTGCTCTGCACACAGTAAGCGCTCAATAGGATTGAATGAATGTAAGCCTGTCCTAGGCAGGGAATGTGCCTGTTTATTGTTGTATTGTCCCCTCCCCTGCGCTTACTCTAGTGCTCTGCACACAGTAAGCGCTCAATAAATGCGATTGACCGTAGGAACGTAGGAGGGAAGTGAGTGGTGGAGTTAGCCCCCGCCCGTCCCCTCCTCTCCCTCGAACCGACACCTTCCCTCACTTGAGCAGCTTGTCACCCCCTTGGAGCCGGCCCCCCGTTGATTGACCTCCCTGTATCGCAGATCATCGAATACGAGAAAAACCAGACCCTGGGGCAGAACGACACCGGCTTCAGTTGCGACGGAACGTCCAGCACCTTCAGGGTTATGTTCAAAGAGCCCATCGAGATCTTGCCCAACGTGTGCTATACAGCCTGCGCCACCCTCAAGGTGAGACGGGGGCCCAGGCAGCGGGTTCTAAACTCTGCGGCGGCCTGGCCTTGTAGCCAGAGCCCAGGCCTGGGAGTCAGAACGATCTGGGTTCTAATCCCGCCTCTGCCTCTTGTCTCTCCTCCTCTAAGCTGTTAAGGTCATTGTGAGCAGGGAATATGTCTGTTTATTGTCGTGTTGTACTCTTCCAAGCCCTCAGTACGGTGCTCTGCACACAGTAATCGCTCAATCAATACCAGTGACTGACTGCTGTGTGACTTTGGGCAAGTCACTTCACTTCTCTGGGCCTCAGTTACTTTATCTGTCAATTGGAGATTAAGACCATGAGCCCTATATGGCACGGGCACTGTTCAACCCACTTACCTTGTATCTACCCCAGAGGTTGTTACAATGCCTGGCACATAATAAATACTTAACAAAAACCCTTATTATTATATATTTATTATTGCAACCCACGTTCCAAAGCTAGCCACGCTGCCAGTCTCTGGCCAAGTGGAAATACCTCCTAGACAAAACCAGGGAGCCGTGCGGCCTAGTGGCTGGAGCCCGGGCCTGGGAGGCCAAAGGACCTGCCTTCTAATCCCGGTTCTGCCTCTTGTCTGCTTTGTGATCTTGGGGATGTCACTTAGCTTCCTTGTGCCCCAGTTTTCTCAGCTGTAAAATGGGGGTTCAGTACTTGTTCTCGCACCTACTTTGAGTTTTAGCCCCGGGAGGGATGGGGACTCTCTCCTCCTTGATTATCTTGTACCTACCCCAGCGTTTGGTACGGTGTTGGGCACTTAGTAGGCACTTAAATACTATTATTATTATTATTATTATAGAAACTGCTGAGTCTAAATAACGGTCTCCTTCCCCCAGGACACGAGGGAGGAGGAACCAGTCAATGGTATTTACTGAGTGCTGACTCTGTGCGGAGCACTGTGTTAAGTGCTTGGGAGAGCACAATACAACAGAGATGGTAGACACGTTCCCTGCCCACAAGGAGCTTACAGTCTAGAGGAGGAAGCAGATGGTTTATTGTTGGGGGGGGGCGTTGCTGTTGTTTTTTTTAATGGTAGTAAGTGCTGCTTATGTGCCAGGCATTGTACTAAGCCCCGAATGATGAACACAGAGACGTTGGTATCACGGGCAATTATTTTCAGGGAGGTTGTCACACTTACCAGAGGCGGACACGCAGCTAAATCAAACAGGCTACCAAAAGTCATCAGGGTGCCCGCCATCCCTAAAAAGTTCATAGAGGATGGAGGTCGTTTCATGAGTAATAGGGCTTTTAGAGGAAAATGTATTTTCAACTCCTCTCCTTAGCCTGGCCGTGCACCGATTGCCTCGGGTCTATTTATAGTACAGATGCATTCCTGGATGTTGAAAAGAGATCTAAAAGTGGGCTACGCTGTGGCATAACAAATCAGTCGCTTACTAAATAGAACACGTTACAGCGTTTGAAATTGTTGGTGTCTATTTATTTTTGAACAGTCTGTTCCTGAGCATTCAGTAAGCCCCTACAGCTGTCTGGTTTTCTTCCGATTTAGGGTCCGGATTCCCACTACGGCACCAAAGGGTTGAAGAAAGTTATACATGTAGCAGCAACTGCAAGCAAAACGACCTTCTTGTTTTTTAGTTCGCCCGGCAACAACAATGGGACATCGATAGAAGATGGACAGATACCAGAAATAATATTTTATACGTAATTGGGCACGACAGCTCATCTCCGCTTATAGCGGCAAGCATCTTAATGGCACAAAGAACTAGCCACTAATGATAGTTTCGAGTGTTTGAAATGCTCCTAATTTTAACATGCAGTAAGAAACATTTTAGTTTCTTGCGAGAGATTTAGAAAAAGCCTATTTTTGCTCTGCATGGGCATCAGCTGGGTAGAAAAATCTTCAGCAAAATTTTCATTTCCTTAGAAGCCTGGAAGAAGACATCAGGGCAGCTAGCAGTTGTTTGAAAGTACTGGTTTTTCACCTGTTTAATTTCATTAGTCAGTTTGGTTGGCTCATGGCCTTTTGGTGGTTTTTGGAATTGACAGATCCTTGCTTTCTAAGGACGGTTTTCTTTTTTTGTTCGGTGGTTTTTGTTTTTTGTGTTTCCCACCGTTACGAGGAATATGTTGAAGAATGCTGGTCCATGATGGCTTAGCAAGACCCTCTTCCAAAACATCTTGGTAACGCCGGTTACCTCTGTTTTGGAGAAGTGTGAGAACTGGACGGTTGCCTTTTTTTTTTTTAAGGTTCGTGGGGAAATCCCATGAAGTGTCAAACCGGCATTAAGCTGCCCGGGTGAGAAATCCGGGCCATCTGTTTTTAAGAAATGACCCGTTTGTAGAAGGTCAAGTCAGCTAGTCACCTAGCAGAGCCTTCCACATTGTAAATAAGCTGCAGTCACGTACGTCGCAACTTGCGACGACGTACAACGTAAAAACCGAACGGTCTACGTCAAGACCCTGAACGGCGTTATTCGCGGTGTCAGACGCGAGCGGTTACAAGGCATTAAGAGGAAGATGTTTCTGGCCCTTGGCGGTCTCCCGCAATAGCAGGAGGTTAGCGCGGGACTCACAGAAGCCATCAGCATCGCCTTGTCGGGGCTTCGTAGCTGTCCCGTTGCTAATTTCCTAAATGCCGAGAGATCCGCAGCCAACAAGGCGGAAATGGATTTAGCCTATTTTCACCCATTCTCCCAATCTTTTCATATCCAAAAGGGTTCTTAGAATTCTTGGGGCTTATCCTTTTGCCCCCCTCAAAGAGCAGAGTGGAAGGATGTAGGGTGGAGTAGCGTTCACAGCCTCTTAGAAGAAAGTAAATGAAGATAGAAATCCCAATCCCCCACCCCCCCTCCCCCGCCCCAAAAAGCTGTTATCTTGCGTGAAATTCTGCAGGAGCGATAAATATCCATCTCAGTGACCAAGAGGGTTTTAGAAAGTGACTGAGAGCGATTCAGGTAGTCAAAAGGCTGAGTGACTTTTCTTCTGAAATCTTTCTTCAGCTTATATGCCTGTTTTTAGGGGGGGAAGGAATGTTAAAGGAGCTGACAGAAAAGACTGCTGCCCCGAGCCTCAGCAACTCCAAGCAGGAATCTAAAGTCACAGAAAGGAGATGGAATTACACCTACATCTCACTCCTCCTGCAGCAATAAGCGACACGCCTGCTGTCTTGGGCCAATGGGTAGTTTTTGTTCGGTGTTCCCTTCTGCTTCCCCATCGGAAAGTGGGCGGAATGTTCTCTCTCTGTCTCCTAGAAAACTTTCCCTCCTCCTCCTTCCCCCACTTCCCAGCAAGTTCACCGCAGGGAGGGCGGCTATGTCCGGACGTTAAATCTTCCGTCGACTCTTCCCGCTGATGGCAACATAGTTTTATCTAGCAGTCAGAATTCGGTCTCCGCTCCGCCACCGATCAAAAGGGGGTCCCGTTGTCTTTAAAATCTCATCCATGTGGCTACTGCCAGGCATCTGGGGGGGGTGGGGGGGGACGACACTAGGTGGTACAGAAGGGCCCCTTGGAGAATCCAGAAAAATGGTTAACGGAGTTCAACCAGCATCTCCTATTAGTACATCACTCTTGTGAAGCAACATCTGTAAATAAATTCATTGTACAAAACAGATACCGTTTTCTTACCTCTTGCGCGTGGGGGATTTCGTTGGACTCGTATTTGAATTGGACAAAGTGTGTAGTTTTTTTATGCCCAAAAAGGGGTTTCTAATACAAAGAAGCCACGTGGCTCAGTGGAAAGTGGCTCGGGAGGCAGAGGTCGTGGGTTCTAATCCCAGCTCCGCCACTTAGCTATGTGACTTTGGGCGAGTCGCTTAACTCCTCTGAGCCTCAGTTCCCTCATCTGGAAAATGGGGATGAAGACTGTGAGCCCCATGTGGGACCATCTGATTACCTTGTATCTACCCCAGCGCTTAGAGCAGTGCTTGGCACAAAGTAAGCTCTTAACAGATACCATCGTTATTATTGTTAATGGGGTAGTTGGCATCACCCTCCAAACTTATAGTATGGGTTTCCAGCATCCCATCTTATTCATCTCTTGCTTAGAACAGTGCTTTGCACATAGTAAGCGCTTAGCAAATACCATTGTCATGAATAAAATTCTTCTAGGAAAGATTTCAGTGACCTGACAAATGGTGAAATAATGATAGTATTCATTAAGCACCTACCGTGGGTCAAACACCGTTCCAAGATCTGGGGTAGATAGGGGCTAATGAGGTTGGACAAAGTCAGTGTCCCGCAAGGGGCTCACAGTCTTAATCCCCATTTTACAGAGGAGGGAACTAAAGCCCAGTGAAGTTGAGTGACTTGCCCGAGGTCACACAGCAGACAAGTGCCGGAGCCGGGATTAGAACACAGCTTCTTCTGGCTCCCGGGCCCGTGCTCTAGCCACTAATCCGAATGGAAAAAATCCACTAACCAGCAATGGGGAGAATAAAAACGGTTTTTAAACGAGGGGAGATATTGAAAAATATTAGATGGCGCTCTTCTGGCTAGATCAAGCAAGGGTATTGCTTGAGCGCTTACTATGTGCAGAGCACTGAACTAAGTGGCATTTGGTAGGCGCTTACTATGTGCAAAGCACTGTTCTAAGTGCTGGGGAGGATACAAGGTCATCAGGTTGTCCCACGTGGGGGGCTCAGGCTTCATCCCCATTTTACAGTTGAGGGAACTGAGGCACAGAGAAGTGAAGTGCACGGGAGACTACGAAACCACAGAATTAAGTGGACACCTTCCTTGGCCATAGCAAGTTTACAGTTTTGAGGAACACAAGGTGGAGGCATGTGCCTTTGACTCACTGATCCAGCAGGCATCGGTACGCATCGAATGCTTACTGTGTGCAGAACATCTTGTTAATGAGGTGTACATCGCCCTTGATTCTATTTATTTGCTATTGTTTTAATATGTTCATCCCCTTGATTCTATTTATTGCCATTGTTCTTGTCTGTCCGTCTCCCCCGATTAGACTGTGAGCCCGTCAAAGGGCAGGGACTGGCTCTATCTGTTACCGATTTGTACATTCCAAGCGCTCAGTACAGTGCTCTGCACATAGCGCTCAATAAATACTATTGAATGAATGTACTGAGCACTTGGGAGACTAATGCAATGGAATTGGCAGACGCAATCCCTGCCTTCAAGAGAAGCAGCGTGCTTCTCATTCACACGCAGTGACCTTACGGTCTAGAAGGGGAGACGGACAGTAAAATCAGTGTCCAAACTAACTTGCATCTTCCCCAGTACTTTGAACAGTGCTTGGCACATAGTAAGTGCTTAACAAATACATAATAAGCACTTAGTACATGGAAAGTGCTTAACAAATATAATTACTATACACTAGAGTTGGTAAAGGCAGGTGGTGTCCTAAGCAGGGGAGACAGGAATTGAAATAAGTGACTGATAGGTGGTGCCTCTTGCCAACTCCCACCTGGTCCCCAGGGCGTTTTGACCCCAGACCCGTGGAGTGGTCCCGGCACTCCCCAGCCAGTTTTGGGAATTGGGGAAGAATCGGTGGCTTTATCTGGGACATCCCTTGCAAGGGGTCTGGGAGCGCTTTTGGTCCCCTGATTTCCTGCAGTGCGAGCCACATCTGTCCATTCCCCCGGGGCTCGGGCCCTCCAAGGCCGCCTCGAGGCCCACGGTGAGGCCTGCGTCGAAACCCGCAACGGAGGCGGGCCGAGCCCACGTCGAAGCCTCCATGGAGGCCTACCTCGAAGCCCAGACTGAAGAGGCCGAGGGAGCCTGCTGGGCTCCCCTGGGGGCGGGACCGAACCCCATTCTTGCCCCCTCAGGAACCCCTTCCCCGGCCTCCTTCCCGTCTCCCGCTTCGGAGGCGGGGGCTCGGGCCCCCGGACTCCCGTCTTACCTCGCTGGGGACGGGGAATGTGCCTACCAACTCTGTTTATCGTACTCTCCCTGGCGCTGAGTACAGTGCTCTGTGCACAGTAAGTGCTCAATAAGCACCACTGAGTGATTGATTGATTTCCCCCTCTCTAAACTGTAACCTAGTTATGGGCAGGGAACGACTCTGCCAACTTTATCATATTGTACTCTCAGTAAGTCAGTCGTATTTATTGAAAGCTTACTGTGTGCAGAGCACTGGGCTAAGCGCTTGGGAGACGACAAAAGTGCTGTGCACACAGTAAGCACTCAATGAGTGGCAGCGTGGATGAGTGGCTAGAGCCTGGGCTTGGGAGTCAGAAGGTCTTGGGTTCTATCCTGACTGCCACTTGTCAGCTGTGTGACTGTGGGCAAGTCACTTCACTTCTCTGCGCCTCAGTTCCCTCATCTGTAAAATGGGGATGAAGCCTGTGAGCCTCACGTGGGACAACCCGATTACCCTGAATCTCCCCCAGCGCTTAGAACAGTGCTCTGCACGTAGTAAGCGCTTAACAAATACCAACATTATTATCATAACCTTGAGCAAGGGCCCCAGCTCCCCCGGCCTCGCGGACGAGATGGAGGCGCCGAGCGCCCTCCAGCGGCGGCCGGAGGAACCGCGCGCCTCGGCGGAGGAGACGGGGGCGGCTCGCGCGCCCCCCGGCGGCGGCGGCCGGAGGTACAGCGCGCGCCCTCGCCGAAGGCTGGCAATGCGCAGGCGCCGGCCGGGGGAGCGCGCGCGGAGGACGGAAGCCGGCGCGGGTCAGGCGGCGCCCGGATGCTGCGCGGAGGCTGGGGGGCGCGCGCCGGCAGCGCGGCCATGCCCAAAAAAGTGAGCGGGAAAGGCGGGGGGAGGGGCGAGGGCGGGGGTGGTCACGGCCTAGGCCTGGGTTTGGGGGTGTGAAGGGGGGCCCACCTTTCCTTTCCCTTTCCTCCGGCGGTGGCATTTGCGGGGAAGCGGCGTGGCCTCGTGGCGAGAAGTCAGAAGGACCGGGGTTCTAATCCCTGTCGTGCCATTTCCCTGCCGCGTGGCCTCGGGCAAGAGAGGTTGCCCCTCCGGGCCTCAGTTTCCTCCTCGGTTACCTGGGGAGGTTCACGCGGGGCAGGGCCTGCGTCCAACAACATTGGCTTCTGTCGATTGAGCGCCTGCTGTGTGCAGAACACTGTGCTCAGCGCCTGGGAAACTACAATCCAGCACCAAAGAGAGGCGCTCGCTGCCCGCAGCGAGCTCGCGGGCTACAGGGGGGAGACAGACGTTAATGTAAATAAGTAAATTTATAGATAAATACATAAGAGAAGCCGCGTGGCTCAGTGGAAAAGACCCCGGGCTTGGGAGTCAGAGGTCGTGGGTTCTAGTCCCCACTCCGCCGCCTGTCGGCTGTGTGACCCTGGGCGAGTCACTTAACTTTTGTGGGTCTCAGTGACCTCATCTGTACAATGGGGATGAAGACTGTGAGCCTCAGGTGGGACAACCTGATTACCCTGTATCCACCCCAGCGCTTCCAACAGTGCTCTGCACATAATAACCGCTTAACAAATACCAACATTATTATTATTATTATTAAAGTGGGGATTGAGACTGTGAGCCCCACGTGGGACAACCTGATCACCTTGTATTCTCCCCCCAGCGCTTAGAACAGTGCTTTGCACATAGTAAGCGCTTAACAGATACCGTTATTATTATGATGGTAAGTGCTGCGGGGCAGAGAGAAGGGGAAGAGCAGAGGGAGCAAGTCAGGGTGACGCGGAAGGGAGTGGGAGAGGAGGAAAAGTGGGGCTTAGTCTGGGAAGGCCTCTTGGAGGAGATGGGCCTTAAATAAGGGGTGGTGGGAAAGAGGCGGAGGTGAGGAGGGAGGACGTGGGACAGGGGTCAAATGGCGGGACAGGGGAGAACGAGGCCCCGTGAGGAGGTTAGAGGCGGCAGAGGAGTGGAGTGTGCGGGCCGGGCTGGAGAAGGAGAGGAGGGAGGTGAGGTGGAAGGGGGCAAGGAGATGGAAAGCTTTGAAGCCAACAGTGAGGACTTTTTGCTTCATACGAAGGTTGATAGGCAACCACTGGAGGTTTTTGAGCAGGGGAGTGACATGCCCAGAGCATTTCTGTAGAAAGATAATGCGGGCAGCGGAGTGAAGAGTAAGACTGAAGCGGGGAGAGACGAGAGGTTGGGAGATCAGCAAGGAGGCTGATGCAGTCAGCCAGGCAGCACAGGATGACTGAGTGTACCAACATGGTAGCAGTTTGGATGGAGAGGAAAGGGTGGATCTTGGCGATGTCGTGAAGGTGAGAGAGGCAGGATTTGGTGACGGATTGGATGTGTGGGGTGAATGAGAGAGCGGAGTCAAGGGTGACACCGAGGTTTTGGGCTTGTAAGAAGGGAAGGATGGCGGTGTCGTCCTCAGTGATGGGAAAGTCAGGGAGAGGACAGGGTTTGGGAGGGAAGATAAGGAGCTCAGTCTTGGACATGGTGAGTTTGAGGTGGCGGGAGGACATCCAGGTGGAGATGGTCTGAAGGCAGGAGGAGATACCAGCCTGGAGGGAGGGAGAACAGGGGAGGAGATAGAGATTTGTGTGTCATCTACGTAGAGTTGATAGTTGAAACCGTGGGAGCGAATGAGTTCACCAAGGGAGTGAGTATAGATGGAGAACAGAAGGGGACCGAGAACTCACCCTGGAGGAACCCCTAGAGTTAGGGGATGGGAGGCGGAGGAGGAGCCTCACTATAAAACTCACACAAAGTCCTCACTGTGGGCTTGGAAGCTCTCCATCTGTTTGCCCCCTCTTACCTCATCTCCCTTCTATCTACAGCCCAGTCCACACACTCAGCTCCTCTGCCGCTCACCTCCTCACTGGGCCTCGTTCTCACTTGCCCCACCTTCGACCCCCGGCCCACGTCCTACCTCTGGCCTGGAATGCCCTCCCTCCTCGCATCCGCCAAACTACCTCAAACTACCCTTCAAAGCCCTACTGAAATCTCACCTCCTCCAGGAGGCCTTCCCAGACTGAGCCCCCCTTTTCCACTGCTCCTCCTCCCCTCCCCATCACCTTCCTCTGCTCTACCCCCTTCCCCACCCCGCAGCACTTGTGTGTATCTATGTACACATTTATTCTATTTATTTTATTAACGATGTTTATGTATCTATTTATATTGATGCCTACTTGTTTCACTGTCAACAAATCAGCGGTATTTATTGAGCGCTTACTGTGTGTACAGAGCACAGTACTACAGTGTAACGGAGTCGGTAGGCACGTTCCCTGCCCTCCAAGGGGCAGCCAATGCCTTTCCATGGCCCTCCTGGGGAGGTGAGGCAAGGCGGGGCGGGCGGGGGTTCCCCCAGGTCCACCAGGCTGAGGGGTGGCAGAGCGACTGAGGCCGGGCCCCGGTGACCTCTTCCCTCCTCTCCCCCGCCGCTCCAGGGGAAAGGTCCGGCCCGGGAGTCCCAGAAGCCCCAGAAGCCCCTGCCTCCCGCGGGCCCGGTTGGCGTCGACAAGAGCGGCGCCGTGACCATCGCCGTCCACGCCAAGCCCGGTGCCAAGCAGAACGCCGTGACAGGTAGGGAGGGCGGGTCCCTGCAGCCCCCGACCCAGCGGGGCAGGGAAAGGAGCCTGGGGCCCGCACCAAGTCACGATCCATCGGTGGCATTTATTGAGCGCTTACTATATGCGGAGCACTTGTACTAAGCTCAGCTTGGCCGATTCATTCGATTGCATTTAGTGAGCGCTTACTGTGTGCATGGCCCCATACTAAGTGTTTGGGAGAGGAACACTAAGCGGGCACATTCCCTGCCCACAATGAATTTGCAAGTCTAGAGGTGACTTCTCTGGGACTCAGTTTCCACATCTGTAAAATGGGGATTAAATCCCCATTCTCCCTCCCCCTCCGACTGAGAGCCCCAAGTGGGACGGGCCAAGTCCGATCTGATTATCCTCTATTTACCCTAGCACTTAACACAGTGCTCGGCCCCTCGTAACTGCTTGGTCTCAAACTCTCCTGAAGGGGTTTTGCCAGTCCATCTTCTTTCCAAGCCCAGTCCGGCATATTCCCCTTGGAATACCATGGTTTTGGGGAGGACCCTCTGTGTGGGAGAGGATGAATGCCGGTGGGAATGGATCAGTGGGGGTCAGGCTGGGAGGAAGCGTAGTAATACTAAAGAATAATGGTACTCGTTAAGCCCTTACTGTGTGTGACGCACTGTTCCAAGCACTGATACAAGTTCATGCCATATGGGACTCACACTCTTATCCCCATTTTCCAGATGAGAGAACTGAGGCCCAGAGAAGTGATGTGACTTACCCAAGGTCACACACAGCAGCATCCTCTGACTCCCAGGTCCATGCTCTATCCTCTAAGCCATGCTGCTTTCAGTTATCATCATCAATTATTATTATAAATGCACCCAAACTGGCACCCGGTTGAGAAGTAACATGACGGAGCAGAGCGCAGGCCTGGGAGTCAGGTCATGGGTTCCAATCCCAGCTCTGCCGCTTGTCTGCTGTGTGACCTTGGGTTTTGTTTTGGCTTTGCTTCTCTGTGCCTCAACTCCCTCATCTGCGGAATGGGGATTGAGACTGTGAGCCCCATGTGGGACAGGGACTGTGTCCAACTCAGCGTTTAGTACAGTGCCTGGCACATAGTAAGCGCTTAACAAATACTGTCATCATCATTATCCAGGGCCTTCTGTTCAGTCCATAGCACAGGCTCAGTCTTCAAGAGAGGCCACTGAGAAGGCCAGAAATTTAGAAAGCTACCATAGTTAGGGCGAGCGTGTGTTCACCGGTTAAGGGTAACCCAGGTTTTCTGTGTCCTGAATTGTCCGTGCCTTAATCCGCGGCCTGAGTGAGATGATGAACCTCGCGTGTCTGACAGCCAAGTGGTCCGTCTGTCGGTTGCAGATGTGAGCGTGGAGGCTGTGGGGGTGGCTATCGCAGCCCCCCCGTCTGAAGGGGAGGCCAACGCAGAGCTCTGTCGCTACCTCGCCAAGATCCTAGAGCTGAGGAAGAGCGACGTCGTTCTAGACAGGGTACGTGATCCCACTTGCTGTCTTCTCTTGGCTTTTGTGTTTTTTTTTCAAAGGGAAATAGTGTGGCCTAGTGACTGGAGTCTGGGCCTGGGAGTCAGGAGGACCTGGGTTCTATCCCACCCCCACCACTTACATGCTCTGTGCCCTTGGGCAAGTCACTTTGCTTCTCTGGGCCTCAGTGACCTCACCTATAAAATGGGGGTAAAGACTGTGAGCCCCATGAGGGATAAGGGACTGTGTCCAACCTGATTTTCTTGTATCTGCCCCTCAGCGCTTAGTTCAGTGTCTGGCACATAGTAAGTGCTGAAGAGAGACCACCACCACAACAATAATTATAACGTCTGTCTCCCTCTCCATAAGAGAAGGAAACAGACATTATTAATAAACACCACTAACAATCCCTGTTTGTGTTATATTGATATTTCTTTTTAAGAAGTAGTGTGGAAAAGTAAAAACCAAAGGGGAAAAGGAAATATACTCCAGTAAAGCCAATATAAATCATCACCTCTGTTCCTCCTCTGATTAGGCTTTGTGGGATTTAGTTTTTGATTGGGTCACACCTGTTTGGCTAACGCAAGAATTTTATTTTTTAATGGTATTTATTAAGCGCTTACTATGTGCTAGGCACTGTTCTAAGCACTGGGGTAGATCCAAGGTAATCAGGTCAGACATAGTCCCTGTCCAACATGGGGTTCCGTCTTAATCCCCCTTTTACAGAGGAGGTATCTGAGGCGAAGTGAAGTGACTGGCCCAAGGTCACACAGCAGAGAAGTGGCAGAGCCTGGAGTAGAAACCAGGTCCTTCTGATTCCCAGGTCTGGGCTCTAGCCAGCCACTAGGCAGTGCTTTTTTGGCCCTATGTAGTCAGTCATTCATATTTATTGAGCGCTTACAGTGTACAGAGCATTGGACTCAGTACTTGAAAGAGACATGCATTCCTCGCCCACAACGAGACAAGAAGACAGACATTAGTTGCACCCCACTGTTGATGTACAGATGAATTTGCTAATTTACAACTTGGAATTTCAATTTAGTTTGGTTGTGGGTTTTTTTTGCATCGGAAATGTTTTCCCTCTAATTTCAAAGTTTCAATTTTCTGGTATTACTGTGTCGCTAGGGTGAGCTTTCCAAGTTATGAGTAGAAAGTTGCCAATGGTCCTTGGGAAGCGTCTTTGCTGTGGGGGAGGAAGTCTTTTGAAGTGATTTTAAACACCAGCAGTAGTGGGAGTATTTTGTAAGTGCTTTCCATCTACAAAACACTGTATGGAATGCTGGGAAAGAGCCTACAGTTTGGGCATCAGACACAAACCCTGTTCATTGAGGGGCTCACAATCGATCAAATAGTTCCTGTTTCATTTCAATCCATCACATTTAATAATTACGGTATGTGTTAAGCGCTTACTATGTGCAAAGCACTGTTCTAAGCATTGGGGTTGATACAAGGTAATCAGGTTGTAGGGCTCACAGTCTTAATCCCCATTTTAACAGATGAGGTAACTGAGGCACAGAGAAGTTAAGTGATTTGCCCAGAGTCACACAGCTGATAAGTGGCAGAGCAGGGATTAGAACCCATGACCTCTGACTTCCAAGCCCATACTCTTTCCACTAAGCCACGCTGCTTATTTTGCGTGGAGCACTGTAGATCACTAATCCCATTCCTCAAGGGGCTCACAATCAATGAAAGAGGTCCGGAGATACTGTTTAAGATGGATCAATCATATTTATTGAGCCTTTACTGTGTGCCGAGCTCTGTAAATCACCAACCTTCCTCCCTGAGGAGAGATGCAGCATGGCCTAGTGCAGGACCTGGATTCTAATTCCAGCTCTGCCCCATGATTGCCGTGTAACCTCGGGCAAGTCGCTTCTCTTCTCTGGGACTCAGTTTCCTCATTTCTATAGTGGAGATGAAGAGTATGAGCCCCACATGGAACTTGGGCTGCGTCCACCCCAACGTGTATCTCCCCCCAGTCCTTAGAACAGTCCCTGGCACAGAAGAAGCCCTTAACAAATACTGCAAGAAATGTGTCTATTATTGTATCGCAGTCTCCCATGCGCTTAGTACAGTGCTCTGCACACAGTAAGCGCTCAATAAATACAAATGAATGAAATACCATAAAAAAGGAATCGTTCCCTTAGTTCCTCTTTAAGATTATCAATAAGACATTTTTCTCCAGGATTCATTTTAGGACCCAGTTTGCATTTAGTACAAGGTTGAAATTGAGGATTCCCAGTTTTTATTAAATACAAACTAGATCATAAAATGAATCCTGGAGAAAAATGTTTCGATCCACAAGGAGTGGCCCCTGTTTTATCCAAGACATCGAGTCACTTTAAAGGTGATTAGTCGGGAAAAACCGTGGGGAGGATTTGGGGTCGGGGCGGGAGCACACAGAAGCAGCTGGACCCTTAGGGCTGGTTAGGGAGAGTTTGGGGAACCTTTTCCCTTCCGGTAACCATTCTCACCTCCAAGTTTTGGAGTCCCCCCCACCTTTGTCGTGGACTTCAAAGTCATCATCTGCCTTTTCCGTAATCCAGTATTTTATTTCCCTTTCTACCCAGGGTGGTAAATCTCGTGAAAAAGTCATAAAGATTCTGTCATCCACCACCCCAGATGAGATTTTGGCAAAACTGAAAAAACAGACAGAGACCACGTGAGACGAAAAAGGCGACACATGGACATTTTCCTTGGAGGAAATTATTTCTGGACAGAAGAAGGTTCTTCCAGAAATCAAAGGCCAATAACGTCATCTTGGCTCAGGAGAAACAAAGGAGCAGAGAACACTGGGTATGTCCTGAGGTATTTAAGGTCAAAATCCGGGCAACCCACTGCTTCCTGTGGCCTACAGCTATCCATCAGTTGTCTTCAAACCATTCAGCCCCTCAGAAACCTTAAGAACTGTGTTTTGGTTTTTTCTCCCCCCCTGCAAATGTGGGGCAATAAACAAGGCTGTAAGACCACGCCCCAATGTTGGCCACAATTGTATGTGAGTACAAGTGGTAAACAGAACTAAAGTTTCCAAGACTGGAGCTGTAGACTTGTGTTAAAATTAAATCCTGTGTATATGTACTGCGGCAGCTTTCTGGCAGTGTCACCATCTCTAATCCCTGGGCCTCAGTTCCCTCGTGTGGGGGAATGAAGTGTGTGAGTTCCAAGTGAGACAGGAACTGTGTCCATCTTTGAATAGCTTGTCGTCTACCCCAGCCCTTAGAACAGTGCTTGATATATAGTAAGTGCTTAACAAATACCATCATCATCATCTTCATCTCCTCCTGCCTGATATATTCGGGATCTGGACCATCAGAGCCAGTGGGCAGGGCAAAGGGGCGACTTGTAAAGCCATCTGCACTCCAAAACAGGCACCTCGCTACCCCCATAAATGTAGCTCTGAGGACCAGGGCCACCACACCATGGGGCTGAGAGAGAGGTGAGCCTTGGGCCAGGTAGGAGGGGGAAGCTAGGGTTTCGTCCCCAGCGCTAGCAGAACCAGCCCGGTAATAATGATGATAATAACAGCAGTATTTTTAAAGCGCTTATTATATGCCAGGCACTGTACTAACTGGTAGGGAAGATACAGGCTGGTCATGTTGAAACACTGTCCAGGTCCTACCTGGAGCACACAGTCTTCATCCCCATTCAATCTGTCAGCAGACTGAGGCAGCTGAGGCCCAGAGAAGTGAAGTGACTTACCCAAGGTCACGCAGGAGCAGACAAGATGAGAACCCAGGTCCTTGTGACTCTCAGGCCCAGGCTCTAGCCACCGTGCCGCTCTGTTTCCGGTCAGGGGCAGAAATCAAATCCTGGGCACTGGAGCTACAGACGGACAGCACTGGCTGTGAGGGAGGTGAGGATGAAAGGAAATGGAAAGAAGGTGGTAGGAAGTAGGAGTGAAGGGAGAAGAAATGTGGAGGGGAGAGAGAATGGTTGGGGTCTTCCGGGGCCCAGCTGGAGGAGGACAAGGAGAAAGGAAGGGAGCGGGGGGAGACGAGGAGGAGACCAACGCAAGAAATCCTCATCAGTCCGATGGCCCCGAAACGTGCTTCTCGGGAACGGAGAGAACAGGATCGTCGGAAACAACTCGTGCAACTACTGTGTTTATTTAAAGAGAACAGTCTATGCTACCGGGTGGATGAATAAAACGAGTAACGTAAAATAGATCTAAGTTATCATTGCTACAAAAATAGAGGACAAGCCAAAATACTGAATTAAATTTTACATACTAGAAGGAAGGTCAGGACGTACAATAGAGGCTGAAATAGAACTTGTACAGCGTTACATCTAACTTCGATCCCCTCTGCAGCGGGCTTTTATCATTTGAAAGTTAATAGGAAGTCTTGTGTACTTAAAAGAAAATGCCCCCAGACCCTCCGTGTCCTATGCCAAAGAAACTGATCGGAACCCACGAAAAAACACTGAAGAATCTCCGTCACTAAACGACCTAGCATCCGGATTTCACATCTTCATCCTGGCTAGCCCTAATTAATTCTTGGGAAGGTGGGAAGGTGGAACCTCAGCAGGGAGCAGGAGCTACCGTTTTCAGAGCCAGAACCGAGCGAAGGGCCTGGGTGGGTCTAGATTACCCGTGGCTGCTCGTGCTAAACGTCAGATGGGACGGTTTTGGCAACCTGCCGAAATTCGAGACCATCACCAAACCGCCCCAAATCCAAGAGCGTGGGGAGAGCTGACCCTCTCCCCCGGTTCTTACCCGATCACGGCCGCCGGTGACTCGTGCCTGGCGATGGGTGGACGTGGAAAGAAAACAAAACCCCCCCAAGGTAAAAGCCCCCATGGGGAGTGACCCGCCGGCGACGAGCCCGAGGAGGAGGTCGGACGGTTCGGTCCAGTGGCCAGACGCATTCCCTGCCTCCTCACACCCCCCCCGGCCGCCGCGGGCCGAGCTGCGCCCCCCTCCCCCCACCCACCCCACCCACCCAAGACTCTGTACAGAAAGGGAAAAAAACAAGAGAAGACGCCCACAAGCTTCGCGGCGGTGGAGGAGACTCCGGGCGGCCGCCAGCGTTAGTAGTAGCCGTAGGGGTGCCGCTGGTTGTAGCCGTAGTGGCCGTACTGGTGGTGATGGTGGTGGTGATGGTAGTAGGGCTCCTGCCTGTGCTGCTGGTAGCTGTTGCCCCAGGGTCTGCCCTGCCACTGGTTCGGTCGATGGTCGCCGGCCCAGCCGCGCCTGTTGTCCCGACCTCTGAACGGTCGGTTTTCCGGCAACCTAGGACAGGAGGACATCGGCGGTGACGTCGGAGCCTCCCTTTCCTCTTCTTCCACTCCCTTCTGCGTCGCCCTGACTCGCTCCCTTCGTTCATCCCCCCTCCCAGTGCCATGGCACTTTACATCCATACCTGTCGTTTATTTCTATTTCCCCCTTTTAGACCGGAAGTCACTGTGTGTAGGGGATGTGTCTGTTATGTTACTCTCCCAAGCACTTAGTACGGTGTTCCGCATACAGTAAGCACTGAATAAATACAACTGAACAACTCCTTTAATCCAGTCGTATTCACTGAGCACCTTATTAAGCACTGGGGCGAGGACACCACCACATAACACGCATTCCCAAATGAAAAACATTCACTTTGAGCACTTGGCTGAAGCCGGTTTCTCAGAAAAATCAATTACTTTTTCTATAGTACATAGCCACTCGATTATTCCTATCTGTCCCAAGGGTCGAGTCATTGACAAAAGACAACCTTGGATGGATTCCAAAACAGACCACAATCCGCCCTTTCCTCTCCATCTAAACCGCTACCTCGTTAGTACGCCGACGCATCCTATCCCGACTGGCTGACTGCATCAGCCTCCTTTCTGACCTCCCAACCTCCTGTCTCTCCCTGCTCCACTCTGTACTTCACTCCGCTGCCCGCATTATCTTATAGAAATGCTCTGAGCAATTTAAAAAATTAAGCAATATAGTAACTTGGCCATGTTTAAACATTAAGCAGTTAACTTGATTCCGTACCCCCCAAACAAAAATATAGCGACTGTGACCCTTAGTAATATCAATTAACAATGGTATTTATTAAGTGCTGATTACGCCTCAAGCACTGTGCTAAGCGTGGAGTCGCTACAGAGTAATCAGGCTGGGCAGTCCCCGTCCCTCATGGGGCTTGCAATTTAAGTAGAGAATGAGTATGACCCAGTGCTTAGAACAATGTTCGAAACACAGTGAGCGCTTAAAAACCATCAAAAAAAAATTGAGCCTAGAAATGACCCTGGATATATTTATTAAAAGATAAAACAAACGCAGACCAACTAGGCAGCACACCAAGAGTGCACAGAAAAAACCCATGATGATTCTCAAGAAAAATCAGATCACTGGTTGGTGGCCAAACCACAATCCCTTCCTTTTGGACACACTGGCTCGTGATCAAGAGACAGCAGGCCATAAGCTTCATTTTACTCCTCGCTAAGATCTGTGCTCACATCCCACCCCATTCACTTGAAAAGAAATGCTAATGAACGGTATTTGTTAAATGCTTTCTGTGTGTCCAGTGCTGGGGGGAGGTCCAAATTAATTAGGCCGGGTCCCACAGTGGGCTCACGGTCCAAGCAGGAAGGAGAACAGGCATTGAATCCCCACTTAATAGAGGAGGGCACTAAAGTCCAGAGAACTAAAGTGACTTGCCTAAGGTCTCCGGCAAGCAAGGGGTGGAGCGAGAGGATTAGAACCCAGGTCCTTGCTCCCTCTGCCAGTTTAGGCTAATTTCTGAAGGTACGACTCAGATAATAAAAGTCAATCCAGAGCGTGGCCCAGTGGCTGGAGCACGGGCCTGGGAGTCAGAAGGTCCTGGGGTCTTATCCCAGCTCCTCCACTTGTGTGCTGTGTGACCTCAGGCGAGTCACTTCACTTCCTCTGGGCCTCAGTTTCCTCATCTGGAAACATCTCTGAGTCCCATGTGGGACAGGGATTGTTTCCAACCAGAATAGCTTGTATCTATCCCGGTGCTTAGAACAGCGTTTGGCGATAGTAAGCGCTTAACAAATACCATTAAAAAAAAAAATTATTATTATTCCTGGGCACCTGTGTGCAGAGAACCAAATTGAATACCAGGTGCTTGGATGAGCAAATGTCTGCAATGACTTTACTTCCCAAGTTAGTCATCACTTACTGAGGTGAACGCATTGTTGCACTGTACTCTCCGAAGCACTTAGTACAGTGCTTGGCACACAGTAAGTGCTCAAAAAATCCCATTGAATGAACAAAAAGAAACGCAGGGGGTGTGGGGAGATGGCTTAGTATGCCATTCTGCGCATAGTAAGTGCCTAATAAATATCATTGATTGATTGAGTGTCACTTCTCAGTGCAAAGTAAGCACTGCAGAGTGAGAGAGCGAGTTAGAGAAAAAGAAAGAAAAAAGAAAAAGTTTTACCGGTTGCCTCTATTCCTTTGGTTCCCACCAGCTCGGCTGTTCCACTCTTCAATTATAGGAGGCGATTCCGCTGGGCGTTTCAAGTATTCTTGATACTCTGTATCTTCTTCTGAGAACCGCTTGGCAAACATCTCCTCATAATTGGAGAGGGCATCGGGGGTGTCAGTCATCCTGGAAAAGCTTTGAGGCACAAGGGCAAACAAATCATTTTTGAGCAGAGATACTTTTTACAATGAGTCAGTGGCCCGACAATGAAGAGTCTGATATTTTAAAATGAATCCAGGACTGGTGAACCAACAGCCCGACTAACAGTCGTAAAGATTGACTAGCTGGTTCCCAGCTTCTCTCCCTAATATGATACTTAAGCGCTTACTACGGGCCAGACGCCGCACTAAGCTGTGGGGTGGCCACAAGCTAATCAAGTTGGACCCAGTCCGTCCCGCATGGGGCTCACAGTCTTCACCCCCATTTTACAGATGAAGGAACTGAGGCCCAGAAGTGAAGTGACCTGCCCAAGGTCACGCAGAGGGCAAGCGGCAGAACTGGGATTAGAACCTATCCCAAGTCCTTCTTTCTCATACTCCAGGCCCCTCGGGGGAGGAGGAGGGTAGAGGAGACGGCAGCTACGGTCACTAGAATCCTTGACCAAGTGGGATCGTGGCTCCTTTCCAATACAGTTTCCACGTTTCCATTTCTTCCCAGGGATCCGTGTGGGGTCAGAAACATTTCTAACGCATCTCCTCCCCTCAAATCTATCCGTCGTACTTATTGAGCGCTTACTATGTGCAGAGCACTGTACTAGGCGTTTGGAAGAGTACAATATAACAGAATTAGCAGACATGTACCCTGCCTATAACAAAGTGTCCATAATGAGCCTAAATGCTCAATACAGTGCTTTGCACACAGTAAGTGCTCAATTAATATGACTGAATTAGTCATTTAAGAGATGCACATAAGTGCTGAGGGATTGGGGATGGGGTGAAAATCCAATACTCAAAGGTCACAGACGAGAAGGTCGTGGGTTCTTATCCCGGCTCCGCCACCTGTCTGCCATGTGACCTTAGGCAAGTCACTCGCCTAAGTCACTTCCTCCGTAATATGGGGATTTTACAGTCCTCTAGGCAGTAAGCTCGCTATGTGCGGGGAACGTGTGTGCTAATTCTGCTCCCAAGCGCTCAGTACAGTGCTCTGCACATAGTAAGCGCTCTCAATAAACACCATGGGGATTGACTGATTAAGGTGCATAGCTAATGACACAAAGCTCTTCTTACAAGTGCTATATTTAGACTGGCTTCTGCTGGGCATCTGAATAGCCTGGAACGGATGGGCACCATTCTGTACGAGGAAACCACCAGGACACAATGTACTGTCGTGTGTTCCCCCCGCAGACACGCAATTTTTTTAAACGGGTTTTGTTAAGCACATACTATATACACGGACACAAGCCCACCAGGTTGGACACAGTCCCTGCTCCACAGGGGACTCGTGGCCCTGTGATCGATGTGCACTGCCCATCAACTTTCCTTACAGTTTCAAATCTACTATAGGCTTGGGAGTTAGAAGGATCTGGGTTCTAATCCCAGCTCTGCCACATGTCTGCTTGTGTGTCCTGGGGCAAGTCACCTCACTTCTCGGGGCCTCAGTTCCCTCATCTGTAAAATAGGGATTAAGATTGCGAACCCCCCCTGTGTCCAACTAGTTTAACTTGTATCACCTTAGTGCTTAGAACAGAGCTTGGCACACAGTGAGTGCTTAACGTACCATTATTATTGGAATAGCAGTTAGGTGCAACCTGAAAAACCTAGGGCCCTCTGAGCATTGGTGGACTTTTGCATTCTCTGGGTGAGAGTGTGAACTCAATCATTCAATCGGATTTACTGAGGGCTTACTGTGTGCACAGCACTGTACGAAGCGCTCGGGAGTACAGAACAATAAACAGATACATCCCCTCCTCACAATGAGCTTAAGGTCCTGGGCATGGGCAATTTCTGGGGAAAACCAAAACTAGTTTCCACCTCTGAGAGGCAAAATAAATTTGGGGGAGAACTGAGATATACGATACGTATTTGCTTTCCCTATCAAAAATTTATTTGGGGTGTTGAGAACAGAATTTCCGTTATGTACGGTTAAACTGGCATGCAGAACGGTAATCTTTGATCTCTTGGAAATGTGAGTCCCCAGATACATTAGCCTGACTCAAGCGGTAATTACAAACCGTTGTGCATGTGCAATACGTGGCCTAGTGGAAAGAGCCCGGGCTTGGGAGTCAGAAGGACCTGGGTTCTAATCTCCGCTCGGCCACTTATCTGCTGTGTGACCTCGAGCAAGTCGCTTCTCTTCTCTGGGCCTCAGTTCTCTCAGCTGGAAAATGGGGATTAAGACTGCGAGCCCCATGCGGGACAGGGACTGCATCCAACCCGATTTACTTAGCTCTTAGTAGAGTGCTCGGCACATAGTAAGGGCCTAACAAATGCCACTAAGGCCAACACCAATGCCCCAAGGGAATGGGGCAGAAATCGAGCAATGGGTTCGAGCTTCCTCTCCCCGATTCAGAGATGGAAGCCCACCTGGTCCGACCACGGAACTGCCCCTCCGGACGGTAGCCTGGAGTCCCCCAGAGGTCTGGAGGTGGCTTCTCCGGGTGGGCCGGCTGCCCATCTACAAACTCCCTTGACTCCGTTCTGCTGTCCTTCTCCCAAGCGCTCCGTACAGTGCTCTGCACACAGCAAGAGCTCAGTAAATACGATTGATGGAGAGGCTCTGCACGGCAATAATTGTGCTAAGTGGCTCCTTTGAGGTGGTGGTATTGGCCTTGCCCCTTTCCCGAAGGGTGTAGCTGATGCAAACAGTGCTTGGCACATAGTAAGCGCTTAACAAATGCCATCATTATTAAATGTCACTTGTACCTGTCAGTCGTACTTACTGAGCTCTTACTGTGTGCAGAGCACTGTACTACGTGCTTGGAAGGGTACAATGTAACAGAGGGGAAAAAGCTCAATCAATTAATCAGTGGCATTTATTGAGCACTGTACTGAGCGCTTGGGCGAGCAAGCTATAAACAGACACATTCCTGTCCACAAAAGGGTTACAGTCCAGAGGGAGGTGAGGCACGGAGAAGTCAATCGTATCTATTGAGCGCTCACCGTGTGTGAGCTTACAGTCTAGAGGGGAAAGAGATCAAGTAATCAATGGTATTTACTGAGGATCTGCCATGTACAGCGCACTGCACTAAGTGCTCGGGAGAGGTCTATACCATGACATAACAGACACATTCCCTGCCCACAATGAGCTCAGGTCTAGAGGGATGACTGGAATACCCAGGCAGGGGCCTTAGGAGAATAATCCCTGAACCCAACCTCACAAAGCCGTTGTGGGAAACAAATTAAAATCACTCATGTAAAGTGCTTCGGCAATAAAAGCACCAAATAGAAAAAGAGAAGCAGCGGGGCCTAGTGGCTAGAACCCTGGCCTGTGAGTCAGAAGGACCTGGGTTCTAATCCCAGCTCCGCCACTTGTATGTTGTGTCACTTTGGGCAAGTCACTTAACTTCTCTGGGCCTCAGTTACCTCATCTGGAAAATGGGGATTAAGACTGTGAGCCCCACATGGGACAACCTGACTACCTTGTAAGAATAATAATAGTAATGGTATTTATTAAGCGCTTACTATGTGCCAACCGCTGTTCTAAGCACTGGATATAAGGTAATCAGGTTGTCCCACAGGGGGTTCACAGTCTTAATCCCCATTTGACAGATGAGGTCACAGGCACGGAGAAGTTAAGTGACTTGTCCAAAGTCACACAGCTGACAAGTGGCCACACTGGGATTAGAACCCACTACCTCTGACTCCCAAGCCCTTGCTCTTTCCATTAAGCCACGCTGCTTCTCAACCCTGGTACTTAGAACAATGCGTGGCACATAGTAAGCACTTAAATACCATCATTATTATTACCCAAGCACTTAGTACACAAGTACATAGTACATACCTAGCGGTATACTGGTACATAGCAAGCACTTAACATGTCATTAGAAAAAAAAAGTCTAGATTTTTGCAGTTCAGGATATAGACGTCTCCTCCATAAACTTGGCAGTTTCTATCCTAAAGAAATTAATATTTTTTAAAAAGTGGCTCAAAGGAAAAAAGTAAAGGCCACCGTTAATGTGAAAATTTTTCATTCATTCAAAAAAATATACTTTATAGGAAGCTTTTTACTTCTCACCCCAGAATTTCTAATTTTTTCAATAACAAAAACCTGAAGTCTATGGGTGGGGGCAGGGAGGGAATTTTCCTTGAATTTTCCCATCTGGGAGCTGAGTTAACCTTAGATGGAGAAGTAAAGGCTTGAGAATGGGGACATTAGAGTTAACTGTTTTATTTTAACTCTCCATTGAAATCTGTCTTCTAGAAATATTAGAGCAAAAGTAAGGGGGTGTTTGGGGGCAAAAATGGTCTCAAATCCTATATCTCAAAATTCACCATGTTAAATTTAACTCAAAGAGTGATCAGAAATCTCAACTGTGGGGAAGAAAAAAAAACTCAGGAGCCCACACAGATGGAAAAAAAAAATCACCGAATTGGCAGAATGCCCCAAACATCAATTAGCTGTATCTGCTACTTGGGACTGCAGAGGATGGGACTGCACATAACCAGCTGAAACAGCTACTGCCTCCTGCCTAAGTTTTGAAGGAGGTGAGCAAGTAAACTATTCCCAGCAATGGCATATTTTTCTTCTCAATTGCTACCATAATGGTTTTACAGCGCGTGAAGCAGCACGGCCAAATGGTTAGAGCATGGGCCTGGGAATCAGGACCTGGGGATTGAGACTGTGAGCCTCCCGTGGGACAACCTGATTACCCTGTATCTACCCCAGCGCTTAGAACAGTGCTCTGCTCATAGTAAGCACTTAAACACCGATATTATTGTTATTATTATTATTACTATTAAACCCAGCTCTGCACATTTGCCTTCTGTGCGACCTTGGGCAATTCACTTCACTTTCTCTGTGCCTGGGTTCCCTCATCTGCAAAATGGTGTTTATGACTGTGAGCCCCATGTGGGAAAGGGACTGTGTCCAACCTGATTACCTTGTATCTACCCTAGCACTTAGCACAGTGCTTGACACATAGTGTTTTATAACTTTACCATCTACCCCAGGACTTAGTACAGTGTCTGCCTCATAGTAAGAGCTTAACACCTTAAGAAAGAAACCCTAAAACAAGCAAAAAAGTAAACCCCACTAGACAGATGCTGATTTTCTTTTCAATTAGTAAAATTACTGTTTTGCAATGTGTGAAGCACTCAACTAAGCATGGGGAGAATATACGGGGGGGGGGGGGGGGCAGGAGGAATAACAGGTTGAAATCAACAATTTAAAACAAACGGCTCACAAAGCCACCTGATAATCGTGGCATTTATTGGGCACTTAATCCATTCTGAGCAATGCACTAAAGCGCTGGGGTAGGTAGACACAGTACAAACGGGTTGGTCGCACAGTCCCTGACCCAGACTGGTTTTCAGGGGTCAGTGCTCCTGTTCGGCCTACCTCACAAGGGGGGGGGGGGGGGGGGGGGGGGGCGCTGCGTTGAAGTTTGCTTGACTTCTATTTACCGGACACCAGACAGTCCTAATAGGAAACAAACAGCAATTAATCATTAGCACCGGCCACCCCCAGCTGTTTACTTAATCAGGCCAATTTAATTGGTCCACAGCACTCACGTCTATATCTGTAATTTATTTATATTACCGTCAGTCTCCTCCTCTAGACTGTAAGCTTGCCGAGGGCAGGGAACGTGTCTGCTATCTTATAGTCTCTCAAGAGCTTAGTACAGTAAATACTCAATAAATACAACTGAGCACTTACTATAACCAGAGCACTGTATCAAGCATTGTGGAGAGTAAAACTTGTTAGCCCGCTGGGGGCAGGGAATGTGTCCATTTACTGTTGCAACGTTCTCTCCCAAGTGCTCAGTACAGTGGTCTGCACACAGAAAGCACTGAATAAATTCGACCGAATGAATATTAAGTGCTGGAAAGCACACAATCCAGCAAAATTAGCCGATGCGTTCTCTGCCCGTAACAAGTTTACAGCCCAGAGGGGCAGGGGATGTGTCTTTTTATTGTTATATTTTACTCCTTCACTCAGTTGTATTTCTTGAGGATTTACCAGGTGCAGAGCACTGAACTAAGCACTCGGGAGAGGACAAAAGAATAAACAGACAACATTCCCTGCCCACCAAGACTTTACACGGAGGGGGAGGCGAGGCCTCAATAACAATAATTACGGTACGGGTTAAGCGCTTCCTATGTGCCAAACACTGTTCTAAGCGCTGGGGGCGATTCAAGGTAATGAGACTGCCCCAGGCGGGGCTGACCATCTTCACCCCCGCCCCCCTTCAGAGATGGCGCAGCGAAGTCCAGTGGCGGGCCCCAGGTCACACGGCCGACGAGGGGGATTCGAACCCAGCACCCCTGACCCCCAACAGCCGTGCCCTTGCCGCTGGGTCAGGCTGCTTCTCCGACGCCACAGATAACAGTGGTGTATTCCGCGGTGTCCCTGGGGCGCTGACGGGCTGCGGAGCGCCGTGCCAAGCGCCCGGGGACGCTCCCCGCCCACAGCCAGCTTGGCGGGCCAAGCGCTCCGCACAGGGCGGCCGCTCGCTCTTCTTCCATTCGATAAGACGGACTGAGCGCCGACCAGGTAAATCCGAGGGAACGGGGCGGGGGGAGGGGGACGGGGCGGACGCGCGTTATTGTGAAAGAAGGAGAAATAAGGGGGGGGGAGGGGCGGCTTTGTCTCGGCCTGGGGTCAAAGGTCAGGCTCCGGCCCACCGTCCGCCCAACGGCCCGCGGGGGAGGGGAGAGGCGCGAGGCGGGGAGGGACAAGGGCGGCAGTTGGGGTCCTGCCCCGTAGGGCGGGGGCGGCCTCACGGCGGGTCTGGGCCTGGGCCTGAGGCCGGGCCCGGCGGCCGCCTCACGTTTCCCGCGCCGGGCGGCGCACGGCCGGGCCGCTCAGGGCGGCTCCCTCAGCGCCGCCTGAAGCGAGGGGCCCCGGAGTCCCCCGCTTGCGTCCGTCCGTCCGTCCGTCCGTCCGTCCGTGGCCCCCGGCCGCCTCACCTCCTCAGGCCGCCGCGCCGCGCCCGGGGCCTAACGGCTGCCTCGCTCCTTCCCGGAAGTGACGGGGAGGAGAGAGGGCTGCTTCCGGCGGGCTCGCGCGCCACCGCTCACTTCCGGCCGACCACTTCCGGGTGGAGGGGCGGGGCCGGAAGGGGGCGGGGCGAGGTGCATTCATTCATTCAGTCAGTCAGTCAGTCATTCATTCAGTCGTTCATTCCATCGTATAGATTGAGCGCGTACTGCGTGCGGAGCCCTGGACTAAGCGCTGGGAACGGACAGTTCGGCAACGGAGAGAGACCGTTCCTGGCCAACGAAGGGCTCACGGTCTAAGCGGTGTCTAAACAGTCTTATTCCCAGCGCTTAGTCCAGTGCTCTGCCCTCAATAAGGGCTCAGTCGAGACGATGGAATGGATGGATGAATGGATGGATGGATGGATGGATGGATGGATGGATGGATGGATGGATGGATGGATGGATGGATGGATGAATGAATGAAGAGTGAGGGGATGGGGCCTGGAGGGGAAAGGGGCGGGCTGTGTTCAATCTGATCACCTTTTAATAATAATAATAATGTTGGTATTTGTTAAGCGCTTACTATGTGCCGAGCACTGTTCTAAGCGCTGGGGTAGACATAGGGGAATCAGGCTGTCCCACGTGGGGCTCACAGTCTTAATCCCCATTTTACAGATGAGGGAACTGAGGCACAGAGAAGTGAAGTGACTTGCCCACAGTCACACAGCCCACAAGTGGCAGAGCTGGGATTCGAACTCGACCTCTTAGTACGGCTCCGGGCAGTCGTTCATTTAGTCTTTCGTTCCTTTACTCAATAGTAACAATAAAGATGTTGGTATTTGTTAAGCGCTTACTGTGTGCAGAGGACTGTTCCAAGCGCCGGGGGAGATTTACAGGATAATGAGGTTGTCCCACGCGAGGCTCATAGCCTTCATCCCCATTTTACAGATGAGGTAACTGAGGCACAGAGAACTTTTCACTCATTCATTCATTCATTCAGTAGTATTTATTGAGCGCTTACTATGTGCAGAGCACTGGACTAAATGCTTGGAATGGACAATTCGGCAACAGATAGAGACAGTCCCTGCCCACTGACGGGTTTACAGTCAATCCATGGAGACAGACGGACAAACAATAGCAATAAATAGAAACAAGGGGATGTACATCTCATTAAGAAAATAAATGGGGTAATAAAAATATTTACAAATGAGCAGATGAGCACAGTACTGAGGGGAGGGGAAGGGGGGGAGGAACAGGGGGAAAGGGGGCTTAGCTGAGGGGAGATGGAGGTGGGGAGAGAAGCAGCAGATGGAGCAGAGGGAAAAGGAGAAACTCAGTCTGGGAAGGCCTCTTGGAGGAGGTGAGCTCTTTGGGCAAGTCACTTCACTTCTCAGGGCCTCAGTGACTCATCTGTAAAATGGGAATCGAAAGCGTGAGCCCCTACAAAGGACGGCGACTGTGTCCAACCAGATTTGCTTGAATCCACCCCAGCACTTCATGGCTTAGTGGAAAGAGCCCGGGCTGGGGAGTCAGAGGTCGTAGATTCTAATCCAGTCTCTGCCACTTGTCAGCTGTGTGACTTTGTGTAAGTCACTTCACTTCTCTGCACCTCATTTCCCTCATCTGTAAAATGGAGATTAAGAGTGAGAGCCCCATGTGGGACATGGACTGGGTCCAACCGGATTACCTTGTATCTACCCCAGTGTTTAGAACAGTGTTTGGCACAGAGTAAGCACTTAACAAATGCCATTATTACATGTATAATATTGCCGAGATCTGCCCTTTCCTCTCCATCCTAACCGCTACCACGTTAGTACAGTCAGGCACCCTATGCCGCCTGGATGACTGCATCAGCCTCCTTTTTGAACTGCCAAATTCCTGCCTCTCCCCACTCCAACCTATACTTCCCGCTGCTGCCCGGATTCTCTTTCTACAGAAACGCTCTGGGCATGTCACTCCCCTCCTCAAAACCCTCCAGAGGTTGCCTATCAACCTTCGCATGGAGCAAAGACTCCTTGCTCTTGGCTTCAAAGCTCTCCATCACCTTTCTCCTTTCTACCTTACCTCCCTTCCCTGCTTCTCCATTCCAGCCCCTCTGCTCCTCTCCCGCCGCTCACCTCCTCACTGGGCCTTGTTCTCACCTGTCCCGCCATGGACCCCTGGCCCACCTCCTCCCTCTGGCCTGGAATGCCCTCCCTCCTCACATCCGCCAAACTAACTCTCTTCCCCCCTTCAAAGCCCTACTGAGAGCTCACCTCCTCCAGGAGGCCTTCCCAGACTGAGACCCCCTTTCCACTGCTCCTCCTCCCCTCCCCATCGCCCGACTCCCTCCTTCTGCTCTATCCCCCTCCCAGACCCACAGCACTTGTGTATATTTGTACATATTTATAATTCTATTTATTTTCATTAATGATATGCATATGTCTATGGTACTTTTTATTTATAATGACGCTACTGATGCCTGTTTAGTTCTTTTGATGTCTGTCTCCCCCCTTCTAGACTGTGAGGCCATTGTGTGCAGGGCTTGTCTCTATTCGTTGCTGAACTGAACTTCCCAAGTGCTTAGTACAGTGCTCTGCACACAGCAGGCGCTCAAGAAATATGATTGAATAATAATAATGTTGGTATTTGTTAAACATTTACTGGGTGCAGAGCTCTGTTCTAAGCGCTGGGGTAGATACAGGGTAATTAGGTTGTCCCACATGAGGTTCACAGTCTTAATCCCCATTTTACAGATGAGGGAACTGAGGCCCAGAGAAGTGAAGTGACTTGCACACAGTCACACAGCTGATAAGTGGCTGAGCCGGAATTCAAACCCAAGACCTCTGACTCCCAAGCCCGTGCTCTTTCCACTGAGCCATGCTGAATGAATGGATGAATGAATGGTACATATAAGTGCGTAATAAATACCATAATTAATTATTAAATTCATTCAATCATATTTATTGAACACTTACTGTGTGCAAAGCACTGTACTAAGCACTTGGGAGAGGACAATAGAACAATAAACAGACACATTCACTGCCCACAACGAGCTGCCAGTCTAGAAGGGATGATGAACATTAATATGAATAAATAAATGAATAAATAAGTAAATCACAAATGTGTACAATAAATGGTGGGGGACATAGTAAGCACTGAACAAATACCATTAATGAAAAATAATAATGGGAAGCACCAGTCTGGGAGTCAGAGGACTTGGTTTCTAATCCCGGCTCGGCCACTCGTCTGTTGTGTGACCTTGGGAAAGTTATTCATTCAGTCAGTCATATTTATTGAGCACTTACTGTGTACAAAACACCATACTAAGTGCTTGGGAGACTACAATAAAGTAATAATAACAACAATAATAATAACATTTGTTAAGCACTTACTATGTGCCAAGCACTGTTCTAAGCGCTGGGGTAGATACAAAGTAATCAGGTTGTCCCACGTGCGGCTCACAGTCTTAATCCCTATTTTACAGAGGCGGTCACTGAAGCACAGAGAAGTCAAGTGACTTGACCAAAGTCACACAGCTAATGGGTGGCGGAGCCAGGATTAGAACCCACGACCTCTGACTCCCAAGCCCATGCTCTTTCCACTGAGCCACGCTGCTTCTCTAATGAGTAATGAGGAGACACATTCCCTGTCCATGATCACCTCTCAGTCTAGAGGGGGAGACAGACCGCAGTGGAAAGAGCCCGGGCTTGAGGGTAAGAGGTCATGGATGCGAATCCCGGCTCTGCCACTTGTCAGTTGTGTGACTTTGGCAAGTCACTTCACTTCTCTGTGCCTCAGTTACCTCATCTGTAAAATGGGGATGAGGACTGTGAGCCTCACTTAGGACAACCTGATTACCCCGTATTTACCCCAGCACTTAGAACAGTGCTCCGCACATAGTAACCGCTTAACAAATACCAACATTATTATTATTATACATAAGTAAATAGATAAATAAATTGCAGATATATACATATGTGCTGTGAGGATTGCAGAGGAGGATGAATGAAGGAGCAAGTAAAAGTGGCCCAGAAGGGGTGAGAGAAGAGGAGAGGAGGGCTTAGTCAGAGAAGACTTCTTGGAGGAACTGTGCCTTCGATAAGGCTCTGAAGTGGGGGAGAGCGATTTTATGTCTGATATGAGGAAGGAGGGCGTTCCGGGCCCGAGGCAGGATGTGGATGAGAGGTCAGCGGTGAGACAGACAAGATGGAGGTACAGTGAGAAGTTTAGCATCAGAGGAGCGAAGTGTGTAGTAGGAGAGGAGCGAGGTGAAGTAGGAGGCGGCGAGGTGATTGAGTGCTTTAAAGTGAATAGTAAGTTTTTCTCTGATGGGCAGGTGGATGGGCAATCACTGGAGTTTCTTAAGGAGGGAGGGAAACACGGTCTGAACGTTTTTGAAAGAAAATAATCCAGGCAGCAGAGTGGAGTGGGGAGAGACAAGAGGCAGGGAGATCAGCAAGAAGGCTGATGCAGTAATCAAGGCACAATAAGATAAATGATTGGCTTAATGTGGTAGCGGTTTGGCCGGAGAGAAAAGGGTAGATTTTAACGATGCCCTGAAGTTAGACCTGACGGGATTTAGTGATGGCTTGATGGTGTGTGTTGACCGATAGAGTGGAATCAAGGATAACGCCAAGGTTACGGGCTTGTGAGACAGGAAGGATGATGGTGCCGTCAATAGCGATGGGGAAGTCAGGAGGAGGAAAGGGTTTGGGTGGGAAGATAAGACGTTCAGTTTTAGTCATAGTAAGTTAGAGGTGACGGGAGGACATCCAAGCAGAGATGTCCCTAGAGGCAGGAGGAGATGTGAGACTGCAGAGAGGGAGAGAGATCAGGGTTGGAGATGGAGATTTGGGTGTCATCCGCATAGAGGTGGTAGTTGACGCCGTATGAGTCAATGAGTTCTTCAAGGGAGTGGGTTTAGATGGAGAATAAGAGGGGACTCAGAACTCAACCTTGAGGGAACCCCCACAGTTGGGGGTGGGAGGAAGAGGAGGAGTCCACCAAAGGGACTGAGAATGAGCAGCCAGAGAAATAGGAGGAGAACCGGGAAAGGGCAGTGTCAGCGAGGCCGAGGTCGGATGGCGTCTCCAGGAGAAGCGGATGGCCGACGGTGTTGAAGCCAGCTGAGAAGTCAAAAAGGATCGGGATGGAGTAGGGTCCCTTGGATTTGGCAAGAAGGAGGTCATTGGTGACCTTCGAATAAATGAATGAATGAATTTATTGAGAGCTTACGTACTGTGTGGAGAGCACTGTACTAAGTGCTTGGGAGAGTACAATCAACCTATCATTTTTTGAGTGCTTACTGTGTACAGAGTCCTGTACTAAGCAGGTGGGAGAGTACACACATCTGGTAGACACGTTTTTTAGAGAGAAAGATGTACTGGGGAGCGCAGATGTTCTCGAATCAATCTAATATCAATTTCACCATCAATTTCCAGCTTTTTAGCTTATAGCTTTCTCATCACCCTTTGTTCTACCGCTCAGTTTCTGTCCCTCACACCTATCTGCTCCCTTGCTCTGTTTTGGCATCCTTTCACTATGCTTTTCATGCCTCTAGCACAACCCATTTTTCACTAGGCCAGACAGTCCTCCATTTAAAAAATATTTTTTTAATGACTAGGCGCTTACTATGTACTTACTAAGCGCTGGGGTAAATACAAGGTAATAGGGATGGACACAGTCCCTAACCCACAAAGGGCTCACAGTCTTAATCCCCGTTTTACCGACGAGGGACAGAGAAGTGAAGTGACTTGCCCGAGGTCACCCAGCCGATGAGTGGGTGGAGCCGGGATTAGAACCCAGGCCCTTCCAGCTCCCAGGCCCCTGCTCTATCCACTAGGCCACCTGGCTTCTCTATTCTTCAAATCCCTTTCTCACCTCACTACTTCCAAGCAGCAGTTTTAGGACATCATTTTCCTAACCGCAAAGAGTGGGGATGAGTTAATTAGTGATTAAAACATTTACCGGACTCATCGTGCCTCCACCTTGTGGGAGCAGAACAGCCAAGATGCTCTATTCAATCAGATGCAGCGGTAAGGTTAATAAAAGAAAGAGCAATATATTGTAATCCCACTAGCTAAATCCTGGGAGCAATGAAACACGCAGATGGAAGAATCCCACCTCATTGGTCGACTGATGGAGGATGTTTCCTTTTGCCCGCCGGGTGTTTAAATCATTAGTTGATGAGTACAAGCTACTTGCTCGATTGGCAAGCAAATTCGTACCCACCCACCTACCATGATGAGTAAAGCAAGTCTCCTTGGCCATTATAAAATTGGGTGTTGGATGTTATAATATACAACTATAATCAATAGTGTTTCTCAAGCACTCACTATATGCAGAGCACTGTACTAAGCACTTGGGAGAGTCCACTACAACAGATTTAGCAGACTGCCCGCCATGAGTTTAGAGTCTCATAAAGACGGTCAGGACTCTAGGCCCCATTATTTTTTTTTATGGTATTTATTAAGTGGTTACTATGTGCCGGGCACTGTACTAAGCACTGGTGTGGATATAATCAGGTTGGACACGGTCCAAGTCCCACACGGGGCTCACAATCTTCATTCCCATTTTACAGATGAGGGAATTGAGGCACAGAGAAGTTAAGTGACTTTCCCAAGGTCACACAGCAAACATAGGGCAGAGCTGGGATATCTACCCCAGCGCTTAGTACATAGTCAGTGCTTAACAAATACCACAATAACAATGATAATAACGATGATTTGCTTGGAATCAGCACATCCCATTCCTCTGGTTCAGGTCCGTGAAACAGAATAATTCCGCTCTCTTGGCAGCAGACCATCTTTCTCCCCTAGCTGGACTGTACAAATTGTCAGAAGCCGAAGGGAATTAGATATAGCCATGCCAATCGTATATTACGTAAGGACGCAGTAAGGCAGAGCTTTAGACAATGCCGTATCTTGGCTGAAAACCGGCAGTCGTTTGCCGAGGCGAGACCAGCAAGATGCACCGCCTTGAAGAAAGGAGTGACTTTTTTTGAGCAAAAGTTTCATAAGGAAAAAAAGGGAAAAGAAGAAAAAAGAGAAAGCAGAACCAGGTCCTGAAAAGACAATAATAATAATAAAAATAATTGATAATAATTGTGGTATTTGTTAAGCGCTTACTATGTGCCAGGCACTATACTAAGCACTGGGGTAGATACAAGTAAATCGGGTTGGGCGCAGTCCCTGTCCCACATAGGGCTCACAGTCCTTATCCACATTATACAGATGAAGTAACTGAGGCCCAGAGAAATGAAGCGACTTACCCAAGGTCACACAGCAAACGAGTGGTGGAGCCGGGATGAGAACCCATGATTTTCTGACTTCCAGGCCCGGGCTCTAAAGCAAGAAAGAGAACTACACAGTAAGGTCCAATCTCTTTGTGTGTCCAGTATGATCAGGACTGAGGTTGCTTCATCAGTCTTTATTGTCTGCACACGCACACTCGGAGGTGAATTTCATCATTAGTCGTGGGTTCTTCTCAATGAGAATAATAATAATAATAATAATAATAATAATAATAATGGCAGTACTGTCCTAAGCGCTTGGGGGGGATACAAGGTGATCAGGTTGTCCCACGTGGGGCTCACAGTCTTAATCCCCATTATACAGGTGAGGTATCTGACAGAACTACACAGTAAGGGCCCGTGCTCTATCCACTATTCCAATGACTTGCCCAAGGACACATAGCTGACAAGCGGTGGAGTGGGATTAGAACCCGTGACCTCTGACTCCCCAGCCCGGGCTCTTTCCGCTGAGCCACGCCCAAATGGATAGCACACAGGGCTGGGAATCAGGGGACCTGAGTTCTAATCCAACTCCGCCACTTTTCTGCTATGTGTCCTTGGGCAAGTCATTGGAGTAGTGGATAGAGCACGGGCCCTTACTGTGTAGTTTTGTTTTTCGTTTTAGAGCCCGGGCCTGGGAGTCAGAAGGTCATGGGTTCTAATCTCGGCTCTGCCACTCATCTGCTATGCGAACTTGGGCAAGTCAGTTCACTTCTCTGTGCCTCAGTTACCTCATCTGTAAAAGAGTGTGAGCCCCAGGGGGGTGAGGGACTGTGTCTAACCTGATTTGCTTGTAGCCACCCCAGCACTTAGTACAGTGTCTGGCACACAGTAAGCGCTTAACAAATGCCACAGTATACAATTATATACAATATACAAGTATTATTACTTCTTTGGCCCTCAGTTTCCTCATCTGTATAGTGGAGATTAAGACTGTGAGCCCCATGTGGGACAGGGACTGTGTCCATCCAGATTTACTTGTATCCACCCCAGTGCTCAGTACGATGCCCGGCACACAGAGGGTACTTAACAAATACCACAGTTATTATTATTAATGTGAAGGACAAGCAGCGTGGTTAAAGCATAGACCTGGGAGTTAGAGGGATTTGGGTTCTAATCATTCATTTAGCACTGAAAGAGATTATATAAACCTTACAGGGCTTGCTGATATAGCAGAATCGGAAGCATCTCTGGATCCGAAGAGCAAGTGACCTATAAAATCTTTTATTGCTGACAGTTGGGGGTGGGGTAGGTGCTCCCGCTGGTAATGAGACCCTGCCCTTGAGCGATGGAAGGAGGAGATCTAAACCAGCGAGAGGTCTTTTTTTCTGCCAAAGCACACCTGGTGTTGGCCCAGAAGGGCAGGAGAATAGCACAGTTGCACATCTCTCTCGTTTCCAAATGAAGAATTTCTCTTCTCGCTCTCTCAAGAGTACGCGGGCAAGTTGGATGGAGTTTAAAGCAGTGCCGGGGTTTGCTTCGCGAGCACCGTTCAGCTAGTTGGACGACCTGATGTGTGGTTGAAAGATGGTTGTCTAACAGGTCTTTCGAAGACACATGGAAATGAGTCTTTCTCACTAACCTATCAGATTGTCAAAGGCTTTGATTTGGGCTATTTTTGTTGTCAGTAACGAGACCATCCGGATCCTCCTCTCTGTTCCTCTCCTCTATTAACAATAATGATCATAATAATCGTGGTATTTGTTAAGCACTTACTGTGTGCCCGTCGCTGCACTAAGCGCTGGGGTGGATACAAGCAAATTGGGTTAGACACAGTCCCTGTCTCACATGCAGTTAACAGTCTTAATCTCCACTTTCCAGATGAGGGAACAGAGGCCCAGAAAAGTGAAGTGATTTGCCCAAGGTCACACAGCAGACAATGGTGGAGCCAGGATTAGAACCCAGGACCAGGACACATGGGCAGGCAGCCTAGTGAGTCCAACTTAGTTAACCTGTGTCCACCCCAGTGCTTAGAACAGTGCTTGGCATGCAGTAAGTGCTTAACGAGTACCATAATAATAATAATAGTAGTCATGGTATGGTATGCATCATGGATGGGGGTTAGAGTACGGGCCAGGGAGTCAGAGGACCTGGATTCTAATCCCACCTTTACCACCACTGTGTGAACTTGGGTAAGTCACTTGACTTCCTGGGCCTCAGTTTCCTCATCCACAAAATGTGGACTAAATGCCCATTCTTTCTCCTACTTAGACCAGGATCCCTCTGTGGGACAGGGACTGTATCCAGGCCGATTAATTTGTATCTACCCCAGCATTTAGTAGAAAAGGTTTATAAGTGCTTAACAAATACCACAATTCTTATTTTTATTACAATTATTGTTGTAATAGAATGTACTTCTGCTATACCAGGACATTTACCTCACCACTCGTTGCAGACAAACGACTGTACAGTGACCAGACAAGTCATTTTTTGTTTTGTTTTTTAATGGTATTTGTTAAGTGCTTACCATGTGCCAGGCACTGTACTAAGTGCTGAAGTAGTTACAAGCAAATCTGGTTGGGCACAGTCTCTGCCCTTCTTGGGGCTCACAATTTCAATCCCCAATTTCCAGATGAGGGAACTGAGGCCCAGAGAAGTGAAGTGACTTGCCCAAGGTCACACAGCAAACAAGTGGCAGAGCTGGGATTGGAACCCAGATCCTTCTGACTCCCAGGCCCTGTTCTATACACTAGGTCTTCAGCCCCTACGCCCTCCCATCCCCGACCTTAAATCTGGAAAATGGGTTTCAGTAAATCAACCTTGAGCTCAGAGAAATGCAAAAATGCCATATCCTAAATTGAAACTGGAAGAGATGGTGTTGGAAAAACAAAAATCCCAAAAGAAAATCAAAGCAGGACCAATTTCCTTCTGCAGTTGCTTGCTTGTGCTTTCATTTCTCTTTCCATCAATCATTTGTCTCTGATGATTATGCGGGGTACTTCAAACAATGTAACAGTAAGTGAAATCATGTTCTTTCAAAGGGAAGGTGGGGGAGAGCCTTCACTGGAAAAAAAAACCCAAAAATTTTTCTTTTGATGTCTTCTAAGGCTGGTTACTTTTTTGTGTAATTCTTCTCAAATTATTACTTTTTTAAAAAATGAAATATTACTCTGCTCTTTCTGCCTACAGGAAAATCTGCACACGAAAATGAGAAAGCCTTGGGCTCCTCCAGTTCCCTAGATGGACAGCTGACTGCCAGGTGTAGAGAAATGATGCAGTAATGAAGACTAATGGCATGTAAGGAGGGGGAAGAAGAGGAAGGACAGCAGGAAGAGGAGGAGGGAGAGAAAGAGGAGAAGGAGGCGGAGGCGGAGGCAAAGGAAGCAAAAAAAGAGAAGAGGGAAAAAGAGAAGGAGGAGGAGGAGGAACAGGAGAAAGGGGAGGAGGAGGAGAAGGAACAGGAGAAAGGGGAGGAGGAGGAGAAGGAACAGGAGAAAGAGGAGGAGGAGGAGGAGGAGGAGGAGGAGGAAAAAGAGGAGGAAAAAGGAAGGAGGAGAAGGAGAAAGGAGAGGAGAAGGAGGAGGAGGAGAAGGAGGAGGAAAAAGAGGAGAAAGGAAGGAGGAGGAAGATGAGGAGGAGGAGGAGGAAGACAAGAAGGAGGAGGCAGCATGGCCTAGTGGATAGAGCTCAGTCTCGGGAGTCAGAAGCACCTAGGTTCGAATCCCATTCTGTTCCTTGTCTGTGGTGTGACCTTGGGCAAGTCATTTCACTTCTCAGTGCCTAATTGACCTCATCTATAAAACGGGGATTACTACTGTGAGCCTCATGTTCATTCATTCATTAAATCGTCTTTATTGAGTGATTACTATGCACAGAGCACTGTACTAAGCATTTGGAATGTACAATTGGGCAACAGATAGAGATAATCCCTGCCCAACAATGGGCTCACAGTCTAAAGGGAGGAGACAGACAACAAAACAAAACAAATAGTCTGACATCAATATCATCGAGGTAAATCATAGATATATACACATTTACAAAATAGAGTAATAATAATAATGTTGGTATTTGTTAAGTGCTTACTATGTGCAGAGCACTGTTCTAAGCGCTGGGGGAGATACAGGGTCATCAGGTTGTCCCACGTGAGGCTCACAGTTAATCCCCATTTTACAGATGAGGTAACTGAGGCACAGAGAAGTGAAGTGACTTGCCCACAGTCACACAGCTGACAAGTGGCAGAGCCGGGAGTCGAACCCTTCACCTCTGACTCCGAAGCCCAAGTTTCCACTGAGCCACGCTGCTTCCCGCTGCATATATAAATATGCACAGTGCTGTGCCAGGAGGAAGGGGGAAGAGCAGAGGGGGGGAGAAGGGAGGATGGGGAGGGGAAGAGGAGCAGAGGGAAAGGGAGGGCTCAATCTGGGAAGGCCTCCTAGAGGAGGTGAGGTCTCAGTAGGGCTTTAAAGAGGGGAAGAGAGTTAGTTTGGCGGAAGTGAGGAGGGAGGGCATTCCAGGACAGCGGTAGGACGTGGGCCGGGGTTGATGGCAGGACAGGAGAGAACGAGGCCCAGTGAGGAGGTTAGCGGCGGTAGAGGAGTAGAGTTTGCGGGCTGGGCTGGAGAAGGAGAGAGGGAGGTGAGGTAGGAGGGGAACAAGGCGATGGAGACCTTTGAAGCCAAAAGAGAGGAGTTTTTGTTTTATGCGAAGGTTGATAATCAACCACTGGAGGTTTTTGAGGAGGGGAGTGACATGCCCAGAGCATTTCTGTAGGAAGATGATCCGGGCAGCGGAATGAAGAATAGACAGGAGCGGGGAGAGACAGGAGGATGGGAGATCAGAGAGGAGGCTGACACAATAATCCGGTCGGGATGTTTCCATGTGGGACAGGGACTGCGTCCAACCTGCTTAGCTTCTCTCTACCACAGGGCCTAGCACAGAGTAAGTGCTTAGCAAATACTGTAAGGGATTGGAGGGATTGGAGTTGCATTTCCATTTCCTCACAAAGTTTATCTTTCATTTTCCTTGTGCCCCACCTCTGGAGAGGTGTAGCAGTCTGGTTTTTCGTGCAGAACGTGCTTTTGTAGGTCAGCCTGAATTTCCATCCCAGCTAATACCGCACCTCCATCGCCTCAGTGATCTCAGTCGGTTTGCTCATTAACGCTACATGCTGACTCTACTGGTTTTACTAGTCACCATTACTGCAATTCACAACTCCCAGAGGCCAGGCAATCTTTAATTGCCAGACTGTAGCCCCTGTAATTATAGTTGGAAGCCGAAAATCCTGGGTCCGACTCTCGGTCAGGATTCTCATGGGGTGAATTTTTCATCTAGAGCCATATTTCTCTTTGATCCTTTTGGCCATCGGTCAACTAATCCATGGCTACAGGTCCCCATAGGATCCTTCCTTCCTTCCTTCCTTCCTTCCTTCCTTCCTTCCTTCCTTCCTTCCTTCCTTCCTTCCTTCCTTCCTTCCTTCCTTCCTTCCTTCCTTCCTTCCTTTGTATTTATTGAGCCCTTACCTTGTGCAGAGCACTGTACTAAGCACTTGGGAGAGTACGGTATAACAATAAACACATTCCCTGTCCACAGCGAGCTTACAATATATGCGGCCTAGTGTAAAGAGCACAGGCCTGGGAGTCAGAGGACGGTGGTTCTAATCCCGGCTTTAGCACATATCTGCTGTGTGACCTTGGGTATGTCACTTTGTTTTCTGGGGTCTCAGTTTCCTTATCTGTAAAATGGAAATTAAATCACATTCCCTCCCAATCTAAGTCTGATTTTTCCCGTAAAGATTTCCAGGGTCTTCGTTGGTAAAGATCTCTGTTGGTAAAATGGAAACCATCAGATATGGACTTTCTAGAGTTTCTGCATCATCGCTCCTCACTGCTTTAAAAATAAAAATGACACTTGTTAAGCACTTACTATGTGACAAGCACTGTTCTAAGTGCTGGGATAGATACAAATTAATCAGGTTGGACACAGTCCCTGTCCCACATGGGGCTCACAGTCTCAATCCCCATATTAAGGATGAGGAACAAAGAATTGAAGTGGCTTCCCCAAGGTCAAGTGGAGGAGCCGGGACTAGAACCCAGGCCCTACTGATTCCCAGGCCCGTCCTCTATCCGTTACACCATGCTGCTGCTCCCATACCCTCTCTGTGACTTTCTCCCTCTCTTTTTGCTTTTTCTCCCGGGGTCTCTGGCCTGCTCTCCAAATCCACCCCTCCATCAACCTGTACCAGTGACTTTTATCAAGAAGCAGTGTGTCCTAATGGATAGAGCAGAGGCCCTGGAGCCAGGAAAACCTGGGTTCTAATTCCGGCTCTACCACTTGTCTGCTCTGAGACCATAGGCAAGTCGCTTAACTACACTGTGCCTCAGTTCCATCTGGGAAATGGAGATTAATTCTGTGAGCCCCATGTGAGACAGGGACTGTGTCCAACCTGATTTGCTTGTATTCACCCCAGCGCTTAGTACAGTGCCTGGCACATCGTAAGCACTTAACAAATACCGCAATTACTATTATTATCCCCTCTCACACCCTAAAAACATTTACTTCCACTATTCCCTCCTCTCCCACTGCGAAGGGCAAGGGCCTAGGAGTCCCAAGGAACTGGCTTCTAATCTCAGCTCCACCACTTGTCTGCTCTGTGACCTTGGGGAAGTCACTTCACTTCTCTGGGCCTCAGTTACGTCATCTGTAAAATGAGGATGAAAACTATGAGCCCCATGTAGGACATGGACTCTGTCTAATCTGATTTCCTTCTGTCTACCCAGCTCTTAGTATAGTGCCTGGCATGTAGTAAGCACTTAACAGATACCATTAAAAAAAAACCAAAACCTCACATTCTCTGTTGTCTCCTTCCATTCTACCTTCAAAAATGCCCAAGTCTCTCCCCTTCCTAAAACATCCTTTCTCCATTCCCCAGCCCCTCCAATGATTAACACACCTCCCTGTTCCCATTCTGATCTAAACTCCCAAACTGGGACATTTACACCTGCTGCTTGACTCTTTTTGACTCACTGCAATGAGGTTTTCATCCCCTTCTGTCCAATAAACCTGTCCTCTCTCTTTATGGCCAAACCCTAATCCTGCTTCACCTCTCCATTCTCTTTAATAGTGTAGACCACTCCCTTCCCCTTGAAGCCTGGGTTTTGCTGACATACCACTAACCTGGTTTCTTCCTACCTCTCCAATGGTTCTTTTTCATTTCCTTTGGCAGGCTTCTCTTTTTTCTCTCATTCAATCAATCAGTTAATCAGTTGTATTTCTTGAGCTCTTATTATGTGCAGAGCACTGTACTAAGCCCTTGGGAGAGGACAATAGAACAATATAACCAACACATTCCCTGCCTACAATGAGCTTACAGTCTAAAGGGGGGACAGACATTGATAGAAATAAATAAATTATGGATATGGACATAAGTGTTGCGGGATGGGTGAAAAAAGGGAGCAAATCCTTAACGTGAGCTGTTGTTAATCATTAGTGGTATTTGTTAAGTGCTTATTATGTGCCCAGCACTGTATTAAGCCCTGGAGTAGATATAAGGTAAGCCCTGGAGCAGATGGAACTGAGGCACAGGTTGGATGCAGTCCCCATCCCTCATGGGGTTCACAGTCTTACCCCCATTTTCCAGATGAGGTAACTGAGGCCCAGAGAAGTGAAATGACTCGTCCGAGGCCACCCAGCAGACAAATGGAAAAACTGGGATTAGGACCCAGGTCCTTCTACTCCCGGGCCCGTGCTCTAGCCACTAGACCTCACTGCTTCTCAGCATCTCAAGTTCTTTAAATCCATCAGACATGTCTACCACTTGTGTAGTTACTTATTCTCATCCTCAGCACATTTGTAAGCATAAACAAGGAAGCAGCGTGGCGCAGTGGAAAGAGCACGGTCTTTGGAGTCAGGGCTCATGAGTTCAAATCCCAGCTCTGCCACTTGTCAGCTGTGTGACTGTGGGCAAGTCACTTAACTTCTCTGTGCCTCAGTTCCCTCATCTGTAAAATGGGGATTAAGACTGTGAGCCCCACGTGGGACAACCTGATTCCCCTGTGTCTACCCCAGCGCTTAGAACAGTGCTCTGCACATAGTAAGTGCTTAACAAATACCAACATTATTATAAACATTTATGGCCTATTGGGTAAAACGTTGGCCCGGGGTTCAGAGGAGCTGAGTCCTAATCCTGGCTCTGCCAATTCCTTGCTGTGTGACCTCATGCAGGTCAATTAACTTCTCTGCACCTCAGTTTCCTCAACTATAAAATGGGTATTAAATCCAAGTCCCTCCTACTTAGACTGTGAGCCCCACGTGGGACAGGGACTGTGTCAAACCCGATTTGCTTGTATCCACCCCAGGGTTTAGTACAGTGCCTGGCACATGGAAAGCATTTAACCAATACCACAATTTATTATTACTATTACCAGAGACTCGGTAGCACGTTGCATCGTCCGGTAGTCAAGCAGGTCTTTCTAACGTCCCCCTGAAATGCCTCCTCCTTTAACTTGAAATTAATTTCCCCTTTACTCCTAGGGGACCCCAGGAGCAACCAGTTAGGGTCCTTCTGCTATCAAAGGGATCGGAAGACAGTTACCAGGTTCCTTCTTGGCGTTTTCTCCTCTCGACGAAATACGTTTAGCCTGTGCTCTGAGGAGCTATTTTCCAATCCGCTGGCCATTATGGCTCCTTTCCTGCGGCCCTTCTCGTTTTTCCCTTCTCCCGGACGTGGTGTTCTAAGAGCCTGATGGAAGACTTTCTCCCTAGCTCTTTCAGGCCATACTGGGTTTTTGTCATGTTTGTCTTTCCTCCATAAGAGCACCCTGGCAATCTTGTCCCGTTGAATTTCAACCTGCATTCGGGCAACCATTTTCAAAAACTGGTCAAGGTGACTTTGAAATCTCCTCCTGTTAGCAGGCATGCCCGATTTGGAATCATCGGCAAGTTTGAAACCCCACTTTCTGACCATAACCCCCTGAAACTGACTTCTTTTGCCCCTGTAAGCTTGTTGTGGGCATGGACTGTGTCTGTTTATTGTTCTATTGTCCTTCCCCAAGCGCTTAGCACAGTAAATCCTCAATAAATGCAATCATTCAAATGAATGAATGAATGAATGAATGAATGGTCCCTCCAGTCATTAACATCTGGGTCACACAGGATTCTCGCCTCACAAACGGCAGGTGTGGCCTTCTCAGAGATGAAGCCTGTGCCTCAGAATAGGCCCACACCCCTGAGTCCGTTGATATAGGTAAGCCTGGCATAGGTAGCGTAATGTTCCAGATGAGGAAACTGAGGTCCAGAGAAGTTGAGTGACTTGCCCAAAGTCACACATTAGACGGAGGGACAAAGGTGAACATCACAGTAGGGCCAAACCTGTGTGCTTCTGGAGTGATAACTGTGGTATTTGCTAAGTGCTTACAATGTGCCAGACACTGTATTAAACTTTGGGGTGGACACAAGCACAGTCCCTGTCCCACATGGGGCTCACATTCTTAATTCTCACATTGAGAAGCAGCGTGGCTCAGTGGAAAGAGCCCGGGCTTGGGAGTCAGAGATCATGGGTTCGAATCCCAGCTCTGCCACTTGTCGGCTGTGTGATTGTGGGCAAATCACTTAACTTCTCTGTGCCTCAGTTACCTCGTCTGTAAAATGGGGATTAACTGTGAGCCTCACGTGGGACAACTTCATTACCCTATATCTACCTCAGCGCTTAGAACAGTGCTCTGCACATAGTAAGCGCTTAACAAATACCAGCATTATTATTATTATTATTATTAATCCCCATTTTACAGAAGAGGGAACCCAGAAAAGTGAAATGACTCCCCCAGGGTGACACAGCAGAAAAGTGGCAGAGCCGGGATTAGAACACAGGTCCTTCTGACTTCCAGGTCCATATTCTATCCACTAGGCCACACTGCTTCTCAATGCCACCTCTTCTGCCCCCTTTCCTCCCAGCTGAAAATTGGGGGTTAATGGTATTTATTAAAGCGCTTACTATGTGCCAGGCACTGTACTAAGTGCTGGGGTAGGTACAAGCTAAGCAGGTTGGACACAGTCCTCGCAGCCTTAATCCCCATTTTCCAGATGAGGGAACTGAGGCCCAGAGAGGTTGAGTGACTTGCCCAAAGTCACACATCAGGTGAGTAATAGAACCCAGGTCCTTCTGACCCCCAGGCCCGGGCTCTGTCCATTCGGCCACACCACCTCTTGGTCTTCGCGGCTTCCCCAGAAACTCTGGCTGCCAAGTGTGAGGAATAAGGGCTGTTCAACTGCTCCAGAGCCTGCTTCATTTACGGCCTGGTGGGAAAATCTGAATACCATGAATGAGTCTGTTTGCTCCAATGCAATTCAGCAGAATCCATACTGCTCGGGGAAGGGAGAACGCAGAAAAATCAAATCCACCAGCAGTCCCTAAGCTTCCTTTTTATTTATTTTCAATTTCCTCCTCCGCCAGGCATTTGTCTTGACTCTTTCCTCCCTCCCTCTGGTGGGAGGGATAATGAGCAGGACTCAATCAAAGGGCGGCAGTGGGAGTGAGAGCCAGGAAACAAATGATCTGAATAAACTACACCCTGAAAAATCAAGAATTTACTATATTTAGAATAATAATAACAACAATTTTCAAAATAATGTTAATAATATCTTGAATCTGTAGAGTCCTTTTATTCACCCAAAGTGTTTTTAAGTCCATTTCAAATCACATATTTTTTCCTCACAACGATCACTGCCGGGTAGGGAGGGTCAGGAGTTCTTATCCCCATTTTACAGATGAGGAAACTGAGGCCAAAGAAGCCGGGCCTTGCCTGAAATACCAAAGGAGATCTTTGGCAGAGGCTCGTTGGAAGCCAGGCCTACTGACTCCTTTTTTTTTTTTGGCATTTGTTAAACGCTTACTATGTACCAGCCACTGAACTAAGCACTGGGGATAGATACGTTAATCACGTTGGACATAGTCCCTGTCGCTCACAGCACTCACAGTCTTAATCCCCATTTTACAGATGAAGTAACTAAGGCCCAGAGAAATGAACTGACTTTCCCAAGGTCACACAACAGACATGTGGCGGAGCCGGGATTAGAACCCAGTTCCTTATGACTTCCAGGCCTGGGCTCTATCTACTAGGCAACACTGCCCCCAAGGATTTGAGACAGTAGCAGTTAAATTTGGGGGGTCCCATCATGCTGAAGAAGATTTGTTCTGGTTTTCCCAAGTCACCTTGGACTCGGGTGGAAAGCTGCAGGCTTAGAATTCATTCCTTCCAGAACCAAGAACAATCCACCGTTGGCTATTTTGGATATTTGGGATGCCAAGGATCATTGCTTGATATTTTCAAAAAGAAATAAATAACCTGCAGTCAGTTAGTATTGTCTGGTTAGAGCCCTGTTTCACAGGATGAGGTGGTCCATTCGATTTCTTTCTCAAGAATGGAAAGGGGTGCCTTGATTTCCGCTACTAGAGCAGGGTCATTTTTTTTCTAATAGCGTTCGTTAAGCACTTACTTTGTGTCAAACGCTGTTCTAAGCGCTGGGATTGCTACAAGTTAATTAGGTCAGACACAGTCCCTGTCCCACACTGGGGTTCACAGTCTAAGTCATTCCAAAGAGCAGTGTCCTAAGAGGAGGAGGAGGAGGAAGAGGAAGAAAAGGAGGAGGAGGAGGAGAAGGAGGAGAAGGTGGAAGTTGGTGGATTCGGTTCTTTCATTTGGTTTGCTCTGGAGAGCTTGGAAGACAGGGCAGAACTGCAAACAGAGGAGGAACATTGTTCCCTACTGGCACATCCAAAATGATTCCTCTGTTGAATCTCTAAACATGCAAAACCCTGGACACTGTGAACACCCAAAAGCCCAGCTGAATGGAATGGTCCCTTGGGTCATTGTTGGGGTCACCACCAGAGAGGAAAAACTGCTTCTCCTTCTTCTTCCTCCTCTCCCGTCTCTGCCTCCCCTGTCCTTTACATAAATCTTAAGCAAAAGCTCCTCAGCTCTGATGCCTGGTAAGCTCGCTGTGGGCAAGGAATGGGTCTGTTTATTGCTTTGCACATAGTAAGCACTCAGTAACTACGATTGAATGAATGAATTAATGGTCCAAGGCCCAGACCAAATCCTCCCATGTCTCTTACCTCTTTGGCCACTCGAGATGCAGGTAGGACAATGAGACTGGGATCCTGCTGGGGAAATGATGCAGAGAAGCAGTGTGATCTAGTGGGTAGAGCACAGGCTTGGGAATCAGGGTTCTAATCCCAGCTCCATTGCTTTGGGCAAGTCACTTGTCTCCTCTGGGCCTCAGTTACCCCATCTGTAAAATGGAGATTAAAATCCTACTCCCTCCTACTTAGACTGTGAGGACCAGATGGGAATGGGGACTGTGTCCCACTTGAGTAGCTTGCATCTACCCCAGGACTTAGTACAGTCCCTGGCTCCTAGTAAGCGCTTAACAAATACCATAAAAAAGAGGTCAATGCCACAGGGTTCTTGGGGGCAGAGTGGCAAGCTGGTGGGAATGGGAGGGAGGGCCCCGGGACTGGAAATTGGGAGGCCTGAGTTCTAGCTGCTGCTCTGCAACCTCAGGCGAGCTGCCAAAATTCTCAAGGATTCAGTTTTCTCCTCTGTTTAATGGGGATAAGTCACATTTGCCTCTCCTTACCTCCGAAGGATGCCACGAGGATAAACTCCGACCTTGGGCAAGCGACCTCACTTCTCTGTGCTTCAGTTACCACATCTTGTAAGATGGGGATTGAGACTGTGAGCCCCAGGTGGGATAGGGACTGTGTCCAACTGGATTTGCTTGCATCCACCCTAGTGCTTAGTACAGTGCTTGGTAAGCGCTTAAAAATAGCACAGTTATTATTATTATTTTATACAATCCGTGACTGTCCTGACTTAATCAGGATGGGTGGTCTGCTGCCTCCAATGCTCAGAAAATGAGAATATGCTGCAGGAGGTCTCACCTAGGGAATGTTGACCAAAGTGCTGGCAGGCTTTTTTTTTAATGGTATGTGTTAAGTACTTACTTTGTGCCAGGCACCGTACTAAGTGCTGGGGTAGATACAAGATAATCGGGTTGGACACAGTCCATGTCCCACATGGAGCTCACAGTCTTAATCCTCATTTTACAGACATCAGACAAGTGACGGTCGGGATTATGAAGCCAGGTCTTCTGACTCCCAGACCTGGGCTGTAGCCACTAGGCCATGACCATGTCCTTCTCAATCCCATCCCCTAAGCACCCAACTTCCTGTGGGGGAACTGGGCTGCTCCTGGGACCATTCACTTATGTGACGAGAAGAGTCATGCCTGCTGGAAAGAGCATGGCCTTGGGAGTCAGAGGCCCTGGGTTCTAATCACGGATGTGCCAATTTCCTGTCGTGTGACCTTGACCAAGTCACTTCACTTCTCTGTGCCTCAGTCCCCTCAACTGGGATATGGGGGTCCAATACCTGTTCTCCCTCCTACTTGGACTGTGAGTCCCATGTGGAAAAGGGACAGTGTCTGACCTAATTGGCTTTTCTCTATCCCAGTGCTTAAAATGGTGTTGGACACATAGTAAGCGCTTACTAAATGCCATTTTAAAAAAAAGAGCTTTAAGCCCCTACAAGGACAAAGGCGTAAGAATGATAAATAAATGATCAGCCTTCTCAGAAGATGCATTCTAATTAAAACCAAACCCTACTGGTTTTATAGATGAGAAGAAGCCCATAAATCTGTAATTGCTTCTGCGGGATCTAATGACAGAAATAACCCTCTCCAGCCTCACCGGGCTGGTGGATATCAGCAGAGCCAGGGGGTGAAATTTCACCCTTGTTTTGTACAGTTGAGTGTAGTGTCTTCTCCCCACCTTCCCCTCCCGACCCCAGGGAGGGGCTGAGTTCAGATCCCTGGGGCACAGAGGGAGGGAGGGGGGCGGCTGGAGTCAGTGGAAAAAGTTCTGCGTAAACATGATGTCACCAGTTCAATTAGAGCTTTTGGCTTCTCCGTTCCCCAGGGACAAGGGATTGCCTGAACAATGCACTTTGCAGAGCTCACCGAGCTCCGCTGGTGGCCCCCAACTGAAGCTCAGTCGAACAGACTTTTCTCTCTCCCAAGTGCTTAGTACAGTGCTCTGCGCACAGTAGGCGCTCAAGAAACACGATCGAATAAATGAATGAATTAATTCCTCAGGAGAAATCGCCACTCAGAGTCCGAGCTCCTTTGTGCCAACCTTCTCACAGGGCCACGGTCTCATCTATCTAGCCGCCGACCTCTCGCCCACTTCCTGCTGTCTCTGGCCTGGAACGCCCTCCCTCCTCATATCCTACAGACAATGACTCTCCCCCTCTTCCAAGCCTTACTGAAGGCCCATCTCCTCCGAGAGGCCTTCCCTGACTGAGCCCTCCTTTCTTCTTCTCCCACTCCCTCTGAGTCACCCATCCCCACAGCACTCCGGTCCGTGTCTGCTATTTATTAATATCTCTTTCCCCCTCTAGATGTGAGCTCGTTGTGGGCAGGGAATGCGTCTGTTTATATCGTTGCGCTGTCCTCCTCCAAGAGCTTAGTACAGTGCTCTGCACACAGTAAACACTCAGTAAATACTATTGATGGATCAAACGATTGATCTCTCCTCCTTTAGACTGTAAGCTCGTTGTGGACAGGGGACGGGTCTGTTATACGGTCGTTTTGTACTCTCCCAAGCGCTTAGTACAGTGCTCTGCACAAGTAAGTGCTCAATAAATACCACTGGTTGATTGATTGCTCACGGTAGGGTGGCCCATAGTCTGGTTTCATGCAGCGTGGGTGGGTCTCAGCATTTCTGTTCAAATCTTTAAATTATATGTTATAAATTACTTATTAACTCCTATTATTGTACATCTTTCCTCTAGACTGTGTTTGCTAATTCTGTGGTATTGTATTCTCCCAAGGACATAGCACAGTGTTCTGTACTTAGTAAGCACTTAATAAATAAATACCACTGATTGATTGATATTAATGTCTACTCCCTCCCATATGGTAAGTTCATTTATGGGTAGGGAATGTGCTTGCTCATTCTGTTAGATTGTCCTCTCCCTAGGGCTTAGTACAGTGCTCTGCACATAATAAGTGCTCAGTAAATATCACTGATCATTCGACTGACTCATGGATGGATACCAGTGTCTGCCTCTCCCTCTAGACTGTCAACTTATTATGGGCATTCTGTCAGGCTGTCCTCTCCCAAGCGCTTAGTACGGTGCTCTGCACATAGTAAGCACTCGATAGATACGATTGATTGATTGACCGATTGGTCTGCTCCTGCATCCAGCACACATTCAGCACTGGATATCGTTGCCTCCTGGACTTATATTTTCAACCCCAAGCCTCCCTCCACCCCGTCTCCTGCTGCGGTGCTTCTGTTCTGAGTGACTGGGGAAGAGAATGTAATGGCTGGGGAGAAGATCGGAAACTTAGAGGACCCCAGAGATATCCTCTGGGGCAGAGCAGATTTGGGCATGCGTCTGCAAAGATGCCTAAACTCCATCATCTGTAAAATAATAATAATAATGTTGGTATTTGTTAAGTGCTTACTATGTGCCGAGCACTGTTCTAAGTGCTGGGGTAGACATAGGGGAATCAGGTTGTCCCACGTGGGGCTCACAGTCTTAATCCCCATTTTACAGATGAGGGAACTGAGGCACAGAGAAGTTAAGTGACTTGCCCACAGTCACACAGCCGACAAGTGGCAGAGCTGGGATTCGAACTCATGAGCCCTGACTCCAAAGTCCGTGCTCTTTCCACTGAGCCACGCTGCTTCTCTGTAAAATGGGAATAAACACCTGTTCTTCTTCCCTCTTAGACCACAAGCCCCATATGCAGTAGGAAGTACGTCCAGTTCGTCCAGTGCACCTCCTTCAGCACGTACCAGAGTGTTTTGAGCATAGTAACTGATTTGCTCCCTTCTTTTCACCCTCCCTCAGCCCCACAGCTCTTGTGTCCATATACGTAATTCATCAATCAATCAATCGTATTTACTGAGCACTTACTGTATGCAGGTCACTGTTCAAAGCACTTAAGAGAGTAGAACAATATGACGTATTCCCTGTCCACGATGATTTAGATTAATATCTGTCTCCCCTTCTGGACTGTATGCTCGTTGTGGGCAGGGAGTTTGTCTGTTATATTTTACTCTCCCAAGCCCTTAGTGCAGTGTTTTGCCTACAGTAAGCGCTCAATAAATACTATTGAATGAATGACTGAATGAGCACTTACCGTGTTCAGAGCACTGTACTAAGGGCTTGGGAGAGTACAATACAACAATAAAGAGTCACATCCCCTGCCCACAATGAGCTTACAGTCCTGAGTTGGGCAGACAGAAATCAATTCAAATAAGTAAAATTACAGGCATGTACATAAGTCCTGTAGGGCCAGGAGGGGGGAAGAGCAGAGGGAGCAAGTCAGGGCAGAAGGGAGATGAGAAAAAGTGGGGATTAGTCTGGGAAGGCCTCTTGGAAGAAATGTGCCTTCAGAAAGGCTTTGAAGGGGAGAGATTCATTCATTATCTGTCAGATTTTAGGAGGGAGGGCATTCCAGGCCAGAGGCAAGAGGTGGGTGAGTGGTCAGCAGCTAGACAGGCGAGATAGAGGCAGAATGAGAAGGTTAGCAGCACCCGAGAAGTGAAGCGTGCGGGCTGGGTTGTTGAAGGAGAGAAGCGAGGTGAGGTAGGAGGGGGCAAGGTGGTGGAAAGCTTTAAAACCAATCGTGAGGAGTTTTGGTTTGACGAGGAGGTGATGGGCAACCACTGGAGTTTTTTAAGGAATGTGGTGCTCAATAAATCTGTAGATTGTAAGCTTGTTATGTGCAGGGATAGTGTTACCAGCTCTGTTACGATGTGCTCTCCCAAGTGGCTAGTACAGTGCTCTGTACGCAGTAAGCGCTCAATAAGTATGATTGATTGATCTTTTGATGTTAACTGAGGAGGAAAGGGGCAGAGCACAACTTTCCAACCCAACTTTCCACCCAGTCACTTTGTTCCAGCTTGGTTTCTCAGGTCCGGCAGTGGCAGTTAGAAGCAGCGTGGTCTAGTGGATAGAGCCTGGGCCTGGACGTCAGAAGGACCTGGGTTCTAATCCCGGCTCCACCACACGTCTGCTGTGTGACCCCAGGCAAATCGCTTCACTCCTCTGGGCCTCGGTTCCCCCATCTGGAAAACAGGGGGGGAGTCTGGGAGCCCCAGGCGAGACACAGATTGTATCCAGCCTCATTTGCCTGCGTCCACCCCAGCACAGTGCCTGGCACATAGTAAGCGCTTAACAAATACCACAGTTATGATTGTTATTATCGTCAGATGTGCTCCTTTAACTTTATCTCATCTGCTCAGTTACTGGGTGGAGTGTTGACAGAACCAGCTCCTCCAGGCTGACTAGAAGCTTCATCAGAAGCTTCCCACGCAGATAAACAGGTAACAATTGAGTCACCTCACCACCGCTCCTCAGAACTAGCTCTACACTCTCTGGAGCCTGGGGAACCTCCTGGTTATATTGCCTCAACCCCAGTGCTTAGTTTAGAGCTCAAACCCTACTAAGCACCTAACAGATACTGCAGTTATCCTTATTAAGTCACGGCCTAGTGTAAAGAGCATGGGCTTGGGAGTTGGGAGGACCTGGGTTCTAATCCTGGCTGTGTGACTCTGGGCAAGTCGCTTCACTTCTCTTTGTCTCAGTTACTCCATCTATAAAATGGGAATCAAAACCCTACCCTGTTCTACTTAGACTGTGAGCCACGTGTGGGACTGTGTCCGACCTGATTAACTCATATCTCTCCCAGCATTTGGCACAATGCCTGGCACATAGTATGTGCTTAACAAGTACCACAGTTCTTAATATTCTGACTTTTTCTCCCTTTATTCATTCCCCCTCCCAGCCCCACAGGACTTACATCTGTATCTGCAATTTATTTGTTTCTATTAATGTCTGTCTCCCCCTCTAGACTGTAAGCTTATTGTGGACAGGGAATGTGCCTGTTATATTGTTCTCTTGTACTCTCCCAAGTAGTCTCCCAGTCTACTGTACTCTCCCAGTGCTCTGCACACAGTAAGCACTCAATAAATGCCACTGACTGGCTGACTGACACCTGATTAACTGATTATATTAACGTCTGACTCCCCCTTTACATTGCAAACTCACTGTGGGAAGGAAATGGGTCTGTTCTCTTGTTCTATTGTACTCTCCCAAGTGCTTAGTACAGTGCTCTTCACACAGTAAACACTCAATAAATACCACTGACTGGCCGACTCTCCCCCTACAACTTCCCTTCCAAAGCCATTCAACTTCCCTTCCAAAGCCATTCAACTGGTTTAGTGGAGAACGCAGTCAATCAATCAATTAATCGTATTTATTGAGTGCCTACTGTGTGCAGAGCACTGTACTAAGCACTTGGAGGAATACAATACAACAGAGTGGGTAGGCATATTCCTTGCCCACAGTGAGTTTACAGTCTAGAAGGGGAGAGATTATTCAATCAATGGTATTTATTGAGCGCTCACTGTGTGCAGAGCCCTGTACTAAGCTCTAGGGAAAGTATGTTGGTAGACACATTCCCTGCCCACAACAAGTTTACACTCTAGAAAGTTCATCCCCTCAATCTTGCAGAAAGACTCAGTGTCTTCGGCACCCCAGGCCCCAGTCGAAACCCGGTGGAAGTCCAGGGAGGCAGACCGCGGTGAATTGGGCCACTTGGCACAGGTCTGCAAAGGCCTGACTTTCTGGTAGTTTGGTGCCATTTCCTTAGGGTCAGATTAAGAGGGTTTGGCAGGACTCAATCTCTCAGTCTTCTTCTCTCCTCTTTCTCCTCTCTCTTCCTCCCTCTTCTCCTTTGTCTCTCTTTCCCCCACCTCTCTCTCCCCACTTTGTCCCTCTCTCCCCACCTCTCTCTCTCTCTCTCTCTTTCCTTCTAACTCTCCCTCTCTCTTTCCCCCTCTCCTCTCCCTCCCTTTAGCTCCTTCTCTCCCCCCCTTCTCTCTCTCCTTCCTTCCCCCCTCCCCTTCTCTTCTCCTTTGTCCTTCTCTCCCACACCTCTCTCTCTCCCCCTCCCTCCTTCTCTCCCTCTCCCTCCTTCCTTCCCCAACTTACACTCATGCCCTTGCTGCCTTCCCTGACCCTGCTAGGACTATTTTTAGCCCAAGGGCGGCCATGACTGAGGTAGGGGCTGAAAGGAGGGTGCTCTCTTTTTTTTTTATGGTGTTAGTTAAGGGCTTACTATATGCCAGGTACTGTACTAAGGGCTGGAATAGATACAAGCTAATTAGGCTCACAGTCTTAATCCCCATTTTACAACTGAAGGAACTAAAGCTCGGAGAAGTGGAGTGACCTGCCCGTGGAGGAGCGGGGATTAGAACCCAGGTCCTTATGACTCCCACATCCTGTGCTCTATCCACTAGGCCATGCTGCCTTTGTCTCGCTACTGCTGTGGAAACTCGGGTGGGTAGGGGAAGGGCAGTGAGTTAGGGTGGGGCAGCTGCCTCTTCTTCTCCCCAACCATTAAAGCAAGTGACTCTGCCACCCAGATCCATTTTTGAGTTAATAACAATTGTCGGATTTGTTAAGCGCTTACAATGTGCCGGGCACTGTTCTAAGCACTGGGATAGATAAAAGCTGAGCGGGTAAAACACAGGCCCTGTCCCACATGGGGCTCACACTCTTATACTAAGCACTGAGGTAGATACAAACTAATCGGGTCGGACACAGTCCCTGTCCCACATGGGGCTCAAGGTCTTAATCCCTATTTTCCAGATGAGGGAGCTGAGGCCCAGAGAAGTGAAGCGACTTGCCCAAGGTCACCCAGCAGACAAATGGCGGAGACAGGAATTAGAGCCCATATCCATCTGACTCCCAGGCCCGTGCTCTAGCCATTAGGCCATGCTGCTTCTTGTGTGTGTGTGTGTGTGTGTGTGTGTGTTTGTGCTTCCAATACAGCAGCAGGATGGTATTTGGCTCAGACGAAGCTTGTCAGTCACTAGCAGATGGTAAGCCCCTATAGAGCTCAGTTTCTATTTTCATCTCCCAGAGCCGGGGCCAGGGCATTCTGTCGAGCGTCCCGAGACAGAGGGCGGCCCCCCCGCCCCAGGCCAGAGTATACATGGACTCTCTCCTTGGCCAGCATGTGGGTCGTCGGAGGGTTTTCCCGAAGAAGCAGAGGTCCGAAGCCCTGAGAAATAGGCCATCTTTCGTCGGGTAATGACACCGGGAAGCAAACTGTCTCTGCTTCACTCCCACTCCTCCCCAAGTAATTGCCACCGGGAGAAGCTTGCCAGGAGAGACGTCCTGGGTGGACCGGAGGTCACCCAGGGGTCAGGAGAGGAGCCAGAGGGACCATGTCCAGTCCTTGGGAAAGACCGGCGTGGCCCAGTGGATCGAGCCCGGGCCTGGGAGTCAGGAGGACCTGGGTTCTCTTTCCGGCTCGACCACCTGTCTGCTGCTGGGTGACCTTGGGGAAGTCGCTTCACTTCTCTGGGCCTCAGATGCCTCGGCTGTAAATTGGGGTTGAAGACTGTGACCCCCCCGTGGGACAGGGGTCTGTCTCCTCCAGTCTAGACTGTAAGCTCATTGTGGGCAGGGAATGTGTCCATTTATTGTGGAACTGTACTCCCCCAGGAGCTTGTACAGTACTCTGCACACAGTAAGCGCTCAGTGAATACAATCGAGCGAATGACGACCCTAAAGAAGATACCCAGTAACCTTCGTGGGTGGGTGAGGAGAAAGGTTGCTTTCTGAGATGAACAGAGAAGCTATTTATTGTTGTACTGTACTCTCCCAAGTGTTTAGTACAGTAAATACTCAATAAAAACAATCAAGTGAATGAATGAGTGAACGGGGCTGCAAGGTGACTCCACGGGTAGGAGACCCCAAGTCTTTTTTATGGAATTTGTAAAGCGCTTACTCTGTGTCAAGCATTGTACTAAGTGCTGGGGTAGACACAAGCTAATCAGGTTGGATATAGTCCATGTCCCCACAGTTTTAATCCCCATTTCTTTGACGCCCAGAGAAGTGAAGTGACACTCCCGAGGTCACACAGCGGACAAGTAGCGGGAGCAGAGATTAGACCCCGGGCCCTTCTGATTCCCAGGCCCGGGCTCCAGTCACTCCTCACATTGCTTCCTCAGGCTTAATTTTAGGTGGGACTGACAAAATCTGAGGGGCAAATGGGAAGGTGGGAATACTATTTATTCAGCATCTATTGTCTGCAAAGCACTGTACTAAACTCTTGTAAAAAAATACACGGAATAGAATAATTCATTCAATCATATTCACTGCTTACTGTGTGCAGAGCACTATATTAAGCGCTTGAGAGAGTACGGTACAACAATAAGCAGACAAATCCTTGGGGCCCAGGGGGTTAGAGTGTACTCTTCCAAGAACTTAGCACAGTGCTCTGCACACATTAAGTGCTCAGTAAATATGACTGCATGGCAGGGGAGACTGGAGACAGTTACAGAAGGAAATTCTACCGCACTCTTCCAAGTGCTTACCACAGTGCTCTGTGCAGAGGAAGCCCTGGATAGGCACAGATGGATTGGAAGATGAAACAATGAAAATACCAAATCAACCGAAAAGACAAGGACAGCGATGACTTCTCCCACTCCCTTCTGCGTCGCCCTGACTTGCTCCCTTTGTTCTTCCCGCCTCCCAGCCCCACAGCACTTTACAATAACAATAATCATGGTATTTGTTTAGTGCTTACTATGTGCCAAGCACTGTTCTAAGTGCTAGGGTAGATACAAGGTAATCAGGTTGGACACGGTCCCCGCCCCACACGGGGCTCACCGTCTTAGTCCCCATTTTACAGATGAGGGAACTGAGGCCCAGAGAAGCGAAGTGACTTGCCCAGTGTGACACTTCTGTCCATATCTGCCATTTCTTTCTTTCTTTATATTGATGTCTGTCTCCCCGCCCCTAGACCGCAAGCTCGCTGTGGGCAGGGAATCTGTCCGTTTATTGGTGTAGGGTCCTCTCCCAAGTGCTTAGTCCAGTGTTGTGCACACAGTAAGCGCTCAATAAATATGACTTAACTTCTCAGTGCCTCAGTTACCTCATCTGTAAAATGGGGATTAAGACTGTGAGCCCCACGTGGGACAACCTGATTCCCCTGTGTCTACCGCAGCGCCTAGAACAGTGCTCGGCACATAGTAAGCGCTTAACAAATACCAACATTATTATGACTGGGTGAATGACTCTGACGAAAAGGAATCCAAAGGAGCAGTGGGGTACTGGGCTTAGGAGCTGAGTTGTAGGGTCTTCGCTGGGCTGAGCAGCTGGGGAAAGGGGGGTGGGGTCGCGGACCCCTTCCTCCATCCCCCAGAGCATGGCTTTGGCACTGGGGGAGCACTTAGAAGGGTGAGGAGGGGGTGGGCCAAGGGGCTGAACCCAAGGGGACTGGGGATCCTGGGGGTCTGGGGGCCGAGTTCTGGGGGCCTGAGGGTCCGGGGCTCTGTGGGTCTGGGGTCTGGAGATCTGGGAGTCTGGGAGTCTGGGAATCTGGGGGTCTGGGAGTCTGGTGGTCTGGAGGTCTGGGGGTCCGGGAGTCCGGGGGGCTGGGGATCCGGGGGGCTGTGGGGTTCTGGGGGCCCTGGGGATCAAGGGTTCCGGGGGTCTGGGTGTGTAGGGGCTTCGGGGGTCCGGGGTCTTGGGGCTCCGGGGGTCTGGGGGTCCGGGGGTCCAGGGATCCAGGGGTCTGAGTGTGCTGGGGGTCCGGGGATCCAGGGGATCAGGGGGTCCGGGGGTCCGGGGTGAGGCGGCAGGAGCGGGCCCCTGTGTCTGTGCCTCCCACCCACAGAGGGCCGGGCCCGGCGGGGCCGGGGGGGCCGGGGGCCAGGACTCCCCTTCTCCATCCTCCCCCCTCCCTCCCCTGCCCCCGGGGGTTTGGGGGACGGGGGGCGATGGGGGGGTGAGCAGGCTCGTGCGGGTCCCCCCGGGCCGGGGGGCGGGGAGGCGGGGGCCGGGGGCTGAGGCCGGAGGCGGGGCGGGGGGCGGGGGGCGGGGGCGGGGCCGCCCGGGCAGCCCTATGTGCCAACTTGGGGAGCGGCGGCGGTGCGGGGCGGTGCGGTGCGAGGCGGTGCGGGGAGACGCCGGAGCCATGGGGTGAGTGCCCCCCGGACCCCCCCCTCCCGGGGGTCCTGCCCTCCCCCCCGGGCCCCTCCCCCATCCTCCTCTCCCCCGGACCCCCAGGCAGACGCCCAGACCCCCAAACCCCGGCTCCACACCCGCGCACCATCCTCACCCGCTCCTCCCGGCCCATCCTGCCCCCTCCTTCGTACTCACCTTGCCCCCTCGCCTGTGCCCACCCAGCCCCCTCCTCCCTGCCCATCTTGCCCCCTCCCCTGTGCCCACCCAGCCCCCTCCTCCCTGCCCATCTTGCCCCCCCCGTGCCAACTCTACCCTCTCCTCCCTGCCCATCTTGCCCCCCCCGTGCCAACTCTACCCCCTCCTCCCTGCCCATCCTGCCCCCTCCTGCGTGCCCACCTTGCCCCCTCGCCTGCGCCCCCCCGCTCCCCCGGTCTGTGCCTCCCCGCCCCCCGATTCGTGCCCCCCCGCCCCCCCGGTCGGTGCCCACCCAGCCCCGTGTGAGGCTCCCCTAAGGCCTGCCCGCGCCGGTGCCCCAGTGCCCGCCTCTCAGGGTGCCCGGGGGACCCCTTCCCCTCCGCAGCTTGGACCCCCGGAGCCCCGGGGGGGAGGGGAGAGGAGGGGGAGGGTCCCGCATCGCCTCAGATCGCGACCCCCGACGGCTGAGGGTGGGCGCGGGGGAGGGGGATGGGGAGAAGCTGGGGGAACCAGGGGGCTAAGGCCTGGTGCCAAGACTCTGGAAGTTTGGGCATGTTGGGGGGTGGGTGGGAAGGGGGGATGCGGGTCTCCCACCACCCCAGGTGGAGGGACCCTCACCCCTGTCCATCCGTCCATCCTGCTGGGAGCCGTAGTGGTCCCTGCCGGGGTTGGGGGGCGTGGGGAGGCCAGCCCGAAAACAGGAGAAAGCCAGGAGCCCCGGGCGATCCCAGGGGTTCCCCCTTCCCCCCCAGGGGCTGCGGGCTGGGGTTGGTCCGCCCTCACCCAGAACCTCAAAAAAGCCCCCCCATCCCCCAGCATGAAGCTCCGCCCCTCCAGGGTGACCCCCGTGACCCCGTGACCCCTTGCTCTCTCAGGGACCCCCCCCCCCAGATCTGGTCACCCAGAGAGCAGGACCCCCCCATCCCCTCCTCCCCTCCACCGGCACCAGCCATGTCCAGAATGGGAATGGGTCGCTTTATTGTTCTATTGTCCTCTCCCAAGCGCTTAGTACAGGTGCAGAACACCCAGTAAGCGCTCAATAAACATGCCACTGACTGACTGAATTGGGACTTTGGGGGATTTCGGAAGACCGTATTTTCTGGACCAGAAGGTGTTTTCACTCGGTGAAGTAAGTGGCAATTGAATTTGCCACTTGGCAATTGAAATCCTGGCAATCGAATCTGACCCTCAAGCTGCTGTGACTGTTTGCTACAGTTTCCCTTAATGATTAATCTGGAGAAATGCACCCTTTGAAAACGGCAGTGGGCCCAAATTGCCCCACCACTGTTGGTTTAGGGTTGTTTTTTTTTCATTCATCAGAAATTGGTCTTTAATGAGACCCGAAACACAGTGGCTTTGTGGATCGAGCACGGGGCTGGGAGTCGGAAGGTCATGGGTTCTTATCCCGGCTCCATCACTTGTCTGCTGTGTGACCTTGGGCAACTCACTTCACTTCTCTGGGCCTCAGTTGTCTCATCCATATAATGAGGATGAAGACTGTGAGCCCCATGTGGGACAGGGACTGTGGCCAACCTGATTACTTTGCATCTACCCCCATGCTTAGAACAGTGCTTGGCACAAAGCACTTAGTAAGTACCATAATTATCATTATTATTGTTATTACCCTGAACCGCCTCAAAGACACCCTTCCCGGAGGTCTACTTGTAAAATTTAATGGGTCAATCAGTGGTATTCATTGAGCACTACCTGACTGTGTGTGTGTAGAGTACTGTACTAAGCACCTGGGAGAGTACGTGTCACAGGATTGGTAGACAGTTCCAGATTTCTCAATCAATCAGTCGTATTTATTGAGTGCTTACTGTGTGCAGAGCATTGTACTCAACGTTTGGGAGAGTACAATAGAACAATCAACAGACACATTCCCTGCCCACAACAAGCTTACAGCCTAGAAAGGGAGACAGACGTTCATATAAATAAATAAAATGACAGATATGGACATAAGTGCTGTGGGGCAGGCGTGGTGGGGGGGAGGGAGTAAAAGGGGCAAGTCAGGGCAACACAGAAGGGAGTGGGAGATGAGAAAAAGAGGGCTTAGGCAGGGAAGACCTCCTGGAGGAGATGAGCCTTCAGTCAGGCTTTGAAGGCGGGGAGGGTAATTGTCTGTTAGATATGAAGAGGGAGGGCATTCCAGGACAGAGGTAGGATGTGGGCGAGAGGTCGGCGGTGAGATAAAGGAGACGGAAGGACAGTGAGAAGGTTGGCGTTAGAGGAGCGAAGCGTGCTGGCTGGGTTGTGGTAGGAGAGCAGTAAGGTGAGGTAGGAGGAGGCAAGGTGATGGACTGCCTTAAAGCCGATGGAGAGGAGTTTTTGTTTGCTGCGGGGGAGGATGGGCAATCCCTGGAAACATAGACTGTAGGTTTCGGTAGGAAAATGATCCAGGCAGCAGAGTGAAGCATGGACTGGAGGGAGGAGAGACAGGAGGCTGGAGGTTGATATAGTAATAAAGGCGGGGTAGAATAAGTGCTTGGATTAAAGCAGTTGCACAGACGGAGTGGAAAGGGCGGATTTTAGCGATGTAGTGAAGGTTGACCCGACAGGATTTAGTGATAAAACTTAATCTGGGGTTGAATGAGAGAGAGGAGTCAAGGATAACGCCAAGGTTTCGGACTTGTGAGAAAGAAAGGATGGTGGTGCCGTCTACAGTGCTGGGAAAGTCAGGGGCTGGGCAGGGTTTGAGTGATAAGATGAGGAGTTCTGTTTTGAACATGCTAAATCTGAGGTGACGGCAGGACGCCCAAGTAGAGATGTCTTGAAGGCAGGAGGAAATGCGAGATTGCAGAGAGGGAGAGAGATCAGGGCTGGAGATGGAGATTTGGGAATCATCCGCACGGAGGTGGTAGTCGAAGCCATGGGAGCGAATGAGTTCTCTAAGGTAGTGGGTGTAGACGGAGACTAGAAGAGGACCCAGAACTGAGCCTTGAGGGACCCCCACAGTTAGGGGGTGGGAGGCAGAGGCGGAGCCCGCAAGTGAGACTGAGAATGAGCGGCCAGAAGAGGAGGATTTTTGTAGGTTCCCAGATTGCTGTAAAATCTTGGATTTCTAAAGGTTCAGAATTAACCAAGTTTCTGGATTCTGAAGGTTCTGGACTTCTGATGTCGGAATTTTTGATGTTGCAAACTATCTCCCATTTAATAATAGTGATTATTGTGGTTTTGTTAAGCACCGTTAACTGTGCCAGTTAACCCCAGGAGCTGGGGTAGGTACAAGGCAGTGGGTAGTACACGGTCCCCGTCCAGGGCTCCCTGTCCTAATCCCCATTTTACAGATGAGGGAACTGAGGCACAGAGAAGTGAAATGACTTGCCCAAGATCACACGGCAGGCAAGTGGCGGCACCAAGCTTAGAACCCGGGTCCTTCTAACTCCCAGGTCTGTGCTCTATCCACTAGGTCATGCTGCTTCATTACATCGTCAAGGCTTTAGCTGGGGAGTTCTCGGGATGGAGGGAGGAGAAGGGGCTGGGAAACTCACAGGGGTTGGAGGGTTTTTGATCGATGATGACGGTATTTATTAAACACTGGCTATGTACTCAACTGCATAAGACGAGACAGTTTACCAAGCACCGTAGTCAGCGCTGGGGTAGAGGCAAGAAAGTTCATTCACGGTCCCCGGCTCACACATGGCTCAGAGTCTAAGAGGAAGTGGGAATAGGTATTTTGTCCTCATTTTACCCCTGGGAATAAATGGTTCCTAAGGAAGATGTTTCCTACAGAAGGACAACACCGGGACCTTGCGTTTCTTTTCTTTTTTTTTTTTGCGGTATTTGTTAAGTGCCTTTTGTGCCAGGCACTGCTCTAAGTGTCGGGGTGGATACAAGCTAATCACGTTGGACACAGTTCCTGTCCCTCAGGGGGCTCACATTCTCAATACCCACTTTGCAATTGAGGTCACTGAGGCACAGAGAAGTGAAGTGACTTGCCTAAGGTCACTCGGGAGACACATGGTGGACCCGGAGTTAGAACCCAGGCCCTTCTGACTCCCAGGCCTGTGCTCTTTCCGCTAGGCCATGCTGTTTCTTTGTCCCTTAGATAGCAGGATCTGTCCTAGGAAATTGCCTTGGGGATTTAGCCCGGTTTAATTTGCTGTCATTTTAACTCGATATGATCCCTCCTTCCCCTCTCCATCCCCTCGCTCTTCACGTGTTTCCCCTGGGGGATTCTCAAGGGAAAAGTCGGGCTTCTCTCCTTCCATCCCAGGTGCAGAAGCCCATTTCTCCTCAGACAAGTTAGTGGATGGGTTGGTAGGGAGATAATGTGGCCTAAAGGCTAGACCCTGGGCCTGGAAATCAGAAGGACCCGTATTCTAATCCCAGCACCACCACTTGTCTGCTGCGTGACCTCGGGCAAGTCACTTCACTTCTCTGGGCCTCAGTGACTTCATCTGGAAAATGGGGATGAAGACTATGAGTCCCATGCAGGACAGGGACTGTGTCTAACCTGCTTAGCTTGTATCCACCCCAAAGCTTAGTAAAGTGCCTGGCATTTAATAAGCGCTTAACAAACAGCATTTAAAAAAAATTGTAGACTGACAAGAGGTTGAAGAGTTGGTAGGAACGGGGAGAGAAGTGACAATCCAGAGTCAGTCAGTCAAGCACATTTATTGAGTGCTTACTGTGTGCCCAGCACTGCGTTAAGCGCTTGGGAGAGTCCAATAGAACAGTTTAACAGTCACTATCCTCGCTCACAAGAGCCTGCAGTCCAGAGAAACCTCTATGGCATTCCCGGCTTTCGTGTGCATTGATTCGGTAAATGAAGAAAAATGTTTTGACACTTCTGCCTGTGAGTGATGGGACCTCCCTCTTCGTCCTTCCCCACCCCTCCCTCGACTCATCCACCCAAGCTAAAATTCCGCCCCCCCTCCCCCCGGGAAATTCTCCAGTTATCTACTTTTTTTTTCAAGATATGATCAGACTCTTGAATCCCATGATCGAGTTTCTAGACACCCACTGGCCCTCTAACATTCATTCATTCATTCAATCATATTTATTGAGCGCTTTGTCTGCAAAGACACCGTTGGGTAGCTTTGTCCCTGCTGACTCTATTTTCATCATCATCACTGTGGTATTTTTTAAATGCTGATTGTGGGTCAGGCACTGTACCAATCACTGGGGAGGATGCAAGCAAATCGGGTTGGACACAATCCCTGCCCCATGTGGGTCCCGCCGTCTCCCCACTTTCCAGATGAGGTCATTGAGTCACAGAGAAGTGAGGTGATTTGCCCTGCCCGGGCACTAAACTGAGCTCTGTGGTGGAAGCAAGCAAATCGGATTGGACACAGTCCCTGTCCCACAGAGGGCTCACAGTCTTCATCCCTGTTTTACAGATGAGGGAACTGAGGCCCAGAGAAGTGAAGTGACTTGTCCAAGGTCAGACAGCAGACAAGTGGCAGAGAGGGGATTAGAATCCATGTCCTTCTGACTCCCAGGCCTGGTCTCTAGCCACTAGACCAAGCCGCAGTAATGCTGAACTGGAAACTGAAGTTACTTTGGTCTGGTTCAGGGCTATTTCTACAGCTTTGTAAATGGAGAGTTTCTTAGTGGGCAAGATGGATAGAGAAATACCACTCAAGATGATGCAGTTTTCTCTTCTTGGAAAAAGCCAGGCATTTGATCTTCATTGAGTCATGCCTTTCTACCTTGGAGGCTTTTGGATAACTCCCGTTTGACATCACCAATAGATCATCTTTTCATTTCACAAACAAAAACTAACCTCCACAAGCCAGCTCGTCTGCCATCAGATTTGATTAATTTTGCAAACAAGGTTTGATTGCTGAATCGTATGGGCAGAGGCAATACGACCCCTCGTTTTGCGTCTGACCGAGGAAACATCGCCTTGCCTGCATGCCCAAATCTCGGTTCAATGAAACACTTCACTCAACCTTGTTTCGTGTCCTCTGCCTCATTTTCTGAGATGGTTCCTTTTCTCCTTTAACTTTCCATCCACCAGGCAGGGAAGGGGAGCTTATGGGGTTGGTGAATTGCTTCAACATTTGGAATTATCACGGTTCTCACTTGTTCTCCTCGTGTTCGCTGAAAAGCTAGCTGCAACTCACTCCCTCGGGTCACTTTGGAGAAGGCTTTGAAGTAATGTTCTCTGCTGTTGGGTATTTGTGGCAACCCTCCTGGCTTTTGTCTTTTCTTTTTTTTTTAATGGTATTTGTTAAGGGCTTACTATATGCCAGGCATTTCGCTAAGCGCTGGAGTAGATACAAGCGAATCAGGTTGGACACAGTCTCTGTCCCACATCAGGCTCACACTCTTAATTCCTATTTTACCAATTCATTCATTCATTCAATCATATTTATTGAGCGCTTACTGTGTGCAGAGCACTGTACTAAGCACTTGGAACGTACAATTCGGCAACAGATAGAGACAATCCCTGCCCAACAACAGGCTCACAGTCTAAAAGGGGAAGACAGAGAGCAAAACAGAACAAGCAGTCAGGCATCAATACCATCAGAATAAAGAGAATCATAGATATATACACATCATTAATAAAATAGAGTAATAAATAATATATACAAGTATACACAAGTGCTGTGGGGAGGGGAAGGGGGTAGAGCAGAGGGAGGGGGTAGGGGTGATGCGGAGGGGAGGAGGGGCAGAGGAAAAGGGGGGCTCAGTCTGGGAAAGCCTTCTGGAGGAGGTGAGCTCTCAGTAGGGCTTTGAAGAGGGGAAGAGAATTAGTTTGGCGGATGTGAGGAGGGAAGGCATTCCAGGTCAGCGGTAGGACGTAGGCTAGGGGTCGATGGCGGGATAGGAGTGAACGGGGGATGGTGAGGAGGTTAGTGGCAGCAGAGTGGAGTTTATGGGGTGGGCTGCAGAAGAAGAGAAGGGAGGTGAGGTAGGAGGGGCCAAGGTGATGGAGAGCTCTGAAGCCAAGTGTGAGGAGGTTTTGTTTCATGTGAAGGTTGAGAGGGAACTCCTGGAGGTTTTTGAGGAGGGGAGTGACATGGCCAGAGCATTTCTATAGAAAGATAATCCGGGCAGCAGAATGAAGTATAGACTGGAGCAGGGAGAGACAGGAGGATGGGAGATCAGAGAGGAGGCTGATGCAATAATCCAGTCAGGATATTATGAGAGATTGTACCAGCAAGGTAGCAGTTTGGATGGAGAGGAAAGGGCGGATCTTGGCAATGTCGCGAAGGTGAGACCGGCAGGTTTTGGTGACAGATTGGATATGTGGGGTGAATGAGAGAGCAGAGTCAAGGATGACACCAAGGTTGCGGGCTTGTGAGACGGGAAGGATGTACTGTCCACAGTGATGGGAAAGTCCGGGAGAGGACAGGGTTTGGGAGGGAAGATAAGGAGCTCAGTCTTGGACATGTTGAGGTTGAGGTGGCAGGAGGACATCCAGATGGAGATGTCCTGAAGGCAGTAGGAGATACCAGCCTGGAGGGAGGGAGAACAGGGGAGGAGATGGAGATTTGGGTATCATCTGCGTAGAGATAATAGTTGAAGCCGTGGGAGCGAAAGAGTTCACCAAGGGAGTGAGTATAGATGGAGAACAGAAGGGGACCGAGAACTGACCCTTGAGGAACCCCTACAGTTAGGGGATGGGAGGGGGAGGAGGAGCCCATGAAGGAGTCCGAGAATGAATGGCCAGGGGGATAAGAGGAGAACCAGGAGAGGGCGGAGTCCGTGAAGCCAAGGTTGGATAATTGTTGAGAAGGGGAGGGTCAACAGTGTCAAAGGCAGCTGAGAGGTGGAGGAGGATTAGGATGGAGAAGGAGCCATTGGATTTGTAAGAAGGAGGTCATTGGTGACCTTTGAGAGGGCGGTTTCTATGGAGTGGTGGGAACCGAAGCCAGATCCGGGGGGGCGGTCTGGGAGAGTGTTGGAGTTGAGGAATTCAAGGCAGTGAGTGTAGACGACTCGTTCTAGGAGTTCGGAAAGGAAGGGTAGGAGGGAGATGGGATGACAACTGGAAGGGGCAGTGGGGTCGAGAGAGGGTTTTTTAGGATGGAGGAGACGTGGGCATGTTTGAAGGCAGAGGGGAAGAAGCCGTTGGAGAGGGAGTGGTTAGAGATGGAAGTTATGGAGGGGAGGAGGGAAAGGAAGCAGCGAGGTCTAGTGGATAGACCACAGGCTTGGGAGTCAGAAGGACCTGTGTTCTCATCCCGGCTCTGCCACTTGTCTGCTGTGGGACCTTGGAAACTCATAAGGCTCACAGTCTAAATCTCCATTTTCAGATGAGGGAACTGAGGCCCAGAGAAGAGAAGTGAATTGCCCAAGGTCACACAGCAGACACAGGTCTGTCCCAGGCCTATATCTGTTATTTTACTTATTTATTTATTCATTTATGTATGTTAATGTCTACGTCCCCCTCCTGCCTGTGAGTTCACTGTGGGCAAGGAATGTGTCTGTTTTTGTACTGAACTCTTCCACTCACAGTAAGCACTCAATAAATATGATTGAGTGAATGAATGTGGGTATAGACCTGGAGGCCCAAGCAGGCCCAAGCAGGGGGAGTGTCTGTTGTCCTCTTCCAAGTGCTTAGTACAACGCTGTGCACACAGTAAGCATTGAAGAGATACCAATGATTGATTGAGTGGGCCACCTCTATATGGCTAGTGTAAGCTCATTACGGGTAAGAAATGTGTCTGCTAATTCTGCTGGATCGGGCTTGCCTATACACTTAGTACAGTGCTCTGCACCTAGGAAGCGCTCAATAAATGCAACTGATTGATTGGTCGATTGAGGAGGTCACATTCCCTTTAAGGAAAGGGGAAATAATAGTAATAATGATGGTGTTTGTGAAGCACTTACTGTGTGCCAAGCACTTTTCTAAGCATTGGGGTAGATACAAGGTATAATCAGGTTGTCCCACGTGGAGCTCACAATCATTAATCCCCATTTTGCAGGTGAGGTCACTGAGGCGCAGAGAAGTGAAGTGACTTGCCCAAGCACAGCAGATATGTGGGGGGAGCCGGGATTAGAACCCATGACCTTCCGACTCCCAGGCCCAGGCTCTTTCCACTAGGCCACACTCCTTCTAGGAAAGGCAGAGGAGTGAGGGGAACACTAGTGGAAAAAGTCCTAGCCTGGGAGTCAGAGGGCCTGGGTTCTAATCCTGACTCTGCCATGTGTCTGCTGAGTGACCTTGGGCAAGTCACTTCACTTATCTGCGCCTCACTTTCCTCATCTATAAAATGGGGTTTCAATACCTGTTCTCCCTCTTTCCTAGACTGCCAGCAGCCCCATGTGGGACAGGGACTGTGTCCAACCCAATCATCTTGCACCTCTCCCCAGCTCTTAATACAGTGCTTGGCACACAGTGAGCCCGTAACAAATACCAAAGTTATCATTACCCACCAGTCAATGGTATGGACTGATCACTTTCTTTGTGCAGAGCACTGTACTAAGAACTTGGCGTTATTATTACTATCATCATTAATAATCAGTTGTATGTATTAAGTGCTTATTAAGTGCAAAGGACTATACTAAGCGCTTGGAAGAGTACAATAAAGCAATATGACAGAGAGACAGTTGGGTTCTCCAAATGGCTCCCCCTCTTATCCCCACACCCACACAATCCTGTCACTTTTCATTTCTTCTCTCCAGGCGATGCAGAGAAAAGGGCAGTAAGTCCCACTGTCTAGATCTCTGGCCATTCAGTCTTTGTGTCTGTTTGTTTAGAGCGGGTGATGTGTTAAACACTCAGCAGGTGAGTAGCACTGTGCTAAGGGCTGGGGCAGAAAAAAAGACTAAATGATGGGCCACCGTCATAGACCCACATGGGGCTCATGGTCTAAGAGGGAAAGAGAACAGGTGCTGAATCCCTGTTTTACAGATGGAGAAGTTAAGTGCCCAAGGTCTCACAGCAGGCAAGTGATGGAGTCAGCATTATTCATTCATTCAATCGTATTTATTGAGTGCTTACTGTGTGCAGAGCACTGTATTAAGTGTTTGGAAAGTACAATTCAGCATCAGATAAAGACAATTCCTACCCAACAACAGGCTCACAGTCTAGAAGGGGGAGACAGACAACAAAACAAAACAACCAGACAGACATCAATAGCATCAAAATAGATAAATAGAATTATATATATATATATATATATATATATATATATACATCATATATATACACATATATGCACATAAATTTATATATATATATATAATCATCATATCGATATATAGACATTAGAACCCAGGTCCCCCAATTCACAGCCCTGCTCTCTCCTGTTGTGTTGTACTCTCCCAAGCACTTAGTACAATGCTCTGCACATCCCAATTCCTCTGCGTGTCTGCTGTGTGACCTTGGGCAAGTCACTTTACTTCTCTGTGCCTCAGTGACCTCATCTGTAAAATGGGGATTGAGACTGTGAGCCCAAAAGGGACAGGGACTGTATTCAACCTGATTTGCTAGTATCCACCCTAGTGCTTAGTACAGTGACTGGCATATAGTAAGCGCTCAACAAATACCATAATTATTATTATAGTAGATGCTCAATTAAATTCCATTGATTGACTGATTGATTTCCACTAGGTCACATTGTTTCTGCTGTTTGCTGTTATATGGTACTCTCCCTGGCACTTAGTACAGTGCTGTGCACATAGTAAGTGCTCAATAAATACCATTGATTGATTAATGGATTTTTACTACATCACATTGTTTCCACTGTTTGTTATTGTTATATCGTACTCTCCCAAGTGCTTAGTACAGTGCTCTGCACATAGTAGGTGCTTAATAAATACGACTGATTGATTGATTGATTGATTTCTACTAGGCCACATTGCTTCTACTGTTTATTATGAGAGTGTACTCTCCCTTTCTCTGAAGCAGCATGGTCTAGTAGATAGAGCACGGGCCTGGGATTCTGCCATTTGTTTGCATTGTGAGCTTGGGCAAGTCACTTAACTCCTCTGTGCCTCAGTTACCTCATCTGTAAAATGGGGGTTAAGAGTGTGAGCCCCATTGGGACAGGGACCGTGTCCAACCTGATTAGCTTGTATCTACTCCAGCACTTAGAACAGTGCCTGGCAGATAGTAAGCGCTTAACAAATACCGTTCATTATTACAGTGCTCTGCACACAGTTGTTGTTGTTGTCTTAGCTGTGGAGTCATCTCTGACCCATAGGGACTCCGTGGACACATCTTTCTCAGAACGCCCCACCTCCACCTCCAATCGTTCTAGTAGTGGATCCATAGAGTTTTCTTGGGAAAAATCCACAAGTGGTTTACCATCGCCTCCTTCCGCATAGTCAACTCGAGTCTCCGCCCTCCACTCTTTCCTTTGCCGCTGCTGCCCAGCACAGATGGGTTTTGACTTGTAGCGGATTGCCTTCTGCTCGCTAGCCACTGTCCAAGCTAGGGATGGAACGGGTAGGCCTCTGCTTGACTCTCCCTCCCATAGTCGAGACTAGTAGAGGACTGGAAACTTTCCAGGTGCCACCCTGAGAGGGGCTGCACACGGTAAGACTCAATAAATGTGACTGACTGACTATAACCATTAGGCAAGATGGTTACCCATCTTGAAAAATGAAGAAAAACCCTCCCTTAAATCATACGTTGGCTAGGAACAATTCCCCACAAGGTCAGGATTTCAGGCAGAGACGAGGAAAACACATATCTGCTTTTCCCTCCATCCTAGGTGGGTCCAAAGCCATGAGGATATTCCACAGAGGATCTTAAAGTCAGTCAGCATAGTCAATCGCATTAATTGACACATTTACTGTGGGAAGAGCATTAGACTAAGCGCTTGGGAGAGGACAATAAACAGACAATTCCTGGTTTGTGAGCTTTGCATTTAAGGAAGCAGCATGGTCTGGTGGCTAGAGCACGGGCTCGGGTGTCAGAGGACTTGGGTTCTAATCCCGGCCTGCTGCGTGACCTGGCTCAAGTCGCTTCACTTCTCTGGGCCTCAGTTCCCTCATCTGTGAAACAGGGAATTAAGATAGTGCGCCCCATGTGGGACAGGGAGTGGGTCCAACTGGAAAGCCTTGTATCTACCCCAGCGCTTAGAACACTGCCTGACACGTAGTAAGTGCTTAATAAATCAGTGGGTCAACTGCAGTCGAATTGTTTCCAATTCGTAGCGACTCCGTGGACCCGCTTTCTCCACAATGTCCTACTTTTGCCTCATTCCGGCATGTGCAGCCATTGCACTTTCTTGGTAAAAAAAAGGGAAGTGATTTACCATTACCTTCTTCCAGCTTAACAAATACCATTAAAAAAAATTGGATGTTAAGACTGTGAGCCTCACGTGGGACAGGGACCGTGTCCAACCTGATTAGCCTGTACTTACAGCCCTTAGTACAGTGCTTACTGCATATTCAATCATGTTTCATTCAATTCAATCATATTTATTGAGCATTTACTGTGTGCAGAACACTGTACTAAGCCCTTGGGAAAGTACATATGACAATAAAGATACATTCGTTGCTTACAAGAGCTTACACATAGTAAATGCTTCACAAATACCATAAAGTAATAAAAAAAAGCAGTGGCTGATTGTGCAGTACCTGGGAAAGGCAACCTTGGCCTTGGGGGGCTATTTATAGGACATTGAGGTATGGGTGTCTGGGACCAGCTGCTGAGTTTCTCTTCACAGAGAGCTGGGTGTGAGGGTGGACCATAGGAGCTCTGGCGAAAGCCTGGGGGAACTTTCATCCAGCTGGCTCCATCATTCATTCATTCATCCATTCAAACATATTTACTGAGCACTTACTGCGTGCAGAGCACTGTTCTAAGCGCTTGGGAGAGAACAATACAAGAGACACATTCACTGACCACAGCGAGCTTACAGTCTAGAGGGGGAGACAGGCAATAATAGAAATAAATAAATTACAGGTATGTATATAAGTGCTGTGGGGCTGGGAGGGGGGAATGAATAAAAGGAGGAAGTCAGGGCTTGCAAGTCAGGGAGAAGAGGAAAGGAGGGCTTAGGCAGGGAAGGCCTTTTGGAGGAGATGGGCCTTCATTAAGGCTTTGAATGGGGGGGAGAGTCATTGTCAGATACGAGGGAGGGAGGGAGTTCCAGGCCAGAGGCAGGACATGAACGAGGGATCGGCGGCGAGATAGATGAGATGGAGGTACAGTAAGAAGGTTGGCATTAGAGGAGTGAAGTGTTTGGGCTGGGTTGTAGAAGGAGAGCAGCAAGGTGAGATAGGAGGGGGCAAGGGAATTGAGTGCTTGATAGCCGATGGTGAGTTCTTATTTGATGCAGAGGTGGCTGGGCAACCACTGGAGGTTCTTGAGGGGTGAGGAAACACAGACTGAACGTCTCTGTAGAAAAATGATCCGGGCAGCAGAGTGAAATTGGGCGAACAGATTTAACCCCCATTATACAGTTGAGGGAACCGAGGCCCAGAGAAGTGAAGCGACTTCCCCACGGTCACTCAGTAGACAAGTGGCAGAGCAGGTTTAGAACCCAGGTCCTTCTGCCTCCCAGGCCTACTCTCTATCCACTAGGCCACGCTCTTTCTCCCTCGGTGATCAGATTAATCTTTCTCCGATAATGGCCGGAGGCTCAGCTCCTCCAGGGAAGTCAAAGCCAAGACCTCGGAGAGCTGATGCTGACAGGATGCATGGGGGGTGGGGGGTATGCATGTGTGTATGTGAATGTATGTATGTGTGCCTAGGGCCCCTCCCCAACTGTTATTTATAGGAAAAGGGGGAGGTGGGCGGGCACCCAGGAAACAGGTGTTGTAAATCAAGGACCTGCTGGCAAGCAGCTTGGAGCCAACAAAGCCAGGGCTTTGGGTGTGATTTTTCTGGGAGACACCTACACACACAATCACACAGACACACACACAGCAGAGTGATGTGCAGAAGGCTCCCGGGGGTCTCTGCTGGAAACATCGATTGAGTGTGGGCATCCACAACCACACAGGCATAAACACACATACACACACACAGAGCAGAGCGCCTGGCAGAAGGCTCCCTGGGGGGTCTCTGTCGGAAACACGGATCGAATCTGAGGCTCTGGGGCCCAGAACCTGGAGCAGGGCATCTAGGGGTAGAGGGGACTGACCATCACAGCCCCTGGGGGTCATCAAGGGCAGAGGAGCTGCCCATCTGGTCACAGGGAGTGAATAGGGTCAAAGCTTATTCACCTTCTCCTGAGGGGAGCGCAGGTCTGGGAAGAGCAGGGGGTGGGCCCAACTGATCCCGGAACTGAGGTGGACCCTTTCTCCCCCATGACGTCCTCCCTCCTTTCGACTGAGGGAGTTGGAGGGTCTAATCCCCCCACTTGGCCTGACAGGAGTAGGTCCTGGGCACAACAGGCTGGGGGAGGTGGAGGTGGGGGGTCCTTCATAAACACTTCACCATCAGCTTTAAAACTTTCAATCCCCTTGCCCCCTCCTACCTCACCTCCCTACTCTCCTATTACAGTCCAGCCCACACACTTCACTCCTCTAACGTCAACCTACACACTGTCCCTCCATCTCATTTATCTCGCCGCCGACCTCTCGCCCACATCCTGCCTCTGTCCCGGAATGCCCTCCCTCCTTATATCTGCCAATGACTCTTCCCCCCTTCCAAGCCATCTTCACCAAGAGGCCTTCCCTGACTAAGCCCTCTATTCCTTTTCTTCAACTCCCTTCTGCGTTGCTCTGACTTGTTCCCTTTATTCATCCCCCCTTCCCAGCCCCACATCACTTATGTCCGTATCAGTAATTTCTTTATTTATGTTGCTGTCTGCCTCCCCCTCATAAATATCCAAAACTTATTTCTTTATTTTCATGTCTGTCTCCCCCCTCTGGGCTGTAAACTCATTGTGAGCAGAGAATGCATCTGTTTATTATCTATTGTCCTCTCCCAAGCACTTAGTACAGTGCTCCACACACAATAAACGCTCAATAAATCCGATTGACTGACTGACTGACTGACTGACTATGAGCCAGACTGTGAGCCCCACGTGGGAAAACCTGACTGCCTTATATCTATTCTAATCCCGGCTTTGCCTCTTGTCAGCTGTGTGACTGTGGGCAAGTCACTTAACTTCTCTGTGCTTCAGTTACCCCATCTGTAAAATGGGGATTAAGACTGTGAGCCTCACGTGGGACAACCTGATTACTCTGTATCTCCCCCAGCGCTTAGAACAGTGCTCTGTACATAGTAAGTGCTTAACAAATACCAACATTATTATTACTCCAATACACAGTGCTCAGCACTTAACAGGTACCATTATTATTATTATTGTTATCTTGAGAGGGGCTCCAGCCATTCAGAGAGAGAGGGGATGAAGCTTCTGCCGGGGTTGGGGCTGGGCGGAGGGCTCAGAGGAAAGGTGGGAAGCATCCCCCTCCCCAAGGTTTGGACTGTGATGGCCCTTCTGCCCCTCTGACACGCCTCGGGCCAAGTCATGCTTGGCGCCAGCCCCCATGTCCGATGTTGAGATGCAGTTTGGTCTAGTGGCTAGAGCCTGAGCCTGGGAGTCAGAAGGACCTGGGTTCTCATCCTGGCTCTGCCACTTGTCTGCTGTGGCAAGTCACTTCGCTTCTCTGGGCTTCAGTTCCCTCATCTGTAAACAAATATTATCATTATTATTGTTATTATTCTCAGTGTCTCAGTTACCTCAGCTATAAAATGGGGGTTAGGATTACGTGCCCCACGTGGAACAGGGATGGTGTCCGACCTGATTAGTTTGTCTCTACCCCAGCGCTTAGAGTAGTGTCCGGCACATACTAAGCACTTAACAAATGCCAATAATAAAAAAAAAGTTTCCTTAATCAGAGGTCCAACATAGGAGGAGCGGGACGCTCTCTCTCACTCCCTCCACACCTCATTGCCCAGGCCCTGCCGTGCTTTGTGATTGTGAAAGGGGAGAGGTCATAAGTGGTGGACTTCTTCAGCTCTCTGATATGGTGGTAAGAGGAGTAGTCTTGGCAGCATTTATTAGATGCCTACTGTGGGCAGTGCCTTGTCCCAGTGATCAGGAAGGACAAAGCACAGAAGTGACATGTTCCCTGCCCGCTAGAAGCTTACGCTCCAAGGGGACAGAGCGACATAAAACGATTAGCAAATCGAGTCGTCAAAATGAACGGACATGGAACAATTACAAATAGAGTCATCAAAATAAATAGATGTGAAACGACAAATCAAGTTGTCAAGACGAATAGAAATAAAATGATTAGCAAATCAAGTCGTCAAAATGAACAGAGACGTAAAACCATTAGCGAATCGAGTCGTCAAAATGGATAGACATGAAACCATTAGCTGATAGTCCTCAAAATGAATAGATAGACGTAAAACCATTAGCAAATCGAGTCATCAAAATGAAGAGACTCGAAACGATCAGACGATAGAGTCATCAAAATGAATGGATAGACGTAAAACGATTAGCAAATTGAGTTGTCAAAATGAATAGACATGAACTGATTAGCCAAATATTAATCAAAAGGAATAACTCAACAAGCCTTTGAATTCAATTCAATCCTATTTAGTAAGAGTTTCCTGTGTGCAAAGCACTATACTTAGCGTATGAGAGAGTAAGCTACAACAATAAATGGACATATTCCCCTCCCACAACGGGCGCAGCTGCTAAGGATGGGTATAAGTCAGTCCCATGAGGCTGTATGCTTCCAACAGGTCACATGAGGACTGTCATTCTCCCCTGCCAACTGGGGAATGGGCGTGAGGAATTGGCCCAGGAAAGATAGCAGTGAGGTGGATTTGGGTTAGAGCGGAAGGTGACGGAAATGGATTTCTGGATTTCTCTCTTTTCTATCCTGGTGCCTGAGAGCGGCTGAATGTCCAGCTGATGGTGCCCACACTGGATGGCTTCCCCTTCTTCGAGGGTTCTGCAGTCACCCTCTCCCCGCCAGCACTTCAGAGGCCAGTGCAAGCCCTGGGGCCTGCTGCAGAGAGAGGAAGTGGCTCGGCCACCTGGTAGGCCCCAGCCATTCATTCATTCTGTCAGTCATATTTATGGAACCTTTTCTGTGTGCAGAGCACTATACAAGTGCTTGAGAAAGTACAAAGGAACAATAAACAGACATATTTCCTACCCACAACGAGCTTACAGGGCAGAGGGGGAGACAGACGCGAAGCAAAATCAATAAATGATAGATACGGACATAAGTGCTGAGGGGCTGGGAGGGGGGAGGAACAAAAGGAGCAAGTCAGGGTGATGCAGAAGGGAGTGGGAGAAGAGGAAAGGGGGGCTTAGTCAGTTTTAGCTGGGGCCACAGACTTCCCCGTCAATCACTCAGTCAATCAATGGTATTGGCTGAGCGCTAACTAGGTGCAGAGCACTGTACTAAGTGCTTGGAAGAGCTCAATACAGCAAAGTTGTAGCAGCCAGGGGCTCAGGCAGGACCGGCTTGCGGAATGCCCCGATTGTCGACTGGAGGGCGGAATCGGTTTCTTCAGGGAAAGGTGATCGAGGTAGGGAGAAGAGAAAATTCATTCATTCAGTGGTATCTTTTGAGGGCTTACTGTGTGCAGAGCACCATACTGAGTGCTTGGGAGAGTGCAATACAACAATAAATGAAAGATTCCCCGCCCGCAACAAGCTCACAGTCTAGAAAGTTGCTTCCTTCCCTGTGGAGAACATATTTCCCCACGTGGTGTGAAACAATGGTTGCTAAATGTGTGTTGTGTGTCTGTGGGTGTTGTGTGTGCATGTGTGTGTGGCCATTTCCCCTTGTGGTACATGAATCAGTCGTTGCTAAGCGGGGGTGGGAGGGGGAGTATCCCCTCGTGGCACATGAATTGGTGGTTGCTAAGGGGAGGGGTTTCTGTTTCTCCTAATAATGATAATAATAACTGTTGTATTTGTTAAGCGCTTACTACGTGCCAGGCACAGAAATGATAATAATAGTGGTATTTGTTAAGCGCTTACTATGTGCCAGGCATAAGCACTGTGGTAGATGCAAGAGAATTAGGTTGAACACAGTCCCTGTCCCATGGGGGGTTTACAGTCTTAATCCCCATTTTCCAGATGAGGAAACTGAGGCCCAGAGAAGTGAAGTGACTTGTCCAAGGTCACACAGCGGAAAAGCAGGAGAGTCAACATTAGAACCCATGACCTTCTGGCTCCCAGGCCCGGGCGCTATCCACTATTCCATGCTGCTTCTCGGTGGCTAGTTCATTCATTCATTCAGTCGTATTTATTAAGTGCTTACTGTGTGCAGAGCACTGTACTAAGTGCTTGGGAGAGCACAATACAACAGAATCAGCAGACACATTCCCTGCCCATAACAAACTTAATCAGTCAGTGGTGCTTATGGAGCTTTTACTATAGGCAAGTCACTTCTCTGTGCCTCAGTTACCTCATCTGTAAAATGGGGGTTAAGTCTGTGAGCCCCACGTGGGACAACCTGATCACCTTTTATCCGCCCCAGCGCTTAGAACAGTGCTTTGCACATAGTAAGCGTTTAACAAATGCCATCATTATTATTATTACTGTACTAAGCACTTGGGAGACAACAGAATCAGCAGACACGTTCCCTGCCCATAGTGACCTTAGTGAGTCAGTGATATTTATTGAGCGCTTACTATATGCAGAGCACTGTACTAAGCGCTTGAGAGAGTTTAATGCAACAAAATTAGCAGACACGTTCCCTGACCATAATGAGCTTAGTCAATGGTATTTACTGAGCGCTTACTGTAGGCAGAGCACTGTACTAAGTGCTTGGGAGAGTTCAATGCAACAGAATTAGCAGACACGTTCCCTGCCCATAGAGAAGCAGCATGGTCTAGTGTCTAGAGCACAGGCCTGGAAGTTAGAAGGACAGGGGTTCTAATCCCAGCTCTGACACTTTTCTGCTGTATGACCCTGGGCAAGTCACTTCACTTCTCTGTACTTCAGCTACTTCTTCACTTCATCTGTTAAATGGACCTGTGGACCCCACGTGGGACAGGGACTGTATCTGACTTGATTAGCTCATATCTACCCCAGCACCAGACTGAACCCCCCTTTCCTCTGTTCCTCCTCCCCTCCCCATTGCCCCGACTCCCTCCCTCTGCTCTATTCCCCCTCCCTGCCCCACAGCACTTGTGTATATATGTACATAGTTATTATTCTATTTATTTTATGATTATATTAATGATCTATAATTCTATTTATTTATATTGATGCTATTGATGCCTGTTTACTTGTACCTGTTTTGTTTTTTGTTGCTGTTGTCTGTCTCCCCGCTTCTATATTGTTACCGAATTGTACATTCCAAGTGCTTAGTAGAGTGCTCTGCACATGGTAAGCACTCAGTAAACACTATTGAACGAATGAATGAATGGGAGCCCATTTTTAGGTAGGGATTGTCCCTATTTGTTGCTGAATTGTACTTTCTAAGCGCTTAGTACAGTGCTTTGCACACAGTAAGCTCTCAATAAATACAATTGAATGAATGAATGAATAATCCTCTCTCTAGACTGTAAGCTCGTTGTGAGCAGGCAATGTGTCAGTTTATTGTTCTATTGTCCTCTCCCGTGCGCTTAGTACAGTGCTCTGCACTGCACAGTAAGAGCTCAATAAATATGATTAAATGAATGAATGAATGGATGAAAAATAAATCAATCAATCAATCAATCAATCAATCAATCAATCACGAGGACTCTGATATGTGGGGGGGGGGGGCGGTGCTGGTGTGTGTATACATGTTTGTCCTTTGGGTTCACAGGCGATGTTACTGATGGAGAAATTCTATGTGTGTGTCGTGTTGTGACAGTAAAGTTCAGTGTGTATCACTATCGGCCCATTTTTTTTAACAGGTATTTGTTAAGCACCTACTATGTGCCAGGCACTGTTCTAAGCGCTGGGGTAGATTCTAGGTAATCAGGTTGAGCACAGTCCCACCTGGGGCTCACAGTCTTAATCTCCATTTTCCAGAGGAGACAACTGAGGCCTATAGAAGTGAAGTTTTTTTTTTTTTTTTGGTATTTATTAAGCGCTTACTATGTGCCGAGCACTGTTCTAAGCGCTGGGGTAGACACAGGGGAATCAGGTTGTCCCACGTGGGGCTCACAGTCTTAATCCCCATTTTACAGATGAGGGAACTGAGGCACAGAGAAGTTAAGTGACTTGCCCACAGTCACACAGCCGACAAGTGGCAGAGCTGGGATTCGAACTCATGAGCCCTGACTCCAAAGCCCGTGCTCTTTCCACTGAGCCACGCTGCTTGAAGTGACTTACCCAAGGTCACACAGCAGACAAATGGCGGAGCTGGGATGAGAACCCAGTTCCTTCTGACTCCTAGGCCCGGGCTCTATCCATTAGGCTACACTGCTTCTCCATATTCTATGTTCCAAGCCCTGGAGTAGCCCTAAGATCCAGTCTAAAGGGGAAGGAGAACACATATCTGAATTCTCATTTGACAGATGAGGGAACGGAGACCCAGAGAAGTGAAGTGACTTGCCCAATGTCACCCAGCAGATAAGGGGCGAAGTGGGGATTAGAACCCAGAATCTTCCGACCCCCGGACCCGTGTCCTACCTACTAGGCCGCTCTGCTTCTTTCACTCTTGGGTTCCTCGTACAAGGAATTCTCGGCATGTTCCAGGTTAGTGGGGCGTCTTTCCCATTAAGCCTGAGGGCGGAGGCGCCGAATTAAGGTGTCTAAATTTGGGCCGCGCTTTTCAGAAACGCCTCCAACCCTCTCACGGCTCCGGCAACACACTGCTTCCTCCGCTTCTGTGTTGGAGAGCGACCACGCCAACTTCCTTTATCAGCGGCAAACCTCAAACGGGTGCGATTAACGTCGCTTTCGTTTAAGAGCGGATCCCGTCTGGGACTAATAGCAGGTTTGGATTTTCTCTGACTCTGTCATCCCTCACTTCCCCTGCCGTGTGTCAGCTGCAGCTATTACAGTCCTGGTGCCATGGGGAGCCCCACCCCCACCCCGCTGCTAATTGCCCCCTTTGGATACCAATAGCTCCGTTTTGAGATGAATTTGAACTTCTCCCTCTAAATAACAGGGCCCCAGCTTCCGCTTTTGTAGGTAGATTTCTTCAGAACCCACGGAGTGTTCAAAAGTTCGTCGCCAGGTTGGATTCTTTCAGGCCTCGGCTTGGGCCTGCTGCCGTCTTCCCTTTCTCGAGGGGGAGGACGCCATCTTGGGTGTCTTCAGGGTCTGAATGTTGGCCTTTCACCCTCTATCCATCTTCCAGTCGGCAGGGTGGACGGTCCCCTAGACTGTAAGCTCACCCTGGGCAGGGGATGTGTCTGCTTATTGCTATATTGTATTCTCCCAAGCGATTAGTCCAGCGCTCTGCACATACAGTAAGCGCTCAATAAATACAACGGAATGAATGAATCTTCCCCCTCTCCGTGTTGGGTGTCCCCAGAGTCTGAACATTGGCGTCTCACATCTACCAATGCGAGATCTACCATCATCTACCAATGTTGGGTGTGGATGGAGAATAGAAGGGGACCCAGAAATGAACCTTGAGGGACCCCCCCCCAAAGTTAAGGGTGGGAGGCAGAGGAGGAGTCCATGAAGGAGACTGAGAATGAACGGCCAGAGATAGAAGAGGAGAACCAGGAGAGGACAGAGTCGGTGAAGCCAAGGTTGGATAATGTTTCCAGGATAAACCGTCCTTGGTTGACCTCGTCGCGTTCACTTCGGGTCGCTCTCAAGCACACAGCAAGGAGGGGCTCTGATTTGGAACTGGACCCAGATCAATGGAAGAAGCTCTGAATGTCCTTTTATATTCTCCCAGAGAGGGGGGATGGAACGGCTCACCAACAGCGAGCACTGAAAGGAGCGCGGCAGGCTGAATTCCCAAGGCAGCATGTGGGCACGATGTCAGCGGGCCCGTTAGCGCGGTCCGGCTCGGCTTCCGCTGGGCCTTGATCACCTCCCCGTCCAGGCATCTACTTACACTTCAGTTTCTAGTAAAAGTAATAATAATAACTGCGGTATCTGTTAAGCGCTTACTATGTGCCAGGCACACTACTAAGCACTGGAATGGATACGGGCTAATTGGGACTGACACGGGGCCATTGGATTGTACACTTCCAAGCTCTTAATACAGTCCCCTGCACACAGTAAGCACTCCGTAAGTGCCATTGATTAAATGAAGTGGCGGATGGTTCCGGAGCTTGCTAGTGTGACCGGAACCGACGCCCCCCTCTCCCATTTCCTCCATTTCCGGTACTCTCCCAAGCGCTTAGTACTGTGCTCTGCACCTAGTAAGCGGTCAATAAATACCAATGATTGATTGATTCAATGTTAGATGTTAGACGATGTCACCACCATCACCACTAAAGAAAAAGAAATTCCCTCAGACTCTGCTAGCAGAGATCCTGCTTACTGTTGTATTGTACTCTCCCAAGCACTTAGTACAGTGCTTTGCACCTAGTGAGTGCTCAATAAATGCAGTTGAATGAATGAATAAATCAATCCTGCTGCCAGCTTGTTATGCTCAGGGAATGTGTCCGCTAATTCTGTTGTATTGTGCTCTTCCAAGTGCTTAATACAGTGCTCTGCACATAGTAAGCACTCAATAAATGCCATTAATTGGTTGATTAAACAAGGGAGATGTTAGATCACATGCCTGCCTCCACCACCACCGCTAAAGAAAAAGAAATTCCCTCAGACGCCCCCACCAAAGATCCTGCCGTCGGCCCTTTACGCTCAGGGAACGTGGCTGCTAATTCGGTTGTGTTGTGTTCTCCCAAGAGCTTAGTACAGTGCTCTGCACTCAGTAAACGCTCAGTAAATGCCAGTGATTGATAAACGGCACTGCCGTCAGTCCCTTTTTGTTCCCTTCACTACCTTGACAGTCCTTGTGCTGGGCTCCTGCTGAGGCAGTGGAGTCTGCGAGAGTAGAGTTAATTAGGGAATGTCAGGGAGAACGGAACCGAGATAACATGTTGCCGGCGGGAAGCCTATTTGCAGCCGGAACAGGGAGACTCCGGAAGGATTATTGTACTGCTTCTGCCTCCGTCATTCCATCCTTGAGCTTTTTTGGGTTTTTTTTTTTAATGGTATTTGTTAAATACTTACTATGCCAGGCACTGTTCTAAACACTGAGGTAGATACAAGGTTGAACACAGTCCCTGTCCCATGGGGGACTTATAGCTTTCATCCCCATTTTCCAGATGAGGGCACTGAGGCCCAGAGAAATTAAGTGACTTGCCCAAGGTCACAGAGCAGACAAGTGGTGGAGCCGGGATGAGAACCCGGGGCCTTCTGACTCCCAGGCCCGGGCTCTAGCCATTAGGCCATGCTACTTCTCAAGTACTTCAGAGCTTGAAATGGAAGGGGCTGGATTTAAATAATAATATAGTATTTGTTAAGCTCTTACTATGTGCCAGGCACTGTACTAGGCACTGGGGTGGATACAAGCGAATCAGTTTGGACACAGTCCCTGTCCCACGTGGGGCTCACAGTCTCGATGCCCATTTTACAGATGAGGGAACTGAGGCCCAGAGAAGTGAAGTGACCCAAAGTCCAACCTAAGTAGCTTGTATCTACTCCAACGCTTAGTAGAGCGCCTGGTACACAGTAAGCGCTTAAGCAGTACCATAAAACCAAAAAACTGAGGGCAAAGTACAGAGGTCTAGGGCTGTCACAGCTCACTCCCTTCTTCATCACCCTTTATTCATCCCCCATCCAAGCCCACAGCACTTATGCCCGTAACTATCATTTATTTATTTCCATTATGTCTGCCTCCCTCTGTGGACTGTAAACTCGATGTGGGCAGGGAATGTGTCTACTTATTATACCAAGCACTCAGTACAGTGCCCTGCATGCAGTAAGCACTCAGTAAATGCGATTGATTGAATGAATGAATGAAGCTTGGTCAGCCCACCCAAACGGACACAGAGACGCACAAGCCAGTAGTGAGTGGAATTCACAGTGGCTATATGGTAAAGAAGCAACATAAAATTGGTTTGTTTTTCTGTCTGAAGCTCCACATTTCCTTATCCCATGGAACTGCAGCCTGAGTGCTTTCCCTGAAACAGAATTATTCACTTAATAGATAATAATTGGCCCCTGTTCGGGTTCTCTCCGACCGTCCTTTCACTGGAGTAGAAATCTCGCGGTGTTGGCTCAACATATTTTTCGCTAGGAAAATATTGCTGGCAAAGTGCTGAGGTATTTGCTTTAGGGGGAGAGTATTGTCAGTGGGAATGTCTAATCTGACGCGTCTACACTCCGAGTTCCCATTTTCCTTGGCGTTTCTCAGAACTGATCTATTCTGACATTTCCTAAAATGTCTTTCAGTGTTCTTTGCTACAAGGTTCAGGCCTTGTGGTGTTCCTCCCCTCCCACCCCACCAGCCCTGTGTGGGGGTTACAGTGCATAACGAAGCACTACTGGAGAGAGCATGGACCTAGGAGTCAGAAGGACCTGGGTTCTAATCCCCACTCTGCTTGCTGGGGGACCTTGGACAAGTCGCTTTGCTTCTCTGTGCCTCAGTCTCCTCAACTGTAAAATGGGGATACCTGTTCTTCCTCCCATGTGGGACAGGGACTGTCTCCGAACTCATTAACCTGTGCCTACCCCAGCATTTAGAACAATATTTGACATATAATAATGTTGGGATTTGTTAAGCGCTTACTATGTGCAGAGCACTGTTCTAAGTGCTGGGGTATACAGGGTAATCAGGTTGTCCCACATGAGGCTCACAGTCTTCATCCCCATTTTACAGATGAGGTAACTGAGGCACAGAGAAGTGAAGTGACTTGCCCACAGTCAAACAGCTGCCAAGTGGCAGATCCGGGATTCGAACCCATGACCTCTGACTTCCAAGCCCGGGCTCTTTCCACTAAGCCACGCTGCTTAAGTGCTTAACAAATACCATATTTAAAAAAAAAATGGGGAACAGCTGAGAACCACTGGGAGAGGACAGTACAACAAGGTTTTTTCAAATGTATATACATTCATTCATTCATTCAATTGTATTTATTGAGGGCTTACTGTGTGCAGAGCACTGTACTAAATGCTTGGAAAGTACAATTCAGCAACAGATAGAGACAATCCCTGCCCAACAACGGGCTCACAGTCTAGAAAGGGGGAGACAGACAACAAAACAAAATAAGTAGACAGGTATCAATTCCATCAAAATAGATAAATAGAATCACAGATATATAGACATCTTAATAAAATAGAGTAATAAATCTGTACAAACATGCAGAAGTACTGTGTGGAGGGGAAGAGGGTAGAGCAGAGGGAGGGAGTCGGGGCGATGGGGAGGGGAGGAGAGGCAGAGGGAAAGGGAGGGCTCAGTCTGGGAAGGCCTCCTGGAGGAGGTGAGCTCGCAGTAGGGCTTTGAAGGGGGGAAGAGAGTTAGTTTGGTGGATGTGAGGAGGGAGGGCATTCCAGGTCAGCGGTAGCACGTGGGCCGGGGTCGACAGCGGGATAGGCGGGAACGAGGCACAGTGAGAAGGTTAGCGTCAGAGGAGCGGAATGTATGGGGTGGGTTGTGGAAGGAGAGAAGGGAGGTGAGGTAGGAGGGGGCAAGGGGATGGAGAGCTTTGAAGCCACGAGTGAGGAGGTTTTGTTTCATGTGAAGGTTGAGAGGCAACCCCTGGAGGTTTTTGCGGAGGGGAGTGACCTGCCCAGAGCATTTCTGAGAAAGATAATCCAGGCAGCAGAATGAAGCCGGGAGAGACAGGAGAATGGGAGATCAGAGAGGAGGCTGATGCAATAATCCAGTCAGGATATTATGTGAGATTGTACCAGCAAGGTAGCAGTTTGGATGGAGAGGAAAGGGCGGATCTTGGCAATGTCGCGAAGGTGAGACCGGCAGGTTTGGGTGACAGATTGGATGTGTGGGGTGAATGAGAGAGCAGAGTCAAGGAGACTCCAAAGTTGCGGGCTTGAGAGAAGGGAAGGATGGTAGTGCCGTCCACAGTGACTGGAAAGACAGGGTTTGGGAGGATAGATAAGGTGGCAGGAGGACATCCAGATGGAGATGTCCTGAAGGCAGGAGGAGATAGGAGCCTGGAGGGAGGGAGAGAGGACAGGGGAGGAGATGGAGATTTGGGTATCATCTGCATAGAAATGATAGTTAAAGCCGTGGGAGCGAATGAGTTCACCAAGGGAGTGAGTATAGATGGAGAACAGAAGGGGACCGAGAACTGACCCTTGAGGAACCCCTACAGTTAGGGGATGGGAGGGGGAGGAGGAGCCCGTGAAGGAGACCGAGAATGAACGGCCAGCGAGATAAGAGGAGAACCAGGAGAGGACGGAGTCTGTGAAGCCAAGGTTGGATAATGTGTTGAGGAGAAGGGGAGGGTCGACAGTGTCAAAGGCAGCTGAGAGGTCGAGGAGGATTAGGGTGGAGTAGGCGCCATTGGATTTGGTGAGAAGGAGGTCACTGGTGACCTTTGAAAGGACAGTTTTGGTGGAGTGAAGGGGACAAAAGCCAGATAGGAGGGGGTCCAGGGGAGAGTTGGAGTTGAGGAATTTGAGGCGGCGAGAGTAGATGACTCGTTCTAGGAGTTTGGAAAGGAAGGGTAGGAGGGAGATAGGACGATAACTGGAAGGGGCAGTGGGGTCAAGAGCTATGCTCACTGCGGTCAAGGAATATATCTGTTACATTGTAATACTGTCCTCTCCCAAGCCCTTAATACATTGTTCTGTCCACAGTAAGCACTCAACAAATACAATTAAACAATCGATTGATTGTTAAGCGCTTAGTCTGTGTCAAACACTGTTCTAAGCACTGGAATAGATACAAGTTAAGTAGGTAGGACATAGTCCTCATTGCACATGGAGCTCACCATCTAAATAGGATTGCTAGTCTTGTTTCCAACAAGAAGCTCACGGTGAAGAGAATTCACATTAGCACATTTTAAAGACACAACTTAGGAGTGGTTTGCTGACTTTCTCTCTTCATTCATCCTCCCCTTCTCCCAGCTCCACAACACTTACGTTCAAATCTGTAATTTATTTCTATTCATGTCCGTCTCCCCCTCTAGACTGTAAGCTCGTTGTGGGCAGGTGGTGTGTCTGTTTATTATTCTACTGCATTCTCCCAAGTGCCTAGTACTCTGCATACAGTAAGCGCTCAATAAATATGAATGAATGAATTAATTAATTAATTAATTAATTGGTTTGTTTTTCTCTCTGAAGTTCCACATTTCGTTCCACGTTTCCTTTTCACATGGAAACTGTACTAGCGAGCAGCCTCCCCGATTTTTGGAGTCAGTCAGTCAGTGGTATTTATTGAGCTCCTGCTGTGTGCAGAGCACTGTACTAAGTGCTTGAGAGAGGGCAATTTGACAATATAAATGTTATTAATGTTGTTGTTAAATGGAGGATCTTTGTGGTAGCGGTCCCTGGGAAGGGCCAGCTTCAGATAGTAAGCAAGAGAAGCAATGTGTCCTCATGGTTAGAACACGGGTCTGGGAGTTAGGGTAGCCAAACTTGGGCTTCCTGGTGTTTTCCAAGCCTTTCCAGGGAGCGGAAAGAAGAAAACCGTCCCTTTTTGCTGGCATTTTTCCCTCGACATCATGAATTTAAGAAGCAGCGTGGCCTAGAGGAAAGAGCCCCACATGGGACATAGACTGTGGGACATGGACTGTATCCACCCTGATTAGCTTGAATCTGCCCCAGGGCTTAATCCAGTGCCTGGCACATAGTAAGCACTTAACAAGTACCAGTAGACTCCCCCTCCAAAAAAACCCGAAACCTTAAGATTAGAAAATGTTTCCTGACTAAGCCCGCAGCTTTGTGAGAGCAAAGGCAGCCTCTCCTTGTGCAAGCTCAAGCAATGAAGTCCAGCGCGGGACGAACGAAACACGAGGCGGCTTCAACTTCTTCTTCAAGTCAACAGTATATCAGGGGCCACAGAAAACTTGAATCTTTTCTTTTCTTAGTTTTAAGCACCGGGGTAGATACAAGAGAATCAGGTTGGACCCAGTCCCTGTTCCACATTGAGCTCACACTCTTGATCCCCATTTTACAGACAAGGTCACTGAGGCCCCGAGAAGTGAAGTGACTAGCCTGAGGTCACACAGCAGATGAGGGGCGGAGCGGGACTAGAACCCAGGTTCTTCTGACTCCCAGGCTCGGGCTCTAGCCACTAGGCCATGCTGCTTCTCAGCATGTTGAAGACCAGTGTCCAGCCAGCCCCATGGACTTGATAAAGAGAAGTGGATTTTGAGTCCTCTGGTTCAAAAGAAGTCTGAGGTGCAGGTTGTCTCATCAGAGGTGGGGGACCCCTCCCTCAACCCCCCTGGAACCAGAACTCATCTGAAATGGCAGAAGGTCGGCTGTGGGAATAACTTATTTAAAGGGTTAGGTGGGGTTGGGGCCAGTGCTGTGCCATTTAAGGAAGGTGGTGTGGCCTAGTATCAAGAGCATCGGCCCAGGAGTCCGAAGACCTGGGTTCTCGGCCCACCTCTGCCCCTGGCCTGCTGGGCGATCCCGGGCAAGTCACTTAACCTCTCTGGGTGTCAGTTTCCCATCTGCCAAATGAAGGCAATAAGAGGTACCCGTTGGGGATGCGGGGAGGGCGAAATGAGATCGGTGATGTGATTGCATGTTAGAAAAATCCAAGCTCCCTGCCCAGTCAATCAATCAATCAATGTTATATATTAAGCACTTATTATGTGCAGAGCTCCATACCAAGAGCTTGGGAGAGGACAATCCAAACGAATTAGCAGTCATGTTCCCTACCCATAACGAGCTTACAGTCTGGAAGGGCAGGCAGACATTAATGTATACGAGATGTTCTTCCCCTTGACTCTATTAATTGCCATTGTTCTTGTCTGTCCGTCTCCCCCGATTAGACCGTAAGCCCGTCAAACGGCAGGGACTGTCTCTATCTGTTGCCGACTTGTTCATTCCAAGCGCTTAGTATAGTGCTCTGCACATAGTAAGCGCTCAATAAATACTATTGAATGAATGAATGAATGAATAATGTAATCATTCAGTGATATTTACTGAGCACTTACTATGTGCAGAGCACTGTACAAAGCCCTTGGAAGAGGACAATCCAACAGAATTAGCAGACACGTTCCCTGCCCACAGTGAGCTGACAGTCTAGAGCGGGAGTATTTTCGGCGAGGGCTTTTTGGCAGTCTCCTCAGACTTCAAAATGAGCTCACCAAAGAGCCGTTGCTATCGATTCCCGGTTCCCAGAAGCCAGGGGAAAGCTCCTCCTGTCTGCCTGAAGAAAGATCCGGCTGACTCGAAACATCTGTTTTCTATCTGAGGCAGTGAGGAAGGAATGGCTGAGTCTGAAATGTTGTCAGCGAGGTGGTGGTGGCGGGGAATGATGTTTGATCGTTAACCTCCAGAGCAGGGAGGGAAAGATAACGGACTAAGAAGGTCGGGTGCTCTGTAACTCAGGCCCTGTCTCCTCTGTGCTCCCCTCTTCAGTCTCTTTCTCTTGAGGAGGACGGGCTGCCTCTTGGAATTTTCTATTTATATTCCCCCCCTCAGTCCCCCAACCCCGGGTCGGTTAGCGGTTAGCCGGGCTAGTGTGCAACTGGGCTCTGCTCTCTGACCTCTCTGGTGCCTGAGCTACCCAGAGTTCACCTTCTGCTCCCTAGATGGTGTGAGGGGAGGGGGTTGGTGGAGGAAGGGATGCCATCGCTCGATTCTTCTTGCCCGGAGAGGCCATGGTGGCGGGGGCACTTTCGACGAGGTTGGTGGACCCAGGAGGCCAGGCCACGGGAGTGGACTGAGGCATGGGCCGCCTGTCCCGAAGGAACCCCATAATAATAATAATAATAATGTTGGTATTTGTTAAGCGCTTACTATGTGCCGAGCACTGTTCTAAGCGCTGGGGTAGACATAGGGGAATCAGGTTGTCCCACGTGGGGCTCACAGTCTTAATCCCCATTTTACAGATGAGGGAACTGAGGCACAGAGAAGTTAAGTGACTTGCCCACAGTCACACAGCCGACAAGTGGCAGAGCTGGGATTCGAACTCATGAGCCCTGACTCCAAAGCCCGTGCTCTTTCCACTGAGCCACGCTGTTTCTCTATGCTGCTCCCATACTGAGAGAGTACCGTGAGAGTCAGAGACACAGCCCCCCAAATAGCTTACAGGCTAATGGGGGGAAACTGACAGGCGCAAGCCATTCGCCATCAGAATAGCAGCATGAAAAACACAAGAATCAGGCCCCCTGCCTGCCGCGTGTCCCTAAACAAGTCACTGAACCTCTCTGTGCCTCAGTTTCCTTATCTGTAAAATGTGGATTAAATTTCTGTTCTCCCTCCCTCCCCGACAGTGAGATCTGCATGTGCCCAATCTGATTGTACTGTATCTATCCCAGAGCTTGACACCAAGTAAGCGCCGCACGAACACCACAATTATAATCACACGTAGTTGGAGCGGAAGAACGGACAAGGCTTCATCGGTCACAAGCAGGGGAATGGCAGGCTAAAATATAAAAATAAATGTAAACGAATGTGAGTCAGGATGCACGTAAACTCTAGGGTTAGATTTAGAAATGTCAGTGCCTAAGCGGGATATTGGATTGACAATGTATATCTGTAATTTATTTATTTCTACTAACATCTGTCTCCCCCTCTAGACTGTAAGCTCATTGTGGGCAGGGAATGTGCCTGTTTATTGTTCTTTTGGACTCTCCCAAGCACGTAGTACAGAGCTCTGCACCCAGTAAGCGCTCAGTGTGACTTGAGTGACTGACTGCTTTGCTTTCAGTAACTGTGCCTCTAGACTGTAAGCTCGATGTAGGCAGGGAATAATATTAAGGGTATTTGTTAAGCTCTTATTATGCACCAAGCACTGTTGTAAACTGGGTTAGACACTAAGTTATCAGGTTGTCCCACGTGGGGCCCACAGTCTTAAGCCCCATTTTACAGATGAGGTCACTGAGGCACAGAGAAGTGAAGTGACTTGCCCAAAGTCACACAGCTGACAAGTGGCAGACCCTGGATTAGAACCCATGACCTCTGACTCCCAAGCCCGGGCTCTTTCCACTAAGCCACACTGCTTCTCTAGGGACTGTGTCTACCAACTCTGTTATATCATATTGTCCCAAGTGCTTAGAACAGTGCTCTGCATGTGGTAAGCACTCAATCAATACCACTGATTTATTGATTGATTGCCTCTGCCCCATCACTCTAAACTGTTCCCCCAGCCTGGAACTCCTTATTTTTTTATGGTATTTGTTAAGCACTTATTATGTGCCAGGCACTGTACATACTGTACAGGCACTGGGGTAGGTACCAGCTAATCAGGTTGGATACAGTCCTTGTCCCACATAGTTTTAGTCCCCATTTTCCAGATGAGGGAACTGAGGCCCAGAGGAGTGAAGTGACTTCCCAAGGTCCCACAGCAGATAAGTGGTGGAGCTGGGATTAGAACCCAGGTCCTTCTGATTCCCAGGCCCGGGTTCTGCCCACTAGGCCACGCCAATTCCTTGGTCAAATCTGACAGACCTCAGTGATCTCTTGTCCACATCTCTCCTAAAATCCCACCTTCACCAACAAACTCTACCCGATTCATTCCCAACACCGTGATTCCCATGTATCCCACGGCAGGTTTATTCATTCAACACTCTCCTCAGCACTTGGGTATATGTGTGTATTGGGAAGGAGCATGACCTAGTGGATGGAGCACGGGCCTGGGAGTCAGAGGACCTGGGTTCTAATCCTGGCTCCGCCACTTGTCTGCTGTGTGACCTTGAGCAAGTCACTTCACTTCTCTAGGCCTCAGTGACCTTGTCTGGAAAATGGGGACTAAGATCGTGTGCCCCATATGGGACAGGGACTGTGTCCAACCTGATTATCTTTATCTACCTCAGCGCTTAGAACAGTGGTTGGCACATAGTAAGTGCTTAAGAAATATCACAGCTGTTATTATTGTTCAGGTGTCCCGTCAATTTTTTTATGCCAATTACTTTTTTTGTAAATTAGCTTGGGCATTTACTGAGCACTTGGGACAGGATAATACAACAGAATCAGCAGATACGTTCCCTCCCCACAAAGAGCTTAATAATAATATAATAATAATAATAATATTTGTAAAGAGCACTGTTCTAAGCACTGGGTTAGATACAGGGTCATCAGGTTGTCCCACGTGAGACTCACAGTCTTAATCCCCATTTTACAGATGAGGTCACTGAGGCACAGAGATGTTAAGTGACTTGCCCACAGTCACACAGCTGACAAGGGGCAGAGCCAGGATTCGAGCCCATGACCTCTGACTCCCAAGCCCGGGCTCTTTCCACTGAGCCACGCTGCTTCTTTACGGTTGTGGGATGGTGGTCTGTTATAGAACGGCTTGGCTTAGTGGATAGAGCACCGGCCTGGGAATCAGAAGAATCTAGGTTCTAATCCTGGCTACACCACCTGCCTGCGGTGTGACCTTGGGCAAGCCACTTCACTTCTCTGGCCCTCAGTGACCTCATCTGTAAATTGGGGATTAAGAATGTGAGTCAGGGACTGTGTCCGATCTGGTTCTCTTGTATCTACCCCAGTGCTTAGAACAGTGCTTGGCACACAGCAGGCACTTAATAGGTAGAATAATGATTAATTAAGGTTACATCGTCTTCTCCCAAGCACTCAGTACAGTGCCCTGCGCTCGGTAAGCGCTCAGTAAATGCTAGCGGCTGACCGACTGACATTTCCTCCCTGTCCCAGGGAACAGCCCATCTTCACCACCAGAGCCCACGTCTTCCAGATCGACCCCAGCACCAAGAAGAACTGGATCCCGGCGAGCAAACAGGCCGTCACCGTGTCCTACTTCTATGACAGCACGAGGAACAGCTATCGGGTCATCAGCGTGGATGGGGCTAAGGTGAGGCCAGTGGGTGGGCAGGCGCTCAGGGCTGTTTCACCGGCCATCGATCCATCAGTAGCATTTATGGTCAGTCAGCCAATCGTATTTATTGAGCGCTTACTGTGTGCAGAGCACTGTACTAAGCAGTCAAACATTTCCTGAGCGCTTACTGCTTGCCAAGCACTGTACTGAGCAGTCAGTCAGTCATATTTATTGAACACTTTTAGGCCGGTGCTTTATCCAGTAGGCCACGCTAGTTTTCGTTGATCTGACCTTATTGGGCCACCACACTGTACTAGGCCTCCACCTCTTCTCCGATTCTACCCCCTCCACCCACTCCATCCCTTCACACCTGCTCCAAACAGTTGCCACCTCCGAATCCCCCTCCTTGACCGCCATCTTCAACTGTTCACTTTCCAATGGCTTCTTCCCCACCGGTTTTCAAACATCGCCTCATATCCCCTCTCGCAATAATCCCTCCCTTGACCCCACAGCTCCCTTCAGTTATCATCCCATCTCCCTCCTTCCATTCCTCTCCAAACTCCTTGAGCACTTCTTCTCCTCCAATCTCCCCTTGACTCCTTCCAATCTGCCTTCTGCCCCCTTTGCTCCACAGAAACTGCCCTCTCGAAGGTCACCGATGAGCTTGCCAAATCCAACAGCCTCTACTGCATCCTAAGCCTCCTCGACTCCTCTGTTGCCTCTGACACTGTTGACCATCCCCTTTTCCTGGAAACATTATCCAACCTCGGCTTCCCTGAGACTGTCCTCTCCTGGTTCTCCTCCTGTCTCTCTGGCCATTCGTTCTCTTTCACAGGCTCCCCCTCTGGCTCCCACCCACTAACTGTGGGAGTCCCCTCAAGGCTCATTTTGGGGTCTCCTGCTCTCCTCCGTCTTCACCCGCTCCCTCAGAGAACTCATCCAGTCCCATGGCTTCAACTACCATCTCTACACGGATGATTCTCGTTGTGGGCTGGGAATACGTGTGTTCTGTCGTATTCTACCAAGCGCTTAGTACGGTGCTCCACACACAGTAAGAGCTCGATATATACGATTGACTAAGTGACTGATTCCCAAATCTACCTCTCCAGCCCTGACCTCTCTCCTTCCCTGCAGTGCCACGTTTCCTCCTGCCTTCAGGACATCTCTACTCAGATGCTCCTCCAACTCCTCAAACTGAACACGTCTGAAATAGAACGCCCCATCTCCCCACACAAACCCTCCCACTCACTTTTCCTTCCCTGTAGACAAAACCACCATCCTCCCTGGCTCACAAGCCCGTAACCATGGCATTATCCTCGACTCATCTCTCTCATTCGATCCTGTCAGTTGGACCCTCACGATATCTCTAGAACCGCCATTTCCTCTCCATAATAATGTTGGTATTTGTTAAGCGCTTACTATGTGCTGAGCACTGTTCTAAGTGCTGGGGGAAATACAGGGTAATCAGGTTGTCCCCCGTGGGGCTCACAGTTAATCCCCATTTTCCAGATGAGGTAACTGAGGCACAGAGAAGTTAAGTGACTTGCCCACAGTCACACAGCTGACAAGTGGCAGAGTGGGGATTCAGTGGCAGAGCAGGAATTCATCTCCATCTAAACTGCCTCCATGCTGATCCGAGCACTTATCATTTCCCGCCTCGACTACTACATCAGATATTTCGTTGACCTCCCTGCCCCCTGTCTCTCTCTTCTCTGGCCCAAACTTTGCTCTGCTGACCAGGCTCTTTTCTCTGAAGAACCACTCAGTCCAAATCTCCCCATTCCTCAAAAACCTCCTGTGGTTGCCCATCTCCCTCCACATCGAACAGAAACTCCCACCAATGACTTTGAAAGCACTTCATCACCCTACTCCCTCCTACCTTACCTCATTGATCTACTCTCTCCCCTAATTCCAACCTACTCTCTGTACCTCAATCTCATCTATCCTGCCACTAATCCCATGCCCACAGTTTCCCTCTGGCCTGATGCATATTTACGACAGACTCCCACTGTCCCCTGGTCAAAGCACTTAGCTTCTCTGGACCTCAGTTTCCTCATCTGTCAAATAAGGGTTCAAGACCTGTTCTCCCTCCCTCTTAGACTGTGAGCCCCATGTGGGACAGGGCCTGTGTCCAGGCTGATTGTACCGTGTCTACCTAGCCCCGGAAGCAGTGCTCAGCGTGCAGTTAGCGCCCAAAAAATAGCATGATGATGCTATTTGGGAGAAGGATCAGCTTGAAGGGGTCTCTTCAGCTCGCCAAACAGCTCCTGAGGCTTTTCATGATGATAATGATGATAACGATGGCATTTGTTAAGCGCTTATTAGGTGTCATTCAGTCAGTCAGTCTTATTTATTGAGTGCTTACTGTGTGCAGAGCACTGCACTAAGCACTTGGAAGAGTACAATATAACAATAAACAGACACATTCCCTGCCCACAGTGAGTTTACAGTCTAGAGAGTAACTGTGGTACTTGTTCAGCGCTTATTATGTGCCAAACACTGTACTAAGCTCTGGGGTGGGAACAAGCAAAATCACGTTGGACACAGTCCCTACCCACCTGGGGCTCACAGTCTTAATTCCCATTTTACAGATGAGGGAACCGAGGCACAGAGAACTTCAGTGACTTTCCCAAGGTCACACAGCAGACAACTGGATTAGAATCTGGGTCCTTCTGACTCCCGGCCCCGTGTTCTGTCCACTAGACCATTCTGTGTCAACCACTGCTCTAAGCACTGGGGTAGATACAGGCTAACCGGGGTGGACCAAGTCCCTGTCCCACATGGGGCTCACAGTCTTAATTCCCATTTAACAGATGAGGGAACTGAGGCCCAAAGAAGTGAAATGACTTCATTTATTCATTCAGTCATTTCCTGAGCGCTTACTGTGTGCAGAGCACTGTACTAAGCTCTTGGGGGAGGACAACGTAGTAACATTCCCTGCCCACAGCAAGCTTACAGTCTAGAGGGGTAGGCGGAGGTTCACTGAAATCAATAAATTACAGATACAAACATAAGTGACGTGCCTGAGGTCGCCAGAGGACGAGTGGCGGAACTGGGATTAGAACCCGGGTCCTTCTGACTCCCAGACCCGGGCTCTACCCATTAGGCTCCAGGACCTCTTCAGATCTTGGCCTTGTCTGCTGTGCGACCTTGGGCAAGTCACTTCATGTCTCTGGGACTCATTGTGACCTCGTTTGTAAAACGGGGATTAAGAGTGTGAGCCTTATGGGAGACGGAATCTGTGTCCAAACTGATTACCGTGTATCTACCCCAGCCTTTAGAATAGCGCTGGGTACCTAGTAAGTGCTTAACGAGTACCATCGTTATTATTATTATGACCCCACTCGGACCTCCGGGGACCCTTTGGCTGGGTGGGCACCACCGGCTTCCCCACCCCGCGCCCTAAGCCATGATGCCCCCTCGGCAGGCTCCTCCGTCTTGGAGGCTGGCTTCCTCCGGGCACCGGAACCTTCAGCTCTGGGCACCGGGGAGGACTCCCCCTGGGAAAGGGACGTCGAAGCCCTTCCGTTTCTTCCTCTCCCCCCTCACCGTGGCACGAGCAGAGGCAGCTGCGGTTTGGGCACCCCCCTCCCGGCTGCTAAAACAGGCAGGGAGGAGGGGGCGGGGGTGGGGGAGAAGTCTTGTTTGAACCGGTTATTTATAACCTCTCCCTGCGTGAGGTCCAGGTTTGCCTGGCAACATTCCTCTGCCACGCGGAGCACAGTGGGCCGTGTGGTGATTAAAAGCACTTACTTCATTCCGTCATATTTATTGAACACTTAATGTGGGCAGAGCACTGGGCTAAGCGCTTGGGAGAGGACAATAGAACAACACCCAACAACGTTCCTGCCCTCAAAGAGCTCACCGTCTAGACGGGAATGGGGCTGTTATATTGTGCTATTGGACTCTCCCAAGCGCCTAGTGCAGTGCTCTGCACACAGTAAGCGCTCAATAAATACGATCGGTTGACTGACTGACTGAGGCCTTGACCGGGACTCCAGTCCGTGGACCCCCCGCAAGCCGGCGTGGGATTTAGTGAGAACCCAGAGGGATCAAGAGGTAGACTGAAGGGTGGCTTCCCTGTCACTGGTGGCAGAAGTCACAGACTGTACAGGGACTGGGAATGGCCGCAGTGGCCTCTGGTCAGCATGTGCAGCCCACACACCAGGGGGGCTGGGGCGAAAGTGAGCGGTGAAGGATGAGGCAGGCCTCCCTCTGAGGGGGCGGTGGATGCCCGGGGTCCCACGGTCCCTGAGGCGGGACAGACTGGACAGCTGCAGCGTGGCTAGTGGCTTCAGAGGACCTGGGTTCTAATCCCGGCTCCACCCTTCGTCTGCTGTGTGCCCTTCACTTCACTGGGCCTCAGTTCCCTCATCTGTAAAATGGAGATGAAGACTGTGAGCCCCATGTGGGACAAGGGACTGTGTCCAACCCAATTAGCTTGTATCTACCCCAGCGTTTTGTACAGAGCCTGGCATACAGTAAGCACTTATCAAGTACCAAAAAAAAAAAAAAAAAACTTGATTAGCTTGAATCTACCCCAGCACTTTAGTAAGCACTTAACAAGTACCATAAAAAAGAACCTGATTAGCTTGTATCTACCCCAGCGATTAGTACAGTGCCTGGCTCATAGAAACCACTTAACAAGTAAACTTGATTAGCTTGAATCTATCCCAAAACTTAGTAGAGGGCTTGGCACGTAATAAGCACTTAAAATTACCATAAAATTTTAAAAAACCTGATTACCTGGTATCTACCCCAGTGCTTAGTACAGTGCCTGGCACATAGTAAATGCTTAAAAAGTACCATTAAAAAAAAACACCTATTAGCTTGTATCTACCCCAGCACTTAGTATAGCTCTTAACAAATAGCACATTTATTATTTTTGCTATTATAATTATTATCATGTGGGGGAAACCCCAAGGCACTGCTTGGGATCTGAAGGCATCCCCAAGGCCTGGGTGGGGAAGGTGGGCACAACCCGGGATGTGGCCTAATGGCTAGAGCACGGGCCTGGGAGTCAGAAGGTCCTGGGTTCTAATCCTGACTCTTCCACCTGTCTGCTGTGCAACCTTGGGCAAGTTGGTTAACTTTTCTGTGCCTCAGTTCCCTCACCTGTAAATTAGGAGCCCCACAGGGGACAGGGACTGTGTCCAGCCTGATTTGTGTTTACCCACCCCAGCTCTCAAAACAGTGCCTGGCCCGTGATAAGTGCTTAACCAATACTCCGATTATTATTATTACCACCCCTCGGGGAGCGGAGGGGTCCGCGAGGGGGGCTGGGGGCGGCCCCGGGGTGGCTGAGGCCGTTTGTGTCCGACAGGCCATCATCAACAGCACCATCACGCCCAACATGACTTTCACAAAAACCTCGCAGAAATTTGGCCAGTGGGCGGACAGCAGAGCCAACACCGTCTTTGGCTTGGGCTTCTCGTCCGAGCCACAGCTCACCAAGGTAACCCGGCGGTGGGCTGGGGGCGGGGGCCGGGCTTCTCTGAGGGTGCGGCTACGACACACCTGGGGCTTGAATCCGCGGAGGTCTGGGCTTTTGTGGGCGGGGAATATGTCTGTTGTATTATATCGTCCTCTCCCAAGCGCTTAGTACAGTGCCCTACACGCAGTAAGTGCTCAATAAATACCTTGGATTGATTAATCTCCCCAAGCCTGGCCATGGCTCCTGACCGCTGCTCCCACCAGGAAAGGGTCTCTGATGTCTGCAGGTTGGCAGAGGGTCTCAGGTGGAGCAGGAGGCGCAGTTGGCTAGAACCCGGACCTGGGAGTCAGAAGGTCATGGGTTCTAATCCAGGCTCCATCACTTGTCTGCTGTGTAACCTTTGACAGGTCACTTCACTTCTCTGGTCCTCAGTTACCTCTTCTGTAAAAAAAAATGGGGATTAAGAGTGTGAGTTCAATGTGACAGGGACTGTGTCCAACCTGATTTACTTGTACCTATCTCAGTGCGTAGTATAGTGCCTGGCACATAGTAAGCGCTTAACGAGTAACATAATGAACATTATTATTATTGTTTTCACAGCCTCCAAGTGACAAACAGGGCTGGGGCTTTGGGTGGATCCAGAGGGTAGGAGTGTGCCCGGCACGTCAGGATATGCCCAAAGAGTAGTGGTCTGCCCAGTGGGTAGGGCGGGGACCAATAAATAGGGGTCTCCTCAGTGAGTAATAAATAATAATAATTGTGGTATTTAAGAGCTTACTATGTACCAGGCACCATGCTAAGCGCTGGAGAGGACTGCAAGCAAATTGGGTTGGACTCAGTCCCTGTCCCCCATGGGGCTCACATTCTTCATCCTCATTTTACAGAAAAGGAAACTGAGGCCCAGAGAAGTGAAATGACTTGCCCAAAGACCCACAGCAGACAAGTGACGGGGGTGGGATTAGAACCCAGGTTCTTGTGACTCCCAGGCCTGTGCTCTGATAATAATAATTGTGGTATTTGTTAAGTGCTTACTTTGTGCCAGGCACTATACTAAGCACTTGGCTCAGTGGAAAGAGCCCGGGCTTGGGAGTCAGAGGTCATGGGCTCGAATCCCGGCTCTGCCACTTGTCAGCTGTGTGACTGTGGGCAAGTCACTTAACTTCTCGGTGCCTCAGTTACCTCATCTGTAAAATGGGGATTAACTGTGAGCCTCATGTGGGACAACCTGATTACCCTGTATCTACCCCAGCGCTTAGAACAGTGCTCTGCACATAGTAAGCGCTTAACAAATACCAACGTTATTATACAAGCTAATCAGGTTGGACACAGTCCCAGGCCCACTTGGGGCTTACAGTCCTCAGTCCCATTTTACAGAGGAGGGAACTGAGGCTCAGAGAAGTGAAGTGACTTGCCCCAAGTCACACGGCAGGCAATTGGCGGTGCCGGGATTAGAACCCAGGTCCTTGTGACTCCCGGGTCCAGGCTCTATTCACTAGGCCCCGCTGCTTCTGCCTTTTCCTCTTCACCATCATGGCCACCAACCTTCTCTCCTGCCCGGTTAGAATACTGTTGCCTCTTCACCGTCTGAAGCCGTGTGGAGCAAGTCCCTTCCTCCTCACACGCTCTCGTCTGTGGGGAGAGACCCCCATGCTGGGGCGGGGGGTGGAACTTAATCAATGGCATTTATTGAGCACTTACTATTGAGCTCTGTACTAAGTGCCTGGGAGAGGACGATGCCAGAGTGGGTAGCTACCTTCCCTGCCCAAAAGGGGCTCTTCCGGAACCACGCATCTGCTCAAACGCAGCACCGGCAGTTGGAAGGGGCTCCCGCTGACGAGAGAACATTTCATCGATCTCTGTCCCCCTGTCCGGCAGTTCGCGGAGAAATTCCAGGAAGTCAAAGAGGCCGCCAAACTAGCCAGAGACAAATCCCAAGAGAAGATCGACAGCTCCAACGTTCACTGCCAGGTGAGTGGTTTATCCGAGAGAGACTTCGGTCCGGTCCACCACCGGCGGGAATGCCGGAAAACCTCCCTCCCAGGTCCTCAGGGTCGGGGCTCCCCCGTCCCCTGCCCTGCCAGCGCCGGGCCTCCCGTGTCCGGAGGAGTCGGGCATCAGCCATCCGTCCATCCGTGCGTGTGTCCGTCCATCGGGCAGGGTTCGGGCCGGGACAGTCCCCCGTCCGCCCGGGCGTCCAGCGTGAATGGCACCGACGATGAGAAGGCCTCCCACGGAGGAACTCCCGATGCCCAGCTCAAAGCTGAGAACGACAAGCTCAAGCTCGCCCTCGCCCAGAGGTCAGAGTCTCAGCCCTCCCTCTCCCCTGGGGTTCCCATGGGGCACAGTGGATAAAGCAGAAGCCTGTGAGGCAGGAGGTCGTGGATTCTTATCCTGACTCTGCCGCTTACCTCAGTTCCGCCTGCCCCTCTGGGACCCAGAATGAATGGAAACGTTTCCTCACTTCCTCAGGGGGTCACCTCAGATATGGGGGACTCTGGGCTCAAGATGGGAGTGGGGAGGGGAGGCAGATAGAATCAGTACAGCCCTCCCGCCCAGATATCTGATTGCCCTGTCGGTGCCCGGGCAGCTCCTGCAACGTGAAGAAATGGGAGACGGAGCTGCAGACCCTCAGGGAGAGCAACGCTCGGCTGACCACGGCCCTGCAGGAGTCCGCCGCTGGCGTGGAGCAGTGGAAGAAGCAGTTCTCCATCTGCAGGGATGAGAACGATCAACTCAGGAACAAGGCGAGCTCACGTCCCGGACCCCGGGCTCTGACTGCCAGCCCACACTGCCTCCCCGGCACGCTCTAATAGGGCGGCCAGAGGCGGGGGTGACCGGAATATGCTGGGGTCCCGGTACCCCCATCTCTTGGTCCTCCCGAAGGGGCTCTGAGAGGCTAAGGGGAGAACGTCCCCGCCTGCATCGGCTGGAGTCGCCCAATAAAAGCTGGGGGGCCGGGGAGAGGTAGGGACCTGGAGACAGGATTCATTCATTCAGTCGTAGTTATTGAGCGCTTACTGTGTGCAGAGCACTGTACTAAGCCCTTGGGATGTACAATTCGGCAACAGATAGAGACTATCCCAGGCCAACAACGGGCTCACAGTCTAAAAGGGGGAGACAGACAACAAAATAAAACAAGTAGACAGGCATCAATACCATCAAAATAGATCAATAGAATCGTAGATGTAGACACATCATTAATAAAATACAGAAATAATATATATAAATAGACACAAGTGCTGTGGGGAGGGGAAGGGGGGTAGAGCAGAGGGAGGGAGTAGGGGGAATGGAGAGGGGAGGAGGGGCAGAGGGAAAGGGAGGGCTCAGTCTAGGAAGGCCTCCTGGAGGAGGTGAGCTCTCAGGAGGGCTTTGAAGAGGGGAAGAGAGTTAGTTTGGCGGATGTGAGGAGGGAGGGCATTCCAGGTCAGTGGTAGGACGTGGGCCGTCGACAGCGGGACAGGCGAGAACGAGGCCCAGTGAGGAGGTGAGCGGCTGCAGTGGAGCAGAGTGTGCGGGCCGGGCTGGAGAAGGAGAGGAGGGAGGTGAGGGAGGAGGGGGCAAGGGGATGGATGGCTCTGAAGCTCTGAAGTGAGGAGTGAGGCAGACAGACAGGGAGAGGCAGACAGAGACAGAGAGAGGAGGACAGGGAGGGACATAATAATAATAAGAATGATGGTATTTGGTAAGTGCCAAGCACTGTTCTAAGCACCGGGGTAGATGCAAAGTAACCAGGTTGTCCCACGTGGGGCTCACGGTCTTAATCCCCATTTTACAGGTGAGGTAACTGAGGCCCAGACAAGTTAAGTGGCCCAAAGAGGCCCAAAGTCACACAGCTGACGTGGCAGAGTCGGGATTAGAACCCATCACCTCTGTCTCCCAAGCCCGTGCTCTTTCCACTAAGCTACCCTGCTTCTCTATGAGGAGAGACAGAGAGAGGACAGGGAGGGACATAATAGTAATAATAATGTTGGTATTTGTTAAGCACTTACTACGTGCAGAGCACTGTTCGGAGCGCTGGGGTAGATACAGGGTCATCAGGTTGTCCCGTGTGAAGCTCACAGTCATAGTCCCCATTTTACAGAGAAGGCACAGAGAAGTGAAGTGACTTGCCCACCGTCACACAGCTGACAAGTGGCAGATCCAGGATTCGAACCCATGACCTCAGACTCCCAAGCCCGGGCTCTTTCCACTGAGCCACGCCGGACATGGGGAGAGATAGAGAGAGCAGGACAGGAAGAGGCCCGGGGTGAGGTGGCAGGGGTCAGCCTTCCTCATGGAATGGGGCGGCCTCAGTTTCCCCTCGCAGTCACCAGTGGCTCCGGCTGGGGGGCCCGACGCCAGCCCCAGCCCACCAGGGATGGGCAAGGGAGTGGACGTCCACGGGAGCTGGGTGACCGATGCCCCTTCGGGCCCAGCACTCGGGCCCGGCTCCTCGAGGGCACCGGCGATGTGGCGGGCCGCTCCTGGGGACCGGGGGGCCACTGGGGATGACCCAGGAGAGCATTTCCCCGGGGCAGGTGGGCAGCTGCCCGGTGCCCACCGAGATGGGCCCTCCTGAGAAGCCGCATGGCGTAGTGGGTAGAGCACCGGCCTGGGAATCAGAAGGGCCCGGGTTCTAATACCGGCTCCCCCGCTTGTCTGCCGTGTGACCTTGGCCAAGTCACTTCACCTTTCTGGGCCTCAGTCACCTCATCTGGAAAACGGGATCACCGTAAGCCCCACGTGGGACAGGGACTGGGTCCAACCCTATTTGCTCGCCTCCACCCCAGTGCTCAGTCCGGTACCCGGCACATCGTAAGCGCTTACCGAACGCCGCCGTTATTACCTAGATCGACGAGCTGGAGGAGCAGTGCGCCGAGCTGAACAAGGAGAAAGAGAGGAACTCGCAGCTGAGCCGGCGGCTCGAGGAGCTGGAAGCCGAACTCCAGGACAAGGAGACGGTACGGGGAGGGGAGGGGTGGGGCGAGGGGCCCGGGCGAGCCCGGCTCGGGGGGCTGGTGCCCACCTGGGACACGGCAGGGTGGTGGGTGCCGCCTCGCCCGCCGCCTCAGCTTGGGGGGCCCAAGATTGAGCCCCGGTGGGTCCTGGAGTCCCCCCAACTGGCAGGCTTCCATGGGCCCTTGAGGATCTCTTCCTCCGTGGGGGACCAAGATAGCAGGGAGGGAAGGATGGGCGAGGGGCCGCCTGACAGTGCCGGGCCCCATCTGGGACCTCGGGACGGCGGAGTGGCTAAAGCCCGGGCCTGGGAGTCAGAAGGTCATGGGTTCTAATTCCGGCTCCGCCACGTCTGCCATGTGCGACCTTGGGGAAGTCACTTCACTTCTTAGGGTCTCAGTTATCTCCTCTGAAAAATGGGGATTGAGACCGTGAGCCCCACATGAATGAGGATTGGGTCCAACCTGATTTGCTCGGAACCATCCCTGCGCTTAGTACAGTGCCTGGCACATAGTAAGCGCTTGACAAATACCATAATTATCAGTACTCATTTGAGCGCTCGGGAGGACTGCCCTGAGCCCACCCGGCTTGGGAGTTGGATATTGAGGACCCGGACGTCTACCGTCACCCCCAGGGGTCGGGCCCGGGGACCACCCGCACCCCCGGCCGTCCCGAGCCCCGGCTGGGTTCTCGTCTCTCTGTAGGAACTGGAAGATCTCCGGAAACAAAGTGAAATCATCCCGCAGCTCATGTCGGAGTGTGAGTCTGTGTCCGAGAAGTTAGAGGTACGGAGCGGTCAGCCCCCGCAGACCCTCTCGGGGGCTGTCTCCCCCACCCCGGGTCCCCTCTTCTCCCCCACATCTCTCCCAGCCCTCCTCCCAGTCCAGAGGGAGGAGCCTCAATCTCCCCACAGGAAGAGAAGCAGCCTGGCCCGCAGGCTAGAGCCCGGGCCTGGGATTCAGGACCTGGATTCTAATCCCGGCTCTGCCACTTCTACGCTGGACGACCTTGGGCAAGTCACTTCTCTGGGCCTCCATTCCCTCGTTGGCAAAAATGGGAACTCAGTACCTGTTCTCTTTCCCCTTAGACTGTGAGCCTCGTCAGGGACCACACCTGACCTGATTAAAGCAGCGTGGCTTAGTGGAAAGAGCATGGGCTGAGGAGTCAGAGGATGTGGGTTCTAATCCCAACTCTGCCACTTATCAGCTGTGTGATTTTGGGCAAGCCACTCAATTTATCTGTGCCTCAGTTGCCTTATCTGTAAAATGAGGATTAAGACTGTGAGCCCCACGTGGGGCAACCTGATTGCCTTGTATCTACCCCA